>NC_137736.1:127362436-127962436 GCF_963264785.1 Psittacula echo | reverse complement strand
TAAGATCACAAATTAGAAATTAAGATCACAAATTAGACATTAAGATCACAAATTAGAAATTAAGATCACAAATTAGACATTAAGATCACAAATTAGACACTAAGTCCACAGCTCAGACACTAAGCCCTCCAAGCACACCCTAAGATCACAAATAATACACGAAGTCCTCCAAGCACACCCTAAGATCACAAATGAGACCCTAAGATCACAAATGAGACCCTAAGTCCTCCAAGCAGACAGTATGATCACCAAGTAGACACTAAGTCCTCCAACCAGCAACTATGATCACAAATTAGACACTAAGACCTCCAAGCAGACCCTAAGATCACAAATCAGACCCTAAATCCTCCAAGCAGACCCTAACATGACAAATTAGACCCTAAGATCACAAATTAGACCCTAAATCACAAATTAGACCCTAACATGACAAATCAGACCCTAACATGACAAATTTGACACCAAGTCCTCCAAGCAGATCCTAAGAGCACAAAAACTAGACCCTAAAAGCAAAAACCAGACCCTGAGCTCACAAATCAGACCCTAAGTCCTCCAAGCAGACCCCAATATGGCAAATGACTTCTTTGCCTCAGTCTTCACTGGCAAAATCTCAAACAGCACCACCCAAGTCTTGGAAGGCGAACGCAGGGACTGTGGGAATGAAGACCCTAGGCCCACTGTAGGAGAGGATCTGGTTCGAGACCATCTTAAAAACCTAAACGTACACAAGTCCATGGGACCTGACGGAATCCATCTACGGGACCTGAAGGAGCTGGCGAATGACGTTGCTAAGCCACTGCCCATCATATTTGAAAACTCATGGCAGTCAGGTGAAGTTCCCGACAACTAGAAAAAGGGAAATATAACCCCCATTTTCAAGAAGGGGAAAATGGATGATGCGGGGAATTACAGACCAGTAACAGCTCACCTCTGTGCCTGGCAAACTCTTGGAGCAGATTCTCCTGGAAGACATGCTAAGGCACATGAAAACAAGGAGGTGACAGCCAGCATGGCTTCACTAAGGGGAAATCCTGCCTGATCAATTTGGTGGCCTTCTAGGATGGGGCTACGAAACTGATGGACACGGGCAGAGCAGTTGACGTCATCTACCTGGACTTGTGCAAAGTGTTTGACACTGTCCCACATGACATCCTTGTCTCTACATTGGAGAGACATCAATTGGATGGGTGGACCACTCGGTGGATAAAGAACTGGCTGGATGGCCGCACGCAAAGAGTTGTGGTCAATGGCTCGATGTCCGGCTGGAGACCGGTAACGAGTGTTGTCCCTCAGGGATCGGTGTTGGGACCGGTCTTGTTCAACATCTTTGTTGGTGACATGGACAGTGGGATTGAGTGCGCCCTCAGCAAGTTTGCCAATGACACCAAGCTGTGTGGTTTGGTTGATACGCCGGAGGGAAGGGATGCCATCCAGAGGGACCTCGACACACTTGTGAGGTGGGCTGATGCCAACCTTATGAAGCTTAACCATGCCAAGTGCAAGGTCCTACACCTGGGTGGGAGCAATCCCAGGCACAGCTACAGGTTGGGCAGAGAAGAGATTCAGAGCAGCCCTGCAGAGAAGGACTTGGGGTGTTGGTCGATGAGAAAATGAACATGAGCCAGCTGCAGTCTGCGCTCGCAGCCCAGAAAGCAACCGTATCCTGGGCTGCATCAAGAGGAGCGTGACCAGCAGGTCGAAGGAGGTGATCCTGCCCCTCTACTCTGCTCTCGTGAGACCTCACTTGGAGCATTGTGTGCAGTTCTGGTGTCCTCAACATAAAAATGACATGGAACTGTTGGAACAAGTCCAGAGGAGGGCCACGAGGATGATCAGGGGATTGGAGCACCTACTGTATGGAGACAGGCTGAGAAAGTTGGGGCTGTTCCGCCTGGAGAAGAGAAGGCTGCGTGGAGACCTCATAGCAGCCTTCCAGTATCTGAAGGGGGCCTACAAGGATGCTGGGGAGGGACTCTTCATTAGGGACTGTAGTGACAGGACAAGGGGTAACGGGTTCAAACTTAAACAGGGGAAGTTTAGATTGGATCTAAGGAAGAAATTCTTTACTGAGAGGGTGGTGAGGCACTGGAATGGGTTGCCCAGGGAGGTTGTGAATGCTCCATCCTTGGCGGTGTTCAAGGCCAGGTTGGATGAGGCCATATGTAGGGTGTCCCTGCCCATGGCAGGGGGGTTGGAACTAGATGATCTCAAGGTCCTTTCCAACCCTAACTATTCTATGAATCTATGATTCTAAATTAGACCCTAAGATCACAAATTAGATCCTAAGTCCTCCAAGCAGACACTAAGATCACAAATTAGACACTAAGACCTCCAAGCTGGTCGTAAGGTCACAAATTAGACACTAAGTCCTCCAAGGATACCCTAAGCTCACAAATTAGACACTCAGTCCTCCAAGCAGACACTAAGATCACAAAGCAGACACTAAGACCTCCAAGCAGACACTAATGTCACGAATTAGACGCTATGTGCTCCTAGCAAACTCTGAGATCACACACTAGACAAGAAGCCCTCCAAGCAGACCCTGAGCATACACATTAGACCCTAAGTCCTCCAAGCAGATCCTCAGCTCACACATTAGACCCTAAGGTCACAAATTAGAGACTAAGTCCTCCAAGCAGACACTAAGAACACAAATGAGACACCAAGCGCACAAATTAGAACTTAAGCTCAAAAATTAGACACGAAGCACACAAATTAGAGAATAAGTTATCCAAGTAGACACTAAGATCACAAATTAGACCCTAAGTCATCCAAGTAGACACTAAGATCACAAATTAGACCCTAAGTCCCCCAAGCAGACTCTAAGATCTCAAATGAGACACTAAGTCCTCCAAGCAGACACTAAGATCTCAACTTAGACCCTAAGATCACAACTTAGACCCTAAGATCACAACTTAGATACAAAGTCCACCATGAACACACTGAGATCACAAATTTGACACCAAGTCCTTCAAGCAGACCCTAAGATCACAGATTAGACACTAAGTCCTCCAAGCAGACACAAAGATCCCAAATGAGACCCTAAGATCCCAAATGAGACCCTAAGATCCCAAATTTGACACCAAGTCCTCCATGCAGACCCTAAGAGCACGAATTAGGCACTAAGAGCACCAATTAGGCACTAAGACCACCAATTAGGCACTAAGACCACCAATTAGGCACTAAGTCCTGCAAGCAGACCCTAAGATGACAAATTAGACCCTAGGATGACAAATTAGACCCTAGGATGACAAATTAGACCCTAAGTCCTCCAAGCAGACACTAATGTCACAAATTAGGTGCTAAGTCCTCCTACCAAACCCTGAGATCACACACTAAACAAGAAGCCCTCAAAGCAGACCCTGAGATCACAAATTAGACACTAAGCCCTCCAAGCAGACCCTGAGTTCACACATTATACCCTGAGTTTACACATTAGACCCTAAGTCCTCCAAGCAGACCCTGAGATCACACCTTAAACCCCAGGTCACAAATTAGACCCTTAGGTCACAAATTAGACCCTAAGTCCTCCAAGCAGACACTAAGATCACATCTTACACCCTAAGATCACAACTTAGACCCTAAGATCACAACTTAGACCCTAAGATCACAACTTAGACCCTAAGTCCTCCAAGCAGACTCTAAGATCACAGATTAGACACTAAGATCACAAAATAGACACTAACTCCACCATGAAGACCCTAAGATCACAAATTAGACACTAAGACCTCCAAGCAGACACTAGGCTCACAACTTAGACACTTTAGGTCACAAATTAGACACTAAGCTCACAAATTAGACACTAAGCTCACAAATTAGACACTAAGCTCACAAATTAGACACAAAGTCCACTATGAACACACTGAGATCACAAATTTGACAATAAGTCCTCCAAACAGACACTAAGATCACAAATTAGAAACTAAGATCACAAATTAAACGCTAAGTCCACAGCTCAGACATTTAGATCACAGCTCAGATACTAAGGTCACAGCTCAGACACTAAGTTCTCCAAGCACACCTTAAGATGACAAATAATACACAAAGTCGTCCATGCAGACCCTAAGATCACAAATAAGACACAAAATGCTCCAAGCACACCCTAAGATCACAAATGAGACACTAAGTCCTCCAAGCAGACACTAAGGTCACAAATTAGACACTTTAGGTCAGAAATTAGACAATAAGTCCTCCAAACAGACACTGAGATCACAAATTAGACACAAAGTCTACCATGAACACACTAAGATCACAAATTTTACAATAAGTCCTCCAAGCAGACCCTAAGATCACAAATTAGACACTAAGATCACAAATTAAACACTAAGTCCACAGCTCAGACACTAAGATCACCGCTCAGACACTAAGCCCTGCAAGCACACCCTAAGATGACAAATAATACTCAAAGTCCTCCATGCAGACCCTAAGATCACAAATAACACACAAAATCCTCCAAACACATCCTAAGATCACAAATTATTAAGTACTCCAAGCAGACACTAGGATCACAAATGAGACCCTAACATGACAAATTTGACACCAAGTCCTCGAAGCAGACCCTAAGATCACCAATTAGGCACTAAGATCACCAATTAGGCACTAAGTCTAAGGACTGGGTACATTTCTAACACGTTTTAAGCCTCTTTTTTCATATGTAACACATTTTAACCCATTTTTCTCGATTTCTAACCCTCTTTTAAGCTCTTTTTGGCCATTTTTACCCCATTTTTTGCCTTTCTAACACATTTTAAGCCATCTTAGGAAATTTCTAACCCAATTGCACCCACTTCTAACCCTTTTTAACCCATTTTGGCGTATTTCTAACCAATTTTAAGCCATTTTGGCCCATTTCTAAACCAGTTTTGGCCATTTCTAACCCATTTTTCCCATTTCTAACACATTTTAAGCCATCTTAAGACACTCCTAATCCAATTTTGCCAACTTCTAGCCCATTTTAACCCAATTTTGCCCACTTACAACACGTTTTAAGCCATTTTGGCCATTTCTAACCCAGTTTTTCCTATTTCTAACACATTTTAAGCCATCTTAGGACATTTTAACCCAACTTTGCCCACTTCTGACCCATTTTTCCCAATTTTGCCCATTTCTAGACAAATTTAATCCATTTTGGTCCACTTCTAATCAATTTTCCCCATTTTAACACATTTTAAGCCATCTTAGGACATTTCTAACCCAATTCTGCTCACTTCTAACCAATTTTAAGCTATTTTTGCCCATTTCCAGCCAAATTTATTCCATTTTGGTCCATTTCTAACCCGGTTTCCCCATTTTAACACATTTTAAGCCATCTTAGGACATTTCTATCCCGATTTTGCACACTTCTAATCAATTTTAAGCCATTTTTGCCCACTTCTAGCCAAATTTAATCCTTTTGACTCCATTTCTAACCCATTTTTTCCATTTTCACAGATTTTAATCCATCCTAGGACATTTCTAACCCAATTTGGCACACTTCTAACACATTTTAAGCCATTTTGGCTATTTCTAGCCCAGTTCTTCCTATTCCTAACACATTTTAAGCCATCTTAGGACATTTTAACCCAACTTTGCCCACTTCTGACCCATTTTTCCCAATTTTGCCCATTTCTAGACAAATTTAATCCATTTTGGTCCACTTCTAATCAATTTTCCCCATTTTAACACATTTTAAGCCATCTTAGGACATTTCTAACTCGAATCTGCTCACTTCTAACCAATTTTAAGCTATTTTTGCCCATTTCCAGCCAAATTTATTCCATTTTGGTCCATTTCTAACCCGGTTTCCCCATTTTAATACATTTTAAGCCATCTTAGGACATTTCTAACCCAATTTTGCACACTTCTAACCCATTTTAAGCCATTTTGACCATTTCTAACCTATTTTCAACCATCAGGACATTTCTAACCCAATTTGGCGCACTCTAACCCATTTTTCCCAATTTTGGCCATTTTGAATACATTTTATGCCTTTTTTCCCATGTCTAACCTGGTTTAATCCTTTTTTGAGCATTTCTAACCCTGTTTTGGCTCCATTTCTAACCCATTTTAACCCATTTTGGCCATTTCTAAACCGTTTTTGGTCCATTTCTAACCCATTTTTCCCATTTCTAACATGTTTAAAGCCATCTTAGGACATTTCTAACCCCATTTTGCCCACTTCTAGCCCTTTTTAACCCAATTTTGCCCATTTCTAGCCCATTCTAAGCCATTTTGGCCCATTCCAAACTATTTTGCCCACTTCTAACCCATTTTAAGCCATTTTGGCCCACTTCTAACATGATTTAAGACGTTCTGGCCCATTCCTAAACATCTTTGCCAACTTCTGTCCTGTATTTCCCATTTCTAAAACATTTTAAGCCATCTTAGGACTTTTTAACCTGGTTTTGCCCACTTCTGACCAATTTTAAGCCATTTTTGCCCACTTCTTGCCAAATTTAACCCATTTGGCTCCATTTCTAACCCATTCTTCCCATTTTAACACATTTTAAGCCATCTTGGGACATTTCTAACCCAATTCTGCCCACTTCTAAGCCATTTTAAGCCATTTTGGCCATTTCTAACCCATTTTGCACATTTCTAACATATTTTCAGCCTTCTTAGGATATTTCTAACCCAACTTTGCCCACTTCTAACCCATTTTAAGCCAATTTGGGCCGTTTCTAACCCATTTTGCACATTTCTAACATATTTTCAACCTTCTTAGGATATTTCTAACCCAATTCTGCCCACTTCTAACCCATTTTAAGCCATTTTGGCCCATTCCTAACTCTTTTGCCCATTTCTAACATGTTTAAACCATTTTTTCCATTTCTAGCCTCGTTTTGCCCACTTCTAGTACATTTTAAGCCATTTTTGCCCATTTCTAGCCAAATTTAATCCATTTTGCTCCATTTCTAACCCAGTTTTCAAATTTTAACACATTTTAAGCCATCTTAGGACATTCCTAACCCAATTTTGCCCACTTCTAACCCATTTTTCCCAATTTTGGCCATTTTGAATACATTTTATGCCTTTCTTTCCCATGTCTAACCTGGTTTAAGCCCTTTTTGAACATTTCTAACCCTCTTTTGGCCATTTCTAACCCATTTGGCCTATTTCTAACACATTTTCAACCATTTAGGACATTTCTAACCCAATTTGACCCACTTCAAACCGATTTTTCCCAATTTTGGCCATTTCAAAGATATTTTATGCCTTCCTTTCCCATGTCTAACCTGGTTTAAGCCCTTTTTGTCCATTTCTAACCCTGCTTTGGCCCTTTCTGACCTGTTTTAACCAATTTTGGCCATTTCTAAACCATTTTTGGCCATTTCTAACCCATTTTTCCTATTTCTAACATGTTTTAAGCCATCTTAGGACATTTCTAACCCAATTTTTCCCACTTCTAGCCCCTTATAACCCAATTTTGCCCATTTCTAGCCCATTCTAAGCCATTTTGGCCATTTCTAACCCATTTTAAGACATTTTGTCCCATTTCTAAACTGTTTATGGCCATTTCTTACCCATTTTTCCCAATTCTAACACATTTTAAGCCATCTTAAGACACTTCTAATCCAGTTTTGCCTACTTCTAGCCCATTTTAACCCAATTTTTCCGACTTCTAACACATTTTAAGCCATCTTAGGACATTTTTAACCTGATCTTCCTCACTTCTAACTCATTTTAAGCCATTTTTTGCTTATTTCTAACAGATTTTATGCCTTCTTTTCCCAATCCTAACCTGTTTTAAGTCATTTTTGTCCATTTCTCACCCTTT
Organism: Psittacula echo; assembly: GCF_963264785.1. Classification (NCBI taxonomy): domain Eukaryota; kingdom Metazoa; phylum Chordata; class Aves; order Psittaciformes; family Psittacidae; genus Psittacula; species Psittacula echo. The sequence continues at coordinate 127,954,683 of NC_137736.1, read as the reverse complement.
TTTGGCCTTTTCTAACCTGTTTTCACCCATTTTGGCCGTTTCTAAACCATTCTTGACTATTTATAACCTAGTTTTTCCACTTCTAACACATTTTAAGCCATTTTTGCCCACTTCTAACTCGTTTTTAGCCATTTTGGCCCATTCCTAACCATTTTTCCCATTTCTAACCCGTATTTCCCATTTCTAAAACATTTTAAGCCATCTTAGGACATTTTAACCCACTTTTGCCCACTTCTGACCTATTTTAAACCTGTTTTGCCCATTTCTAGCCAAATTTAATCCATTTTGCTCCATTTCTAACCCATTTTCCCCATTTTAACACATTTTAAGCCATCTTAGGACATCTCTAACTCAATTTTGCACACTTCTAACCCATTTTAAGCCATTTTGACCATTTCTAACTCAGTTTTCATATTTCTAACACATTTTCAACCATCTTAGGATATTTTTAACCCAATTTTGCCCACTTCTGACCTATTTTAAATCAATTTTGCACATTTCTAGCCAAATTTAATCCATTTTGCTCGATTTTTAACCCATTTTTCCCATTTCTAACACATTTTAATCTGTCTTAGGACATTTCTGACTCAATTTTGCCCACTTCTGTCCCATTTTAAGCTATTTTTCCTTATTTCTAATGTACTTTGTGCCTTCTTTTCCCATTTCTAACTTGTTTTAAGCCATTTTTGGCCATTCCTAACCCATTTTTTCCATTTCTAAATAATTTTTGCCAATTTCTATCCTTTCTAAGCCATTTTTCGGCTGTTTCTAACCCTTTGTTACCCATTTCTAACCCGTTTTAAGGCATTTATGGCCATTTCTAACACAGTTTCGTCCATTTCTGTCGGATTTGAAGCTGTTTTGGTCTGTCAGGCAAGATTCATCATTAGTCAGCAGTAAAGTCACTTCTGAGTGATTGACACAAAACCGCACAGCTGTATTTGACTGCAGAGACTGCCTAGAAGGGTTGAACGATTTTAACTGCATGAGACCCTTTCTAAATAAAGTTTTCCTTACAGATGTGCTAGAAGGACATGAGGTGTGAACTGTGACAGCGGCGACTGCACTGCCCCGCTCACCACACGGCTGCTGACTGGAGCAGAGGAGGACCTGGCCGATGGGTTTTTTCCTGCTGTTAAATAAAAAGTGTTAGTGTTTTTTTCCCCAGCAGACTGGAAGCTCTGCAGATTCACCGAGCAATACTGAAGGCAATTCCATACAATTTCCAACACACATCTTAGCAGATTGGCAGAATAGGGCTATCAGGTCTACCCTGGCTAGGCTTATCAGGTCTACTTTGTCTAGGTTACCCCCCATTGCCCCCCATTACTGCCTGTTAACCCCCGTTCCCCCACCATTGCCCCCCATTACCCTCTATTAACTCCCTATTAACCCCCCATTGCCTCCCATTACCCCCCGGTCCCCCCAAGGCCCCCTCATTGCCCCCAGTGCCCTCCCAGGACAGAAGCCGCTGTGGGGCAGTGGCTCCGAGCGCTCCCAATGGCGCTGGCAGGGAAAGTAGTGGCAGTGACAGCAGCCACCGATGGGTGAATGTCCCATAGAGGCTCATAGGGACCCATAGGTACTCCATAGTGACCCCTAGACACCCCATAGAAACGTCAGAAGGACCCGTAGAGACCCATAGGGACCCACAGGGATCTGTAGAGACCCATAAGGACCCACAGAGCACCACGGGGAACCCATAAGGAACCATATGAACCCATAGAGACCTATACACACTCGTAGCGCCCCATAGCCCCCATAGGCCCACCATCGAGACACACAGAGCCCCCATTTCCATCTCTATAATACTCTTATCACCCCATATCCTCCATAGATGCCACATAGCCACTCATAACTTTCCCATAGACACCCCATATACCCCCATGACACCCCATAGCCTCCAATAGCCCCCCATAGAGCCCCATATCTTCCATTGACACCCCACAGACACACCAATTCCATGCCTATAACCCCATAGCCCACCATAGATACCTCATAGAGCCCCCCCATAGACCAGAGGGGAGGTGCAGTTGGCTGACCCTGCGGCACTATACTGCCCCCTGCTGGACACACAGCAACCCCCTGCCACTACCCCCAATTTTGCTCATTTCTAACCCCTTTCAAGCCATTTTTGGCCTGTTTTAACACATTTTCCCTATTTCTAACACATTTAAAGCCTTTTTTTATTTATTTTTAACCCAGTTTTGCCCACTTCTAACCAATTTTAAGACATTTTTGCCAGTTCCTAGCCATTTTTGCCTATTTCTATCATCTTTGCAGCCATTTTGGACTTTTCCAACCAATTTTTCCCCATTTCTAAACTATTTTCTAAACTAACCGTAATCCTAATAGATGAAATGGAGCAATAGGGGTTACTAGATGTAATAGATGTCATGGAGCCCTAACCTTAACCCTAACCATAATAGTTAGATTGGAGCAACAGAGGTTAATAGATGTCATAGATGTAATGGAGCCCTAAGCCTAATCACTAACCCTAACAGTTGTAACAGAGCAACAGGTGTTAATACACGTCATAGATGTAATGGAGCCCTAACGCTAATCCCTAACTCCCTAACAGGAGCCCTAACCTTAACCCTATCCTCCCTAACACTAACCCTAACCCACGAGTGTACCCGGCGGGACTCGAACCAGTGGCCTTACCTTTACTGGTATAGTGCTCTATCTATGTGAACTACACAGCCACTGCTGCTCCACAGAAGTCTTTCGGTGATCTTGAACCTAACCTCTGCCTTTCCGAATTTGGGTGGGATTTGCAGCTAAACCACGCCCCGAGCACGGACCCCGCCCCCTCATGCTAACACAACCCCCTAGCCCTAACTCCACCCCCTAGTCCTGTTCCCGCCCCCAACTCTAACCCCGCCCACTAGCCTAACTCCCAGCCTTAACCGTAGCCATGCCACCAACTCTGACCACGCCCCCACCAGGGTTACTCACACCCCCTAGCTTGACTCCACCCCATAGGACTGGCCACACCACCGAGCCTGACTCCACCCCTCCGAGGGTTAGTCACGCCCCCTGGCTTGACTCCGACCCCTTGGGTTAGCCACGCCCCCGAGACTGACTCCACCCCTCCCAGGGTTGGACACGCCCCCAAGCTTGACTGATCCCCCTAGGGTTAGCTACGCCCTTTAGGCTGACTCCGCCCCCTATTGTTAGACACGCTACTATGGTTGGACACACCCTAGGGTTGGACATGCCCCTAGGTTTGTCTCCACACCATAGGGTTGGACAGGCCCTCAACACCAACTCTGCCCATTAATCTTAAACATGCCCCCAGAAATTATCTGCGCCCCCAACCCTTACCCTATCCCCAAACCTTAATCCCAAATCCCAATCCTAATCTCAATCCCAATCCCAATCTCAAATCCTAATCCTAATCGCAATCTCAATCTCAATTCTAATCACGATCTCAATCCTAATCTTAACCTTAATCCCAATCTCAATCCCAATCTCAATCCTAATCCCAATCCCAATCTCAATCCCAATCCTAATCCCAATCCTAATCCCAATCTTAACCCTAATCCTAATATCAATCCTAATGCCAAAACTGACACAATCATTCTACAATCAATCCAATTCACATTGACCTTGCATTTAGTTTAGAAATTACTCACATTCTACCCTTCAGTTACACATAATTACATACATAAATGACATTTTGCACAATGGATAATTCATCTTTATAAATCCCACAACTCTTTATGACTCACACAAAACGCCGTACACCTACCGTGTTTGGTCACATATGAATCGTCACACGCCCCCTTTCCGGGGTCAAAACCCCGGCTGCGTGGGTTTTTTTTTTCTTTTTTTTTTTTTTTTTTGTCTAAATATCTGAAAAGGAAAAATGTTTTAGTCTACAACACATAACTCACTAAGCTTACACACATATCCAAAAAGCATCCCCTTGCTGTCTACAGTGCAGGCTAAATTTAATCGCAAATCATCTGTGCCTGTAGCGAGCCCTCGCTCACTCTGAGAAACTCCTCGGGAATAACGGTCCCAGGAGAGCTGAAAATACCCTGCCTGAGAAAACCCTGTCTCTGCGCCAGCCTGCACCCAAACATTAGTGATGAACGCCGCCTCGCAGACTGGACAGGACCAGGGGAAAAACACCCAGAGGGGGGAGAAAAAATTTTGCACTCACTCTGATGAGAGCTGAACCCCAAAGGAGCTCCCTGAGGAAAGGCTGGGCCTCATATACCACAGGCCCCACCCACAACCCCCCCTCGATGGGCAGGGGAGGGTCAAACGACCAGCTAGGATTAAAGCACCCTGATAAGCTACAGCTGGGACTTCGTATTACCTGGCTCTGGTGCTATGGCTGCTCCCTGCCTGCTCAGTGAGTGCCTTGGCTGTTCCATATCTGCTCGCTGTTTGCTCTGTGGGTGCTCCATGGATTTAATATTCTGCTTTGCTTTCTCTGGCTCACATGGGTGAGAGTCTGAGATTCAGACTTTGGGACTCAGACTGCAGCTGTGGCTCAGATTCCGTGTCTAAGGCTCCAGGGCTCACACTCTGAGCTGAGACTGTGGCTGATACTCTGCAGCTGAGACTCTGGTGCTGAGACTCAATGGCTAAGACTCTGGGATTCAGACTTTGGGGCTGAGACTGTGGCTGAGACTCTGTGGCCCAGACTCTGAGTCTCAGACTTTGTATCTCGGACTTGGAGACCAAGACTGCAATAAAGAATACCTGCTTGTCAACTGGAAACCTTCACTGGCCAGTTTGTTCCTGGAGTTTTCTCTGAGTCACCAGAGACCCCCGGATCTCCCCTAATCCCCCCATAGACCCCCACAGACCCCATTATGGGTCTCCAGACCCCCAAATCCCCCTATAAGCCCCCCATATCCCCCTGTAAACACCTGATATCCCCCCCATAGATCTCATAGAATCCCATTTAGGGACTCCAGACATCCATATCCCCACATAGACACCCTATCTACCCCCATATCCCCTCATAGAACACCATGTAGGCACGCCAGTCCCCCATATCCCCCCCATATACTTCCATATTTCCCCCTAGAGCCCTGTGTCATGGACTCCAGACCCCCATATCCTCCCCATATTCCCCCATACGCCCCCATAAAGGGTCCCCACACAACCGCATGGAGAGACTCCAGACCCCCAAATGCCTCCATATTCCCCCATAGAGCCCCCTAATGGCACTCCAGACCCCCAAATCCCCCCATATCCTCCTGTATTCCCCCACAGACCCCCATAATGGGACTTCAGACCTCCAAATCCCCCCATATGCCCCCCCATATCCTCCCATATTCCCCCATGGAACCCCATGAACGGTCTCCAGACCACTATAGACCCCCATGTAGGGACTCCAGATGCCCATGTCCCCCTTAATCCCCCCACAGGCACCCCATAGACCCCCATAAAGGGTCACCAGACCACCACAGAACCCCATGTAGGGACTCCAGACCCCCATATGACCCCTAATCCCACCCATAGACCCCCATGTAGGGACTCCAGACCACCATATGCCCCCTAATCCCACCCATAGACCCCGATGTTGGGATTCCAGACTGCCATATGCCCCCTAATCCCACCCATAGACCCCCATGTAGGGACTCCAGAGCCCCATATTCTCCCTAATCCCCCCATAGACCACCATAATGGGACTCCAGAACCCCAAATCCCCCCACAGAATCCCATGTAGGGCAATGGGGGTGGGCCTTAGAGGGGACCGGGGGTAATAGGGAGTTAATAGAGGGGAATGGGGGGGTGACGGGGGTTAATAGGGGGGAATGGGGGGGGTAATGGGAGGCATCGGCTCCTCTCGGACCCCGTCGGAGCCCCTCCGGTCCCTTCGGGCGGCTCCGCCCTCCTGGGGTGGCTTCGGCTGCCCTCGGGTTTCGTCGGTTGGCTCCGCCCCCTTCGGGAGCCTCGGGCTGCGCTCGGCTGCCCTTCGGCTCCCTTGGGCTGCGCTCGGGTCTCGTCGGTTGGCTCCGCCGCCTTCGGGAGGCTTGGGCTGCGCTCGGCTCCCTTCGGTCAAAAGCCGGTGTTCCCACACTTTTGCCTTAGAAAGTACTGGGAAAGAGGGAATTCCATCACGTTTACCTCACGGAGCAATGGAAAAGAGGGAATTGCATCACGTTGACCTCATAAAGCAATAGAAAAGAGGGAATTACATCACTTTTACCGCATAAAGCAGTGGGAACGGGGGGGGGGAGGGGGGCGGAACGGACACGACACGAGGGCGGTGCCATCTTGGGCTCTTCCTCCTCCCGCCCTGCAGGTCTGGCGCTTCCAGCCACGCACCTCCCGCCGCCGTAGGGCGGCCATGGAGGAGGCGAAGGGGGAGGTGCGGGTGAAGGAGATGTGAGGGGAGGCGGCGGGAGGCGTCTCGGTGGGAATAGTTTATGGCTCGCGCCACCTGGAGTGCGGCTCTGCGCCGCCATGTTGAGAGTGGGAGAAAGGGGGCGGTCATATTGGTGGCGCCACTGGATTGCCGCCATCTTGTGTACGGCAACTGGGGGCGACCATATTGGCGAAGCGCCATCTTGTGTATGGCACCTGCGGGCGGCCATATTGGTGAGCTGCCATGGGCGCCGTTGTGTACCCGGCATTCCTCCATAGACCCTATTAACTCCCTGTTATCCCCGGTCCCCTCTAAGGCCCACCCCCATTGCCCTACATGGGATTCTTTGGGGGGATTTGGGGGTCTGGAGACCCATAATGGGGTCTGTGGAGGTCTGTGGGGGGATTAGGGGAGATCTGGGGGTCTCCGGTGACTCAGAGAAAACTCCAGGAACAAACTCACCAGCAAAGGTTTCCAGTTGACAAGCAGGTATTCTTTATTGTGGCGCCGGCAGACACAGGGGGACAGCTCCTCCTAACGTGTGTCTCCAAACTGCTAAAGAAGCCATCCTTATATAGTCACTAAGCATGCATGTTCGTTACGTACAGACACGCGTATTCGTCAGGCTACTCACATCATTCTTCTAGGAAGTTTCCCCGCAGGCGCACAAAAACGTGGTGCTGCTCTCCGAGGGTCCTTTACTTCTTCCAACGATCCTCAGCGCTTCTGGCAGCCTTTGAAGCACGCGCAGTAGACGTTTATGCCAGCTTCATCGGCTCGGTAACACCACAGACACAGGAATCATCCTGTCCTTCTACTTATCAGTCAGTTTAACTGCAGCCCATCCCGGACACCTGCTATTCCCAGATACTCCTTATCCTTACGTCCTGTTTTTCCAGCCTCTTTTTCTTACACCCAGTTTGTACTAAGGTCACAAGGGCCTAAAACTACGTCAGCTACAACGGTTTATCTTATACAAGGACTCTCAGGATGTTCTCCAGCTGTACTCTATTCTTTTTCTCTGTGAATCGTGCACCTCAGTGATTTTCCGTTGCTGCTCTTACAAAGACTTCAAACTTAACGTTATTGAAAACTGATTTGAGAGGTTTATATATTTCATTTTGTCATTTTGTGCCCCTCTCCTACAGTGGGCCTAAGGTCTTCATTCTCACAGTCCCTGCATCTGCCTTCCAAGACTCAGGTGGTGCGGTCAGAGATTTTGCCAGTGAAGACTGAGGCAAAGAAGTCATTCAGAACCTCAGCCTTCTCCAAATCCAGCTAGCCGATTCTCCTCATAGCTTCCGGAGAGGGCCTACATTATCCTTAGTCTGTCTTTTATTTGCAGTGTAATTATAGAATCCCTTCCTGTTATTCTTAACATCCCTAGCCCAGTTTAATTCTAACTGGGCCTTAGCCTTCCTCACCTGGTCCCTATCTTCCCAGACAACATCCCTGTATTCTTCCCAGGCTGCCTGTCCCTGCTTCCACCTTCTATAAGCTACTTTTTTTCCTTGAAGTTTCCTCAGCAGCTCCTTATCCATCCAAGGAGGTCTCCTGGCCGTCCTGCTGCACTTCCTTCTGGTTGGGGCGTAACACTCCTGAGCTTGTAGCAGGTGATCCTTGAATATCAACCAACAGCCTTGGGCCCCCCTGCCCTCTAGAGCTATATCCCATGGAACCTTACTAAGCAGGTTCCTGAAGAGGCCAAAGTCTGCTCTCTTGAAGTCCAGGGCAGTGAGCTTGCTGCACGCTCTGCTCACTGTTTTGCAGATCTCAAACTTGACCATCTCATGACCACTACAACCAAGGCTGCCCTGGAGCATCACATTTTCAACCAGCCCTTCCCTGTTGGTGAGCATGAGGTCTGGCATGGCACCTCTCCTTGTCGGCTCCTCTATTACTTGCAGAAGGAAGTTGTCTTCCACACAATCTGGGAACCTCCTGGATTGCTTGTGCCGGGCCGTACCTTCACTCCAACAGATGTCAGGGTGGTTGAAGTCCCCCATGAGGACAAGGGCCTGTGAGCGTGAGGCTGTTCCTATCTGCCTATAGAGCGCCTCATCCACAGATTCCTCTTGATCAGGCGGTCTGTAACAGATCCCCACAGTGATGTCCCCCATCGCTGCTCTCCCTTTAACCCTGACCCACAAACTCTGTGTTGACTGCTCAGCTGTCCCCAGAGTTCCATACTTTCGAGCCTATCCCTAACATAAATAGCAACTCCCCCTCCCTGTCTGCCAGGCCTGTCTTTTCTAAAGAGTCTGTAACCTTCCATTCTAGTCATAGGAGCCATCTCACCATGTTTCTGTGATACCTATTCTATCATATCTCCGTAGACGTGCATATGTTACTAGAAGTGAATAAAAACCAAATAAATCTGAAGGAAAAAATTAATAAAAAGCTGAACAAAACTGTGTAAAGCCAATAAAAAGCAAATAAAAGTGAATAAACTGATTATAAATTATTAACAAGTGAATAAAAATTAATAAAAGTGAATAAGCCTGAATGAAACTCTAATAAAAGTGACTGAAAGTGAATGAAAATAAAAGCGAATAAAAAATCAACTGGTGTTGGGGCACTTATGGGGTGTGGGGAAGTAGCTGGGACCCTATGGGGTACTTCGGGGTCCATATGAGGCTCGCTGGGCTGGCTGGGCTGCCTGTCTCCCAGGAAGTACCTGCTGCTGGGCATGGAGAGCTGGGAATACTGGGAATGCTGCCGGGATCAGCACCAGGCACTATCATCATCTATCCCATTTAACCGCTATTGTCCCCCCACTTCCCCAGCATCTCTCCCCCTTAACCGCCGTTATCCCTCCCTTCCCCCTCATCTATCCCCTTTAAACCACTTTCCTCCCTCATCACTGCTGTCCTACTGTAATAAACTTAAATGTTTAATTTGCTGATCAAGTAAAGTTTGTGTATTATATGGCTATAGGTTTTGTAATGTTGATATTGAGTGAATGAATTTAAGTTTTGTGTTAAGTGTCAAACTGATACAGGGGGCTTGATATAAGAAACGCTAGTGCCTGGAAAATATAGAGTTAAAGTACTTTTTGCTTAAGTTTTAGAAAGAAAACTATGGTATAAGTCTGTGGAATTTAGGGGCCGCACTAAACATGAGTTAATTGTTTCACACTAGCCTTCTAAAGTATAACATTTCACACCATCCTTCTACTTATCAGTTAGTTCAAAGACAGAGCCTCCCAAACATCTGCTCGCTTGGGATACTCCTTGCCTGCCCATCCTGCAATAGGTTTTGCAGGAAGGTCACCCTGTTCTAAATCTTTGCGAGTTAACAGAAGAATTACAGATATGGTTGGTTTCAGCTAATGGTGTAACCACTGGGGCGTCCAACTGTGCCAAAGGCGAAAAGTTTAAGAAGAGGAAGACTCGTTTACTTCATCTTGAAGACCCCTACTCACAAGAGGAAGACTCATTTACTTCATCCTGAGACCCTCGCCCATGACCATGGGGAGGCACTGTGCATGTGCAAAGGACTTTTTAGCTCATTATAATAAGAAGCGGGGATAGATCATGAATATGTATAGGCGTGTAACTTTAGAAGATAAATGTAGCAGGAAACGACACTGAGGTGTGCGTCTTTGGTGGAGCGGAGACTCCCCTGCGCACCCAGCGCTGCTTGCTTATTGCCTCTTACCCTTAAACAATCTGAATAAAATATTTGGAATCAGTCGTGGCTAAGACTGAATTTTTATAACACTACCACCCACCAAAGCTGGAAAAGACCTTCACCCAGCAGCTCCTGGACGTTCCCGCACTGAGCTGAGCCCCAATAAGCTTCATAGCTGTGCATATGTTGAAGATAAAGCCACGTTTCAGCCATCGCCACGACCACCCTCTCCTTCTTCCTCCCCGGCCGCCACCATCCGTCCCTCACACCGAGGGACAGCGCTGATTGGCCACTGGTCGCTAGGCGGGAAAGCGTCCCCTCAGCTGTGCGCTGTAGCTAAGGGAGAGGTGGCCAGGGACTGGATAACACTGACCCCTCCATGTCCTATTGAAACCCATTTTCAGTTTATTTAAGCCCATTTTGGCCTATTGAAGTTGTTCCTTTGGCTTTAGTCACTCTCTCCTTCATTCAAGTTCATTTAAACTGAATTCTCTGCTTTTATATTATTTCCAGTTTATTTCAGCTGTTTTTTGGAGCTCAGTCAGGTTTATTTAAAGGTTTATCATGGGTTTTTGATTGTCTTTGGCACTATTGAAGTTTATTTGCTTTTATCTAAATTAATTTGCCTTTATTTGAATTTGTTTACCTTTAACTTTTTTTTTCCCTTAAACTTACTGTGGCTTATTGGACTTTATTTGGTTTGTTTTGAGCTTTAATTTCATTTACATTAATTTAATCTTGAGGTTGATCATTTAATTAAATTTGTCTTACTTTAAACTTATGACTATATAAATTTGAGGTTTAGTTGAGATTTTATCACTTTTGTTCACTTTTATTCTCTTATTCAGTTTTTTATTGAGTTGCATTCACTTTATACTAACTTTTTGTCACTTTATTAACTTTTTTCTCTTTTTATTCACTTTATATTCTCTTTCTAGTCACTTTCTTCAGGTTTTCGTTTTTGGTTTTCCAATTTTTAATCACTTCTGTTCACATTTATTCACCTTTCATTGAGGGATATTCGATTTTACTTGCTTTTACTCAATTTTTTATTCACTTCTATTCACTTTTAATTGCTTTTTACTGAGCTTTGTCAGGAAAACCTGGTTTTGAGAACAGCTCCTGAGGCAGAATGAGGTTTAAAGCTTTATTCGAATAAAGGGAGATCTCCACCAGACACAGCTGGTTCAGGGTTCTCCATTTGCATTCAGTATCCACCTACTTGCCACAAAGTCCCTTTTCCTTTCCCCTTTGCCTTGGATCCTCTGAGCCATTCTGCTGTGCCTAAGTGACATTTCCCTGAGACAGGCGAGTTCCATAAGGTGAAGCAAGTTCTGTGAGCCTGAACGAGTTATGGCGTTACTGACACGGGTTCTTTTGAATGGAAGCACAGGTCCTTTGCCAGACTGCTCTTTGTCCCTGTTCTCAGCAGGCTGTGTGGTTTGGGCAAGGCCACAGCTTTTCTCCACAAGCGTTAGGCAGGTTTATTCAGGCTTTTTATTCACATTTAGTCACTTTTGCACTCATGTGAACTTGCTTTTGATTTGCTTTTAATGCAATTTATGCGGTTTATTCAGATTTGTTTGCTTTTTAGTTACTTTGAGTGATCTTCAATTCACTTTTAGTCACTTTTCTTGGAGATTTATTCAGGTTTATTCCCTTTTATTCTTTTTCATTCACATTTAATTCACTTTTATTCAGGTTTATTGTCTTTCATTGGTGTTTATTCACTTTTCACCTTTATTCCTCTTTTATTTAAGTGCAATCCAGTTTAATGGAGCTGGAGTGACTGCACCGGGCCTGGCCCATGACCCAGGATTGATCTGAGCCCCCTGTGAAGGTGAGACCCACAGCGACCCCTGCTGCCCCATGGCAACCCAGTGACACCCCATAGATACCATACAGTGACCCGTACACACCCTCCCAGTCCCACAGTGCCCGCAACACGTGTCCCACAGCTTTTATTGACTCCTGGTGTCATGATGTTGCCAGGACCACCATGACATGATCAGCATCATCAATGACCCAGAGCCCCATAGGGCCCCCAAGTGACCCATAGGGCCCCCACTACCCCCTGCAACCAAAAATACCCCTACACCAATCGATTTTTTTATTGACTTTCATTCATTTTTATTTGAGTTTTATTCAGGCTTGTTAATTTTTATTCATTTTTATTCACTTTTTAATCACTTTATTCACTTTAATGCACTTTTTATTCCCTTTTTATTCAGTTTTATTCAGATTTGATTTAGTGTCTGTTAGTAACTTTTTTTTCAGATATCCCAAAGTGACCCAGAGCAACCCATGGACACCTCATAGAGCCCCACAGACCCCAGTAGATCCCCCACAGTTCCCCACAGCCTCATAGTCTTTCTATAGACATCCCATAGGGTGCAGAGGGACTCCTGATGAACCATGGACACACCATAGTGACCTACAGAGACCCATAAACACCACACAGTGACCCAGGGACCACCCCCACTGCCCCACAGTTCCCTATAGATGCTCAAAATGCGCCCCATGGCTTTTATTGACTTATGGTGTTGTGACATCACCAGGATCGGGATGACAGCAGCCCCAGCAACCACCATGGGTGCCCCATAGAGCGCCCACTGCCCCTCTGTGCCCCATAAGTACCCCAACACAAACTGACCTTTCTTACTGTTTTTTTTTGAACTTTCATTCACTTTTATCTGAGATTCATTCAGGCTTATTCACTTTTATTCATTTTTATTTACTTTGTAATAATCACTTTATTCACTTCTATTTGCTTTTTATTGACTTTATGAAGTTTCATTCAGCTTTATTTGCTGTTTTTTCTTCAGATTTATTTGCTTTTTATTCTCTTTTAGTAACAATTTTTTATTACATGTCCCATAGCCACCCAGAGAAACTCATATTGCCCCATAGACCCTATAGACATCTCACAAAGATGCATAGCAACCAACACACCACAGGAACCCATAGAGACCCCAGAGCCATAGGGTGACCGATATAGACACCATGGTGACCCATAGATCCTCATAACAACCCACAGTGACCATAGAGACTTCAGAGTGACCCACACACTGCCCCATGGCAACCCATAGCACCCCAAAGACACCCCCACTGGCCCATAGCATCCTACAGACCCACAACTTGCGCCCCACAGCTTTTATTCACTACTGGCATTGCAATAACATCAGCAGCATCTGTACACATGGCACTCTACAGGGATCCTCCAAGTGTCCCATAGGGACCCCACTACCTTCCATGACCCATAAGTGCCCCAACAGGCATCAATTCTTTTATTCACTTTCATTCATTTTTATTCACTTTTTTATAATTTATAATCACTTTTATTTGCTTTTAATTGAATTTCTTTAGCTTCATTCACTTTTTGTTCACTTTTATTCAAGTTGTATTCAGGTTGATTCACTTTTTATTCCCTTTTTAAGGACACTATGATGGGGCTGGGCTGGGTGTGGGGCCAAGGCGGGTTTCATAAGGTCCTCAAGGTGCGGTCTGTGCTGCGACAAGGGCGTGGCTTGAGAAGGGGCGTGGTCAGGGCTCTGGGCGGGGTTAGTGAAGGGCAGTGGGGTGTCTGGGTTGGGGGTGTGGCCACAAGAGGGCGGGGCCATGCTTAGAGGAGTCTCCTTGTCACAGGGTGGGGACGTGGCCAGCGTGGGGTCACTTCCGGCATGGGGTGTGGTCAGCGTTGGGGGCGGATGTGGCCACATGGGGGGACAGGCCCATGCGGGGTGAGAGCGGGGCCTCACTGGGGCTGAGGGAGGTGTCACTGCAAGGGGCGGCGCTCGTCCTAGGGGCGGGGCTAAAGAAAGGCAGTGGGCGGGCACCTGAAGAGGGCCTATAAGGATGCTGGGGAGGGGCTATTCATCAGGGACTGCAGTGACAGGACAAGGGGTAACGGGTTCAAACTTAAAAAGGGGAAGTTTAGATTGGAGATAAGGAGGAAGTTCTTTACTGTGAGGGTGGTGAGGCACTGGAATGGGTTGCCCAGGGAGGTTGTGAATGCTCCATCCCTGGCAGTGTTCAAGGCCAGGTTGGACAGAGCCTTGGGTGGCATGGTTTAGTGTGAGGTGTCCCTGCCAATGGCAGGGGGGTTGGAACTGGATGATCTTAAGGTCCTTTCCAACCCTAAACCATTCTATGATTCTACGACTCAGCAGAGTGGCTTAGATGGGGCTAGGGGAGGTGAGTGTGGTCTCAGCTGCTGGCAGGTCAGAAGCAGGACGGGCTGGGGGGTGTGGCCAGGGCTGGGGGCGGGGCCAGAGCTGGGGTTAATGAAGGACTACAGTGACCCTAACCAGAGTACTGCAGGAGTTAGCAATCCATTTAACAGTTAACCTGAGAGGATATACGTCTGGTGCTGTGCTACATAGCAAACAAAGTTCAGCCTTCAAGCCTTTGTTGTGCTGCAAACTGCCCTTGCCCACAGGAAGTTATCCACTTGCATATTCCAAGTGTTTTTTGTACTGAGATCACAAAGAAAACTGGCCGCAGTGCACTGTGTACTGCTGTGAACCCTGTTATCTCTGCATCCTATCCTGACACAAAGCAGCAAGACCTCTACTTAAGAAGAGGGCAGCAAGGAATATGGGTGATCCAGTTTATAACTTGAGTTAATTCCATCACCTACTGGGGCTGATGGAACAACATTCTTGACACCATCTCTAGACATATCAAGGATGAGGGGGTCATTAAGAGTAGCCAACATGGTTTTACCAAGGGGAAGTCATGTTTGACCAACCTTATAGCCTTCTATGAGGAAGTAACTAGGTGGATGGATGATGGTAGAGCGGTAGATGTGGTTTTTCTTGATTTCAGTAAGGCATTTGATACTGTCTCCCACAGCATCCTCATAGATAAGCTAAGGAAGTGTGGGCTTGATGATCAGGTAGTGAGGTGGATCAAGAACTGGTTGAAAGGAAGAAGGCAGAGAGTTGTGGTCAATGGGGCAGAATCTAGCTGGAGGTCTGTGACTAGTGGAGTCCCTCAGGGGTCGGTGCTGGCACCGGTGCTGTTTAATATTTTCATCAACAACCTGGATGAGGGAACTGAGTGTACCCTCAGCAAGTTCGCTGATGACACTAAACTGGGAGGAGTGGCTGACACACCAGAAGGCTGTGCTGCCATCCAGCGAGACCTGGACAGGCTGGAGAGTTGGGCGGGGAGAAACTTGATGAAATTCAACAAGGGCAAGTGTAGAGTCTTGCACCTGAGGAGGAACAACCCCATGTACCAGTACAGGTTGGGGGTTGACCTGCTGGAAAGTAGTGAAGGGGAAAGGGACCTGGGGGTCCTGGTGGATAGGAGGATGACCATGAGCCAGCAATGTGCCCTTGTGGCCAAGAAGGCCAATGGCATCCTAGGGTGCATTAGAAAGGGTGTGGTTAGTAGGTCAAGAGAGGTTCTCCTCCCCCTCTACTCTGCCTTGGTGAGGCCGCATCTGGAATATTGTGTCCAGTTCTGGGCCCCTCAGTTCAAGAAGGACAGGGAATTGCTTGAAAGAGTCCAGCACAGAGCCACAAAGATGATTAAGGGAGTGGAACATCTCCCTTATGAGGAGAGGCTGAGGGAGCTGGGTCTCTTTAGCTTGGAGAAGAGGAGACTGAGGGGTGACCTCATCAATGTTGACAAATACGTAAAGGGTGAGTGTCAGGATGATGGAGCTAGGTTTTTCTGAGTGATGTCCAGTGATAGGACAAGGGGTAGTGGGTGTAAACTGGAGCATAAGAGGTTCCATGTGAACATCAGGAAGAACTTCTTTACTGTGAGAGTGACAGAGCAGTGGAACAGGTTGCCCAGGGGGGTTGTGGAGTCTCCTACGTTGGAGATATTCAAGGCCCGGCTGGACAAGTTCCTGTGTGATGTACTCTAGGTTACCCTGCTCTTGCAGGGGGGTTGGACTAGATGATCTTTTGAGGTCCCTTCCAACCCTCGGGATTCTGTGATTCTGTGATTCATAATGCAGTTCCTAGCATCACCTGATTTCTGTGCCCTCTGCAGCTGGAAGACCATACTGAAGTTCATCAAGCTGCAGTTTCCCTTCTGGCTCCTCCCTTGGTGAACTGCACTTATTTGTTTTCTTTACACATGCCCCATCTGAGGCCCATCCAACTCACAGGATCTCCCTGATCTCCATATCCTGGACACTGGCCATTCACAACTGCAAGAGGAGGGAGCTTGGTAGGAAACAGAACTGACTGCAGGGCCTACTTCTGCTCCGGTGTCTGCCAGCTCCTTGGACACACTCCAGTCCCAGAAGGTGCTCTCAAATGCACTTTGCTTTGTACCCCTTATCACAGCCAGCAGAAGCCATGAAGAGCCACTGAGGTTATTCCACCTTCTTAATTTCACAGGTTTATCAACATCTCTTCTCATTGATGAATTCAGAAGGCAGTATGATTGCTGGGTGCCTACAGATGTGACCCCAATCAGCAGTCTCAACTGAGTTTGGTACTGCAGTAACTTCAGAGATCTCCCTTTCTCATCTTCTAGTTCATGCTCCAAGGAGTCTCTCTCTAGTCATCCTCCACAGGGCTTTCCCCAACACAAAAACCTCCCTGAGCTAATCTGGTCATCCTGTATAAAACACAGGCAGAAGTGTATGTGCCTTCTCAAGATCATCCTAGTTTTAATACTGTGCTCAGATTGTGTTCCAAGCACAGTGTCCTCACCATGGCAGCTCTGCAGATGCAGGAAAGTTCAAATGTTAGCAATGAGACCAAGTAATGATTTTATGCAGCATCTCCCTGCCCCTCTTTCACTGATATGTTGTGACCCTCCCAGGAAACAAGGGCTGCAGCTAGCAGAGTCCTAGCAACAAGAATCAGAGGAGCAGGAGTTTGTCGTATCTAGACTGGACATGAGCTTTTGAAATGTTCAGGTATGACACATGCTACACTTCCTTTCACTTATTTGGTTATGACTGACTGAACATTTCCAAGGGCTTTGTGACTCAGTGACTTCACTGTACCTCCAAGTCAGCACTGTGCAGTCATCTCCCTTTTGAACAAAGTACTGTTCCTCACTTCACCTTTACCGCTATCACCACAGAGCTACCTTTGAGACACTTTATTTACAGCAACATAAAGAGCAAGTACAAAACCAAGACAGATGAGGTATGAAACCCCTTGTCATAACTGTCCCTCCTAAGCCCACACTTTTACAAATGCATTCTGGATACAAAACCCTTGTGGAAATATTTTGCTGCTCTTGGACCTACAAGTGAATAGATGTCTCACCACAGTGCAGCAGCGTGGTTCAGTCCTGTCTGGTCCCAGTCAGTGGATGTCAGGATGTTGCTGAGGCTCAATGAGACAGGCTCTGGGTTCAGGTGTGTCCCAAAGGAGAAGCAGTTCCCCCCACCACCGATAATCAACAACTCCTCCTCATTTGGCAGAAAGACACTACTATGATTATGTAGCATTAATGGCCACTCCAGATGCTCCTAAAAAAAGGTTTTGAACACACAAGACTTCAACAAATGTACTTCATACAATGCTGTAAAGGTTATTTCATATCATACCTTCATTAGGAAGTTAAGAACAATATCACACTGGGTCCCATTTAGTCCACTATACCACCCACAAATGTGGACAAAAATAAATAGCTAGAGAACACATGACCAAGGAAACCACAATACACTCCTCTAGTATAGTCCACACAACAACCTGCAGTTCAGTAACTGTTCCATGGCTTTTTCAAGCACAGAGAAAGCTGTGGTTTGGTGCTATCACTTTCTAGTGCATGTATCAAACACTAATACTAATAATATCCAGTGCTGCACAGAAAATCACTGACAATTCCAGTCTTTCAAAACTTGGGACCAATCCACATACACTGTACAGTACTATCAATATTTTAGCTCAGTACTGGGAGGTTCAAAAGCCTACAGTGTTTCACCTAAGTCAAACCAAACAGCTCATAAGCAAAGGCAGCTCCCAATCCATCCATCTGCGTCCACTTATGCCATGTAAACGGTTCTGTTCTTTTAGATATAACTTTATTACTACTTTAACCATCCTCATTGCTATCCAGCAACAGAAGCCTATTTAGCCAAAGGATCCTGGGCCACTTCTAACTGCTGCTATAGACAGTAAGAAAAAAAATAAACTACATTTAAGCATACTTCATGCTTTATGCCCTCAGGAAAATGCTGCAAGGTCAGTCAGATGCACACACACTGCCTATGATACAAACCAGACCAGTCACAAATCCCAGTTTCACCAAGGACAGGATCCATATATATAAGTATCTAAAGAAATTTGTTTCTTTATGTAAAAGATAAAAAATCTTGTCAAGCAACTGAAGCTTTCTCATAGAATCATGAGTTTGGGTTTGGGTTGGAAGGGACCTTTAAAGGTCATCTAGTCCAACTCCCCCTGCAATAAGCAGGGATATCTTCAACCAGATCAGGTTGCTCAGAGCCCTCTCCAACCCTGAATGTGTCCAGGGATGGGGCATCTACAACCTCACCGGGAAACCTGTTTCAGTGTTTCATCACCCTCACTTTAAAAAGTTTCTTCCTTATATCTAGTCTGAATCTACCCTATTTTAGTTTAAAACCATTGCCCCTTCTCCTATTGATACAGGCCGTACGAAGAAGTCTGTCCCCCTCTTTCTTATAAGCCACCTTTAAGTATTGAAAGGCTGCAATAAGGTCTTGCCCAGCCTTTTCTTCAGGCTGAACAACCCCAACTCTCTCTCAGCCTGTCCTCACAAGAGGTGTTGTTCCAAGCCTCTGATCATGTCTGTGGCTTCCTCTGGAACTGCCCCAGGTCCATGTCTTTCTTGTACTCCAGGCAGTATTACCACAGATGAGGACTACTCACAGATTTAGGCTAAGTTTTGCCCAGAGTATGCCAAAATCACTTTATGATTGTTCTTCACTGAATCACAGAATCATAGAATAGTTAGGGTTGGAAAAGATCTCAAGATCATCCAGCTCCAACCCCCCTGCCGTGGGCAGGGACACCTCGCACTAAACCATGTCACCCAAGGCTCAATCACAGAACAGAATCACAGAGTAGTTAAGGTTGGAAGGGGTCT
The DNA here is from genome assembly GCF_963264785.1 of Psittacula echo. Classification (NCBI taxonomy): domain Eukaryota; kingdom Metazoa; phylum Chordata; class Aves; order Psittaciformes; family Psittacidae; genus Psittacula; species Psittacula echo. The sequence continues at coordinate 127,935,659 of NC_137736.1, read as the reverse complement.
CTTGAGTATCATCTAGTCCAACCACACCTGTTCAAAGCAAGCTCAACTACATTAGGTTGCTCTGTACCTTGCCCAGTCAGGTTTTGAGTATCTCCAACGATGCAGACACCACAGCCTCTCTCAGCAACCTGTGCAGTGCTCAATCACCCTTACACTAAAGTTTTCTTATGTTTAGTAAGTGGAGTTTCCAGTACTTCCACGCTGTTTTATTCTTGTATTTCTGGCAGCAGCTATAGCACACAGCAATTTCCACCATAAAGGCTAACTCAGGCTCTGATTTGGTATGTTCTCTTCTTCCAAAGACATCTTGAAATTACTCTGCTTGTGCCCATCTCAGTTCTTCTCCCCTTGCCTGGAACAGAGCAGCTCTGTGCCCTTGTCTGGAATAGACATGCCCTCCAGTCTTCTGCACACTCACTCTCTTAACATTATGCTTTCTGAGCAGGTAAAAGCACTTCAAAATTAGAATCTGCGTCAAACAGGGAATGTTTATTCCACTCATGAATCTGCCTCCTTTGCATTTCAGGGGATAGCCTTGAAGTTACCACATTCCTTCACCTGACACTGTTTACCCTAAAAGAAAAATTGCAGTACTTACCACATTAATCATATAGTCCAAGCAGAGACCACTCGTTAAGTCAATGACAGTGATACCTGGCACAGAGGATGAGAGAAACCACACTCCACCAACAAGTAGAAGTTTTCCATCATGCACATGTGCAGTATGTGAATACCTGTGAGTTCAAAATGAGATTGAACTCCATTAATAACAGAGACAGAGACAGGCCAAAGATTCACTGCTGAAAGCCTTCCACTTACCTTGGTATGAGAGGGGGGTGTGTCTCTACTGTCTGCCACTGAAAGCCATGTTCAAGCTCCCTCAGAAAGAAAACTGAACCTAATGGCTGCTCAGCTGCTCCCAGACCTCCTGCAATTACCACTCCTCCTTTCCAGCTACAGGCAGTGTGAGAGTGACGGCTTTCTGGTATTGGACCCTCCACAGGAATCTAGGAAAACAAGTCCAAGGCTGAAGTTTGCCAGCCTAAGTGCCTTCTTCGTGTCTAGGCTCTTAAACGATCTCTTCTATTTGCATGTCCTGTGGGATGTAACATTCTTTCCTGCCACAGGATAGAACAGTTGCTGGAGAACAAAGCGTGATAGGGAACAACCAGAAAAACACCAACCCATACCTTTCTCTAGGGACTGCTAAGCAGAAGTGTTTCCATTTTCACTATCTCCAGTTTTCTCTGGCCCACAGTTTATTTAATATCATTCATATTTAATATCATAACCTTTAGAAGGCTGTCCTGGTTTAGCTCTAGCAGTTATTTTTCTCCTTCTCAGTAGCTGGTGCAGTGCTGTGTTTTCGACTTCAGCATGAGAACAATGCTGGTAACGCCGATGCTTTTTGCTGTTGCTGAGTAATGTTTACCCTGATCAAGGACTTTTCAGTCTCATGCTCTGCCAGTGAGGACAGGCACTGGAAGCCAGGAGGAAGCAGAGACAGGACACCAGACCCAAACTAACCAAAGGGGTATTCCATACCACAGCACATCGAGCCCAGTATAGAAACTGGGGAGAGTCACCTGGGAGGCCCAGATCACTGCTCAGGTTGGGCTGGGTATCGTTTGGCGGGTGCTGAGCAATTGTATTTGGCATCACTTGTGTTTGTTGTTTTCTTTTCCTTTTCCCCCTTTTAGTTTTATATTCTCTCTCCTTGTTATTTCCCTTATCATTATTATTATTGGTGGTAGCAGTAGTGGTTTGTGTTATACCTTAGTTACTGAACTGTTCTTATCTCAACCTGTGGGAGTCACATTCTTTCTATTCTCCATCCCATTCCTGTGGGAGCTGGGGCAGGGAAGGGAAGAAGGGGAGGAGTGAGCGAGCAGGTACGTGGTTCTGAGTTACCAGCTGGGCTTAAACCACAACAAGGGCTTTGCTTCTGCACATTTATTAAAGGCATCTTTCTCTGCATTCTTGTATGCTGCTTTCTGTTCAAGACACATGCCTGAGAACCACAAGTTTACCAACACATGGACTAATGCAGTGACCAGCAAAGCAGGTGACCAGTGGCTCAAACCAGAGCAAGACAAAATGCTGAACTGCAGCACTAATACGTAGAAAGAAAACCTTTAGTGCAAGCGCTAAAGGAAACTGTGTAAGATGAGGGGTGTAAAGGAATTTCATAGCAAACAAGCTGTCGAGAAAATTTCAGAGGTCATCTAGTCCATCCCTTTCTCCATCAATAATCTATTGATTATCATCTGAAGACATGGTTATTTAATAGCTTATGTAAGTCTGCCATGACAAGAATTTCTCTCCTCTTTAGGCAGTCTGTTGCAGCACTTCACAATAGCCTTTATTAGTGTCCAGTTGCCCTCTCTATAGATTCCCTGTACCACTCAAAGTAAAAAATCACAAAAACTTGTTTGTCCTCTCTGCAGCTATATTTTACATAGCTGAAGATTTATTTGTATCTTGACTCTTCTCCAGACTCAACAGCTGTAAGTCCCTCATAATCTTCCCCTGCAAGGTATGCAGTCTGCTCATTCTCGCTGCATACCTTTATAGAGCTGTATTTGCATCCCAGACACCTCTTTTTCTCAGGAACCTGCTTTGAGTATTAAACAAGGGTCCCGCTGAGAATAAGTGCATTGAAAAGAATCAAAAGGACTAACTTGTGTCTTACAGATAACATTCCTGGTTACACACCACTTGTTCTTGCTTCCAATACACATTCCTTTTCCACTTGGGAGTTCCAGAAGATTCCTGCTCAGCCAAGCTGCCCTTCTGCTCCACCTGCTTGACTTCTGACACTTTGGAATTGACTGCTCCTGTGCTCTTAAAAACATTCATGGTCATCAGTGCCTTCAAAAGCAGGTTCCCAGGGCACCTTCCTAACTAGTTCCTTCAGCAGCACAAAGTTCCTATATCTAGTGTCAAAGTTTTGCTGGCAGTTGTCCTATCACCAACAATTTGAAACTCAACTACTTCTCATAGTCACTGTGACCAAGACAACCACCAATCACCACTATGCCCACGAGTCCTTCACTGTTTACAAACAACAGATCTGGGAGGGCACCTTTCCTAGCTGGCTCCTTTAGTACCTGCACCAAGAAGTTATCTTCAACATGCTTCAGGAATTTCCTGCATGAGGTTCCCAGTTGTCATCTGGGAAGTTAAAATCACCCATAAGGACAAGTGCAGCTGATCTAGAGATAACCCTTAGCTCCTAACAGAGTAATTCATCACTATTATTGTCCTGGCTGGGTGGCTGATAGTAGACTCCCACAACATCTGCTTTATTGGCTTTTCCTTTAATCTTTACACAGAGGCTCCCAACTGCATCATTGCCAACTGCAAGCATCACACCACACAATCCAACCCCTCCCTTACATACAGAGCCACCCCTCCAGCCTCACTTGCCCTGCCTATCCCTCCTGTAGAGCCTAAAATGATCCACCATGGGACATCAGTCAAAGGACCTGTTCCACAAGTTTTCTTGCTCCATGATGTCTTGCTCTGGGACTAGGCGAAAGCTTCCAGCCCCTCTTGTTTACTCCTCATGCACTCATTAGCATAAAGAAATTTCAAATGTGCTCCAGTGTACTTAGCACATCATGGAGTGGAGTGAAGGACCTCGCCTGAATGCTGTCCCTCAACCACTGGTGTGCTGTCCTGGGGCTAACCACTACTGAACCTCATTTTACATTCTTTTATCCCTTCAAATCTAATTTAAAGCTCTTCCAATAAGCCCTGCTAACTCCTGCGCAGAACCCCTTTTTCCACCTTGAGAAAGGTGCACTCCACGTGTTGCCAGCAGCCTGGTGTCATGCAGACTGACCTGAGATCAAAAAACCTCACATACTGCCAGAGACACCAGGCTTGGAGCCAGGTATTGATTTACTGGGTCTTCCCGTTTCTTCCCTCATCATTCCGTGTAATTGGAAGAATGGAGGAAAACAACCTGTGCTCCTGAACCCTTAACCAGTCGTCCTAAGGACCTGTAGTATCTTCTGATAGCCTTTGGACTTCTTATAGAAATTTCATTGCTGCCTACATGAAAAAGCAATAGTGGATAATAATCCAAGGGCCATACCAGGGTAGGAGGTTTTCTTGTAACAGATTTCCCTAAGGAAGTGGGTCTGGTCAGAATATTGGGCGTTCTGCTCCACTCATAAGAGAGTCTCCTATGAAAATAACACCATTTTTTCTTAATGGAAGTGGTCTGATGCAGGGCACAGGCCAACTTAACCTTGGCAAAACCTCCAAGCTAGATGGACCATCACCCTCATCATTGTTTGGTTCCACTTCCAGAACCTCATACCTGTTGTACAAGGGCACCTGGGAAGGTGAGGCAGTCATGGAGGAGACGTGCCTGCTGCAGAAACTTGTCACAACTTTCCTCTATGCCTTAAACCACCAGGTTCTGCCCAGCAGAGCCACGCTGTGCCCCATCTCCCTGCCCTTGTCACAGTGCTCCCTAAGGGGTTCTTTCACAGGTGTGAGGGGCTTGGTTATGGTTGCTCCCCTGAGGTTTCTGTAGTTCAGGAACCTCCCTGCACGCTGGAGTATCCATTGCAGATTGTGCAGCACCTGAGTGAGCTGCCTGCCTCAGTGACCGAGGAAGCTCACAGGGAAATCTTATCAACATGTGTAAATGCCAAATGGGAGAGATGAAAGAAGACAGAGACAGAATGTGCTCAGTAGCATCCAGAGTCAGGGCAAGGTCAATGGGCACAAACTGAAATACAAAAAAAAGCCCCACTTAAGCATAAAAACCCCTCACATTTTCCTATTAGGCACTGATAGGTTGTCCAAGAGGTTGTGAAGGCTCCATCTTTGGAGATAATCAAAACCCAACTGGACTATACCATGAGCAACCTGTTCTAGTATAGAACTGCTCTAAGTAGGGGTGCTGTACTAGATGATCTCCATCCTTTCCAACCTCAACTATTCTGTGAAGATTGTATTCCAATAAATGGCAAGGTGTTCAGAAGTTAGCTCTGATTCTAACCACAATGGAGTGTGCCAGTACTGCCAATGCCATCTTCTTCAGTATGGCAATACCTCTGTAATTTAGTTGGCCTTGCAACACAGCAGCACACACCTACAAAGTGAAGGCTATTTCTACTTCTCAGGCCTCCCTAAGTTCTTACCTCAGTGCAGGAAAGCTCTTGAGTGCACAAGAAATACCAGTCCCCCAGCACAGGCTCCAGAGCAGAGCGGCCACCATACACAAACAGGTACTTCTTCCCTACAGAAAAAGACAACCAGGTGAAAAGAGAAGTTAGAATCTGGCCTATCACAAAAGAAGGCTTCTGTTTGCATAGAGGGGAAGCTGACCAAAGCCAGAAATTAATGCTGGCAGGCAGAGGTTTAAGACACTATTTATATTGAGACATCCTGCAACCTGATGAACATTTCCAGATTTTAGCAGTAAATGCAAGACATCAGTTCATGAATACAGGAATTACTCTTGCATCTACATCTTTTATAAGACATGGAGACTAAATATTTTTACTAAGAAGCTGTATTCTTCATGTCTGTGGTCATTCAAAAGACCCCCATCATCCACTTATATTACACAGTTTCTGAATGTTTAAAGTCTGAACGGGAATTACACACTGTAGTCTCAAAACCAGAAGGAGAAACCGTATTTTTTAATACACTGACTGGATTTAAGGAAGAAAAATTAAGCAGTAGGAAGATTACACCTGTAGAACTAATGAAACCAGAAAATCTTAAGTACAGAAACCATAGCAACACAATGATATCTATTTATCCCAGGAAAAACAGATAAATCCCCTAAGACAGTAAGAGTTGTTCATACAAAAAGAAGATGATAATTTAAGTGTGTAGGAGTTAATCTGGAGAGGCCTCAAAAAGGAGGTACAAAAGGTGCACAAGTACTTAGGGTAGATGTCAAGGATGTGTGTTTACTGCACTATGCCCTGTCAGCTCACTCCTTTGTAATAGGCTGTGCAAATAACACAAGTGTGGTCACTCACTTGAACTACAAAGCAAAATCAAGGCAAAAATAAGAAGATACAATAAAAGAAAAACATCCAATGAATTATTTATAAAATTTTATTTGCCCATTTAGAATTTGTTTCTTTGATATAAAATGTTAACTGGAAGGCTGAACCCTCAACTCCATTATGGTGCTAATTAAACTCCACTCCGCAAATTCAAAGTATGCTCTGGACTAGACTAACAACTGCTTAACAATTCCCTTGGTGTTTCCTTCAATAGCTCCCTGCCTCTCAATAGTGGAGAAGGAAGCAGCTTAAGAAAGGTCAGCTTTCACCTCCTGAATTCCACCAAGTCCCATCACTGACCTGCTAACAACTGCTGAAGGTTTTGCCCCTTACAGTCAGTATCTCTTACTAAACAAACCTTCAGCATGCCACTGCAGGGCTTGATTTTAGACCTATTCAGCACTACTGAGTATGTCAGTTGCTACCAGAAGAGTGCCTCTTCTGAGGCACCTCTCCTGGGTAAAGAACTAAGGATCCTGCTCCATAATTAAAATATTATCCTTCAGACAAGAAGTTCTGAAACTTCTTTCTGGTGTGATGAAGCATAAGTAACTTTAGCCTGAAATTATTTCAAAGACATTTCTGTGTCTTCCAGAACCTATCACATCCCTAGGCTTCAATTCTACTTACCACTGGGGATTATGTAGTATACAAAATACGCATCATGCAACCGATGCTACATGGAGTAAGCCGGCTGCTCTAATTACACAACAAGCTCAAATAGGAAATTCCAGTTGTCCAGGAATTCTAGAAGTCATCATGGACTGGCCCAAGGGCAAAGAGTTTGGAATGTCCCCAGAGGAGGAGGTGATGCGTGCTGAAAAGGCCCCACCACATAATGAACTGTCAGAAAGTGAAAAGCAGTATGCCTTGTTTACTGATGGGTCCTACTGTGGTGTGGGAAGGCACTGGAGATGGAAGGCAGCCGTATGGAGTCCTCAACGACAAGTTGCAGAAACTGATGAAGGAGAGGGTGAATTGAGTCAGTTTGCCAAGGTGAAAGCCATCCAGCTGGCCCTGGACATTGCTGAACGAGAAAAGTGGCCAGTACTTTATCTCTATACTGACCCATGGATGGTGGCAAATGCCTCATGGGGGTGTTACCACACAACCCAGAGGAAAACCCATCTGGGCTGCTGCACTGTGGCAAGATATCGCTGCCCGGGTGCAGAACCTGGTGGTGAAGGTACACCATGACAGATGCTCATGTACTCAAGAGGCGGGCCACTGAGGAACACCAGAACAACCAACAGGTGGATAAAGCTGCTAAGATTGAAGTGGTTCAGATGGACTTAGATTGGCAACATAAGGGTGGATTGTTCTTAGCCCCATTGCCCCGTGACACCTCAGGCCATCAAGGCAGAGATGCAACACACAGATGGGCTCGTGATCGAGGGGTGGACTTAACAATGGACACTATTGCCCAGGTTATTCATGAGTGTGAAACATGTGCTGCAATTAAACAAGCCAAACGGTTAAAGCCTCTTTGGTATGGAGGATGATGGCTGAAGTATAAATATGGGGAGGCCTGGCAAATTGATTATATCACACTCCCACCAACCCGCCAAGGCAAGCGCCATGTGCTTACCATGGTGGAAGCAACCACCGGATGGCTGGAAACATACGCTGTGCCCCACACCACTGCCCAGAACACTATCCTGGGCCTTAAGAAACAGATTTTGTGGCAACACAGCACCCCAGAGAGAACTGAATCAGACAATGGGACTCATTTCTGGAACAACCTTATAGACATGTGGGCCAAAGAGCATGGCATTGAGTGAGTATATCACATCCCCTACCATGCACCAGCCTCTGAGAAAATCGAACGGTGCAGTGGGTGGTTAAAAACTACACTGAGAGCAATGGGTGGTGGGACTTTCAAACATTGGGATACACATTTACCAAAAGCCACCTGGTGGGTGAAGACAAGGGGATCTGCCAACAGGGCTGGCCCAGCCCAATCAGAATTTTACATACAGTATATATATAGAGAGAGGAGGATAAAGCTCCTGTGGTGCACATAAAGAATTTGCCAGGGAAGACAGTTCTGGATTATTTCTGCTTCAGGCAAAGGCAAACCCACTCGTGGGATTCCTTTTGCTCAGGGACCTGACTTCCCTCCGATCATCACCTCAACAAAAAATGAACTTTCAGTCATGAAACCAGACAAGCTCAGCAGTGACCAGACCAAGTTTGGCAGTGTCATCAGCAGGCAACAATGCAACACTACACACCGTTCCTCCTGCCCCAAGAGGCTGTTACAAGACATGGAGCCTGATATCACGGACTGGATGAATTTAGCAACTTAGTCCGCAGACTAAGGAAATTATATCTATGTGTGTGTATACATATACAAATATGAGACAAAAGCAGCCCTGCAGAGAAGGACTTGGGGTGTTGGTCGATGAGAAAATGAACATGAGCCAGCTGCAGTCTGCGCCTGCAGCCCAGAAAGCAACCGTATCCTGGGCTGCATCAAGAGGAGCGTGTCCAGCAGGTCGAAGGAGGTGATCCTGCCCCTCTACTCTGCTCTCGTGAGACCTCACTTGGAGCATTGTGTGCAGTTCTGGTGTCCGCAACATCAAAAGGACATGGAACTGTTGGAACAAGTCCAGAGGAGGCCATGAGGATGATCAGGGGACTGGAGCACCTCGCGTATGAAGACAGGCGGAGAGAGTTGGGGCTGTTCATCCTGGAGAAGAGAAGCTGCGTGGAGACCTCAGAGCAGCTTTCCAGTATCTGAAAGGGGGCTTACAATGATGCTGGAGAGGGCCTCTTCATCAGGAACTGTAGTGATAGGACAAGGGGTGATGGGTTCAAAATTAAACAGGGGAAGTCCAGATTGGAGATAAGGAAGAAATTCTTTACTGAGAGGGTGGTGAGGCACTGGAATGGGTTGCCCAAGGAAGCTGTAAATGCTCCATCTCTGGCAGTGTTCAAGGCCAGGTTGGACAGAGCCTTGGGTGGCATGGTTTAGTGTGAGGTGTCCCTGCCCATGGCAGGGGGGTTGGAACTGGATGATCTCAAGGTCCTTTCCAACCCAAACCATTCTATGATTCTATATATATTGAAAAATGTGGGATCTGATCATGATGTGAATGGTATGGAAAAAGGGGTGGATACTGTCCTGGGCTCAGCTCTAGCAGTTATTTTTCTCCTTCTCAGTAGCTGGTGCAGTGCTGTGTTTTTGACTTCAGCATGAGAACAATGCTGGCAACACCGATGCTTTTAGCTGTTGCTGAGTAATGTTTACCCTGACTTTTCAATCTCATGCTCTGCCAGTGAGGACAGGCACTGGAAGCCAGGAGGAAGCAGAGACAGGACACCAGACCCAAACTAGCTAAAGGGGTATTCCATACCACAGCACATCGTGCCCAGTATAGAAACTGGGTGGAGTCACCCGAAGACCCAGGTCACTGCTCAGGTTGGGCTGTGTGTTGGTCAGCAGGTGCTGAGCAATTGTATTTGGCATCACTTGTGTTTGTTGTTTTCTTTTCCCTTTCCCCCTTTTAGTTTTATATTCTCTTTCCTTGTTACTTCCCCTATCATTATTATTATTGGTGGTAGCAGTAGTGGTTTGTGTTATACCTTAGTTACTGGACTGTTCTTATCTCAACCTGTGGGAGATACATTCTTTCTACTTTCATCCCCATCCCTCTGGGAGCCAGGAGGGGAAAAGGCAGGGAGTGAGCGAGTGGCTGCGTGGTTCTGAGTTACCGGCTGGGCTTAAACCACAACAATCATATTTCAAGTGGGAAGAGATCTCAAAGCCTCTTTTAATTTCTTTCTACTGGCAGGCTTGGAAAGTGTGCCAATATGAACCCCATGCAGCTCAACAAGGCCAAGTGCAAGATCCTGCACCTAGGTGGGGGCAATCCCCACTATCAGTACAGACTGGAGAATGAATGGATTGAGAGCAACCATGAAGAGAAAAACTTGGGGATACTGGTAGATGAAAAATGAGATATGAGCCAGCAACGTGCACTTGCAGACCAGGAAGTCAGAGGGCTGGAGCACCTCTCCTATGGAAAAGGTTTTAAAGAGTTGAAATTGTTTAACCTGGAGAAGGAAGGCTTCAGCTAGACCTTACTGTAGTCTTTAAATACTTAGAGGGGGGTCATAAGAAAGACAGAGAGACTTTTTTTTACCGGGACATGTAGTGACAGAACAAGGGGAATGGTTTTAAACTAGAAAAGGAGAGACTGAAAGAAGCTCCTAGGCAGAAGCTCTTCCCTGTGAGGGTGCTGAGGCGCTGGCCCAGGGTGCCCGGAGAAGCTGTGGCTGCCCCATCCCTGGCAGTGTTCAAGGCCAGGTTGGACACAGGGGCCTGGAGCAAGCTGCTCCAGTGGAAGGTGTCCCTGCCTGTGGCAGGGTTGGAGCTGGAGGAGCTTTGAGGTCTCTTCCAACCCAAACCTTTCTATGATTCTGTGATCTATAAACGTCTCTTTCAACTCAAACCATCAATCCTATGATTTACATAATGGCAGAACAGTATTCCCCATTCTGCTTTTTGTTCCTTTACTACTAATTTTGAACATTTGCTTTTGCTTTTTGCTTAAGCATCTGTTCATTACAAAGCCTCACTCTAGCAGTGCCAGTTACATGCTAAAAAGCTCACCTGCACACTCACAGAGGAGCACAGAGGCAAAAAAAAGAGTTGGGGAACCCAATAATATACTGCCTCAGCTACTTCTGCACCTAGCCCAGCCATAATAGGCTTATTTCTTCATGACCAAGAGGAGCACAGGGAGGCAGTGGCAGGGCTGCAGGCTAGAGAACCCCACTCACATTGCTTATAAAATGAGACAATCTGCCTGGGCTCCTCCCAGGGCAGTCCCAGAAGAACTCTCAGCCCCACTGAGACCTATTGAAATGACTGAACAGGAGCAACTCTCTGGAGCACCTTTGAGGGGGGAACTTCCAAGGGGCATGAGACACATTACAAGATGCAGGGGAAAAGCACTTGGTGTTTGCATAAGACTTATTACGGGATGCTCAGGAGAGGAACCAGAGGCAGGAAAAGGGATGGATTTAGATGATTTGGGGAGGTTTCTGGGCTGTGAGCGCACACTGCCAGCTCATGCTAAGTTTCTCATCAACCAACACCCCCAAGTCCTTCTCCGCAGGGCTGATCTGAATAAATGTCATTATCACATGATATCTGTTGTGTAGGTTCTGTAACGAATCTGTGTATTAATCCATGTGTTAATAGCACCGATAACTGAAATTCTGTTCAACTGTTGGATAAATTCACATGCTCAGGTCAGGAAAGTGCTGAGACTGCTCAGCCTTTCCTTTTTGACAGATTTAGTAAAGCCTCTCACAAATACTTTCCGGCTAGACAAACAAGAAAAGGCACAACAAGATCTGGGTATATACAATAAAAAAAACACATTCAAATGAAGCCTAAGGTCTTTAAGTCTGAGGGAAAGAAAAAAAAAAAAAATCACCACCTGAACAAATCTTTACGTAATTGGATTCTCTAAAGGGGTGATGAATTAACAAGACTACATTCTTTCCAAAATATTCAGAAGAAGCTATTGTTTCAGACAAGGGAATACAATGCATGAACATTAACTTCATAGCCTGTACCACATGACTAAAAAGTAAGGCTGTATCCTGACAACTGGCCTTTTAGACCTCACTGTCTGGACAGGACTGTCCCATTTATTCTGGAATTTGTATACTTCTGCATGCCTACAGCCATTTCCAGGTTTTTTACCTTTAAACATCACTTCAGTTGTGCTGTGCCTCCAACGCAAAGCAGCTGGCTCAGCAGCAGGCTGCAGGCTTACAAGTTTCACTGTAATGTCACTCGGGTCCAAGGCATTACAGGTTTCATGGAACTTCAGCCACAGCATTCCCAAGCCTGTACTCGATGGGGATGTTCGTCCTCCTACCACCAGGGCTAGACTGTTGGAGACACACGACACAGTATGGAATAGCCGCTCCTCTGCAGAAATACAAAACATTACAGTTCACACACATTTTTCTCCCATTACATTTATAGAATTTTAGAGTCCCTTAAGTTGGAAAATTCCCTGAAGATCACAAAATCCAACCATAAACATAACACTGCCAAGTCTATCACCACACCATGTCCATAAATGCTACGTCTACCCATCTTTTAAATACCTCAGGGATGGAGACTCCAGCACTGCCCTGGACAGCCTGTTCCAATGCTCAATAACCCTTTTGAGGAAGAAATTATTCCTAATCTCCATCTAAACCTGCCCTGGCGCAGCTTGAGGCTGGTTCCTCTGTCCCTTGCTCCCCAGGAGCAGAGCCCAGCCCCTCCTGGCTCCATCCTCCTCTCAGGCACTTGTAGGGAGCCATCAGGTCCCCCCTGAGCCTTCTCTTCTCCACACTGAATCCCCCAGGTCCCTCAGCCGTTCCCCATCACACTTGGGCTCTAGGCCCTGCACCAGCTCCGCTGCCCTTCTCTGGCTCCGCTCCAGCCCCTCAATGCCTCTCTTGCAGTGAGGGGCCCAGAGCTGAACACAGGATTTGAGGTGCGGCCTCACCAGTGCCCAGTGCAGGGGCACAATCCCTGCCCTGGCGCTGCTGCCACACTGGTGCTGATACAGGCCAGGATGCTGGGGGCTTCCTGGCTGCCTGGGCACAAGCTGCTCATGTTCAGCTCCATCAATCAGCACCCCCAGGTCCTTTTCCATGAAGAACTTTCCAGCCACTCTCCCCCAAGCCTGGAGTGTTCCATGAGGTTCTTGTGGCCCAAGCACAGGACCTGACACTTAGCATTCAGAACCTTCAGATCTCTTTGACTGCCAGTATAATTGTAGCATGACATTAGGTTTCCACTAGACATGATTCAATGTCACACAAAAACATCCTCCTTATACTTGACACCAGCATGAGAACTCACCCCATCTTTTATCAGTATTTTCCTTCTTCACACAGCCAGCTTTCCAGCAGCCTGAGTGTTTTATTAGCACATGAAAATTCGTCATCCGGCAGTGCTGTCCATCCTCCTCCCCAAAGCCTCCAGTGGTGAGGATCACATCGCGTTTTAGAAGAACAGAGTGGTGACCATAACGTCTCAGGCCGGAAGAGTCAGAGCGCATCACACGCACTGCAGGGACACTCCCAGCCATCCCAACAGCACCATGAGGAACTGTAAGCCAGAGAGAACCAAAGAACTCAGCATAAACAAGAACCAAGGAGTACATTTTAAATAAGAGATTAAGCAAATCTTCAGCTTTTCAAGAAGAAGATTGTGAAGCAACTTGACAGAGCACAGAAAATCTGACCTGCCCTAGAAATCAAGCTGTAATGGTTTAAACTGCCATTGTGCCAACTTGCAACCTCTGTCGACTGCTCCCTCAACTCCTGACATGGTTCTGAGACTACTTTTATGTGGTGGAGTAATACTGGCTAAGAGACTGCAGTGTTCTGAACTGCTGTAGCAAGACAGGAATCACTGCAACACCATCAAAAGGAATACCTTTCTGATGAACACAATATTTCGTTATTATAGCAAAACCCAGCAGAAACAGGACCTGGAAGCTGGATTTTGAAGTTTCTTGCTAGATTTTGATCCTGCCTTCACAAAAGCATTGAAATAAAGTCCTAAAGCATGACAAATAATCTCTGTTAATTCCAATGGTCCTATTATAAGAGAGTATTTTCAGTTGTCTAAATATCTTCTCTCTAAATCCTCTATCACTTAGTATGAAACAAGATCACATCACAGGACTCTAGCACACCTATGCATTATACAAATTGTTTTCTTTTAATCAGTTTCTTTGTTTTAATCAAGTGTCTCATCCTCATACTGTAAGAGATGATGAGGTGGAAGAGAAGCAGCTCTCAGTCTACTTTTTGTATGCCATACCCAGAAAGATTTTACCAAATGTTGTTTAGTACAAGACCCTACTTTCTATTGTTTGATGACTGCATCTCCTTAGGCCCACATCTTTCTACAGACGCATCTTTTTAAGACTGAGGGGTTTTCATTTTAGAAAATATATTTCCCATGCTCTGTTTTGAAGATACAGGACTTGCAGCTCTCTTAAACAGGGACCTAAATCTATTTGAGAGGATCGCTGGGGCAGAGGCTGGTATTTGAGACGGACCTTTCCCCATTCCCAGTAAAAAATGTCTAAGTAAGGATAATTTATTTGACTTTGAAGGCTCTTGCTATCAGTTGTGAATCCAACAGAGACAGCAGCAGCAAGACCCTATTCATGTCTCTAATGAATGGTCTTCACTATATTAATGGCAGTTAAGCAAATGTCAGATATTATTTTTTCTTTTTAACTTAAAGATAGATCCTACATACTCAGAAATCTTTAAGGTTTTAACATCAGGACCAGTGACAATCACACAATATACTTAACCACATGAACATTCACTTAGTTTTGATTTCACTACATGTTTTCAAATATAATCAAGACACAACACAATGAATACAGTGGCCCTGTCGGCTTAAGGAACGCCATCCTGCCCTATCCTTTTCCAGCTGTTTTTCCTTCTCCCTAGAACCCAGATTTCAACTTTCAGTTGCAATTAGAACTATTTGTGGTGCTATAATGTGAGCAAGACTAGTCTCAAGAGAGCAGACTTTGGTCTGTTTGGGAACCTGCTTAGTAAGGTTCCATGGGATATAGCCCTAGAGGGCAGGGGGGCCCAAGGCTGTTGGTTGATATTCAAGGATCACCTGCTACAAGCTCAGGAGTGTTGCATCCCAACTAGAAGAAGTGAAGCAGGAGGGCCAGGAGACCTCCTTGGATGGATAAGGAGCTGCTCAGGAAACTTCAAGGGAAAAAAGAGGCTTATAAAAGGTGGAAGCAAGGACAGGCGGCCTGGGAAGAATACAGGGATGTTGTCCGGGAAGCTAGGGACCAGGTTAGGAAAGCTAAGGCCCAGTTAGAATTAAACTTGGCTAGGGATGTTAAGGATAACAGGAAAGGATTCTATAATTACACTGCAAATAAAAGACAGACTAGGGATAATGTGGGCCCTCTCCAAAAGCTATGAGAACCGGCTAGCTGGATTTGGAGAAGGCTGAGGTTCTGAATGACTTCTTTGCCTCAGTCTTCACTGGCAAAATCTCTGACCGCACCACCCAAGTCTTGGAAGGCGAACGCAGGGACTGTGGGAATGAAGACCCTAGGCCCACTGTAGGAGAGGATCTGGTTCGAGACCATCTTAAAAACCTAAACGTACACAAGTCCATGGGACCTGACGGAATCCATCCGCGGGTCCTGAAGGAGCTGGAGAATGAAGTTGCTAAGCCACTGGCCATCATATTTGAAAAATCATGGCAGTCAGGTGAAGTTCCCGACAACTAGAAAAAGGGAAATATAACCCCCATTTTCAAGAAGGGGAAAATGGATGACGCGGGGAATTACAGACCAGTCAGTCTCACCTCTGTGCCTGGCAAACTCCTGAAGCAGATTCTCCTGGAAGACATGCTAAGGCACATGAAAAACAAGGAGGTGGTTGGTGACAGCCAGCATGGCTTCACCAAGGGGAAATCCTGCCTGACCAATTTGGTGGCCTTCTAGGATGGGGCTACGGAACTGATGGACATGGGCAGAGCAGTTGACGTCGTCTACCTGGACTTGTGCAAAGTGTTTGACACTGTCCCACATGACATCCTTGTCTCTACATTGGAGAGACATCAATTGGATGGGTGGACCACTCGGTGGATAAAGAACTGGCTGGATGGCCGCACGCAAAGAGTTGTGGTCAATGGCTCGATGTCCAGCTGGAGACCGGTAACGAGTGGTGTCCCTCAGGGATCGGTGTTGGGACCGGTCTTGTTCAACATCTTTGTCGGTGACATGGACAGTGGGATTGAGTGCGCCCTCAGCAAGTTTGCCAATGACACCAAGCTGTGTGGTTCGGTTGATACGCCGGAGGGAAGGGATGCCATCCAGAGGGACCTCGACACGCTTGTGAGGTGGGCTGATGCCAACCTTATGAAGTTTAACCATGCCAAGTGCAAGGTCCTACACCTGGGTGGGAGCAATCCCAGGCACAGCTACAGGTTGGGCAGAGAAGAGATTCAGAGCAGCCCTGCAGAGAAGGACTTGGGGTGTTGGTCGATGAGAAAATGAACATGAGCCAGCTGCAGTCTGCGCTCGCAGCCCAGAAAGCAACCGTATCCTGGGCTGCATCAAGAGGAGCATGTCCAGCAGGTCGAAGGAGGTGATCCTGCCCCTCTACTCTGCTCTCGTGAGACCTCACTTGGAGCATTGTGTGCAGTTCTGGTGTCCTCAACATCAAAAGGACATGGAACTGTTGGAACAAGTCCAGAGGAGGCCACGAGGATGATCAGGGGACTGAAGCACCTCCCGTATGAAGACAGGCTGAGAAAGTTGGGGCTGTTCATCCTGGAGAAGAGAAGCTGCGTGGAGACCTCAGAGCAGCTTTCCAGTATCTGAAGGGGGCCTATAAGGATGCTGGAGAGGGACTCTTCATTAGGGACTGTAGTGATAGGACAAGGGGTAATGGGTTCAAACTTAAACAGGGGAAGTTTAGATTGGATATAAGGAGGAAGTTCTTTACTGTGAGGGTGGTGAGGCACTGGAATGGGTTGCCCAAGGAAGCTGTGAATGCTCCGTTCCTGGCGGTGTTCGAGGCCAGGTTGGACAGAGCCTTGGGTGGCATGGTTTAGTGTGAGGTGTCCCTGCCCATGGCAGGGGGGTTGAAATTGGATGATCTTAAGGTCCTTTCCAACCCTAACTATTCTATGATTCTATGATTTTAAGTATAATGTAACAACCTTTTGGGAGCTGAAAGGATTGAATGGCTCAGAGAGCCATGTATGGAGGCCAAGCGGGAATACATTGAAAACAGAGAGTCTGTGGGATCCCCAAAATAGAAGGAGGAGCATGGTAGACTGGCATTGCAATCACGCACTGGAAGGACCCATGTATAAACAGAAGGAAGAGCTGTTCAGACTGGAAGGTTCAACAATCTGGAAGAATTAAACTGGTCAGAACAACCAGCATCAGGACATTGCCCTGGCCTCACTACGGACAGCAGAACCACTGTTAGAAAGATGGAGAAAGCTACTCAGATGATGCATCTGATCAGTTCCTTCCAGGGTTTTACTGTCTCCTAAAACCCCTCAAGGAAGTCTGCACAAGGTGAAAGAATACTATAAAAACTAGTGGGTATGTACCTGTCATACTGGGTAACAGCGGAGTCCAGGAAGGTTCCATCCCCTTTGATGCAGCCAGGACAAAGTAATGAGAACATTTCAGATGCCATTCCTATAGCAGACCCAAAGGAAAAAACAGAACCAATTTCCCTCAAAAACCTGAAGAGCAAGCAGTAGGAAGGAGCTGCTAGCCAGGTCACTGGTGTTCAGAATAAAGGAGGGTTACCTCATATTCATCAAAAGGCTCCAGAGTCTGCACTCTTTGCTGCTCATCTTGTGGAGTACAACAAGTGAAAAACTCATTCATATCCATGACACTGCACTCAGTCCAGCCCTGAAACAGAAATCACTCAAAATGATTACCTCAGAAGGATAGACTCACTTCCCACAAGAAAATTAAGACCCTAAATTAAACACCTGCATAAACCATAAGCTGTCTAGCTGGAACAACAGCAGCCCAGAATCTGGTGAAGATAGGTTTCTTACCTGTAAAGCTCTTAGAAACTTTATTTTTTGTATCAGAAGTCTTAGAGGAACCCATCTTGCCTTCATACCATACAGAAAGCAGGCTGCAAGTTGGTTGGAAGGACCCTCAAATGACTAGTAATGCTAGTAGAAAAGGCAGTGTCCCAGCCCTGGCCCTGCTGGCTTCAACCCATAACTGACACAGCTGATGACTTCCCGAATTATTTCATGTGACAATCTTTCCCAGGTACTTCACGTGTGCCCAGAGCTGCGGGTACTCACTTTTGCCAAGAAGCGCTTCTGCTGTGCCTCACAATCAGGGTACTGTGCCACAGAATGAAGCGTAGAGTTCAGCTGGTTAAAATGCTGCTGCATGACATGTCCAAAGGGGTCCTCTGGGTGCATCTGCTCATACAGCAGAAAGCATGCCCGAGAGAAATGCTCTGCTGCCCACTGAATCAGGGCATCAGACCTGTCAGGCAGATTGTACATCAGAAATCAAACAATTCAGGGCCCGCTTATCAATGGCAGATGCAGTGTATCTTCCTGCAACACCATAAAGCGTGCTATTAAGGCATCCTAACAGAGGCAATACACAAGACAGAATCCTGTGCGGGAGACTTATGAACATCTCCCTCATCTGTGCAGAGAATTCAGGGGATGAGAAAACCAAAAAACTCAAAATCACTCATTCAAGATTTCTCTTCTTTTTTTTTTTTCACCTCCATTTTAGTATGTCATGTGGACACTGATTACCCCATCACAATCATGCTATAAGGAGCTGCTCAGCACTGCCACAGAATTCCTGAGGCTAGTTACACGACAGAAGTTCTTATAACAGGACAGCTCCAGGTGACATACATACAAAGAAGCTTACTCTTTTCATTTCACCACCTAGCTAACAGGGGAAAACTCAACTGACCTGCTATTTTCCATGTAGGTGAGCACCACCTCTGCTATGAAGAGGGTGGTGATTTCAGGGTCCAATCCTGCTTCCTCCAGGGCTCTCTCCAGCTGAGACAGCTCTGATAAATCCACTCCCAGTAATTTATAATCCTTTCCAGAAAAGGTAACGACTCCTTGGAGATAAAAATGGTACAATCTCACTGCAGTGCGGATGCCACACTGAGACCAAAAGGGACATACAGGAAAATCAACCCCACAGGCAATCGCTCAGAAGGCTGTGCCCTTAAACTCAATTTCTTTGGGACATGTACAAGAAAATCCCCATCACTAAATGAACCATAATTGGATAGTGTCAAGAAGTGATCCATTAAATGCAGATCAAAACTTCCATTATTCCTAACGTAAATTTCACCTGCAGATTTTGCACAGAATTATCACACTTACTATAACAGAATTTTATCGTATTTACTTTAACAACATTTTTATAGAACCACTATCAAATCTGAAGGACTCTTATTTACAGACTTTCCAGTTTAGGCAAAGGAAGTACCATTGCTTTGATAGGGTTCAAATGATCTGCCTCACAACCATAAAACCATCCTCAAGCTTTTTGGAGGTTGGTTGATTTGCTTGTTTTTTAAATAGACTTCATGTCTGTAAACGGCACTGAATCCTGACACAGCACGTGCTGGTGCTCTGCAAACACCGGAGCGAGTCTCACACACCGTCATTCTTAGAAATTAGTCCAAATATATACTTTGCAAGCATCATCCTGGCATATCTCTGTACTCCATGAGAATATCATAAGCTATAGCTGCTGACCTGCTTCAACCAAATCATGAACAAAGGAAACTGTGAAGTACCTTTAGAAATCACCTACTCTTGTACCAGTGCGATCCAACAAGTCTGCCAATATTAAACATGTGAATGGATTCAAGAGGAAACTGAACAATCTCATGGAAGAGCTCACTAAGATGTGTCCAACTGCTCATGCGAGGCAGAGATTTGTGCTCTGCATCTATCTCTGTACCTGTCTTCAATAGACATTTCAATTGATTATTACAGTCACACAGCAGCTTACATTTGTTCTTACTGAATTTCATTCCACATTTGAGACCATTTGTACTGGGCTCAGGACACTAAACCAGGCCTTGAGTGACATGGTTTAGTGTGAGGTGTCCCTGCCCATGGCAGGGAGGTTGGAACTAGATGATCTTAAGGTCCTTTCCAACCCTAACTATTCTATGATTCTATGATTAATGTACTTTACCAAAATCCTATTCTCATCTCGCCATTTCCTGCTGGTTTATTGCATTTTCAACTTCTACAGCATATCTTCGACAGAGAATTTGTGGGTCAAGGATAAAGGGAGAGCAGCAATGGGGGACATTATTGTGGGGATCTGTTACAGACCGCCTGATCAAGAGGAATCTGTCGATGAAGTGCTCTATAGGCAGATAGGAACAGTCTCACGCTCACAGGCCCTTGTTCTCATGGGAGACTTCAACCACCCTGACATCTGTTGGAGTGATGGTATGGCCTGGCACAAGCAATCCAGGAGGTTCCTCGATTGTGTGGAAGACAACTTCCTTCTGCAAGTAATAGAGGAGCCGACAAGGAGAGGTGCCATGCTTGACCTTGTGCTCACCAACAGGGAAGGGCTGGTTAGAAATGTGACGCTCCAGGGCAGCCTTGGTTGCAGTGACCACGAGATGGTCGAATTCGAGATCCTCAGGATAGTGAGAAGAGCGTGCAGCAAGCTCACTGCCCTGGACTTCAAGAGAGCAGGCTTTGGCCTCTTCAGGAACCTGCTTAGTAAGGTTCCATGGGACACAGCCCTAGAGGGCAGGGGGGCCCAAGACTGCGGGTTGTTATTCAAGGATCACCTGCTCCAAGCTCAGGAGTGTTGCATCCCAACTAGAAGGAAGTGCAGCAAGGGGGCCAGGAGACCTCCTTGGATGGATAAGGAGCTGCTCAGGAAAATTCAAAGGAAAAAAGAGGCTTATAGAAGGTGGAAGCAGGGACAGGTGGCCTGGGAAGAATACAGGGATGTTGTCTGGGAAGCTAGGGACCAGGTGAGGAAGGCTAAGGCCCAGTTAGAATTGAACTTGGCTAGGGATGTTAAGGATAATAGGAAGGGATTCTATAGGTACGTAGCGAGTAAAAGACAGACTAGGGACAACGTAGGCCCCCTTCAGAAGATATCGGGAGAACTGGCTACCCGGGATTTGGAGAATTTTAATGACTGAATTATTTTTAAAATTATTATTATTATTAATAATAATAATAATAAATTATTATTAGACTGAGAATCTTAATGACTTAATTAATCTGAGGTTCTGAATGACTTCTTTGCCTCAGTCTTCACTGGCAAAATCTCTGACAGCACCACCCAAGTCTTGGAAGGCGAACGCAGGAACTGTGAGAATGAAGACCCTAGGCCCACTGTAGGAGAGGATCTGGTTCGAGACCATCTTAAAAACCTAAACGTACACAAGTCCATGGGACCTGACGGAATCCATCCGCGGGTCCTGAAGGAGCTGGCGAATGACGTTGCTAAGCCATTGCCCATCATATTTGAAAACTCATGGCAGTCAGGTGAAGTTCCCGACAACTAGAAAAAGGGAAATATAACCCCCATTTTCAAGAAGGGGAAAATGGATGACGCGGGGAATTACAGACCAGTCAGTCTCACCTCTGTGCCTGGCAAACTCCTGGAGCAGATTCTCCTGGAAGGCATGCTAAGGCACATGAAAAACAAGGAGGTGGTTGGTGACAGCCAGCATGGCTTCACCAAGGGGAAATCCTGCCTGACCAATTTGGTGGCCTTCTAGGATGGGGCTACGAAACTGATGGACACGGGCAGAGCAGTTGATGTCATCTACCTGGACTTGTGCAAAGTGTTTGACACTGTCCCACATGACATCCTTGTCTCTACATTGGAGAGACATCAATTGGATGGGTGGACCACTCGGTGGATAAAGAACTGGCTGGATGGCCGCACGCAAAGAGTTGTGGTCAATGGCTCGATGTCCAGCTGGAGACCGGTAACGAGTGGTGTCCCTCAGGGATCGGTGTTGGGACCGGTCTTGTTCAACATCTTTGTCGGTGACATGGACAGTGGGATTGAGTGCGCCCTCAGCAAGTTTGCCAATGACACCAAGCTGTGTGGTTCGGTTGATACGCCGGAGGGAAGGGATGCCATCCAGAGGGACCTCGACACGCTTGTGAGGTGGGCTGATGCCAACCTTATGAAGTTTAACCATGCCAAGTGCAAGGTCCTACACCTGGGTGGGAGCAATCCCAGGCACAGCTACAGGTTGGGCAGAGAAGAGATTCAGAGCAGCCCTGCAGAGAAGGACTTGGGGGTGTTGGTCGATGAGAAAATGAACATGAGCCGGCTGCAGTGTGTGCTCGCAGCCCAGAAAGCAACCGTATCCTGGGCTGCATCAAGAGGAGTGTGACCAGCAGGTCGAAGGAGGTGATCCTGCCCCTCTACTCTGCTCTCGTGAGACCTCACTTGGAGCATTGTGTGCAGTTCTGGTGTCCTCAACATAAAAAGGACATGGAACTGTTGGAACAAGTCCAGAGGAGGCCACGAGGATAATCAGGGGACTGGAGCACCTCCCGTATGAAGAGAGGCTGAGAAAGTTGGGGCTGTTCAGCCTGGAGAAGAGAAGCTGCGTGGAGACCTCATAGCAGCCTTCCAGTATCTGAAGGGGGCCTACAAGGATGCTGGGGAGGGACTCTTCATCAGGGACTGCAGTGACAGGACAAGGGGTAACGGGTTCAAACTGAAACAGGGGAAGTTTAGATTGGATCTAAGGAAGAAATTCTTTACTGTGAGGGTGGTGAGGCACTGGAATGGGTTGCCCAGGGAGGTTGTGCATGCTCCATCCTTGGTGGTGTTCAAGGCCAGGTTGGATGAGGCCTTGGGTGACATGGTTTAGTGTGGGGTGTCCCTGCCCATGGCAGGGGGGTTGGAACTAGATGATCTCAAGGTCCTTTCCAACCCTAACTATTCTATGATTCTATGATCATCTAGAACACGAATGGAAACCTTGAAGGAAGTCAGATGCAGAAGAAACCTCTTCTGAACCTCATACTTTACATTCCTTCACGTTGCCACTGAACTGCCCCATAGTACTTAACCAGCATAATAATCCTTTCAGTTCTGCTTATATTCTACAGTAGTTTCATAAGGCTCGTTTTTTTTCCTCCATTGGAAAGAGAAAAAAAAGATTCAGGTAACACAACAACTCATGTTTTGTTACAGTCAAGACACCCAAAAGTCCTCTCTTCTTTCCTACCCATGAAGTCCATAAATCACAGCATAATTTAGGTCGAAATGCGCCTTTGAAGATCATCTAATCCAACTCCTTGCTCACAGCAGAGTTACCTGTAGCAGGTTGCTCAAGGCTTTCTGCAGTCAACTATCTATCTCCAAGGCTGGAGATTTCACCACCTTTATGGGCCATCTATCTTTTAACTACTCACATGGCAGCAGGAGAGGGGAGGAAACAACAAAAACCATGCAACACTTTCATTATACGTAACTGGATCTTCCTCTGTTGCAACTTGCAACCACTGCCCATTGCCTGTTTGCTTCCTGCCTCCAGGAAAATCTGGCTCCATCTTGTCTACACTTTCCTGTTAGGTAGCTGAAGACTGCAGCAGGAGTCACCTCCCTCCCAACTTCTTCTTCCTAAGGCTGAACAAACCCAGTACTCTCAGCCTCCCCTCCTGCAACATGTGCTCCACCACTTAATCATTCTCATGACCTCTCACTGGACATGCTGCAGTCTTCCACTGTCTTTGTGCCACAGAGCCCAAAGCTGGATACAGTAGTTCAGAAATTGTATCAGAAAGAAACTGAACTCAGTTTGATATAATCTGCTCCTGGCAAATCCCTCTGGCAGCTGCACATCTTCTTGCTGCCTCCCAGTGCCACAAACAATTAATTTGGTCCAAAGTTTTTCAGAAAATGAACATCTTTTCACCTACAACTCTGTAGTTCCTCTATCACCATATCTCACTTTTTAAAGGCTGAAGCTGTTTGCTTCTTCTAAACATTCAGTACGTACAAAACCTTCCTTCTATAAATATCATACCTAATCCTTCCCCTTCACTGCTTCCCACCAGTGCTGACAACTCTTCCACTCTTTTGATCAGAGCAGCTTTTTGGCGTGCCACATTTGGGAAATCCACCTCATATACCACAGTGTGATGCAGAAGACCCATGTCCTTCAAACGGAAGTATAACGAGTCAAAGCCAGCACCTAAAGACAAGATCTGCAGAGAAAGCATCATAAAAAGTTATATCCTGACCATCCATAACATCACTTGCAGAGTGACAAAATCAGGCAAGCTCCTGCAAGAGGTAGAAGAATTTTTTGTAAGTATTGCCCCCTCCCACATAGGTCTGTCAAAGCAACAAGGGCCAGGCACAGTAGTGCCAGGCAGATTGTCTGTGCTCTTGTGGGAAAGGGTCACAACAGAGGCACTAAGAAGCTACTTCAGTGGCAAGATGCCAGAAAGACTTGTCAGGCACACAGTGGAAACTGCCAGTACACCCAGACAAGAAAAATGCACCTGTGTCCTAGGGTGGCTTTGGGTCTTCAGCAGGAAGTCTTGAACACAGTGATCTACAGCACGGGCACGGATGTAATAACCCCTGTGGAATGAAATTCAGTTGTAATCAGGAATGCTGCTTCTCCAGCACTGGCACCCCCCACTTCATAAAACTTTTTCCCCTCTCTTGGTTTCTATCCACTGAGTTCACATTTATAGCCCTACACTGGGAGATATTTGATGAGTCTGTCCATCTAGAACTTGTTAATAAATACAGATCTCCTTCACTCACTAAGTGCTTTAGGCAACAAGACTATGGATAACCCTTACGTGGGTGGCCAATAACCGAGTTCCTGCCCCAAATCAAGTGCCATAACAATATGAAATTAACTCCTGACCTGGTGACCACACTCATCTTCACAGGCCTGCAAGCTCTGCTTCAACACGCCCCAAATGAAACTCCTTTGGTAATTCACAGTCATTCTGACTGCATTAAGCTATTAGCCTCTTATTATGTAAACTCCACTTCCATATCAGCACAGAACCCTTTAACCACATTAAAATATTCATGCTTGTGTCATATAAAGCTCCAGAGAAGAACTACTGGTCAGACACCACTGATTCAAAAGATAATACTGCTGTTCTGAGCCACCAAATACCTTAGTGAAGTTGCAATGTTCTTGAGCAAACCACTGACATGCTAACATTTGTGGTACATTCATTTTCAAATCATGTTTACAGCACTTTCCAGCAGCAGTGGAGACTGGAGCTAGGAACCAGTCTGGTGACATGTTTTCCTCCAGACAAAGCTTCCAGTTTTCACTCCTAAGCCGTGTAAAATGCTATCAACAGTCTGCAGAGGTTACACCAAGAGATGTGCTCCACACGCTGCCGCTCACTATGCTCGTGTCCCCAAAGACACTTTAAAAAGCTGTGCCT
The DNA here is from genome assembly GCF_963264785.1 of Psittacula echo. Lineage (NCBI taxonomy): Eukaryota > Metazoa > Chordata > Aves > Psittaciformes > Psittacidae > Psittacula > Psittacula echo. The sequence continues at coordinate 127,910,603 of NC_137736.1, read as the reverse complement.
TGACTAGAAGTGACACCCCGAGGGCCTGGGGGACCAGCGGACCCCTTCTGCCGCCTGCGAGCCCCACGTGTGCCGGCCATGGCCCCCTGCAAAGGCACCGGGGCCAGGCCGCCAGAGAAGCCCCCGCTGCTCACCGGTGGACAAGCGGGGCTCGCCGCCGCCGCCGCCCCACCAGGAGACGCAGGAACCGATCCTGGATGTAGCCCCGCGCCGCCGCTGAGCATTTGCTGACGGCGCTGCTGCCGCCAGTGCCCTGGACCTGCCGGGACAAGGACACGGCGATGGCGTAAGGTCCCGGCACTTCCGACCGACACCGCAGGCCCAGAAGCGCCCGGGCCTACCGGGGCGCGACGGCGGGGCCAGGCAGCACCGAGAGGACTCCGAGAGCAGGGTGAAGAGAGGGAAGGGCCGTTCCAGTCGGCGCCGCCGAACGCTGCTCACGTCCAGGCTTCCCCTCGACCCCCAAACCAGCCCAGGCCCCGCCCCCGGGCCAGGGCCCCACAGAGACACCCGGCAGGTCCTTGCCGCGGATCACTCACAGCGGCGGCGCGCGGGGCTCCGGGACGCCCGCGGCCCATCCTCCTCACACCGCGACGCCACGACCGAAAGGCTCACGCAGGAAGTGACGCACCACCGCACGCAGGAAGTGACAGGCGCGTTAGCCGTGAGGAGCTGCCGGCGGAGCGCGCCCCCTGCCGGGCCCGCCCCTCCCGCGGCTACAGTGTCGGTCCCGTTCCCCGGGCGACCTCCTGGGGTCCCAGCCTGGCCGACCTGAGGTCCTAGTGCCCGGGGTCCCGGTCTGGCCGCCCCACGCCCAGCGCCGCCGCCACGGCATCCGGCGCACCCGCGAGCTCAAACCCGACCCTGACCCGGCAGCGAGGGAAGGCCGAAAGCACGTCGTCATGGCAACGGGCAGCCGTCGCGCGGTGAGCGGAAGGGTCGAGGTTGAAGCCGGAGCAGGGGCTGAGTGAGGAGCGCCGGGGCCGGGGAGTGGGGTAGCCGGGGCAGGGTGCCCGTGTCCCGTGCCGGGTGCCCGGAGGGTGCAGGGCTCCCAGAGCAGGGTGCGAGGTACCCGGGCAGGGTGCTCGTGTCCCGCGCGGGGTGCCCGAAGAGGCGAGATGCCGAGTTCCTCGGTGGGTGCAGGGCTCAGTGGTGGGCGCTGGGCTGAGTGCAGCGGAACCCCCGGTAGTTGTGCTCGTGCTCCGTTCCCTGTACTGCAGCTCAGGGTGGCGCTGGTGACCGTGCGTTTGGGGCGTGGGGGTGCTGAGGTAAGGCAGGGGCACGGATACCTGTGGTAAGGGAGGGGAATGTTTCCTGTTGTTTCTCTTCAGGATGTGTACTTGGAGTTGCAGAGGAGCCACGGTAGCCTGAGCTATGTCAGGTGTCACGAGTACTGTGATCACTGTCCCATTCCGTGTCCACTCCACAAATTAGTATTCTGTGCATTAAATAAGTTACAGTCTCAAAATGTCACTTTTATAGGGAAGGGTCAGTACGGTTCAATCCTCAGCCCAGTGCTAGCATTTTATCAACAACACATACAGATTTTCCCCTGAGGCATGTTGTGTTAGTGTTGCCTTTTAGGTGATTCCTGGTGTAGCTGAAGCAGCCGGTCCTTGCTGCTGCAGTTGCAGGGCAGGACACACACACAGGTAGCTCCTGTACTCCTGTATTCCAGATGTGTGCACAGTTCTGCAGAGATCAGTCACGGCTGCCTGCTCCTCCAGGTTCCCTTTTGCTAGCTGCTAACCATTTTGTCAATCTTGTCACATCTCTGGGATCTGGAAATGATGTTTTGAGTTAGTTACAAGTTAAGACTTGCAGGGAATGCCACCCCATCCTGCTGGCACTTCAGATGTTGCAGGATTTCCAATTGTACTAGTATCCTGAGAATTATGATGGAATTAAACACATGGCAGCAAGCTGAGGGGTGGCTTCTGAACTCATCCTCCCATCCCAGAAAGTCTTTCCCAGTCCTACATTTCTATATCAGTAACAATCCGTAAGCTGACACTGAAACATTTACTGGGCATCTTGGGTTTAGCACATGAACACAGACCTAAACAGGAGGGTGCTGCTGGAAGGTTCATTTCCTGTCCTTAGTTCAAGGCACCACATGTGTCTTCCAGGAAGGGAGCCTCTGTATCAGATTCACGTGGCAAAGCATGAGAAGGTGGTGTGCAGATGGTATCTTTGTTTCTATGTCCTTCTTAGTTTGTAAGGATGTTCTGGAGCCTGATTGCTGTAATTAGATGGAAACCTCCTCCAAATTTCTTGCTGCATGTATAAATGGCCAATTTATATCCATTTATTCTTGATCTACAGTTAGTCTTAATCTGAAATTGTTTCTTTACCTTTCAGGCACTGACTCCAAGCCAAACAAATTTGTCACCTCTTGGGCTGTGTTTTGTCAGGCTAAGGCTAGCTAAGCAAGTTCTGCTAGTGGGAAGTTGAAAGCTTTTAAGAGGGGATGGATGCTGTGCACGGGGCAATGACTGTCATAGACCTGGCACTTCCTTCTGGTTTGGACATCTTCACATGGAGGGGGAGATGCCTCTTGCCTGATGTGCATGGGCAACCTTCTCCTGCCTGGTTTCTCCTCCCAGTTCTCTGAGGATTCCCCTGGGGCTCTGCCTGACATCCAAAGCTTGTGAGGAATGCACAACTCGCCCCAAATAACAGAAAACACATAGCAGAGCAGCACAGGCATCTGGGGGCCCCATCCTACTCCCATCCCCAACTGGACAAGCACTCTGGGGAGAGGGGAGCCCATAATGAGAAGCATTTGCTGCAGCAGCTATCTATAGGCTTTTGTGTTTGGGAGTGGGCAAGGACAGGCACGGCCCTGCCTGCCTGACCTCAGAGCTGATGTCAGAGAACCCCAAATGAGTAACAGGGAGTTCTCCAGAGGGCACAGCACAGCAAAGCTGGGCAGTGTGGAAGCTGGGACATCAGCACCACTGAACAAGATCACAGATTAAACGGGAGGTATTGCTCTTACAGGGAGATATTTTGTATCCATAGTATCCAGATGCCGGTTTCAATTTAGGTGGGCCAGAGAACTTTGGGTCCTTCTATCAGCTGACTCAGCAACACAAAATCTGTGCTTCTTCCTATAAGGAAGAGCTGTTCTGCTTTCTTAACTGCTTGGATGCATGCTGAAGGTTATCAGCTGCAGCACAGTTTCTGTATCACCTTGCAGCTGGGAACAGTTCTAGGAATGATGAAAAGGTTACAGATCTGTGTTGTGCTAAGTAGTAGGACTCTACCTTAAAAATACTGCTATCCAAAATATTTGGTTCTAACATTATTGATGCTGTCCTGTTGCTCTCAGTCACTGTGAAAGTCGGGATCTGGATTCATCTGCCAATCTAGGACAATTTAGTAAGAATTGGATCCAGGAGAACATATGGTACGAGTCAGATCTCAATCGTTGTAATATAATACCACAGAAAGGCTTCAGTGACAGGGCAGGGCCTTGTCAGGCTGAGGCCAGTGCAGCAAAACACAGAAATAAACCACATAACTTGTAAATCTTGTATGCATATGGAATTCTTGAGTGTACAACCTAAATAGTTCACAAAATATATCTGTGTCATCAAAGAGGCTGTGATTAGCAAAACAAGATACAATCACAGAATGATAGAACTGTTTAGGTTGGAGGAGACCGTTAGAGATCATCTAGTTCACCCCTCCTGCCATGGGCAGGGACAGCTTCCAGTAGACCAACCTGACTTTGAACAATCTGAACTCAATCAGAGAAACCAATTTCCAGGTCATAGTTAAGAATGTAAACATCTCCCTGAAAAATCCATCACTGTCAAGGAAGATATTGTGATTTTCTCATTCTTTGGTATTCAGTGGAATCCCTTGTCCTTCAAAAAGAATGATGGAAAGGAAGTTTAGAAAATATCCTTGCATACCAACAGCAGTAATGCTGGAAGTGGTGAAAAGAAACAATCCTGTGTCCTGTCACAGAAGTTAGGAAGTGCAGGAAACTGTTGTGGGGACTTTCAAAAGATAAAAGTGGTTTGTTTTGTTTCCTTGTAGAGACTGTAGAGTAGAGAAGGGGGAGCTGAGGTCAGGATATCGCTAAAACCCTGGCTTGAAGGGAGGGATAACATTTGTACCAGCATTATAATGGACTTCGATTTGTGAATAAACAAGGAAAGTGAAAAGAACCAGCTGAGGAGATGCAAGAACACAAAATGTTGAGGTGGGGTTTTGTTCTTTTGGTTTTGTTTTGCAGAGATCTTGGACTGAAAGATTTTGAGGAATGACCAGTGCACTGATATTTATAGGATGAGAATGGCATGGCTTATGAAATTGTTGAACACTTAAGACAGCATCAGTCCTGGGCAAATTAGCGGAAGGGTTGAGCACACAGCATAAGAGGGAGTGAGGATTGCCATTAACTATACATCCAAGATACATTTCTAAGCAAGATAATGATGTCTGTTTGGAATACCACCACCAACTGGATATGTTGATATCCTAGGAGGTCTGCTGCCCTGTTTTATTCCCAAGTAATAGTGTGGTCTTTTAAAATCTCCTCGTTAGTAATTCAGAACTTCATTAAATGATGTTATCCATTCCATGTTGAAGGGCAAGAGCCTTACCTCAGGCACTACTATGATCAGCTCTCTCTGAAAAACTGCCAGCTTTCTGAAAAATGTCTTGAAGTCTCCTCCTTGCGGGAGGGATGCTCCTACACTTCACAAGTGATACTAACCTCTCTGCTTCTGTCTGCATGGTGGGAGGCTCTCTTCATCTCCTTACCCACCACAGAGTTCCTCTGCTGCCTGCTGCTTTCTCCATTCTCAGTAGCACATTCTCAAATGTGGTGGTGTGTTTACATTCAGTGATCCTCTACATCATGTGAATGAACATGACTGGGGTAAAGCATCCATGATGCTTCTGAGAGACTGATATGGCACCTTAGGCTGTAGTACACATGTTCATGCTATTCAAAGAGCTTATCATAAAATCTCAATTTGATTTTTCTCTCTGAACAGGTCAAACTCCAGTTTGAGTTACTGTCCAGTGTGGATTTCTTTCAAAGAGGTATGAGCAAGGTAGGAGCCTTTAAATTCCATTGAAGGACATTTCTGCCTGTGTTTAAAGGCCTGATGTATGGTAGTGCTGCTTGAATCAGCAGGCTGAAGCATCTCAAAGCTCCTTTTGTGTTTTACAAAAAAGACCCTGCCTTGTTTTTCTCCCCACATGCAAACATGATACACTGTCTGTTTCAGAGTTTCTTTGGTGGCTTAAAAGCCTTAAAAAATCCATCCTCATATTGTTTCCTCCTCAGATCTCTGTCTCAATTCCCTATCTGTAAAATGGATAGACGACAAAATTTCATACCTCCAAGGTGGGGGGGAGGCAGGTGGAGGGGGAAGCATGAGGGAAAAAACAAGGAATTTTGGCTCATCAGAGATAGATAAGGGATTTCTGTAAGGCATTTGTCCATAGTACATGAAGAGCCGATTAAACACTGAGCAGTGATTCTGATGAAGCTTTTGGTTTAAACGCCACTGCTGTATTTCAAAATGGGTCACTGTCAGCCAGCAGCGTTGTTTCTAGGAGAAACCCACAGAGCAGTTCATGTTTACAAATTGGTGGCTGAGTCCTGTAAAGTAGGAAAGATTTATCAACTACATTAGATGACCAACAGAGTATGAGTTCTCAGTTTGATGAAATAGAATCATAGAATCACAGAATAGTTAGGGTTGGAAAGGACCTTAAGATCATCCAATTTCAACCCCTCTGCCATGGGCAGGAACACCCCACACTAAACCATGCCACCCAAGGCTCTGTCCAACCTGGCCTCGAACACCGCCAGGAACGGAGCATTCACAGCTTCCTTGGGCAACCCATTCCAGTGCCTCACCACCCTCACAGTAAAGAATTTCTTCCTTATATCCAATCTAAACTTCCCCTGTTTAAGTTTGAACCCGTTACCCCTTGTCCTGTCACTACAGTCCCTAATGAAGAGTCCCTCTCCAGCATCCTTATAGGCCCCCTTCAGATACTGGAAGGCTGCTCTGAGGTCTCCACGCAGCTTCTCTTCTCCAGGATGAACAGCCCCAACTTTCTCAGCCTCTCTTCATACGGGAGGTGCTCCAGTCCCCTGATTATCCTCGTGGCCTCCTCTGGACTTGTTCCAACAGTTCCATGTCCTTTTGATGTTGAGGACACCAGAACTGCACACAATACTCCAAGTGAGGTCTCACGAGAGCAGAGTAGAGGGGCAGGATCACCTCCTTCGACCTGCTGGTCACGCTCCTCTTGATGCAGCCCAGGATACAGTTGCTTTCTGGGCTGCGAGCGCACACTGCAGCCGGCTCATGTTCATTTTCTCATCGACCAACACCCCAAGTCCTTCTCTGCAGGGCTGCTCTGAATCTCTTCTCTGCCCAACCTGTAGCTGTGCCTGGGATTGCTCCCACCCAGGTGTAGGACCTTGCACTTGGCATGGTTAAACTTCATAAGGTTGGCATCAGCCCACCTCACAAGCGTGTCGAGGTCCCTCTGGATGGCATCCCTTCCCTCCGGCATATCAACCGAACCACACAGCTTGGTGTCATTGGCAAACTTGCTGAGGGCGCACTCAATCCCACTGTCCATGTCACCGACAAAGATGTTGAACAAGACGGGTCCCAACACCGATCCTAGACCAAATAGCTAGACCAAAAGGTATTTTGAAGAGTATATAAAAAGGACAGAATCATAGAATAGAATGGAAAGGAATGGAATGGAATAAAATGGAATAGCATGAATAGTTCAGTTGGAAAGTACCTACAACAATCATCTAGTTCAACTGCAAAGGATTGGTATTACATACATATATTTCATTAGTATAATAATTACTGGCATAATGTTAGTGTTCTGGGATCAGCTTTTCAAACCCATTTGGTTTACAAGTCAAAAGGAGTTCTGGTTTGAATCTCTTTAGTTTAAAAATGGTTGTAAAATTAACCAGGATGGAACTACAAATGGACTTCTAGAAAATGAAGTCAAATCTGTATTTGGACTGTGAGTAAATTTTGTCAGGGTCCAAGGTATGTGATACCTTCTGTGTTCCTCTGGCAGGCAACATTATTTCTTACCAATTTCCTGATGTTTCAAGGATCACCAGTATTATATTGCCATGTTTGCCAGCAGACATAGTGCTGCTTTCCCCAGATGAGAATTTCTCATCCATATGATATTAAAACCAGAATCACATTCACCATTTTCTTCCTAGGAGGCTCAGATGAACAGGACTAGCAAACGGAAATTCTCTCTCCAGTGTCCCTACCCCCAGTTTTGCAACTTCACATTCTCTCAGCTTTGTCTTGTTATTATCTCTGCTACCAGGAACACATAACCTAACACAGACATTTAGCTAGACTCCAGGGAGTCTCTGGTCCATGAATTTGGCCTTGTTTATAGCATTGAGACACAATGTCATCACTTTGGGGCCTCACACATAGATGGCAAGCAAGGAAACAATATAAATTATGCTGGTCCCTGCTTTCTTGTGGTGTGATCTGTACTTACCAGAAACTTTGTTCTGGGATGGGAATGGAGAGGGAGGCACTTTCTATTCTGAGTGGAGAAAGCAGTACCAAGGAAGGTTTTGATAATCTCCCATCAGTGCAGAGCAGCTAGGCTGCCTGCAGTTGCAGGAGCTGATGAACAGTGCAGTCCTAGCCCAGTCTGTTGCAGTGAGAAGAGCTGCAGGAATGGAGCATCTTCTCACCCCATGGGAAAAGGGTCCTTGGAGGATGAGGCCAGATCACAGTAAGATCTATAATGGAGCTCTTCCCACAAGGACTGGACTCCCTGTGCCAGACTTGGAGCAATAGAGTAAAGCAAGCACTGCTGAGAAACGGAAGCACAACAGGCTTTTCTTACTTTTGTCCCATCTCTCAACTCTGCTTGAGGTGACGCGCTGTGGAGAATGGCACTCTGGGCTTGTCCTTCTTACCTGTCCAGAGGACTAAGGTAGAGGTTGGGCCACTGCTGTTGATACCCTAGCAGGGAATGTTGCAAACATGGAAGATGTTCTTCTCTTTGTTTTTATGCCTTGCCTTGCTCGTTTCTACAGGGCAGCATGGTACAGTCCAGCAATTTGGGGTCCTGCTATGAAAACTATCTACTCAGCTTCCCTCAGCTTCCTATCTGCTCTTCATCCCTCAGATGCTTTGAGGGATGGTTCTTTATGTGCCATTCACGTATTTTTTATTCGTCCTGTCTTGCTGATGCTAGTTCTCCCCTTAACTGTTAGTAGTTCACATTAACTTTGCTAGATCCTTCTTCTGCTTGTTTTTGCTTTACCATTGTAAGTATGAATCTAAATCCTGCATCCCTATTGCAAAAGCTGCTACTTCTTTCCCTCCCCCTTTGTTTGTTTAATATTTCTGTCAGTCTTTTTCTGTTTGCTCAGCAGGTCATGTTGCTGATTTTGACATCACCTTGCTTTCTGCTGTTTCTGAAATACCCTCTGTAAAAAATGCATCTGTCCCTGGCATCTTTGTTGCCTCCCTGTCTGTGTCCTGAGTCCTTCAGAGACTTTGATGCCTTTATTTCACATTTCTCAAGGTCTAAACTCCTGATGGATCATGTTGCTTGAATTGGGTCAGACTGTGGGAAATGCTGCACTGCTGTTTTTCCATTGCTGCCTCTTCTCCTACCCTACCTCCTTCCCTCTTTTCCTCTACAGAGCAGTGCTGTGTTCAGCTTTTCAGTGTTGCTGTCACCAGTCCCCAGCAGCTAATTCTCTTCATGCTGTGTTGTCCTCTACCCTTAATTCGTTTTCCTGTTCTCTTCCATTACAAGCTCAACCTTGAAAGTCTTCAGCCCTTACACACTCCTGGGGTCTCTTTCACCTCATGCACTGGTATTAACAAACTCCCATAAAGTCTGAATCCTGCCACTTCACTGCCTTTTCTCCCACTCCCATTTTGCCATCTTCCTAGTTTAAAATGGGAAGGTTAAAAGTTTTGTTTACTCCCTTGTCCTCAATTTCAGGTTTCTTTAGCCTGGTTTAGCTCATTCCTCAGACTCTTTCCTTCTCCTGCTTTCAGCTCTTTCTTTGTAAGAGCTCTCTGCCTCCTCCCACAGGAGAGGAACAAGAAATAATCTCTTCTTTCTCTGCCTTGCTTTCATTCTTCTCCTCTTTCTTCTCCCCATCACAAATGCAGAAATTTCTTACCTACTTTATTCTGTTACTGTAATCTCAGGTAACATGTTCTGAGAATTTCGAGTGAAGCATTTCAAAGAATTTATGTGACTCATCATTTGCTCTAGAAGGGAACATGGTATTTTTACAACAAATAGTGAGTTTGTAGCACATGGGGTTCTGGACTTCAGCCTCCAAGGCTACAGGATACAATATGAGTCATAAAACCTGTGATGCACAAAGGCACTCAGGCACAGAGCAAGTGCTGCAAGATGTGCTAATTTTCTGTAAATGACACTTAAACCTTATATTTTAATAGAATCATAGAATGGTTTGGGTTGGAAAGGACCTTAAAATCATCCAGTTCAAACCCCCTGCCACAGGTACGAACACCCCACATTAGACCATGCCGCCCAAGGCCCTGTCCAACCTGGCCTTGAACACTGCCAGAGATGGAGCATTTACCACTTCTTTGAGCACCCTATGCCAGCTCCTCAGCAGCCTCACAGTAAAGAATTTTTTCCTTATATCTAACCTGAACTTCCGCTGTTTCAGTCTGAACCCATCACCCCTTGTCCTATCACTCCAGTCCTTGATGAAGAGCCCCTCTCCAGCATGCTTGTAGGCCCCTTTCAGACACTGGAAGCTGCTCTTAGGTCTCCGCGCAGCTTCTCTTCTCCAGGCTCAACAGCCCCAGTGTTCTCAGCCTGCCTCCATATGGGAGGTGCTCCAGTCCCTGATCATCCTCGTGGCCTCCTCTGGACTTGCTCCAACAGTTTCATGTCCTTTTTATATCCTTTTTTATTGAAGAAGTAATGAATCAATAGTAACCACAAAGCAGAAGACCTGTAGTTGTGGGTCAAGTAGGTGAGGGATAACTTTTCTCAGAATTCTGACAGCTGCATGTTGTTCATTCTGTCATGTGGCTGTGGCAGAGGATGCTAACGCCACTGCACATCTCAGTGTGTCTTAGGTGAGTGATGTTGGATATGCTGCCTCTCTAAGCACAGATCTGGACACTGGATTGGATAGAACTGGGAAAGTGCTGAGAAGAGTCATCTTTGCCAGTAATGAAACTGGAAAATACTATTTTATAGTAGAATAGTTCCACTTGAAAGGGACCTTTCATTCTAGTCCAATTGCCTGACTACTTCAGGCTTGACCAAAAGTTAAGGTGTTAAGGGCATTGTCCTTAATGAAGAGCACTGAAGATGCCTCTTCAACACTGACTGGCATCAACCACCTCTAGGAAGCCTGTGCCAGTGTCTGACCACCCTTTCTGTAAAGAAATGCTTCCTAACGGCCAGTCTAAACCTCCACCTGAAGCAGTTTTGAACCATTACCACACATTTTGTCCCTGGATATCAGGGAGAAGAGATCAGCCCCTCCCGCTCCACATCCCCTCCTCAGGAAGCTGTAGAGAGCAAGGAAGTTACCCCTCAGCCTCCTTTTCTCCAAGCTAGACAAACCCAGGGTCCTCAGCCACTCCTCACAGGACATGTCTTCTAGCCCCTTCGTCAGCTTTGCTGCCCTCCAGAATTGCCCCTTGAACTCCCCCAAGCCCAAGCAGGGCAGGGAGCCTGTACGCCATTCTCCAGCACATACATGTTGATGAGGTGGGCCAGCATGGAGACGTTCAAGTATCATCAAGTACCATCATGCGCCTTCACATCCTTCTTAAATTGTGGTGCCCCAGAACTGCTTGCAGTACCAAAGGTGAGGCTGCACCATCACAAAATACAGCAGGACAATCTCGTCTTCTTGATTGGCTGGTTATACTGTGTCTGGTGCATCCCAGGGTGCAGTTTGCCCTCTCAGGTGCCAGGTACAGTGCTGGCTCTGTTGACCCTGCTGACAACCAACATCTCCAGGTCCCTTTCTGCAGGGCTGCTCTCCAGCCACTCCTCTCCTAATTTATACTTGTGTCTGGCATTACTCCATCCCAGAGGCAGAATATGGGGTTTGGTTTTGTTAAACTTCATGCCATGGATGATTGCCCGGTCCTCCAGTCTGTCTAGACACCTCTGCCTCCTCAAGAGTCAACAGCACCTCCCAGTTTAGTCTCATCAGCAGACTTACTGATAGTGCATTCAACTCCTGCATCCAGATCATTGATAAAATACTGAACAGAGCTGGCCCTCAGACTGAGCCCTGAGGACCACCACTGGTGACCAGTCATCAGCCAGATGTGACCCCATTCACTATATCCCTTTGATCCCTGCCAGTTCTTCACCCAGCACACTGTGTACTTGCTCATCTCACACTTGGGCAACTTGACCAGAATACTGTGAAGGACAATATCAAAACCCTTAAAATCCAGAAAAGCAACATCCACCACCTTCGGGTGACTTTGTCAGAGAAGGATATCAAATTAATCAGACAGGACTTTCACCTTGTGAACCCATTTTGACTGTGCCTGATAACTGCATTGTCCTTTAAATGCCTCTCAGTAGCAATTTCAGTGTCCACAAAAGGAAGGTCACTGTTCCCACAGTTGTGGTCCTCCAGCTCAGAGGACCGGGCAGCCCAAGGTCTATCGTTAGCATTAAAGACTGAGGCAAAAAAAAAGCATTGAAAATTCTACGAGTCCTCTTTCAGTGTTAGAGGTAACTGGTGAGGCATATCCGCATAGCTAGACTAGGAAAAATGAGTGTTGAAGACTTCAGTCTAGTCTCAGGCATCTTTCAGTGTGCATGGAAGAAAGAGAATGCCAGGAGCAGATGAAATCAAAAAGCATCTAGCTTAACACAGCATTACTTCAGGAAGCAGAAGCATAAGCAAACTGTCTCTCTGAGTGTCAGCCTGGAGACATGCTTCACACAGAAACCTTTCCCAAATGAACAGTGACAGCTATCCACTGTTCTGCCTTCTTACACCCATTTTCTCAGCCACACTCACATTAGATCAAGAGCCTCACAGCTGTAACAGTGGCACACAATATTCAAGTCAGCCTTAATCAGACAGTTCTGAAATGCTCTGCCTCCTGACAGGTCAGTACCTGAGTGTGACAAATTAATCTTGCTCTGCAGCATCTAATGGGCAACTTTTGCAGAGTTGCTATTCTAAGGAAAAGACCCACACAGTGAAGAGTCACAGAGGAACTGTAACAAGAGGAATTATGTCACAACAGTAAAGACAGAAACAAGGGGTGTTATAAAAGAGTCTCTTGCCAAGGGAGGGACTCTGGAGAAGTAGAAGATGACTTGCTACAGAATTCTATGGTGTAGCTCAGAAGCATTTGAACTGGAAACAGCATAGCCCTTCATTACCAGTGGGCATCACTCATTGGCCAGGGAGCATTTTTCTGTCTCTAGCAAATGGTTCTGTGAACTGCTGCAAAGAAACTACTACAATCCTTGCAGCAGCATCAGAGTGTAGCTGAGCATCCCTCAGTGATGATCAGGATATACCCACAGAATTAAAGTTTGCCCTCCTTCTGTGAAGGACGAGCTCAAAGTCTCCAGATCAAGGACAGACCCAGTGGATGTTTTACCTTTTTGACTGATGTCTACATTTATGCAGAATGCATTTCACATCCTCTGTATACATGTAGTGGGCATTTCTTAAACTTACGACAAAAATGAAAAAACACTTTTTAATGTGAGAAAATTTATGCCCAGGTCCTCAGTAATATGCCTGTTTCAAAAATTAAGCTAGCATGAAACTGTATTTCATGTTCTCATAAAAGCAAACAGCATGTCCTGGTCTGTGTACAAAGCTGCTAGTGGTGTTCTGTGGAAGTGTCATGATATGCTTCTTCTGTTCTCATGTTTTTCTAGGTCTGTGCTGTCAAAGAGAGAACACTGGGCTAGATGGATCTTTGGTCTAATGTGTGAGTTTAACATCTTTGGCAGTGACATGGCCAGTAGGATTGAGCACCCTGAGCAAGTTTGCTGACAACCCCAAGCTGTGTGGTGCAGTCGACACACTGGAGGGAAAGGATGGGATCCAGAGGGACCTGGACAGGCTGGAGAGGTGGGACAATGTGAACCTCAAGGAGTTCAACAAGGCCAATTGCAAGGTCCTGCCTCTGGGTCAGGGCAATCCCAAGCACCAACACAGAGTGTGGGAGAGGGGCTGGAGTAGCCCTGGGGAGAAGAACTTGGGGTGCTGGATGATGAGGAGCTCCCCATGACCCGGCTTCAGGGTGCACTTGAGCCCAGAACCCCCAATGTGCTGGGCTGCAGCCCCAGAGCATGAGCAGCAGCTCAGGGAAGGGGATTCTCCCCCTCTGCTGTTTTCTGAGGAGGCCACACCTGCAGTCCTGATCCAGCTCTGGGACAACAGCACAAAAGGGACCTGGAGCTGTTGGAGTGAGGCCAGGGAAGGCCAGAATCTGCAGAATTTTTCAGTTATTAAGCAGAAGCTCTTCCCTGTGAGGGTGCTGAGGCACTGGCACAGGGTGCTCAGAGAAGCTGTGGCTGCCCCATCCCTGGCAGTGTTTAAGGCCAGATTGGATGGAGCTTGGAGCAAGCTGCTCTAGTGGGAGGTGTCCCTGCCTGTGGCAGGGATTGGAACTGGATGAGCTGCAAGGTCCCTCCCAGCCCAAACCATTCTATGGTAGCCATAGAACTACAAAATCACAGCAAGGTTGAGGTTGGAAGGGACCTTTGGAAATCGTCTGTTTCAAGCTCCATACTCATACAGTATCAAGGTGCTATAGATCTCCTCAGTGAGCTTCTTTATACTCATAGGTGCACATCAGTTTAGCCCACTGAGTTTTTAAACCACTTATTATTGCTAGCCTACTGTTTATTATCTTCTGATGTTTTCATCTTGTATCTCACACATGTAAAAGAGAATTTTGACCAACTATTCCTTCTTGTCATCACTAAAAGTTTTACTACCTTCATATAACATAAATTCACATAACTGCTCTATGCTGGATTTCTTTTGTTCTTAATTTACTTCAAAGCCAAAAGCATGCCATTTTTATTCTTTTGTGCTGTCAGGGGTTTATTCTTTCTTTTTCCTTGGCTTCAGTTTTACATAACTTCGTAATTATGTCACTTAGAAATTCTCTGTTTCCCCTTCCCAGCTCCCTCCTTTTCTATTTGCAGATACAGATTTGACTTATGTTGAAAGCAGACACATTCTCATAACTAAAGCTTTGGGGCTTTTTTTTTTTTGCAATCTATGTTATTGTAACACTAAATATTCTTATCCTTGGAAACCTCTGATCCTTGAATTTTGTTGAATTCTGTCTTGCAGTTCTAAGATCTGCAGTCTAATTTTATGTGTAACTGTGTTTTATCTTCAAACTAATCTAGGACACACTTCCTAGCATTATAAATCATAAAGCTACAAACCCTCCCTGTGTGTCATCTTGTAAAACACATGCCGTAGAACTTCCCTGAATTATATTTGCCTTGACTTACTAATGCACATGTGTGAAAAAAACCCAAACCAACGCAACAAAGAAAGAAACCAACCAACCAAGAAAAAGCCCACAAACACATTTTGATTCAGGAATTTCCACTGACCAGAAATTCACCTCGCAGTTAAGTTGTTCATATTGTTGATTACTTGGGCTGTTAAAAGTTTGTATCCTGCTTTTGAGCTGAACTGCTCTGTTTTACAAGATCCCACCCAGGACACTTGTGCATTGTTACAATCCAGCCAAAAGGCCTGTAAGTGACCAAACGTAGGCACTGGATTAGGTATTTACCAAATGTTTCACCTCTAATGAGGTAGATATGGTTTTAAATTGCTGCCATTATCAATTGCTGCAGTTATGTGTGCCCATTCTTTCTATTCTGGGATGCGGAGGCAATGTAAGAACCAAAGTAAAATTAAATTCTAGTAGTTTGCATCTGAGAAATGAGCATTTCCATATCCTTATTGCTGCTGTCACTGTCCTCTTGAAAATCAGACTCCTCTCTGGTCCTAGAGATTCTAAGTTTGTACCTGTTATCTTTTTCAAGTAGTTATTCATACAGGAAAATCTGGTGCTGTGGACCATCAAAGCAAGATACTGGACCTCAGCTCAACAATAACAGCACAACAAACAGAGTGGTTGACATTTTAGACTGTTAAAGCATGGGATGGGGTTCAGAGAGCTGAAGCACTGTAATACTGCATTAGAGAGCACTGTAGCCTCTGAGGGAATACCAAGAGACACCATAGCCAACACGCTAGAATCCACCAACAGTGTGAAAACTTGCAGTTTTGGAGAAGGCAGTATTGGTTGTGAGGTGGCAGTTGGTATGTGCTGTGCTGACATTTCAGTGATTCAGTATGAGAGGGTGGGAAGTTGGAAATTGAGAACACATCATGCAGATATTTGGGATAATGGGATCTCTGTGGGATGATCTATTATGAATCCCAAGTAGCAACAATATTATGAGTCTATTATGAGTCCCAAGTAGCAACAGACAGTTTGTTTGTGATTTCTGAGAGCTCTTCATGCACAAGTAGCAGTGCAACGCAGCATTGCCAGTTGACATTGCTGCAGGGTGAAAATTCAAATGCTGCTGTATCTTTGGGGTTTTAGATCAATCCATATTGTCTATATCCCTTACTTCATACTGGGGCCATCAGTTCAGGAAAACCATGTCTATTTTGTTTGATCAGTTGTCAGGGTCCAGTACTCTCTGACCAAGTTCTTTTAGATATGCCACACTATTAAAGGAGAGTTTAAATCTGTTTGCCAACAGATTTACTTACCTGAAGGTATCTGACATTACACTGGGATTTGTTTAGCAGAGTGATACAGCATATACTGAAATCACAACAGAAGCGTAATACAGCCATTGCAACATACAGTTGAATCTCAATATGAATGTGATTCCTATTACCAGTCTCTGTATGCTCACTGTCACGACGATGGGCAGCCACAGTTCAATACTTCTTCACATTCCCATTAGAACATGATGCATCTATCTAAACTTACATTAAATATATTAAGATGTCTCATCGGGAAAATTTGTCAGAAGGAATATTTGAGGGTCAGTGTTGCTTCAGTGTTTTTGGTGATTTAGAGGTAAATAAGTCATTGCTGATAAAGTCGTAGATGATACACTGAAAAAGTAAGAAACAATGAACTAGTAAACTGGATCCTCTCAAACAAGTTTGCTCTTAACAGAGCCAAATGCAAAGATTTCCATGGTTATGGGACTGCCCAGACAAAAAAAGAGTAGTGAACTTCACTTTACACTTCAATGTAAACTGAAGCTCAAGCTAGCTTTGGATGCATGGAGAGAGAAGAAATGACTGAATCCAACCTGAATGAATGCACCCACAAGTGATGAGGGAGCTGGATGCCATCACTATGAGGCCACTCTCCATTATCTTTGACAAGCCATGGTGACTGGGGTGTTCCTGAGGACTGGAAGAAAGCAATTATCACTCTATCTTCAAGAAAGGCAAAGAAGAAGATCCAGGGAGCTACAGGCTGATCAGCCCCACCTCAGTCTCTGGGAAGCTGATGGAGCAAATCTCCCTGTAAACTATTTCCAAGGAAGCAAGAAGGTGAGCAGGAGCAGCCAGCAAAGATTTCTGAAGATAAAATCATGCTTAACTAACCTGATGTCCTTCTACCATGAGATGACTGGACGTACAAGGGGAGAGCAGTGGTTGTTGTTTGCTTGAAGTTTAGGAAGGGTCTAGTTGTCCCTGCTTTAAGCAGGCGAGGTGGATTAGATCTCTAAGTGTCCCTTACAACTTCAGCTACTCCGTGATTCAGTCCTTCTTATGACCATATATATTCTGGTTTGGAGGTACCCCATCCCTGATTGTGAAATAAATCTGAGCAAAACCAAGGACTGTAATGAACTTCCTCAGTTTTCAACATTATTTACTTCACTTTTCTATGTCCTGTTTTTCCTTCACTTCATTTATTACGGAGAACGGTTGTATGGACATAAACCACTTTTCCCACTGTTCCTTAAGATATCCCACCTCATTGACACCGTCAAATTGAAACACAAGATTCCATTTAAACATACAAAAGGATTTTCTCCTGTGAGGGAGGTAAAACACTGAATTGGGTTGTGCAGGGATGTTGTGTAGTCTCCTGCCTTGGAGATATTCAGAATGAAAATGGACACAGTCCTGAGCAACCTGCTGTAGTTGGCACTGCCTTGAGCAGAGGAATTGGACTAGAAGTCCTTCAGGTATTCCTTTCATCTTCACCTGTTCTAGGATTCTGTGATTCTACTATCTTTCCAACAGCACAAAACACTGTCATTCCCACCCAACAGTAAGGGAACAGTCATCTAGTACACTGACATCAGGAAGAATAATCACAGTCATAAAATCATAGAATCATAGAATGGTTTGGCTTAGAAAGGGCCTTTAAAAATCATCTAGTCCAAACTTCCCTGCCGTGGGCAGGGACATCTTCCACTAGATCAGATTGCTTAAAACGCCATCCAACCTGACCTCAAACACCTCCAGTAACCAGCTGGGTTAAGCACTTCTTAGGACACCTTTAGTAGCACCTGCATGGTATGTTTTTTTCTCCTTCCATTTAAATTGCATGATACTTTCTGTAACTGCAGACTGTACAAGTCACAGCTATTGCATGGAGCCACAGATATTAAAGGCAGAGTATCAGCTTCTCCTCCTTTTTTATTTTTTCCACAAGCCCTAGTGTGATTTTAAATTTAAATTTTCAAAGTTTATGATCCTCTTCTCCTCTAAGATATTCTCTTGATGAACATGGACAGGGAAGGATCCTATCTATGACTGATGCCAAAAGTCTTTGGCAGCCACTAAATTGCCTTTGGGTCACAAAGCAGACACGGTGCAAATTCCAGTTTACAAAACCGGAAATTAACGGTTATGTATGTGTATATATATACATATACAGTTATATATATATACGTAACTGCCTTCCTTACAAATCTAAACACCTTCCAGAAGTTCATTAGGCAGTATTGTAAAACCTCTCTGATGTGCTCTAGGTGAGAAATGCAGTAAAGAAACATGTTAAAAAGAGGCATGTCTATTATGACAGATAATATGTAATAGCAGAAAGCAAAGGCAGGGACTGGGAGAATGAAGAACTGCCCCTTTAGGAGAAAATCAGGTTTGAGACCATCTAAGGAACTTGAAAGTGCACAAGTCCATGGGACCTGGTGAGATGCATCCGTGAGTCCTGAGGGAGCTGGTGGGTGAAGTTCCTAAGCCACTGACTGGAAAAGGGGAAACATAACCCCCATTTTTAAAAAGGGAGAAAGGAAGGTCTGGGTAACTGCAGACTGGTCAGACCCACCTCAGTGTCCAGCAAGGTCATGGAGCAGATCCTCCTGGAGACTATGCTAAGGCACATGGACAATAAGGAGGTGATGGGTGACAGCCAACACAGTGTCACTAAATGCAAATTGTGCCTGGCAAATGTGGTGATCTTACGCAACAGGGATTCCTGAAGGCTGCTTTTCTGTGTTCTTTGTCACCAGGGTGCTAACAGCAGTGGACCCATGTTTTCCTTAGTCTTCCTGTTGCTGCTGCTATACCTTCAGAAGCCTCTCTTGTTGCACTTCACAGTTCTTGCCAGATTTGACTCCACGTGGGTGCTGGTTCTCCTGACCCCTATCTTCTTGCTTGTATAAGATCATGATATTCCTCCTGGGTTACCTCTCTCTTCTTCCTTCTCCCAGAGCCTCACAGTGGCCTGGCTTATTTTTAGGTATTTAAGAATCAAGTTGACTCATAAACCAAACGCGTTTTCTTCATTCTGCAAGGTCAGTTATGTCCCTCAAGGGTTACGTAAAGCAGAATTAACTTGATGGTTAGTTCCAGCCTGACTCTTCTGGGGAGCAGCTGCGTGGCTGGGGTTTAACCTCGAGATCTCTGTAACTTTTTAAAGTGTATGGTATTCTTAACCTATGGGATGTTTTTTGGAATGTGAATTGGATCAGAGCAGTTGATGTTACCTAATGGTAACGTCTGTGTTAAATTACGTACATTATAGCAGCTTAAGCTGAAAGCTAATGGTTGGAGGGGAGGTTAGTCGTTTATACACTGCAAGTTTAGCATACAAACTGGTCTGTGTCTGGGCTCATAAGCAATGCTACAGCTACTATCCATGGATTAAGATTGTGTAACCCATATATGTCCACTAGATGGGGATGTATCACACCAGTTCCTCCTCCCTCCTGTCGGTGGGGTAGCAGTGTGCGTTGGTGTGTCACCCTTTCTACTTTAAGAACCGCAGCTTCCCGTGCCTATTTGTGGCAGGTATATTTAGTGCAGTTCAGACCCTATATATGCCTGCAGCATATTTAGAACGGGCTGTTTGGTCATTGTGCGCTGTTGCCAGTTTGCTTGCTGGCATGTGCAGGAGTAGAGTGTATTGGTAGGATATCTTGTTGCATCCCAGTGTGCATCAGCTGTGGATGATAAACTTCATTTGTCTAAGGCAAAAAGGTCAGACCTTCTGCATTTGTGTTTTTCTTGTAGGAATCATCAGATGTTACTCCACATCCTGCCCCTCTGTGACAGCCCAGAGCCTGACCCCACGCTCTGGAGGTAAGCACTCAGGTATAGCTGGGGGATTGCTGGACAGTTGCATTCCCCTGTAGACTCCTCCCAGCTCCCTGCTGCTGGGCAGAAGAGTCCAGTGGAGTCGATAGCATGTGGGTGAGACTCAGCTCTGCTGATCTCAGAGCTTTTCCTTCCTGAACAAACATTTTCCATTCTGAAATAATCACCTCACTATATATAGAAAGCTCCTCCAAAGCAAAGCCCATGTTCTTTGGGAAGGGATATTCCTCAAATTGTTTTCTTCCTTTTAAAAGCACCAACAGGCCTTTTGCCGTCAGGCTTGTATATGTTTGTGAATTCTGCTGATCAAAAGCATGTGTTCACCTCGCATGAAACTAATCTGGATTCCTGATGCAGCTTCTGTGCTCCCCACCCCCACACCATGGATCTTGAGACTCTGTAATCACAATCCACAGGATTTCGGAAACCACCTCCTCATCTCACTTCCTCCCAGCTGATTTTCAGGGGAATAGAAGGAGACTTGTTTGCTAGTGGGGAGGAAGTCCAGGCCTTGGTGAGCAGCTTTCTAAGAGGCACCTATGAGAATGGTGCGCTTCAGTCAGCATTATGTTTGCAGAAGCTGCTGCCAAATGAGGTCACCCTGGTGCAGAAGCGTGGATGAAGAGCTTCCAGAAGAGGAGGATGGAAGAAGCCAGGACAGGAAGTAGGGCCGTCAGTAGCACGGGGCTCAGCTCAGTCAACTCCCTGCTCTGGAAATGTTGATTTCAGTTTTGTCTTGGCTCACAGACTAAAATGTATTAGATGGTTTCATTGTCATCTTCCGATTTCTCATCATAAAAAACATTCTTTGGTTTGACACAGTTTAGTTGTCTCTCTGGAAGGCATCTGCTGGGGCAGGCAGCATACACAGGGCAGTTCAGCCACTAGGTCTGGGTGCCTTTTGGGAATCACAAAGCTCAGAGAACCTCAAGGAGAGACTTCTTTTCAAACCCTGTAACATCTGCTGAGCTAGCACATCTCTTGAGAAAGATCATGAACACCAGAATACCAGCTTGGAGTGGGTCTTGACAGAGACATCAAGGATCATCTGATCCAACCTCTCTTGGAAAAGAGACAAGACGGCCCAGCACCCTGTTCAGCCAAAGATGGACAACCTGAACTGCTAGGAACCTCTTATGCCTTTTTCTTAGTTATTCTTGTGATTAATTCCTCCTTCAGTTGAACTGTTGCTCTTTACTTTTAGTTTGTATAGTGGCATTTCCACCCCAATGCTCCTGTTTGTTTGCTAGATTGAAACATTATACACAGTGAAAAAAATTTCTTTCTTACAGATGCTTAGAAATCACTTGTATTTTTAACTTTTCTGAAGCTCTCCATGTGGAAACTTGTTCTACCGATGTTGACTCCTTCTTATGACTCTGACTGCTTTGAGTTTTCTACAGTCTTTATAAATATTGACCATTAAATTAGCATCACTAAAGCTGCAGTAATATAATTTCCCTATTGTTCTGTGTGTTTCTCTTTGGTCAGTCCGTACTTCCTTACAGATTATTAGTCAAGACACTAAACAAACATTGATGATAGAAATATTTAAATTATTATTATTCCTTGTAGGAAGATTATCCACTTGGTAGGAATAATAAGATGTACAGATAGAGACAGAAACAAGCGTCTATACAGTAGGTCTCAGTGTTTAGTTTTTAGTGACCCACAGGTTGAATATGAATCAGCTATGGGCATGTTGTTGCAAAACCAATGTAACATCATATGAGATGGTATAAACAGGAATATGACTGGCAGGATGCATGAAGTAAAATTTCTGGTTCTGCTTTGCTGCGATAAGGCCCTTAGCCACAATACTGTGACCAGTCCTAGGGCTCTTCAGAGAACGCAGACAAATCTGAGAAAGTCCAGAGGAGATGGCTGGAGGTTGAGAAAATACAGGATGCGAAGATTAAATTCTCTGGGGCAGTTTAACTTGAAGAAAAGTGAGAAGATACGAGAACCACCTTGATTTGTAAAAGACAGTTGTAAAGAGAACAATCTATTTCCAATGTTCATGACTCTGGATAGTACATGATAGAATGTACAAGATAGATAGTACAAGGAAGAATGGGTTTAAATAATAGCAAAGAGAAATTAGCACTGAATTGATGGACTGGCAGGTTTATGAAGTCTTCATTACAGGAGGACCTGAAGAATTAGTTACGTGCACATCTGCTGAGCATGACAGGGGCTCCTGTGTTCAGTGGAACCCTCTGTGAGGGATGGGAATAAAGCAGCTGACAGCCCTGGGTTTATTTTTCCTACTGTTTAAAATCTGCCTCTGGTCTGCTGTTTAGAACGTACCTGCAAAGAATATAGCCACTATCTCACTTGTAGCCTTACCCTTCCATGTTCCTTGTTGTATCTACCTACTTGTCTTCACTTTTGATTGTTTTCTCTTCTGGGCATGAATAGTTTTACTGCTGCACTTGAAGTCTTAACCTTTAGATGCTGCTAGAACTTACAATAATACCAAATGAGCTTTTTGAGAAGTCCCATGCTGAGCTACCAAGAGAGCTGCTGGTTGGGAATGCAAGGAACTGGCAAAATTAAGAACAAGTCCAGGCCTGGGACAGGTGAAATGATGAGCAGTGGAACTCTCAGCCTGCAAGATGGATGGTGTAATGTAAGTAATGTAATGTAAGTTAAAGACAAGGAGGCAGCAAGGAGCAACATTTTAAGCCCAACTATTTCACAGGTTTTGCTGTGCTAGAGAATTCCTCTAAAAAAGGAGGCAAGGTGGATAATCGAGTGTTCAGGGCATTTAGGACTGTACAAAAAAGAGCCATGGAAAATAGGCTGTGGAGAGTCCTTACCAGGCCACCATGACAAAGATGGGTAGCAAGGGGAGGTGATGGCTCAGCATCCTTCCTTCAGGCATAATGTAGTGTGATGTTAAGACCACTGCTCAGTCCAGCTGCTTCCAACGCTCCTGAGCTTTAGCACATTTCCAAGGTAAAGAGAAGGCAAAATCTCAACCTGCTGTACCCTAACTGCCCACCACATGCAGCGCAGGGAGAGGACCTGGCATTCAGGGCTCCAGGCTGCTCATGAACAAACCCTGTAGCACAGAAACGTGCCTGTTGCAGGACCTTTATGTGACAGGAGCTTTGCATCCATCCTGACAAGCAGGAGATGCAGAGCTCTTCCACTGTAAGGTTCAAATCTAAGTCAGGTTACCTTCAGCAGCATTTCCTTTGACCAGGCTTTGAGTACAGAGCTGCAAAGCCAAGGAACCAGCCCCATTTGCCAGGTGAAATGTTTTTGCAACTCCTTTATATTTCATGGCTTTCAACGGCATTCCAAATGGCAGAGGCAAACTTGGGATCTCACCCAAAAGCCCGTACTCCTGTCTCAGGGATAGCTGTGCTTCCTTCTCCCACTCCCAGCCATGGATGTTCCTAGCAGGTGCCTGCCTGCTTTTATTTTTAACCTCCATTCTGAATGCAGGAAGCCTTTGCTTGCTGTGAACATCTGGGAATCAGAGCCTAAGCACATCCCAGAAGGATTTCCTGTTTGGGACTTTTGAGCTGGGCTTCAGCCTGCAAGCGTGGAAGCCTCCGAGCAACTTAGTGCTGCCGGGCTCCCTGCTAGTTGCTCCTATCCCATTCAGGAGCAGCCTGCCATCTACCAGGAAGGTGCTAAACTGACAGACCACTTCCACCTGGTATGGATGAGGGTGAGAACATGGAGAGTCCAGTCAGGGTGGGGATGTGCTTGACTCCAGGATCAGGGTCATTGTGGCAGAAGAGCAACATGAGAGAGAGCACAACATCCCATTACAGTGCAGCTTTTGCCTGTAGCTCTAGGACAACAGAAAGTATGCAGAGAGTGTGTTTTCTGTGCTGCCTCTCAGCCATGCTCCAGTCACTACTGACTCTGTTTGCTTGGTTTCACTGGCTCCTACATTATTGCCATTTCTCAAGTTCACCATAGCACTGATGAATCCAGAGTCACCTTCACAATGTGCCCCCTTCTCCATACTCTTGTCTCCATGTTATTAGTTTCTGTAGAAAGGCACGATACAGCAGTCCTGTCCCAACCTTTACTACTACCAGTAACCTTCTGCCCCGAATAGTTGAATAGCAGATTTCTGCTCGTTTCTGTATCTTAGTTGCTCTTACATGGTATAGGTTAACTTACATTTTTCTATCAGTCCACATACAGCTTCAAAGGTATTTCCATGTCAGAAAGACTGTTGAAGATCTCTCTGAAGGCCAAGCACATGATGTGGATCTATTCACCCCTCTTTTGCCAAGGGGGATTAAGAATATATAGTAAATTAGAATTTACGGGAAAAGGAATGCACTAATTTCCATCCCTAAGTAGAAACAACACTTGTGTACAAACTGCAAGTCTGAGAGGAGGGCTGTTTAATGATCTGGGGCAGTGCGTGGGGCTGAAGAATGACAAACATCACAAATTACTGAAGAAAGGAGGAGTGAACTGAATGTCCATGGAAAATGCAGATTGCTTGCAGTAGTATGAAGGACTCAAGGCAAATTTTGAAGGGAAATGATAATTTGAAAACATGACAATAACTGGCAAATGTGATCAAATGCAGCAGGTTTGCTACAGCGCACATTAGACAACTTTCTTTAGAAGTGATTTTGAGGGGCCAGAAAAAAAGCTTGGTCAGTATCTGAACTGCAGTGCTACAGTGACACATGAGAAATGATTTCTTCATATGAGAAGAGATAAATTAATATGAGAATTGTAAGATGTAGAAGACTGGGGGAAAAAAATTAACAGAAACTTGAAAAGTTTGTGCTCAAACAGATGCGTGGTGTGGTCAGGGTCAGGTTTGGAGCTCACCTGCTGAACTTCCAGTGAAGATCTCAAAGGGAAAAACAAAATACATGAAAGTGGAGCTCAATGACACAAAGTAAAGAGACATCGTGAGTATAGAGGGTGTCCAGAACATCGTAAAAGCAAAAAGCTATTATTAAGGAGTGGCATAACAGAAATGGAATGAAATTCACAGATTTTAACAAGAGCCCTTCTTGTTAAAAGGGGTGTCTAGAACATAGAGTCCAACCTTTCCTTTGAAGACAGACTGGCAATAACACTAGGTCAGATCGGCCTCTGTGGGTAGCTTTTTCCAGGGCTGCACAACTCTCCTGGTGAAAACCACTTTCCCAAATGTTCACCCTGAATCTCCCAGGCTGTAACTGTACCCATTGTTACAGTTCTATTGGTGCCATCATCTTTTTAACATGCCCTAAAGTAGCAGTAAGATGCCATTAAGAAGCCCCTTAAGCTATTCATCACCAGCCTGAGCAAGCCTAGCTTCTTCAGTGCCTCTTTATAAATCTGTCATATGTGTCTGGCCCTTACCTATCTGCTACAGGTTTTCCATATTCCTCATGAACCGGGGGGCCAGGAATGTACATGAGATTTCAGGGTGGCTTCACCACCTCCCAGCTTGAGAGGATAACTATTTCCCTTGATTTGCTGCTTCCCCTTCTCCTGTGCAGTGCAGGAAGTTGTTTGCCTCATTTGCAGCGAGAGCAAACTATGATTCTTGATTCCACCCCTACCTCCAGGTTCTTTTCAGCAGGACTGCCTCCTCCAGGCCCAAACTGTGCAGGGGCCTCAGGCGTCCCCTGAAGCTCATGGAGGAGTGGAGGAGGCTGTCAACCCAGGAAGCTGGGAAATAGTAACAACAAAAAGCAACAAAAAAAAAGAGGAAGAGGACAATTAAAAACAAGGGGCTTCCTCCTAAAGCTGTTGTCCCCACCCAGAACCGCTTTGCTGTCCTGCAGGGTGCTAAGAAGGAAGGGCACTTGCACCAGAAACAACCGGCTGGTGCATCGGTAAAGAAGATCACTACTGGTGCTGCCAGGAAAAAGAGACAGGTCATAGTGGTAGGGGACTCTACTTTGAAACGGACAGAGGCACTCATCTGTCGGCCTGACCCAGTCTCAAGGAAGGTGTGTTGCCTACCTGGGGCAGGATCAGGGATGTTGCAGAGAGGCTGCCTGCTCTAGTGAGACCCACAGACTATTACCCACTTCTGGTGATCCATGTGGGTGCTAGTGATGTTGATAGCAGTAGGCTGGAGAACATAAAGAAGGACTACAGAGCCCTGGGAGAGGTGGTTAGGGGCTCTGGAGCGCAGATTGTCTTTTCATCAATTCTCCAGGATACAGGGGGAGACCTTAAAAAAGCTAGGAGGATTGGCCAAGTTAATAAATGGTTAAAAGGATGGTGCCATAGTCAGGGGTTTGGGTGTTTTGAATACGGGACCCAAGTTAGTAGGCCAGGTCTACTGGGGGCTGGTAGAGCTGATCTGACAAAGAAGAGGAAGAGTGGTTTTGGTAGGAGGCTTGCCAGGCTGGTCAAGGTTTCTTTAAACTACATGTGTTGGGGGAGGGGGGCATTGTTCCATCCCAACACACCCAGTCAGTTGCCAGCACCTACAATAAATGCTCGGAGCGATGCAGGGATATTCCAGCCACTCCAGCCAATGAGCTGGGTTCATTTGGAGCTCGGCTCAGATGCCTCTATACAAACGCCCATAGCATAGGAAACAAACAAGAGGAATTAGAGATGTGTGCACGACTAAGGGAGTATGATATAGTAGACATCACAGAAACATGGTGGGATGGCTCCTACGACTGGAGTGTTGGAATGGAAGGTTACAGGCTCTTTAGAAAAGACAGGCCTGGCAGGCGGGGAGCGGGAGTTGCTATTTATGTTAGGGATAGGCTGGAGAGTGTGGAACTCTGTCTGGGGATGGGTGAGCAGTCGACAGACTTGTGGGTCAGGGTTAAAGGGAGAGCAGCGATGGGGGACATCACTGTGGAGATCTGTTACAGGCCACCTGATCAAGAGGAATCTGTGGATGAAGTGCTCTATAGGCAGATAGGAACAGTCTCACGCTCACAGGGCCTTGTTCTCATGGGAGACTTCAACCACCCTGACATCTGTTGGAGTGAAGGTACAGCCCGGCACAAGCAATCCAGGAGGTTCCTTGACTGTGTGGAAGACAACTTCCTTCTGCAAGTAATAGAGGAGCCGACAAGGAGAGGTGCCATGCTTGACCTCGTGCTCACCAACAGGGAAGGGCTGGTTGGAAATGTGATGCTCCAGGGCAGCCTTGGTTGCAGTGACGACGAGATGGTTGAATTCGAGAACCTTGGGATAGTGAGAAGAGCGTGCAGCAAGCTCACTGCCCTGGACTTCAAGAGAGCAGGCTTTGGCCTCTTCAGGAGCCTGCTTAGTAAGGTTCCATGGGACACAGCCCTAGAGGGCAGGGGGGCCCAAGACTGCGGGTTGTTATTCAAGGATCACCTGCTCCAAGCTCAGGAGTGTTGCATCCCAACTAGAAGGAAGTGCAGCAAGAGGGCCAGGAGACCTCCTTGGATGGATAAGGAGCTGCTCAGGAAAATTCAATGGAAAAAAGAGGCTTATAGAAGGTGGAAGCAGGGACAGGTGGTCTGGGAAGAATACAGGGATGTTGTCCGGGAAGCTAGGGACCAGGTGAGGAAGGCTAAGGCCCAGTTAGAATTGAACTTGGCTAGGGATGTTAAGGATAATAGGAAGGGATTCTATAGGTACGTAGCGAGTAAAAGACAGACTAGGGACAACGTAGGCCCCCTTCAGAAGATATCGGGAGAACTGGCTACCCGGGATTTGGAGAAGGCTGAGGTTCTGAATGACTTCTTTGCCTCAGTCTTCACTGGCAAAATCTCTGACAGCACCACCCAAGTCTTGGAAGGTGAACGCAGGAACTGTGAGAATGAAGACCCTAGGCCCACTGTAGGAGAGGATCTGGTTCGAGACCATCTTAAAAACCTAAACGTACACAAGTCCATGGGACCTGACGGAATCCATCTGCGGGTCCTGAAGGAGCTGGCGAATGAAGTTGCTAAGCCACTGGCCATCATATTTGAAAAATCATGGCAGTCAGGTGAAGTTCCCGACAACTAGAAAAAGGGAAATATAACCCCCATTTTCAAGAAGGGGAAAATGGATGACGCGAGGAATTACAGACCAGTCAGTCTCACCTCTGTGCCTGGCAAACTCTTGGAGCAGATTCTCCTGGAAGACATGCTAAGGCACATGAAAAACAAGGAGGTGGTTGGTGACAGCCAGCATGGCTTCACCAAGGGGAAATCCTGCCTGACCAATTTGGTGGCCTTCTAGGATGGGGCTACGAAACTGATGGACACGGGCAGAGCAGTTGACGTCATCTACCTGGACTTGTGCAAAGTGTTTGACACTGTCCCACATGACATCCTTGTCTCTACATTGGAGAGACATCAATTGGATGGGTGGACCACTCGGTGGATAAAGAACTGGCTGGATGGCCACACGCAAAGAGTTGTGGTCAATGGCTCGATGTCCGGCTGGAGACCGGTAACGAGTGGTGTCCCTCAGGGATCGGTGTTGGGACCGGTCTTGTTCAACATCTTTGTCGGTGACATGGACAGTGGGATTGAGTGCGCCCTCAGCAAGTTTGCCGACGACACCAAGCTGAAGGGATGCCATCCAGAGGGACCTCGACACGCTTGTGAGGTGGGCTGATGCCAACCTTATGAAGTTTAACCATGCCAAGTGCAAGGTCCTACACCTGGGTGGGAGCAATCCCAGGCACAGCTACAGGTTGGGCAGAGAAGAGATTCAGAGCAGCCCTGCAGAGAAGGACTTGGGGGTGTTGGTCGATGAGAAAATGAACATGAGCCGGCTGCAGTGTGCGCTCGCAGCCCAGAAAGCAACCGTATCCTGGGCTGCATCAAGAGGAGCGTGACCAGCAGGTCGAAGGAGGTGATCCTGCCCCTCTGCTCTGCTCTCGTGAGACCTCACTTGGAGCATTGTGTGCAGTTCTGGTGTCCTCAACATAAAAAGGACATGGAACTGTTGGAACAAGTCCAGAGGAGGCCACGAGGATAATCAGGGGACTGGAGCACCTTCCGTATGGAGACAGGCTGAGAAAGTTGGGGCTGTTCAGCCTGGAGAAGAGAAGCTGCGTGGAGACCTCATAGCAGCCTTCCAGTATCTGAAGGGGGCCTACAAGGATGCTGGGGAGGGGCTATTCATCAGGGACTGTAGTGACAGGACAAGGGGTAACGGGTTCAAACTTAAACAGGGGAAGTTTAGATTGGATATAAGGAAGAAATTCTTTACTGTGAGGGTGGTGAGGCACTGGAATGGGTTGCCCAGCGAGGTTGTGAATGCTCCATCCTTGGCGGTGTTCAAGGCCAGGTTGGATGAGGCCTTGGGTGACATGGTTTAGTGTGGGGTGTCCCTGCCCATGGCAGGGGGGTTGGAACCGGATGATCTCAAGGTCCTTTCCAACCCTAACTATTCTATGATTCTATGATTCTATGATTCTATGATTCTATGATTCTATGATTCTATGATTCTATGATTCTATGATTGCAATTTGGTTGGTTCCCACCTTGTACCAGTTACAGGTTATTCTGCCTCAGGAACAGAACTTTGTACTTCTCATTGAACTTCATGAGGTTTCTGCTAATCCAATTCTTTGAGTTTCTAGACATCTCTCTTGACCAAAGTTCTGCCATGCAACATATCAGCCACTCCTCCGAGTGTCATCTGCAAACTTGCACTCTGTGTCACCATACAGCACAACACTGGCTCACAGTTCAATGCTTGCTGTACTTTCCTGGCTTGCAGGCACCAACTCCATATTGAGCCACTGATCACTACCCTTTGAGCCCACAGGTGCAGCCAATTTTCACCTACTGCTTTGTTCCTTCAGCCCATACATCCTCAGGTTATAAATTGGAAGGTTGGAAGGGACTTTTAGAGGTCATCTAGTCCAAGCATCCACAACAAGCAGAGACATCTTGAATCAGATCAAATTGCTTCGAGCCACATCCAACCTGGCCTTGAACACTGCCAGGGATGGGGCAGCTGCAGCTTCTCTGGGCACCCTGTAACCCACCCTCACTGTAAAAAAATTCTTCCTTATATCTAGTCTGAATCTATTCTCCTTTAGTTTAAAACCGTTACCCCTTATCCTATCGCTACAGGCCCTATTAAAAAGTCCTGCCCATCTTTCTTATAAGCTACCTTTAAGTACTTAAAGGTTGCAGTACATCTCTGTTGAGCCTCCTTATCTCCAGGCCAACCCCCCTGCCATGTCCCTCAGCTGTTCCCCATCACACTGTGCTCCAGGCCCTGCACCAGCTCCGCTGCCCTTCTCTGGCCCTGCTCCAGCCCCTCAATGTCTCTCTTGCAGTGAGGGGCCCAGAGCTGAGCACAGCATTCGAGGTGCAGCCTCACCAGTGCCCAGTGCAGGGGCACAATCCCTGCCCTGGCCCTGCTGCCGAACTGGTGCTGATCCAGGCAAGGATGCTGGGAGCTTCCTAGCTGCCTGGGCACAAGCTGCTCATGTTCAGCTCTGTCAATCAGCACCCCAGCATAGGTCCTTTTCCATGAGCAGTTTCCAGCTGCTCTTCCACACTCCTGGAGCATTTCATGGGGTTGTTCAGGACCCAGCACTTTGCCTCATTGAATTTCATACCACTGGCCTTGGCCCATTGATCCAGCCTGTCCACATTCTCTGTTTGAATTGGTTGTCACTGATGGAAGAACCTAGACATATTCCTGAGGAAGCAGATTGAGCTGTAGTCTTTATAGCACAAGATCTTAGCAATGGACTATCATAGCCAGTAGTCAATGGCAGCTTCTCTACTAAGAAGGTAGAATAAAAGAAGGTCCAGCAGTGATTATTGGCCTGGAGGCAGAGTGGCCCCAGCCCACACACCAGTACTTCTGGGACCTGGCCTGGCTGGAGCAGGGAAAAGCAGTTCAAGTGGCCAGGCCGAGCCAAGCAGGAGCCACTGGTGGGGAAGCCTTGACAAGAGTCTTGGTTTGACTCATCATAGACTGGTGAGACCCAACCTCTTGCAGTACAGGCACTACAGATGAGATAGTACCTTCCACATGGACATTAGATGCCTTGATGTGAGCCAAGGTGCCGGCATGTTACAGGTTACAGATACTTGGACTCTGGGCTCTCTGCATAGGAAGGAATAGACATCAAAGAATGGGCTGTGCCTCTGTGATCTTCGCCCCAGTGAACCCAGTGTCACGCACAGCCTCCCTCCATCTCCTGCCCAGCCCTCTCCTTGCCCTGTCCCATCCCAACACTGCCCTGCCCTCGCTCCTGCCTATCTCTTCCCATTTACCCGGGCTCCTGGCGCCCGTTGCTTCCTCCCCATCCCTCTTTACCCCCCTCCAGCCATTCTCCCCGACGTTGCTCCCCGGACCCTTCGTGTCCCGCCACGGGGTCCCACCGCCCCGGACCCCAGCCCGGGGCCGCTCGGAGGCCGCGCTCCGCCGGCGCGCTCCGGTGGCGGGGCGGGGATGGGGGGAGCGGGGGGAGCGGGGGGCTGAGGGCGGCGCTGGGTCGGGTTTCAGCAGGAGCCTCCGCGCCGAGCCAGCGTCGACCCGCCGCCGAGCGCTCCACGGGGCGACCGGGGCGACTGCGGCACCGGGTAGCACCGACACACCGGGGTGGCCGCGGTGCAGGAGCGCTCCGCAGCGCTGGGGATACCGGAGCGGCCAGCGGTATCGAAGCGATCGCGGCACCGGAGCACCGGGGTACCGGAGCGGCTGCGGGACGTCCTGGCGGAGCCGGATTCTGCGGGATGTGAGCGCAGCCAGCGCGGGACGCGCGGTGTAAGTGCCAGCGCCGGGCACCGATCCGCTACGGCTGCCCCGCGCCCTCGCCCGGTGTTCCTCACGGCGGCATGGCCGCAAGGCAAGGCGGGCCGGGCCGGACCGGGAGGGACCGGGACCGGGACCGGGACCGAGACGGGGCCGAGGCCCGGGACCGGCACCGAGACCGGGACCAGCACCGGGACCGAACCACGACCAGGACCGGGACCGGGCGCTTTGTTCTGCCTCCGCAGCGCAGACAATGGAGCGGGGGGGCGGGGGGGACGCGCCCGCGGCGGCGCAGCACCAGGGATCCGCGGCCGGACCGGCCTCGCCCGCGGCGCGACGGCAGCGGGGCCGGCGCTGGCAGCGGAGAAGCGGGACGGGGAGGGTGCGGGACCGGTGCTGCCGCGGAGGTGGCCGCAGGGGAAGCCCTGCCGCGGGGCGGGAGCTCGGAGGAGCCGCGGAGGCGCCAGGCGGGGGCTGTGGACCCGAGCGGAGGGGACCGGGACTGGCAGAGCTGCGGCACTGAGAGTTCACTGAGCGCAACGTCGGGGTTTGGGATGTGCCCGGGACAGGGTTGTGCCTGGGGCGGCCGCGAAGCCCCAGGCGGTGTGGGGAGCTTCAGGCGCCATGGGGCCGTGGGGGAGAGAGAGGTCCGGGAGCTCTGAGGGAGGAAGACCCCTGACAGCCTGAGGCAGCTCTGCGATGGGCACATGGTGTGGTAGGGGCCAGGTCAGATGCGTGTGGGCCGAAACGTGGGAACTGGCTAATGGTGAGGAGATTTTATTAGTGTCCTTTGAGGGGGGAGTGTGTCCAGAGGCAGGACAGCAGGCAGGAAGCTCTGGTGTGGCACAGAAATGGGGTGCACAGGTATGCAGTGGAGCTTGACTGAGAGCATGGTCACCTCATGAAAGGTTGGTCACTGTTCAGAGCTGGTATCAGAGGGAAATGAGGCCATGTGGCTGAGCTGGAAGTGAACAATAGGGTGCTGGTCCTGAAGGCCCAGGTGGGTGGTGGTGGAAGGGCCAGGAGGCATGGAAATGGTGTCTGTAGGCAGTGGAAGACAGTAAAGGCTGAAGAAGAGTTGTTAGCCTAAGGCTGCACTGCAGGCAAGCCTGGGCTGTGGCTGGCTCTGAGAGGCAATAATGAGAAACTCTTGAGAGAGACATCTCTGTGAATGTAGAAAAGCATGTTCCAGGTCAGTAACTGGTGCTCAGAAAAGATTAAATGGGCTTCTGCATCCTTTCTCAACTGGCCTGGAGTCTCAAAAAAACATCATTACATGACTCATGGCCTCTCATGTGAGACTTTGGATATGGCATCAGCAGCATCTGCAGCTTTGATGGAGCTTTTGCACAGCAAGCACTCTGACATCTGTTTGTGGCATGCACAGTGGGTGCCGTCTTTCCAGCTTCTCTTCTGGGGCCACTGTGGGCCTGCTAGGGCTGCCAGGAGATGAGAGGTGCCACTGGCAGGCAGGGATGCACGCTGGTCCCTCTATCATTCCAGATCCTTTTTTTTTGTTTTCCCATATGTGGTTTGTGTGCTAAGTGCAGGCTGGGCTCTCCTGGTGCCCCGTGCAGGCTGGGCTCTCCTGGTGCAGGCTGGGCTCTCCTGGTGCAGGCTGGGCTCTCCTGGTGCCCCAGGCCATCAGCTCTAGGCCGGGAGATGCTGATGGTGCAACTCATGCCGTTTCAGCTGCCATTCTTGTCAACTTCCTTACCATGGCTGTGGACCCCAGGCACCTTTCTGGACAGGTTCTTGCACCAGCAGTTTTCTTCAGAAGATTCTGCTGCCGCTTCTGACGCCGAGACTCGGTGCTGGGGGTGGGAGGGACAGTGAGGACGGGGCCGCCCGCTCACATTACACAGCCTGGGCCTGGACCACTTCAGCCAGTGCTGAGCTCTCTGCTAATTGGAAGCAGCTGTTGGGATGTGGTGACTCTGCATTCACTGAGGTCACTGCTGCCTTCCTCTGTGACCCCAGCCTGCAGCCTTCACAGGAGCAGGGGGCTGCCACCAGTGGCTGCTGCCTGGACTGGGCTGGCACGGTCTGGCACCCTGACAGTTGCATTTGTTAGCAGAGAGGTAGCTAGGCTCTGAAACAACCTACTTGTGTCTGGGGAGGCTGGAAATGGAGAAGTTTACACTGATTTTTATCACAGAATCCCAGACTGGTTTGGGTTGGAAGGGACCTCAAAGCTCCTCCATCTCCAACCCCTGCCACAGGCAGGGACACCTTCCACTACAGCAGCTTGCTCCAAGCCCCTTCCAACCTGGCCTTGAACACGTATCACTGGTTCCCTACCCCAAGAACCCTAATTTCAAATCCCTGTTGCCACAGTGCTCTCAGCTGCTACTCACACTCCCCAGATTAAACTTTTCAGGTTTCTCCCCTCCCCAGCAGCACCTCTGTGGAAAGCCCTCCCTTCTGCTTCTCAAGAGCCACATCACTAGTCAAACCACGTGGGGGTTTCCCCGTACCTGTTCCCTGATTTGTTCCAGGCACTACCCAAAACCTTTCAGCTTCATCCTGTCCTCAGCAACTGAGATTGCCGCAGGGACCCTTGCCCCTCTAGCTGCTCTTCTGCTTTCCTTTGAATTTAGTTTTTGTCTGACCTTCTGTCAAGGCTTTAAACTCTCTGTCTTGCACCTTCCTATGACCTGAGCAGCTAGGGCACAGTTAGGGTGGTGCAATTTCATCACAGAAGCAAACTGGGACCCCATTCCCCAGCACTACATGTTCTGGATGTGTGCTGTTACCCCTCCAGCTGGGGATATTGAACTGTCTCCAACAGAGACACAGATCTGGCTGGGGCCACTGAGCTAGTGCAGACCCCCCGCTCACAACCCACGGTGATAGAAGTATCTTCTTTTGACTTCTGCTCCTGAGAGATAGGGAGTATTCATACATGCCAGGGACAAGAAGAGCGTGTGCTCTCACTTGCCATAGACCTCAGACACTGGATGCCCACTGAAGCAAACAGACACTTCTGTAATGTAGAAAACACTTTTTAATACTTTTTCTTTCTGTCACTAACCCAGGATTTCCACAGGGAAAGCCAGTCGAAGCAGCTGACCAGGGGTAGGAAAGAGAGCCCAGGAATAATCATCCCGCATCCCCTGGAAAGGGTTAACAGTGCTGTAGGGGTTCTTTTGGTCAAGGGCTGACAATCTCAGTCCCCAAAATAGGCAATGTCAACCACCTCCATCCTTCAAGACAGGGAGGTTCCTGCCGTCCTGCCTCTGCCATGAGCAGCTCCTGAGTGTGGTTATGGGACCAGCAGCAAACACTTTCAAGAGAGTCCAAGTGTGAGCTCATGCTGCCGCCATCCCCGCAGACCACTGAGCCTCACTTACTGGGGGCTGGAAGCAGCGCTGGGTCTGGTGTTCCCCACCGGATCCCTGGTGCTGTTCTTGGGGAGGGTGGGCAGAGCCCCGGAGGCTGACAGCCTGTGAGCATTTAGGAGTGTGCCCAGCGTGTCCAGCATGTCCAGCATTGGGGTGGCTGCAGGGAGCTGCTTCTCTCTGCTCGTCCCTCCCCCACTGCTGCAGTGAAATGAAGCTACGGCAGGGGGAAATGAAGTGAAGGAGCCAGAAAGAGCCAGGAGCAGTGAGGAGACAAAGGAGCAGAGTGAGCAGTGGAGGGTGTGGGACCGGGAGGGATTCAGAGCAGCTGCTGCGTTCCTGCTGCAGTGCCACCATCCTCCATGGTACCCGCTCAGGGCATCCACACATCTCTGTGCCAGGCCAAACAATGGGCCCTGTCTGATTTTGTCCTGGGCATTCCCAGCTGTGGGTACATCCTCTGCAATACAGCCACTCTGATTTATTGTTCACTGGAAGTAAGCCCACTCCAGTTTAGCTGCTGCCTCCCAGGGACACCAGATTTGCCTTTCATGGTTTTTTTGGCATGTGGATCTGTGGTCCTGTAGGGCATGTTACTGGTGGTGGTATCTCAACATCGTTGCTTGTTGAGCTTTCTCCCAGCTTGAGACCATCTTTTTTCAGGGTGGAGTGGTGCTAGGGCTGCTGTTTGTCCCCAGATCTCTGTCCCCTTGCAGGCAGCTTCAGCCTCACAGGGAGCATTCAGCTGTTAAAGGCACAGGAACACCCTGCCCCGGTGTTGCCAGAGGGCAGGTCTCTCTGGGAAGAATAGCCTGTGTGATGGGTTCCAGCTGTTAACCTCAGCAGCCTTCAGGTGTGACCTGCTTGGCTGACCAGGTCTGACCTGGTGTTGTCCCAGGCCGTCACTCTGGGCACCCTATGCTCTGACACATTTTCACATTCAGTCTGTGCAAGGGGTAGGTGATACAGAGCAATGGGGTGGCACGTATGTGACAGGCTTTCCCTCCCCACTGTTTTTATCCCTGTCCTTCCTTTGCTGCTCCCTCTTAACCAGCATCCTCTGGTCTGCATTCCATGCAGGATTAAAGGAGATCAAGCCACCCTCTACTCTGCAAGTCACTAGCAATGGAACAGATGAAGGGGTCAGCCATGCTTCTGCTGGAGCTGCTAATTCTTGGAGGCCTGAGAGCAGGGAAGGGCTCTGCTGTCCTGGGCACCCTGGATCTACAAATAGATGAGGAGCAGCCAGCTGGCACCATCATTGGGGACATCAGTGCTGGCCTGCCTCCGGGAACCAGTGCCTACATGTATTTCATCTCTGCACAGGAGGGCAGCGGTGTCACCACTGATTTGGGGATAGATGAGAACACCGGTATCATCAAAACAGCTCGTGTCTTAGACCGAGAGACTCGAGATCGCTACAGCTTCATTGCTGTTACCCCAGAGGGCATCACAGTAGAAGTGAACATCCAAGTGAACGACATCAATGACCATGCTCCAGCCTTTCCCAGACAACACAGCACCTTCCAGATCCCAGAGCACACACCCATTGGCAGCAGATTTCCCTTGGACCCAGCCTTTGATGCTGACAGCGGCCTACTCAATACACAGGGCTATGTGATTAAGGGAGACAATGTGGGGCAGGCCTTCCGCCTGGAGACACGTCGAGGACCCAACGGGGTCCTCTATTTGGACCTGGTAGTCAGCAACATCTTGGATCGGGAGAACCGTTCATCATATTCACTGCTGTTGGAAGCCTACGATGGTGGCTCTCCTCCCCGCAGCACCCAGATGACGCTGGATGTGTCCATCCAGGACATCAATGACAATGCTCCTAGCTTTAACCAGAGCCGCTATCACACTCTTATCTCAGAGAATTTGAAACCTGGCAGCAGCATCCTGCAGGTCTTTGCCTCTGATGCAGATGAAGGTGACAACGGGGATGTGATTTATGAGATCAACCGTCGGCAGAGCGATCCTGACCAGTACTTCACCATTGACTCACGGACCGGAGTCATCAAGCTCAACAAGGGTCTGGACTACGAAGTAAGAAAGGTGCATGAGCTGGTGGTACAGGCAAGGGACAAGGCTGTTCATCCTGAGGTCACTACAGCCTTTGTCACTATTCATGTGCGTGACTACAATGACAACCAGCCCACCATGACTATCATTTTCCTGAGTGAGGATGGCTCCCCACAGATCTCCGAGGGAGCCCAGCCCGGCCAGTATGTGGCACGCATCTCTGTTTCTGACCCAGACTATGGTGAGTACTCCAATGTCAATGTCACACTGGAGGGAGGGGATGGCAAGTTTGCCCTCACTACCAAGGACAACATCATCTACCTGATCTGTGTGGACCAGCTTCTGGATCGGGAAGAAAGAGACTCCTACGATTTGCGAGTGACAGCTACTGACTCAGGAACTCCTCCTCTCCGGGCAGAATCAGCCTTTGTGCTGCAAGTGATGGATATCAATGACAACCCTCCGCTCTTTGACCAGCAGGAGTACAAACAGAGCATCCCTGAGGTGGTGTACCCAGGCAGTTTTGTGCTGCAGGTGACAGCTCGTGACAAGGACCAGGGTCCCAATGGGGAGGTGCGGTACAGCATTGTGCATGGCCAGGATGTCCACTCCAGCTGGTTTGCCATTGACCCTGCCACAGGGATCATCACCACTGCTGCCCCACTGGATTATGAGAAGGATCCTCAGCCTCAGCTGACAGTGCTGGCCACAGACAGGGGAACCCCTCCCCTCTCCTCTTCGGCTGTGGTGCGTGTGGCCCTCCAGGATGTCAATGACAATGAGCCGGTGTTCAGGAGTAACTTCTACAACATGTCCCTGAAGGAGAACACCCCTACTGGGACCTGCTTCTTACAGGTAGGTGCAACTGTCAGGAGCTAAGCTTGAGGAGAGCACTGCCAGGGCTGTGACAGGCTTGGGATGGAGGACCTGCCACTGAAGGCTGTTTGGTGCAGTTGTCAGGGCTTAGATGGGCAACAGTTGCATGAGGAATGCTGGAAGAGAGATTCGTGTGCTCAGGAACGGAGCAGAGCACTGTTACACTCCTTCTGCATGCAAGTACTGGGCGGCATCACTGATGATCTGGGCACACCTCAAGGATGTCCTTTGTGCAAAGCATGGGGGTGACCTCAGCTAAGGCTAGGGCTCACTGTGCCAGGCCTGGCTTGCACAAGTAAGGAGTTGCCTTGCAAGCCAGGCCACTCAAAATGGTGCTCAGGAATATGGGTGAGACGTCTGGGAAGCTGCTGTGTTCTCTCCACCCTGTGAGAATGAACCTGTCAGCCCAGGTTCATCAGTGTTTGTAAGGCTGGTTGTGAGCAGTGGCATTGTTTCTGCACAGCAGATACAATGTTATATTACATTGGAAACAGGACCTGAGAGATAGAATCCTGGAACGGGTTGGATTGGAAGGGACCTTAAAGCTCCTACAGCTCCAACCCCTGCCTTGGGCAGGGACCCCTTCCACTGGAGCAGCTTGCTCCAAGCTCCTGTGTCCAACCTGGCCTTGAACACTGCCAGGGATGGGGCAGCCACAGCTTCTCTGGGCACCCTGTGCCAGCGCCTCAGCACCCTCACAGGGAAGAGCTTCTGCCTAGGATCTAACCTGAACTTCCCCAGTTTAAGGATCCGAGGTGAGGCACGTGCTGCATCAGCTTTGTGGTCTGAGGCAAGGCCGGGAGAGGTCCTGCCCCTCCGCAGGTTCTGAGGCCCCCGAGCTGTGCCAGTGATGACTTTTGTATTTGTCTCTGGTCTGTTCCCTGCATTCGCCATTTCAATGGCAGCTCGGGCCCGGGCACAGGGGCTGCTGGAGGCAGGGGTGCAGCCAGGCTGGGCACAGGGCTTGGGGCTGGCGTGGGGAGCCACTGCAGCAGTGCAGCCCAGGTACCCCCAGGCTGCCCGGTGGGCCAGGCATCAGTGAGGTTTGGGCACTTCTGTGCGGGGGTAGTGGGGTGCTGGGTGTCTGGCAGGGGCCGTGAGGAGCTCTGGGGTCCAGTGGTGAGCAGTTCCTATGGGGCGAGGAGGAGGGGGTGTGGGGGAGCAGGAATCCATGAGACAAGGCAAGAGGAGGTCCTGCAGCCTGTCCAAGGAGATGGGCCTGGAGGAGGAAGGGGAGCTGGTGAGACAAACCAGCCTATGGGTGTGCTGTGGGTGCACTGCTGGCGCACAGTGGGCTGGTGAGTGTGGGGCACGTAGGGTGTGTCAGTGGAGGGGACTGATGGAATGGGACGGGAGTGCTGGAGAGGGGCTTGTGGGATGGGTGAGTGCAGGGCATGGGACAGGAGTGTGGGGGAAGAACGAACTGGGTGGGAGCAAAGGCCAGAATAGAGAGGGAACATGGGGCAGGGGTGAGTGCAGGATGGGGCAGATCTGCGGGGTAGAGGATGGATCAGAGTGGGACTGGAGGAAGTCTGGGCAGAAACAGTGGGCAAGAGAGGAGGAGGCAGATTTGGGTGGTGGATGACACGGGTTTGGCCTGTGTAGGGCACCAGTGCACATGTCTGAGGTGGGGGGGATGGAGACAGGGACAGGGCTAGGAGCAGAGATGGGGAAGGCGTGAGGGGTGGGTTTAGTGGAGAAGCACGGAGGCCCCAGGCGTGTGCAGGGATGTCTCGGCTGCGGCAGCCCCCGAAGGGAGGCCCCCCTCTCTCTCCTCTCTCCTTCTCCGTGCCTTCCTGCTCAGTGCCGCTTGCCGGGTGGGAAGCCGTTCTGGAAATGCAATCGGAGATGGCGGCTGGGCTCTTGCCTGCGAGTGAGCGAGGGGAGGCAGAGCGGGGCTTGCGGAGGAGCCGGCAGGGCCATGAGGATGGCACTGGAAGCTGCCTGGCCACAGGGAGGCCGGAGCCGCACAGGGGCCAGCCGGGCTCTGCGCCGTGCAGGGGAAGGTGCTGGCCCGGCGGTGACTGAGGCTTCAGCCAGATTTCGATGGTCTTGGCTCAGGCCCTGTGTTTCGTTTGGAAACGGCGCATCTGGGCTGAGCGCAGGTAACTCCCGCGTGGCCTCGGCACAAAGCAAACAGCTCACACATCTGCTGCTGCTTCCTCTGAGCCGGGAAACGTGAGAGGATGGGAAAGGAGGCTGGGAGGCTGCCGGCTCGGCACCGGGCCGCAGCAGGAGCGAGCCAGCCTGGGGAGCTGGGCAGAGCCAGGGCAGGGAGCCCGCATCTCGCAGCACATATGCCCAGTGTGGCCGCCCCTCAGCCGCAGTCATCGAAGCACAGACTCAACCAGGCTGCAAAGGACCTTTAAGATCATTAAGTCCAACCTCTAAAGTCCACCTCTGTTGCCCTGAACAGGAGGGCTTAGAGGTGCTGTCAGTGTCTGCAGGGCCAGCAGCCAGCAGCGCTTCCCACGGGCTCACCCATGTCAGCTGTGTCAGCCACCCCAGAGCTTGTGTGCAATGTGTCCACTTGGCTCCATCTGTCCGTGGCTTGTAGGCATCAAGGCTCATTCTGCCCTGGGGGATTAAAGACCCACATGATGGTCATGAGAGCTTAGGCCATGGGCAGGTCTTGACAGCGTGATGTGCAGGACACAGGACAGCCTCCAAGGTCAGCACAGAACAGAATGGTTCTATTCTCCATGTGCCATGGTTTTAAGCAAAAAACCCTGGGAGGACCAGGTCTATATTCAGATGGTGATGTCTGCTCTCTGTAAGCAGGACAGAACGGTGGGGAAACGGGGAGTCCATGTGGATGACCAGAGAGACTTGAAGAGCATTACAAGTCTCCTGCTCCCTTGCAAACCTCCTCCTCTCTGCCAGGTCACTCTTTGTGTTTGGTGTGTGAACAGAGATGAGCAGAGCATGTTGCTGGGCTGAGAACGAAAAAGAATCTCATAACATCTTTATTTATTACTCGTGTTTATCACGGGCCAGGTCCCACAGCAGCAGACTCTGGATGAGCAAAGGAAATAGCAAACACACAGTTTGATTCTGAGAGAGAGAAAAACCAGTGGAGAAGATGCCCAGGGAGCTGGTGAACATCACATCAGCAGAAAGCAGAGCAAGGGATAGCCACTGGCTGGTTTTCCCAGTCACTGACTCTTTTCTCTCTGTGGCCATGAGCTAATAATGGAGAAGCTTTAGGACTCATCAGACTACATTCTAACGCTATGGTTACACGATGTGGAGCAGTGTTCTGGTGTACATTCAGGTGCTGCCTTACATTTGTTTTAAACATTTGACTTTGTACCATTAAGCTGCATGCATGGTCAGATACTGCCTTTCTGGGCCTTTCTAACTTTCCATACTAAATCAAATACTCTCTGTCCTCTGGCAGGCAGCACAAAGCACAAAGAGCTATGTAAACCCATGTTGTAAGCACAGGCCGATTTGACAGAAATGTGAATGAGATGAGAGGTGGATTATTGATTCTTGCACAGATCCAATATTAATGATTTTGGAACCAAGGTTTACGTATTTCCTCCGCATCGATACACACAGTTGTTGAGGAAAAAGCAACACACCTAACATAGACTCCTTGTGTTTTTAGGGTGTGCCTGCTGAGTTTTGAAGCTTGAGTACCAAGCTGTGGTTCTGTGGGACTGGCTGTGACACATGCACAGCACTGGGACAGCCTCTTGGGCTGTGCCCCAGATAGGAAGACCTGCATGAAGTGCTGTAGGCTACATTAGGCCACATCCACTGTATTAGTGAGTCTTGACAGATAATCCTGATACATTGGGGTTTGCTACTGAAGGGGGCAGATGTGAGAGGACACAGGAATAGCCACACATGGGGACTGGGAGAGCAGGAGGACTAACACTGACAGACTTTGTTGCCCAAGAGAGTGGCAGGAGGTGGGGAGGATGTTACTGTGTGCATTCGTTTCCTTGGGATGAGGATTCAGCACTAACCTATTTTCAGGCCTTTGCACGACATCCATTAGGCCTCCCCCTCCTCAGAAACAAGCAGGGAGCCAGGGGTGAGCCTGCTGGGGAGCAGGAGGGGAGGGAGCACCATGCTCCAGGGAGTGGGGACAGGGGGGAGCCACTGGGCCGTGGGGAGGCTGTGGGGGAGGTGATGCTGCTGTTACCGCCAGAAGAGCTGCATTGGTTCCAAATTCCTGTGAAAGTTATTTCCTCGTGCTGCCAGCAGCCTCCTCCTGGGCTTGGCACAGCAGCCAGCGCCATGATTAATTCAAGTAGCATTTCCCCTGGAGCTGCAGCAGCTTTTCCACTGCAGCCGAGAGGCCCCAGCCCCTCACGCTCAGCTCCCCCCATGCTCTGCTCCTCCCCTCAGCCCCTCCATGGCTCCCTCCTTCCTCTGCGCCAGCCCCGGCCCCCTCACAGCTGCCCCTTCCCCCTCACCTCTGCTCCAGCACCAGGCCTTGGAGCTCCTCTTCCTCCCACAGTCCTTGCTCACCTACACGGACACCACGGCCTCCTCCTGCTCTCTATCCCTGGGCACCCTCCCTGGCATGCGCCGCCTCCTGCCTCCCTGAGCCCCGCTCTCACCAGTGTGTCTTGCTCAGCTGTGTCTGTTTCATGGTGTAGATCTGCTCCATGAGCTCTGCACAGCCAGACCCCAGCTGAACACCCCGGTTTGGGGTCCTTGGCATCAGTGCCCTCCAGGATACCATGGCCTGACCCTGTCACTTCCCATCCTGCTCTGCTGCTGCCCTACTCAAGCCCCCACCTTGAGTAGTTTTCCTCTGTGGAGGCCCAGGTTTCTGCCCTGCTCAGCCCCCAAAGTCCAGCACACTCTGCTGCGGGTCCCAGTGCCCTGTAGCTCCCATTCCACTGCCCTGCTGCCCCACAGTGCCCGTGTCTGAGCCTTGCTCCCTGTCCTTCTGTGCCTCACTGCCCCTCTGCTCAGCGGCTCCGGGACTCCCGGGAGCAGCCTTCACTCCCAGGCTCCTGCAGCCCATTTCCCAGCCTCACCCTCCACAGTCCTGCCTCCCTGCCAATGGCTGGGATTAAGCTGCTGCCCCTCCTCTGGAAAACTGAGGGCTTCTCCCCATCCCCAGGCAGTGCTGGAGGCCAGAGGCTGCCCTCATTCTCCATCCCTTGCTGTGTGTGGCTGTGGCAGCCCTGCCCCTGCCGGTTCGTGGCTGTGGGGCTGCCCCCACCCTGCCCTGCAGCCGCTGGGCTGTGCGGAGCCGGCAGTGCCGAGGGCTCCCTGCGGACGCGGAGGGTCCGACCCTCGCCTCGGCCGCGCGTGCAGAACGTGGCCGGGGCCGAGCCCTGACCTCGCTCGCTCCCCCGAGGCCGGGGGCAGCCCGGGAGCCAGGGCCGGCTCCTGAAATAGCCGCGGCCACTCCCGGCTGCGTTTCGCGGGTCAGCGGCGGTGCCAGGGCTGGGCGGGCAGGAGCCTGGCACACGCGCAGGGAAGGGAGCCGTGCGTGGGAGCGCTGACCACACTGGCGCCAGCCTCCCCTCCTCTCCCACCAAGAGCCGTCACTCGGAGGGGCGGGAGCCCAGAGCCAGATGTTTGCCAAAGCCACAGCGTAACATGTGCGTAGCAGAGATCCAGCCAGGGCAGGGCTCCAGATGCGCTCCCTGCTGCTGACTGCGCGCTGGAGGTGGGGAGGATAGCCAGAACGTGGAGGCCCAAGCTGCTGAGAAGCCCTCCGTCCGTTCCCACGCCATGGGCTGTGTAGGGCACACGAGGGTCAGCAGTGAGGCTGGAAGCACAAAGGTTGGCTGTGGTTGAGGGGCTCTGGCACCGTTCTCCAGATGGGTCTGTGGGAATAAGAAGCCTTGACTTCTATAGCTGAGGACGCCCAAGTGGGGCTGTGCTTCTCCATCCATCTCCATCCCTGGGGAAGGAAAGAGCTTTGTGGTGCCTTGGCTCCACTTGTTCCTCCTGTCCTGCTGGGGGACTCGGAGGAGGGTGTGAAATAACAAGGCCTCGATGCCCACCTCTGTCCTCCCAGTTCTGCGTGCAGTGGGAAGAGGCACACTTGGCTCCTTCCCTCACAGCAGCCATAGCTCCCCACGACTGGTGCTCT
This sequence comes from Psittacula echo, assembly GCF_963264785.1. Taxonomy (NCBI): domain Eukaryota; kingdom Metazoa; phylum Chordata; class Aves; order Psittaciformes; family Psittacidae; genus Psittacula; species Psittacula echo. The sequence continues at coordinate 127,866,985 of NC_137736.1, read as the reverse complement.
GGTTTCTTTCTGCCTAACCCTGAGCCATCTTTGCTGCTCTTTGTCATCCACTTCTACTCTGCTTTGGTGACAGCGCTCCCATGAGGTGCTCTTCTGCCCAGATGCTGCTAGTAGGTACAGGGTACACAAGTGAAGTCTTCTCACCAAACCTGCAGGGAAGAAGGGGCAGGTAGGTGCTGCTGCACTTTGCTGTCAGCGCTGTGGTGCAGATCAGCTCCCTCAGAAGGACTGTAGCTAAATGGGGAACTGGGAGCTTCAGGAGGGCCTTTGGCTGGAGATCACAGAATGGTTGAGTTTGGAAGGGACCTTTTGAGGTAATCTAGTACAACCCCTCCTGCTCAAGCAGGGCCATCCAGAGATGGTTGCCCAGAACCATGTCCAGACAGCTTTTCAGTACCTGTGAGGATGGAGATTCCACCACCTCTCTGGGCAACCTGTGCCAGAGCTTGGTCACCTGCACAGTGGAAAAGGGCTTTGTGATGTTCAGAGGGAAACTCCTGGGTTCCAGTTTGTGCCTGTTGCACTGGGAATAGCCTGGCTCTGTCCTCTTGCTGTCTTCTTTCATGTATGGATGATATCACTCCCCTATCCTTCTCTTCTCCAGTCTGAACAGTCCCAGATCTCTCAGCCTTTCCTCACAGCAGAAATGCTCCAGTCCCTTCATCACCTTGGTAACCTTTCACAGGACTTTCTTCAGTATGCCCATCTCTCTCCTATACTGGGGAGCCCAACACTGGACCCAGCACTCCATCTGTGGCCTCCCCGGTGCTGAGCAGAAGGAAAGTTCACCTCCTTCAGCCTCCTGGCAGCAGTCCTCCAGGATTCCATTCACCTTTGTAGCAAGGTCACACTCCTGGCTCATCTTTGACTTGGTGTCCACCAGGAAGCCCAGGCCCTTTCTTGCCAAGCTGCCTTCTCACTTGGTGGCCCCCAGCATGGACTCTTGCATGGGTTTGTTCCTCCTCAGGTGCAGGACTTTGCAGTTTCCCTTGTTGAACTTCACAAGGTTCCTGTTAGCCCAGTTCGCTGTTGCTCAGGATGGCAGCACAGCCCTGCAGCCTATCAGTCACTCCCTGCAGTTTGGTGTCATCAGCAAATGTGCTGAGGGTGCGCTCTGGCCCATCATGCAGATCACGGATGGGATATTAAACAGGGCTGGACGCAGTGTTGAGCCCTGGGCTACAGCTCTAGCTTCTGGCCTCCAAGCAGATACTGTGCTGCTGATCACCATTCTCTGGGCCAGGCTATTCAGCCAGTTTTCAATCCACCCCATTGTCTGCTCATCCAGCTCCTTCATTATCTGTGAGTAGCTGATGGGAGTCAGTGTCAAAGGCCTTACTGCAGTCCAGGTAGACAATAGCCACTGCTTTTCCTTCATCTTCCAGGCCAGTCATTTATCAAGTTCACCCTTGGGTGAAGCCATGTAGTCTACTTCTGATGATTTTTTTGTCCTTCATGTGCATGGAAACAGTTTCCAGTGTTAGCTTTTCCCTCATGTTCCCTGACCAAGGTGAGGCTGACTGGTCTGTCATTAGCTGGGTCCTCCTGCTTACCCTTCTTGAAGACAGGAGTGACATTTACTTTCCTGCAGTCTTCAGGCACTTCTCCCAACCATTATGTCTGAGCGAAGATTCTTGTGAGTGGCCTTGCAATGACATCTGCCAGCTCCCTTTGCACTTGTGGGTACATCTCATCCGGGTCCGTGGACTTACATATGTCCAGTTTGCCTGAGAATCCACTGACCTGATCTTCTTCAACCAAGGAAGCATCTTCCTTGCCTCAGCCTCTGGGACTCCTGGAGCCCAGCCTTACTAGTAAAGTCTGAGGGAAGGAAGGCATTAAGTACCCCAATCTTTTATGTGTCCTGTGTCCCCCATCTCCTTTGGCTGTGGGCCTACAACTTCTCTAGCCTTCCTTTTGTTACCTAGGATGTAGAGAAGCCCTTCTTCTTGACTTTGACATTCCCTGCTAGATCCAAACCCAGCTGGGAACTGAATGCAGACAGACATGTTTTCATGTCATTTCAGTGATCAGTTAGTGATTTCAGCAGAAAATGTCCCAGGTGTATTCCCTGAGCCCTCCCCCCAACCCATGGTAGCAGCCTCTTCTATACCTATCAAAGACGAATCTTCAAAACACAGCATCAGGTTTATCTCTTGGGTTCCTTAACATGGTCTTGGTTCCCAAGGGGCACATGCCATTTCATTTGCACCCAGTGTAGGAAGGAATAATAGATTTTGTCTTACTTTAACCCAGTTTCTTTTCCTGATTTGACATCAGCCACCTGATCTGGTTGAAGATGTCCCTATTAATTGCAGAGGCGATGGACTAGATGAGCTCTAAAGGTCCAACCCAAATTGTTTTATGATTCTATGATTTTTAATGCAAAACCAACTATAGCATTTCCCAGCTGTATGCTACCTCTACACTGTGCAGTTCCTTTTGCATTTACTGTCCTGTCCCTCTTCCCTCTGCCTCTCATCCTTAGGCCTTTCCCAACCCTCCTCCCTGGAGCATAGATAGTGATTGTGCCAAACTGTAGCTATTTAAACTTAACATTTTGCACTTTGGTGTGTTTTTCAGTTAGCATGCTCCTGCCTTGTACATACAAGCATTCACATGACTGTCTTGATACTCCTAAGTCTAAGTTTACAGTATCTGGCTAATCCTATCTCTCAATATTCACTGTTTGTCATGGATACGGACTTGAGAACATCCTCAGCCTTTTTCTAGTGGTTGCAGACAACTTCTTTAGCTGTAGAGAGGCTCCCAATGTGCAAAACATCCTGCTGGGATTGTCTGTAAGGGCTCACTGCCCACCCAGCAGCGGCCAGCACTTGAGTGCCTTCGTCCCCTGTCCCTGTCCTGCTCTGGGACCTGCTGCAGCGCTGGGGAACAACTGCCTGTACTAAACATTGTTGGCAACGTCTCAGTGAAATACAGCTTTCCCTCAAGGATGCTGCTGGTTTCTGACCCTGCAATCAGCCTCCAACCCCTGCCCTCCAACTGGATCTCCAGGTTGTCTGCTTTCCTCAGCAGCACCAGGATCTGAACCACTTTGGTTCAGGCTATCCCTCACACTGAAGTGGCATATCCCCCCTGGCTTCCCCCTGCCTCTGCCTGCTCTTGCCTCACTTATTTAGTAAGCAAAATCTTAATTCCCCTCCATCAGGATTTCCTTTGCAGCCAAGCTCTTGGTTTGTGCTGCTGCACAGTGTGTCACTTGCTCTTTCTTGTATTCTCTTATTTTCCTTGTCTGACTTAAGGAGGAAACAATAAGAATCAAACATACAACCTATGTCCCAGTAACCTTCAAATTGCTGACCTATCTGTTTAGGACTCAAGTATGAACTAGGACTGCAACATTAACATGAAGGGCACAGTGGATGCAAAGTCCAAAATACACAGTCCAAATACAGTGGATGTCTGTCACAGCCCTTGAGAAAGGGATTGGCTCATGCTTCTTTCTCCCTTCCTGAATGAATGTTTTCTCCCTTTGGCTGTGTATCACCTGGGAACTCAGCCTTTGCCAGCACAAGCACACTTGCTAGGATCCAGGAGTGCAAAGAGTTGTATGAAAGAGGGACCCTGCACATGCTGGGACTGTGAAAACACCCAAGGCAGAAGTTCAGGAAGTGCTAGGGATCAGCCTGGGCTTAGCACAGGGGAGCAGTGAAGCCAAGGCAGTGCTGCAGGAGATGGAAAGTGAACAGGATGAGCACGTCCTGTCCTGGTGCGGGGGTGTTCTGCTTCCCAGAGCAGAGCTCAGCATTGTCCTCACTGAGTTCTCTGCAGGTCCTGTCAGGCTGTTCCTCCCGCCTGCCCGACCCTGGCTTTGCAGTCCTGCCCTTGAGCATGTCAGCCGCTTCCCCTCCAGGCTGGCTCCACCTCTACCCTCCACGAGTGGGCACTCTGTTCCTGCACTGGCTTATTGCTGCAGGTGTGGAGCAAGACAGTCTTCAGGCTGGTCCCTGTGCTGCTGCACTTATCACCCACTGCCAGGCAGATCAGAGCTCATGAACCACCACTTTGTGAGCCCAATGCTCCAACCTGGGCTTTACCCACCTTTGGACAGGAGGACTGTGGGAGAGGTGTCGAAACCCTTCTAAAAGTCAAGGCAGTTGTCATCCCCAGCTGTCACCCCTTCAACCACAGACCCCATCACTGCATCACAGAAGGCAAGAAGGATGGTCAATATGTGCTGGCTGTTCCCCTCCCAGGCTCCTCCATGTGGCCAAAAACATGCTCCAAGACGACTAGCTCTACGATTCTCACAGGGACCGATGTGTGGCTGACAAGAGTGTAAATCATCCTGCTGGCCTTTTCTGAAGGTGGGCTTTCTTCCACTTGTCAGGGATCTCCCATGATCCCCACCATATTCAAAAGAGCAGCCCTTTGAGTCCATTTCTGTCAGCATCAGTTGATGCAGCCTGTTGGGTCCCATGGATTCATAGGGATGAAATTTAGTCAAGAAATCCTGATTCAATCTTCATCCCTGTCTGGCAGTTCTCTGAACCCTTCCAAAAAGCAGGAAGGCCTGGCAGACCTTCTTGGTGAAGACTGAGGTAGAAGAGGCATCAAGTGTCTCAGTCTTTTCTGTGTCTGTTGTCACTAAATCATCCGCTGCATTCTGAAATGGGCACTTCAGCCTTTTACCACCAATGCAGTGACAGAGGCTCTTCTTAGCACCCTCAATTTTCCTTGCAAGTCTCAAACCCACTTGAATTTTGACGTTCCCAATAGCATCCTTGCATGCCTGGGCAATGTTTATAAATTCCTGCTTTGCAATGTGCCTCTGTGCCCACCTCCCATATGCTGCCTTTTTGCATTGCAGCTCAGCCCTAAGGTCCCTGCTTAGCCGAGGCCATCTGCTGATATGTCTCTCTTTTTCCTGAGTACTGGGATAGACTGTTCTGCTGGAGTGTGCTGTCCTGAAGCCTTGTTTCCTGAGCTCCCTTGGCCTTCAGAGCTGACTCCCATGGCATCCCTCCCACCTACCTGTTCCCTGTAGAAGCTGAAGTCTCTCTTGAGGTCCAGGATCCTGAGCACTACTACTTCATGGTCACTACAGCCAAGTGATTACTGCATCCCCAGCCTTGCTCATGAGCAGCAGATACAGCTGTGTGTCACCCTGCCTGGCCTGGGAAGTTGAAATTCTTTGTAAGACCCAGGGTCTATGATCCAGAGGCTTCTCTCAGGTTCTGCTGCCTCCTTGGCAGCTTGAACTCAGGGATTTCCTGGCCTAGCATTGCTGCTGTTCAATTTAAAGCCTTGAGCAATTTTTCTCTGTGAACACAGGCAGTTTCTTTCTGAGTCTGTACAATTCGCTATCACTGTGCCCTGAAGCCAGGAATTACACATTTTAGTTGACCCTGCACTGTTGGAGAACCCCATCTCCAGCTGGTGCCAGCCCAGGGCACTGCTTGCAGGCTGAGGCCACGCTGCACTGCCTCACTCACTGTCCTACAAGGGGAAGGCAGTCGTGAGGGGTGCCCAAGTGCCTCAAGCCCAGGCCATGCTCTCCAGCCCATGGTCAGGACCTGGCTCTGCACAGCCACAGCAGAACTGTGGGGTACCACTCTATGTCCAGGGGATATCCTGTATAGGGAGTGGTGGAGGAGCCTGGCAATGCACGGGGGGATGGACCTTTCACTGGGGTGATAAGAGAAAGGCATCAGTCCTAGTGCCCATGGGGACATCTGTATGAGGAGTCATGGGGCATGAGGAAGCTGTGTGGGACACGAAAGGCAGGTAGGGATGAGGTGTGCTATGGTACATGGCAGAGGTGCAGCAGCCTGTTGCACGCCAGACCCGATCATGGCTCGCACAGTGTGCAGTGATAGGGGACACCAGTGCTGCTCTGGGCTGGGTGGGCTCTGTGTGAGACTCTGTGAAGGCCAGACTATGTCAGGAGCATGTGGGAGGCAGAATGAGAGGAAAAGGCATAGAGGGAGAGTAATGCTCCATGTGCTGTGCACAGCTGCAGCAGGTTCCAGAGAAATACCATGCTTGCAGCCAAGCACATCTTAACAGGGCCAAAAGGTAGGCAGGAGTACTGGCCCTATACTGCCCTGTGCCTCCTCATCCTGCACGTGAACAGGATGATCTGCAGGACGCAGAGGCTCACTTTCTTTCTCCAAGACCAAGGAGTTGATTGCTCTCCCATATGCAATAGCAGGATGCATTCATGCAGCCTTTATCCCCTCATGGCAAAGGATTTCCCGTTGGGGAATGGGGTCTTACAGAATAGAACAGGAAAGTACAGGCCAGAAAACACTCTGACAATGCAGCTGCTTTATCCAGGAAGCGGATGGGTTGCCTGGTCCACCCACCAGTATCAGTACAGAAGGTTTCTGAGAACAACCATGCTTTGGTCTTACAAGGACACAATCAGACTCAGGGGTAGTATCAGTGATTAGAAGCAGGTATTCAACAGAGGATGTAATCATAGAATCCTAGAATGGTTTCTGTTGGAAGGGACCTTAAAGCACCTCCAGCTCCAGCCCCTGCCAGGGACCCCTTCCACTGGAGCAGCTTACTCCAAGCCCCTGTGTCCAACCTGGCCTTGAACACTGCCAGGGATGGGGCAGCCACAGCTTCTCTGGGCACCCTGGGCCAGCGCCTCAGCACCCTCACAGGGAAGAGCTTCTGCCTAAGAGCTCATCTCAGTCTCCCCTCTGGCAGGTTAAAGCCGTTCCCCTTGGCCTGTCCCTACAGGCCCTTGTCCCAAGCCCCTCTCCAGGTTTCCTGCAGCCCCTTTAGGCACTGGAGCTGCTCTCAGGTCTCCCCTTCGGGAGCCTTCTCTTCTCCAGGCTGCCCCAGCCCAGCTCTCTCAGCCTGGCTCCAGAGCAGAACTGCTCCAGCCCTCGCAGCAGCTCCGTGCCCTCCTCTGGACTTGCTCTATGAACTATAGAAACAATTCACCGTGGCTTCCTTCTCACTCCTCATCTGGCTGGGTCTATGAATAGGAACATCGGGACTCTAGATATAAGGGTCACCAGGGTCACCATACTCCCTGCCTCATGGAGCACCCTCTGGAGTCCCATCATTGGAAGAGAGTGGTGGGCTCAGGCATCCGCGCCGTCCAACAACATGGCATAAGATGTTTTCAACCAGTGTAGGGAGTCTCCCTGCACTTGTGCTTTGTGAACACTCCTGCTCCAGACACGTGGGCCTGCAGCTGCACATCCCGTAGTCTTGGGCAGAAACACAACATGCACATTGTGCCTGGTGTAAACGTGGTGGTGCTGTGAGCTTTGAGGTGTGCTGTGTAGATGAGGTGACCCCACAGCTCTGCCTGCATCTCGTATCTGCATGCTGACCCTGCAAGCTCATGCAGGTGCCATGTTCCCAGTTGCAGCCTGCTCCTTCTCTCCTTTCTTCTCTCACAGCTCCTTCTGGGAACAGCCAGTCTTAGCCTGCAGGATGCTCAGAGGAGTCAGTGGTGAGGATGCTGTAAGGGCTCCGTTCGGGCTCAGAGCTTTGACTCCTGCTTTCACATACTCAAGAAGCAGGCCTTGCACAATCCTGAATGGAGGTTTCCCTGGGCTCTACCATGGACAACTTGGCATTTAGACATTTCCCCCTTATTTCTCAGCAAACTGTCAGGAGCCTCATAAGTAGGCTACACTAAAACCAGCTGTGGATCCATGATTTGGGCTGGGTGCTAAATACAGAGCCTGGGGCTGCCCTGCACTGGCTTCCAGCAAAGTCCCTAGAAAAATATCCAGACTTGGTTTAAAAATTGCTAAGAGTGGAAAATTCAGTGCAGGCCTCCATGAGCCCTTTTGGGGTTCATTTTCCTCACAGCTCAAGGTGTGCCTCATGTCCCAGACTGCACGTGCTCTGTAGGCTGCACCAAGGGCTCAGCGACACAGCCAGCGAGGCTGAGTGTCTGCCACAGCATCCCAGAATCCACTAGGTTGGGAAAGACCTTCAAGCTCATCCAGTCCAAGCATCCCCAGCACTGCCGAGGCCACCACTGCCCCATGGCACTGAGGCCTCGTCTCCACGGGGTGTGAACCCTTGCAGGGACGGTGCCTGCAGCCCTGCCCTGGGCAGCCTGTTCCAATGCCTGAGCACCCTTTGGGGCAGGAATTGTTCCTCAGCTCCATCTAAACCTGCCCTGGTGCAGCTTGAGGCCGGTTCCTCTTGTCCCATCCCTTGTTCCTTGGGAGCAGAGCCCAGCCCCTCCTGGCTCCATCCTCCTGTCAGGCACTTGTAGGGAGCCATCAGGTCCCCCCTGAGCCTTCCCTTCTCCACACTGAACCCCCCAGGTCCCTCAGCCCTTCCCCATCACCCTTGGGCTCCAGGCCCTGCACCAGCTCCGCTGCCCTTCTCTGGCCCCGCTCCAGCCCCTCAATGTCTCTCTTGCAGTGAGGGGCCCAGAGCTGAACACAGGATTCGAGGTGCAGCCTCACCAGTGCCCAGCACAGGGGCACAATCCCTGCCCTGGCCCTGCTGCCGCTCTGGTGCTGATCCAGGCCAGGATGCTGGGGGCTTCCTGCCTGCCTGGGCACAAGCTGCTCATGTTCAGCTCCATCAATCATTATCTCCAGGCCCTTTCCATGAGCAGTTTCCAGCTGCTCTTCCCCAGGCCTGGAGCATTCCATGGAGTTGTTGAGGCCCAAGTGCAGGACCCAGCACTTTGCCTTCTTGAACCTCATACAGTTGGCCTTGGCCCATGGATCCAGCCTGCCCATACCTGGTGTCTGAGCAGACCCTGTGCTGCCTCAGGAGACATCACCCTGACTTCAGCTGGATCTTCACTGCCTTTGGGGCTCACATCTGGCTCTGCTGTGTTCCACTTCCACTCCACGCAGCGGCAGGGACCCAAGCCCGGCTGCCCCACACCGAGCTGCTCCTTCTCGTCTTTGCTCTTCCTGATTTTTTCCTGATTTAGCACCACTCCTCCAAGTTAGACCAAGACCAGGCACAAGCCTGCAGTGGCGGTTGCACTGGTGCTGGTGTAGCAATGACATGACTTCTCTTTGGACCCTGTGTGGCTTGTACAGGCAGGATTGTATTGAACTGTTGGTCCACAGAGTCCCACAGCAGGACGGAGCACAGGACACATGTGAACGGAGAACTTCTCTGAGGATGCCTTGCCCTGGCTCTACAGCAGGTTTGGCTCTGATGCTGGACTGCTGGCTCCACAAGACAGTCCTCAGGGACATGGCTCTGGGTACCAGGAGCAGCCAGGGAGATGGTGCTGCATTGCACAATAGTGAGAGCTCGGCTCTGCCATTCCCCACATCTGACCCTGCTTCTGTGGCAGAAAGCTGGATGCTCAGTTAGCTTTCCCTGTGGGTGTCTTTCTTAGGATAGCAACAGAGAGTGGTTAAGGTGGGAAAGTGAGGCTGTTCTGGAAGCACCAGAGCCCTTGGTCCAAGGAAACTGAGGAAACTACCTTACTCTGCTCTGGAGCTTGTTGCTGTGCTGCGTGTTAAAGCAACTACCATGCATTTTAGAGCACTTTCAGTGTGGTAAGCACAAGGAAGTTGCTCAATAACCACACTGTGCCTATGCCAGTCGCTGTAGCAGCTGACAGTTTCGGGTGATTTCCACTTGCAGTGGCAGAGAACACTGCCAGGTAAACAAGCATGGCATCCCACTCAGAGCTGTTGCCCCAAGAATAATATCCAACAAGGAGCCAGAATCCAGGTAACCTGAGTACAGCTCCCAGCAACACCTGTAAGGTCAGGTTTCTACTCCCACAGCAAAGGGGGCTGGGGCAGGGGGACGGAGAATGGGAACTCAGGTGGCTCCACTTTCCTAAATCGCTTCCTGGCCAGGCTGCTGTCCCGGCACCTGCGGCTCCCAGTGCTCCGCAGTGGAGCAGGGAGGGGGGAGCTTGTTTCATGGTGCTTCCTCTGGCAGCTGCTGCAGGGCCGGGGGGCGGATACCCTGTAAGGGGAGTGTGGTGCTTGTTGTCCATGGGCTTTCAGCTGCTCCCCTCCGGCGTTCCCTTGGACTGCAGGGCAGGAGGTGCTGCCTCTGCTCCATGGAGGATATGGGTCACTGGGCAGGAGAACTGGCCAGGGGCTGTTTCAGGTCCTGCCTGTCCTCCTTGGGGTGCAGAGCAGGGGGGGCTGGGGGGAGGTCCCACCTCTGCCTGGCCCTGCCATGCTCTGTGCTGTCACTCAGTGTCTCTGTTGCTGGGACAGGGGGGTCGGGTGCAGCCCTGCCATGCTCTGTGCTGCCCCTCACCGCCTCTCCACTGCTGGGGCGGGTGGTTCAGGTGCAGCCCTGCCCCAGGACTGCTGCTGCAGCCCCCGGCCGGGCCCTCTCCTTGGCGCGGGTGCCGCGTTCCTGCGCGCTCGCTCACGGGAGCCGAGGCCCCAGCGCTGCTGGGAGGAGCTGTGGCTGACGAGGCCTGAACTCCGCTTCACCCGCGGCTGGCCCAGCCGCCTCCCTCCTGGCTCCGGCCCCCAGCTTTGTTCTCGTGCAGAGCTGCAGCCCCCGGGCGGGCAGCGGGGCCGGGGTCAGGAGCTGTGTTCTGCTGCCCCGGGCGCTGCCAAGAGCCCGAGGAGGAGCTGGAGCCTTGAGGCAGGGAGCGGTTTTAATCCTCCAGTTGCTCTGGGGGCCATGGGTTTGGCAGGGCAATGCCATCCTTGGTCACCGTCCTCAGAACCCAGGGCTGCTGGGCACAGATCTCTGGGAGCAAGGCAGGGCCAGGGCCATGGTGAAAGGGGAATGGTTTTCTTCCTGTTTTTGTCTTCAGCATCTTACTGCTCTCTACAGCCACCTGAAAGAAGGTTATAGTGGGGTGGGGGTTGGTCTCTGCTCCCAAGGAACAAGGGATGGGACAACAAGAAACAGCCTCAAGATGCACCAGGGAAGGTTTAGACATGGGTTAGTGGTGGCTTTGGTAGTGCTGGGCAACACCTGGACTTGATGATCTTAAAGCTCTTTTCCGACCCAGTTGATTCTGTAATTCTATGATTTTATTCTATGATTTGCAGAAAAGATGGAGCAGAGAGCCAGGGCTGTCCCTGCCTGGCTGACCAAGCTGGGTGCAGTGAGATGCTTGGCTGCTTGATCCTTGGCATCTGTGTGAGACTTGGCCTTTCTGCACCCCCTCCATATGGCCTTTTCCTTTGCTAAGGCAAGTCTGTTCACCTGGGTCATGGATGTGTCCCCAGGGGTGCAAGAAGGAAGGTATCACCTGAGACAAGGCACTCTGGTAGTGCAGTGACCCAGGGCAGCACTGTGGACAGAAGCATGATGCAGCTCCCCTACCTCTGTGTCCCCTTAGGGGAGCAGGACAGCACGGGCTGCTCCTCGGTGCCCCATGGCTGCCTGTAGCACTGCCTGGGGCACTGCCTGCAGCCAATGAGCCCTGGGGGACCTGTTCTCTTCCAGGAGGGCTGCAGAGGATGTGTGGCTTGTGTGGGAGAAGAATCACAGGGCTGAGGAGGTAACTGTCAGTCTGCTTTACTATGGCCAGCTTTGGGGATGTGCACTGCTTGCGGACCATGGAGTAGAGGGCAGCGCTGGTTGTGGAGTGGTGATGGGCTGGGTCTGGCTCGTGGTCTGTGTGATGCCAGCTCTGCTCATGTAGTGCCTTTCCTCCTCCAGGTGACAGCCACAGATGCAGACAGCGGCACGTTTGGCTCCCTGTCCTACTCCATTGGTTCTGGCATCGGCAGCATTGTCCCCACGCAGTTCAGCATTGACAAGCACACAGGGGAGCTGTGCACTGTGCAGCCGCTGGATCGTGATGAGGGCACGTCTGCCTATGACTTCACCATCACTGCAGTTGATGGGGTGAGTGCTGAAGAGGCCACGGGGATGCAATGCTGCTAACTCAGCACTGTGCAGGGGGTGCTGTTGTCCTTGCCTCTGCTCTTTGCACCAGCTCTGATCTGGTCCTTCCACAGGGTGGCCTGAACTCCATGGTGTATGTGAAAGTTTTCCTGGAGGACATAAATGACAACCGGCCGGTGTTTTACCCGCTGGAGTATGCTGCGAGCATCAGCACACAGAGCATGCCAGGCACAGCAGTGCTGCGTGTTACTGCCCACGACAAGGATGAGGGGCTGAACGGGAGAGTGACCTACCGCATTGTCCTGGGAAACTCACCCCCCCTCTTCTCCCTCAACAAGGACACGGGTGAGGGCAAGCTCTGGGGCAGGCAGAGCAGGCAGCAATTGGAGCAGGGGTGAAAGCCAGCCCCAGGGTCCCTGCTTGCCCATCTCGGCAGTGCAGGCTGCCACCAGGGTGTGTCTGTTCATTTCCCTGCCACACAGCGGCTGCCTCTGCTTCTTGGGCCTCTGGCAGCCCCTTCCCAGGCTCAGTCTCTGACCTCTTGTTTCTGCTCCTTTCCTCATTTGTCACGTCTTCCTTCTTCATCATTTCCGGTCCCTGACTCACTGCACCTTTCCTCCTGCATGCTGCTCACTTTGCCCCATCGGGCTGTATCCTGCTTATTTTCTTTTCCCTGCTCAGTTCCCTCCTATCCCCTGCTCCATTTACTCTTCTTCCCTATAATTCTGTCCCACTCAGTCCCACCTTCTGGCTGCATCTGCTCTGCCTTGCTTTGGCCATCAAAGCCAGAGCAATTTCTGCTGGAGAGGTGAGTGCATGGGCATGTGGTGCCAAGGGCTATCAACAGGACATGAAGGTGTCCTGTGCTCAGCACAGGTATCGGGGTCTCTCCACACTGTCCCCAAGTTCCCAGAATGTGACCGGGATGAGACTGACCTAACAGCCATCCCAATGCAGGGCCACGTCTTTTGTAGGGCCTGTTGAGGATGTTTCTCCAGTTCTACATCTCCTCCAAGACCTCCTCACAGCCCAGATCCCACCTGCTATGTCATAACTCTCACCTTGTGTCCCACACCGGAAGCCCTATTCCTTCCTTTCCCTCTCCCAGGACCTGCCCTCTGGGTCAATTCCGCCAGCCCTCATCACTGCTTGGCTCAGGGCTAGGCTTCAGATTGAGAAATGAGGATTTGGGGAGGCTTTTCCAGGAGGGTTCCTCTTCTTTACTCCAGTTCTTCTGCATTGAGCTCTGCCCTGTGATGCACATTGTTTGCAGCCCCTTAGGTCTTTCTTTTCAAGCTCATGGTTTGGCCTGTTCCCTTGGTGCCAGGCAACAGGCAGGGGTGCAGGCACAGTGTCCTCTGAACTGCTTTCTTCCCTAGGTGTCATCTCCCTCTCATGGTCCCTGAGTGGTAAAGCCAACACCCTGGTGCAGCTGGTGATCTCTGCACAAGATGGTGGGGGCCTGCAGGCACAGCCGAATGCCCGGGTGAACATCAGCATCGTGGAGGGGACAGTCTCACCCCCTGTCTTTGAGCAAGCCCAGTACTTCTTCACAGTGCCTGAGGACATGCTGCAGGGTGCCAGTGTGGGGGCTGTCCGGGCCCAAAACCCTCCAGGTATGGGCTTGTCCCTCTCATGCACAGTCACTTTCCCTGTCCCTGCATCATCATGCAGGTCCAGCACCATACTTCCTCACAGAGTAACCCTGTTGTAGGAGTTCCATGCACACACAGAGGCATGCACACTCCTGTGTGCCCCCAGGCAATTGTCACTCAGCTCAGTGCATACTCTCCCACCTGTGCTTACACACACGTGTGCACATGTATCTGGGCATATATGTGCATGGTGTTATTGTGCACCTCCCGACCAGAGTCTGCTGCAGACAGCACTGCCCAACCCTCCTGCTGTTTGTAGGGAATGAGGAGGCAAGATGAGTACTCAAATCACTATTGCTGATTGGTAGGGTCACCCAGTTCCAACCCCCTGCCACGGGCTGGGGCACCTTCCACTAGACCAGGTTGCTCCAAGCCCTGTCCAACCTGGCCTTGGTCATGCTTGTCCACAGGCCATGTTGATGACATCTTTTATTCCATCTCCTCGGGGGATCCTCATGGCTACTTTTCCATCGACTCTGCCTCTGGGCAGCTCTGCACCAGCCTGCCTCTTGACCATGAGTCCCAGGCAGTCCTCATTCTGGATGTCCAGGCCCGGAGTGGTTCACCTCCTGCCTATAGCAACACACGCGTCAAGATCTCTGTGTCGGATGTGAATGACAACATGCCAGTGTTCCCAGCCCCCTCCGACTCCATTCTGCTGCCAGAGGCCACGGAACCTGGGACTACAGTGTATACTCTGCAGGCTGAGGACCGTGACAGTGGTGCCAACGGTCAGGTGAATTTTGAGCTGGTGTCAGGAGGTGATGGCACCTTCAGCGTGGAGCGCTTGTCGGGTGCAGTGCGACTCATGGGAGCCCTGCACTACGAAGCCAGCGCAACATACAGGCTGGCCATTGTGGCTCGGGACAGTGGTGTGCCCCAGCTCAGCTCCACGTTCACGCTGCTGGTGCATGTGCAAGCTGAGCACGATAATGGGCCCATCTTTGACACACTCACCTACCGTGTGGAGGTGCAGGAAGGTGTCCCTGTGTCCACGCGGTTCCTGCAGGTCCGGGCCCTGGCACATGATGCAGAATCAATGACTCTCACCTACCACCTGCGTGCAGATGGGGATGCTGCCAGCTTTGGCATCATGCCCGAGAGCGGTTGGCTTTATGTCAAAAGTGCTCTGGACCGGGAGACACGGGACCTGTACGTGCTCACGGTGCTGGCTTCGGCAGGAGGCAGCGGTGCTGGGGGGGAAGCCCGAAAAACGGGCACCAGCACTGTACGGATCAGCATCACTGATGAGAATGACAACAGCCCCCGGTTGAGTGAGGAGCGTTACTTCTTCACCATTCCTGAGAACCAGGCTCCTGGCAGCAGTGTGGGGAGGGTGATGGCGAGTGACCGGGATGCTGGGCAGAACAGCCGGCTCACCTACCGCCTGCTTCAGCACAATCCCAACTTCCTGATCCACACACAGACAGGTGAGGAAATTCCTGGCTTTCTAGGCTGGGGTGGTGGGGAAGGAGGCCCAGGGCAGGTCCAAAAAATGTAGACCAGGCCAGTGCCCCAACAGAATATTCATCTTCCTACCCCTGTGGTGCTGGGCTCCCCAGCAACATTCCTGAGCACAGGCTTTTCTCTAAAGCAGTTTTGGAGCTGAGCTGTGTCCCTCCTTCTCCCTCACAGGGGAGCTCAGCACCAGGCATAGCCTGGACCGGGAGCAGCAGTCCAGCTACCAGCTCCTGGTGATCGTGCAGGATGGGGGAGCACCACCCCGCAGTGCCACAGGAACCATCTATGTCACTGTGCTGGATGAGAATGACAACGCGCCTGCTTTCCTTCATGTGGCCAGTGGTCAGGAGCTGCCTGTGCAGGTAAGGGCAGCAGCGTGACAGCCTCTGGGTTTGGGGAAGGCAGTTCTGTGGAGGAGAAGGGACACCCAGGAGAGTTTCAGGGTGGAAGATAAGCAGGCACAAGTTGCTTTCATGCAGCGGGCAGGGCACTCTGGTGAGTCTGGTTGAGATATGGTAAGATGTGCTTGGAAAATAAAGACATCCTTGTGCACAGAGGAGAAGACGACTGCAGAGGGCTCTGAGACCAACAGGACTGACCAGAGGGCAGAAGCTCACAGGGGTTTTCTGAGACCCTGCTGTGGGTCCCAGCCCTGCTTTACCTCCCAGTACTGTGTGGTGGCAGTGGTCCTCTGTGCATGCTGCAGACCCATTCTGACCATGCTGCTCAGCAGCAGTGGGTGAGAACTGGCTGCATCTGCTGTGCTGTGGCCCCTGTGCAGTGGCTCATGTGGCAAGGGCTCCGGAGCATGTTATGACCATGATGTGGGTGATGAATAGAGGTGGGAGCAGCTCCAAAGCCACATAGTGGTATATGGAGGGATGCATGGGTGCTGTGTCTGCTGCCCTCTTGTAGGGACACAGGCATCTGAGGAAAACCCAACTAGTCTTGCAGCTCTCAGCCTGTAAGATTAACAGAGATTTGAGGACTCTACTGCTGAAGCCCTCCCAAATGTCTTGCATTTGCTTAGCCCTATGGGCACAGGAAAGGAGCGCAGGGGCTCAAAGAAATATTGTGAACAAGTCCCTGTGTGACTGGGAACAGAGCTGAGGGAGCAGCTGCTGCTGGATTTGATGCAGCAGATGTGGGGCTGCTGTTGAGTGTGCAACACTTGTGAGTTGCAGGATGGGCAGTAGAGGCCCTGTGCTCATCTCCTCTACACAGAGCGGGCACAGCCTGCAGCTGGAAGGATGCTCTGCACGTTGCTGCACTCAAGGCAGCGTGCACATAGCCACTTGCTGGGACAGCAGCTTCCTCTATCACAGGTCCTGCCTGAGCCATGTGCCAAAGGCAGGGCAGAGCAGGCAGGGCTGGGGTGGCAGATCACTGGTGGCCACTGGCACAGGACCCTGGGGACACTGCAACTCGTCTGGCCTTCCCTGGTCATTCCTTTTCCCTTCCTGTCCTGAATGATTCTTGCAGACGTGCTCAGTGATGTGTTCATACATTCATATCACTGTTCATAGGCAGAGCAGAGGGAGGGTTCTGTGTCAGCACCGTGCTTCAGGCATTAGCTCTAGGGGTGTCTCCCACTGCAGGATGAGTACATTGGTAACCCCTAGCAGGACCAGCTGGGTTCACACAGGAACTGCAGTAGTAACGGATCCTCCCAGGACATGATCACAAGGAAAAAGAATGCAGAAGTGCTCTGTTTTCCCAGTGGGGGTGTGTCACTGGTGGGTGCCTGGTACTGGTGTTGGTGTCCTTGCTGTGCAGCATTTTCATGCATCCTCCAGAACAGGTGGTCACATGCTGATGTTCATGGCCATAAAGGTGAGGGCTCCTGTGGAGAACTGTAGAGGGATCTTGGTTTGCTGTTCAGTTAGGAAAGAAGATGAAATATTAAGTTCACAATCACTAACTGGAAAGTGATAGACACGGCAAAAAGCGATATGAATTTCACTTACACAGTGGTGGGCTCTGAATTGGCTGATTAAGTTTAGGGAGAAGACTGGAGCATTGCTGTGAATGCTTTGTGAAAATATCAGCTCTGGGCTCATCTGCAGTCAGAGGCAAATCAAATGCTGAGTTTTATTAGAGAAGGAACAGAGAATGAAAGAAAACATCACTACCCTACATCTCAAAGCCTGCACATGCTCTCTGCCCAGCTTCCATTCTACTCAATAAGCAGTGCTAGAAAAGGTTCAGAAAAGGATGTTAATGTCATCTCCAGTAGATAATAGTTTCCATACAGAAAGAAAAGACTTGAACATTCTTTGGCACGGAAGAACTGCAGGAGTATAAGAGAGGTGAACAGTGAATGGCACAGAGGAAGTACTGGGGAAATTACAAGTTGCTTTTTTCACAGGACCTGGGCAGCTTCCTTGGGATTACAAGGCAGCAGGTTTAAACTAAACAAAAGCAGTACTTTTCATGCAGAACATCATTAGATTGTGAAATCATTGCCAAAAGTTGCATGGGTTCAAAACTAGAGGAATTCATGGAAAGAAACAAATCCGTCAAAGATTGTTGAACAAAAATATGATCTGTGGCTCAGGAAGTGACTTAGCCACAGGCTGCTGGAAGCTGGGAAGGTTTCACAGGAGGATTGTGCCATACATACCCTATTTCTTGCATCTTCTCCATTTACTCACTGCCAGCCACAGTCAGAGGTACACCAGTGGTTGAGACGGCTTTGTAATCTCTGGATCAAGCTGGTATTTGCAACTGCCTCTTGACAGGTGGGCATTGACCTGGACAAGCCTGCCTGGTAGCAATTTCATTAAGGCTGAGGTTCTTGAAGAGGCAAGACCACTCCTATTGCTGTTTATTCCTCTGTTTGTGCATCTGAAATGGCTTTTGTGCATGGAGCCTGTGTGGATACTGCTCACTGAGCTCCTCTGCTGAGTCACTGCTTTCCTCGGATGGAGTTGGATTCCTCATGGAAGAGGAGTGTGACCACACACACGAAGCAAGAGCCCCTTGTATCCTGGTTGAGGGCTATTAGGGACAGCACTAGGGAGCAGGCCCTGCCCCAGCCTGATACAGAGGAGAGGGGGAAGGGACCTCTTAAGCATGGCCCCACTTAGAGGTGTCCACACAGACACTCCTTTTCATAGCCAGTCCAGCTATATTTAGGTCTTCCACCTCCATCACTGCTGTGAAATGCTGTTCTAGATTCCTTGATCTGGTAGTCAGAAACCAGCTCTTAATTTCCAGCCTAAACTAATTTCTGACCATTTTGTTCTCATTTGTTCTTGTGCCAATATTGTGTTTTTGCTTAAATAGCTCTTCTCCATCCTTGGAATTTCCCTCCCCTCTCCCCAGTGTTTCCAGAGTGCAGTCACATCACTGTTTGGCCTGGCTAAATAAGTCCAGCTCCTCCGGTCTCCCCGTGCACAACTTGTGCAATAGCATTAACACTTGCTCCTCTCATGAGCTTGCAGCCTCTTTCCTGGGATTCTGCTTGGGTTTCACTTATCTCTTTCACCAGTGTGTCAAGGTGAGAGCACACAGGCATCACCAAGCACAGCTGGGTCTGCAAGGATGATCTGTGCTGTGGGATGTGCTCAGAGGGTGGGAATTTCATGTCTTCTGGTGTGGAAGGGACTGCAGGGTCTGTGCCAGGCGGGAAACCTGCTCTGCCAGTGAGGCGTGGGTAGGTGCCAGGAGTCTGCACTGGAGGAGAGACAGGTCTGCCAGCAGACATGGGGTGTGCACTGACAGGTGGTCAGGGGCAGTGATGGGAACGTGTCCACTTCCATGGCTATCCAGGAAGGGTGTTTGCATGCAGTGCTGTCACATATAGTGTCTGTCAGGAAGCTTGGTAGCTCACCTCAGAACATGGGCTTAGCTGAGCACATGTGTAATTGATGTCTGTGTGGTATTGTGATGCGCTGGCGTAAGGTGGTGGCCTTGAGTGCCACAGCCAGCAGCCAGGAGCACTAACTAGAGCCAGGGAGGAGAAGCACCAGGAGTGCAGGTGTCCCAGCCCAGGAAGAGCTGCAGTTCCAGAGATCACAAACCTCCCTGGTCGGAGCTGAGGGAATCAAGACTGTCATGGAGCCCTGGATTTATATAGCTGTAAAGGCTTTGGATCTAACATGGGTGAAAGTGTCCTCCTTCACCCTGCAGCTCACTGCTGCAGCATACCCCAACACAGCTAAGCTGGTTTTGAAACAGGGCAGAGTGGGAGGAGGGATGGCAAGACAGAAACTCCCTTTGCCAGCTTTGATGTGGACTTCTCTGTGTTGTCCAGCCTCAGGTACAGCTGGGGGGATCTGTGCCATGGGTGAGGTGCAGGTCTGGTGTAGGAAGGTGCAGATCTGTGCCGTGCTCAGGGTTTGGGAAGAATTGTGAATGGTTCCCTGTGTCACTGATGATCCCTGGGCTGTGCTGCAGGTGCTGGAAGAAAAGCCGTCAGGACTTCTAGTCGCCTCCCTGCAGGCCAAGGATCCTGACGAGGGTGAGAATGGGACCGTCATCTACTCACTGATAGGTATGAGCTGCAGAACTGATCGATGCTGCTCTCTACCTTGCAGACATCAGCCCTATGGGCAATGGGTGGGCACACCACGCTCCCTCCTCCAACCCAGCCTGTCCCTGCCCTCCCTCCTCTGTGCCTCTCCGCACAGCATTTCACCTTCTTTCTGCAGGAGCCTGGGCAGAGCGTTTCACCCTGCACGTGGCTACTGGGGAGCTGCGCACTGCCACCGTCCTGCGCCGCTCGGACCGGGCTGAGTACCTGTTCACTGTGACAGCCAGCGACCGCGGCGCGGTGCCCCGCAGCACGTCAGCCAGCATTCGCGTTCAGGTAGCCAGCACACAGCTCCTCCTGTCCCTGCACCACCTACCCCTTGCTCACCCCTTGGAGGACACCATCCAGCAACCCACAGCCTTCTTCCCCACGACTTTCCTCCCAGGGCACCCTCTGCCCTTGCTCATCTGTTGATCCAGCCCTAAAATTGTGGAGAACCTGGGACAGGAAGGAATGGGTCTGGCTGCCAGTGCATGTGATGTCATTTGCAAAGCAATCAAGTGAAGTAGAATCATGGAATCATAAAATGGTTAGGGTTGGAAAAGACCTTAAGGTCATCTAGTTCCAACTTCCCTGCCATGGACAGGGACACCTCATGCTAAACCGTGTCACCCAAGGCTCTGTCCAACCTGGCCTTGAACACTGCCAGGGAGGTAGCATTCACAACTTCCCTGCACAACTCATTCCAGTGCCTCGCCACCCTCACAGTAAAGAACTTCTTGCTTATATATAACCTAAACTTCCCCTGTTTGAGTTTGAGCACGTGTCTTATCCAGACTTGGACAGTCTACACTATCCTAGATATGCTGACACAGAGAAGTCCTTAAAGATCCCTGCATAAAGACATTATAATTCTTCCAAGCATCTACTGAAAACAGTGTTCCTGACATGCAAGGTGTTCTCCACATCAGTATCACTTTTGCACTCACTGTCATTGGCTCAGAAAGCCCTTTCCCTGTTGTTAGTAAACTCTGGTTTCCCCCTAGTCAAGGCGCAGTACACCATTTCACATCTCCTGTCCCTGTTCTTGCAGTTCCCAAGGCTGTTTTGATCACCTTGTCTGAAGGATTGCCCTCTAACATCGTCAACAAGCTCATAACATTCTCAGCTTTCTTTTGCCCTTGCACCTATCTGCAGGAAGTGTCAGCCCCAAGAGCCATCTCTGCAAAGGTCTGCTAATCACACTCCTAGAGCCAGACAGTCTTTTAGTCTTTTCTGTTACACAGCCACATTCATTCTTTGCCTCTTTTCAGTTTAATGAGGCCTCTCCCATGCGCTACTGCATCAGAGCCCAGCTTACACCCAGGCCAGTTCGACACACTGTTTCTTCTTTGCCTCAGGGAGGGAAGCATGGTGTTAGCCTGGCACATCTTCCCTCAGCCTTTCCACATACATTTTATACCATTTCCTCTTTATCCCATATCTGCAACTGTTCTTGTCATTGAAGTTGTTCTACAGTGTCCTGGGTTCAGCAGTAGCAGTCATTTTTCTTAGTAGCTGGTGCAGTGCTGTTTTGACTTTCAGACTAGGAACAGCGCTGATAACACTGATGTTTTTAGTTGCTGCTCAGTAATATTTACTCTGACCAAGGACTTTGTGAGTTTCGTGCTCTGCCAGGGAGGAGGGGAAGCCACGAGGAAGCAGGGACAGGACACCTGACCCAAACTAGCCAAAGAGGTATTCCATACCACAGCACGTCTTGCCCACTATACAAACTGGGGGCAGTTACCTGGAAGGGTGAGATCACTGCTCAGGTCAGGCTCGGTATCGGTCGGTGGGTGGTGAGCGGTTGTATTCTTTTCCCTGGTTATTTCCCTTATCATTATCATTATTATTATTGGTGGTAGCAGCAGTGATTTGTGTTATACCTTAGTTACTGGACTGTTCTTATCTCAACTTGTAGGAGTTACATTCTTTCGATTCTCCTCCCCATCCCTCCGGAAGCAGGGGGGAGGAAGGGGTCGGGGGGGGGAGTGAGCAATTGGCTGCGTGGCTGAGTTGCCTACTGGGCTTAAACCACGACATACAGCCTTCAAAGTGCTGATGTCAGTCTGCCAGGCTAGTGTCCCTGCAGTGTTGTCTTCCATCCCTGTCATGTAGCAATTCACTTGGCAGTGGGTAGTTTTGATACCACCCTGGCTGATGGTATTGTTGTGTTCTCTTTCTCCCCAACTCCTTGACAAAGAATCATATAATCCCAGAGTAGTTTGTGTTAAAGGGACCTTAAAGCTCACCCAGTCTCAACCTCTGCCACAGGCAGGGACACCTTCCACTAGAGCAGCTTGCTCGAATCCCATGTCCAACCAGGCCTTGAACACTGCCAGGGATGGGGCAGCCACAGCTTCTCTGGGCACCCTGGGCCAGCGCCTCAGCACCCTCACAGGGAAGAGCTTCTGCCTAAGAGCTCATCTCAGTCTCCCCTCGGGCAGGTTCAAGCCATTCCCCTTGGCCTGTCCCTACAGGCCCTTGTCCCAAGCCCCTCTCCAGGTTTCCTGCAGCCCCTTTAGGCACTGGAGCTGCTCTCAGGTCTCCCCTTCAGGAGCCTTCTCTTCTCCAGGCTGAACCAGCCCAGCTCGCTCAGCCTGGCTTCAGAGCAGAGCTGCTCCAGCTCTCGCCAGCAGCCCCTTGGCCCTCTCTGGACTCGCTCAAGCAGGCCCACATGAGTGCACTTCCGTACATTTTCTCTTCAGATAACACTACGGCTTTTCATGTCTCTCCCATCCACAAGTGCACCTCATCCCCAGATTAACTTCAGTATCTTTAATAAAAGTAGTGATAGTATTTATTTACCTTCAGGTCATGCTGGGTTATGTTTCTTCTCTGTACCTCTCAAATGGATGAGTGTTACCTCTCTTCTTGCCCACTCTTGATTATGTTTTGCAGAATTGTTTCTGCTGTTGTCTGTTGCCTTTGCAGTACCTAACACAAACACAGACTCACAGAATAGGTGAGGTGGGAAGGCTCCTCTGGAGATCATCTTATCCACACCCCTGCTGAAGCAGGGCTACCCAGAGTCAGCTGCTCAGGCCCATGTCCAGGCGGCTTTTGAGTGTCTCCAGGGACGGAGGCTCCACCACCTCCCTGGGCAACCTGTGCCAGAGCTCTGTCACCTTCACAGGGAAACATTTCCTTATATTCAGAGAGAACCTCCTGTGCTTCAACTTGTGCCTGTTGCCTCTGATCCTGGCACTGAGCACCACTGGGAAGATTCTGGCTCCATCCTGTTTGCACTTTCCCTTCAGGTATGGATACACTTTGGTGGGATCCCCCTGAGGCTTCTCTGCCCGGTCAGCAGTTCTGTCCGCACCCACCCGAGCTCCCAAGGCGATGCTCGGCTTCCACCCTGTCAAACCCATGCTTATGCTCAGTATGTTTTTCAGGCTGTTATTCATCTGTTAGGCCACAGGACCCTGCCCCCCGATTCCTGCTCTGTGCAGGCCCCTCCTCCCCCTCTCCACTGCCCCCCTGATAGAACTCCCAGCACACAGCACCCTCACTGCTGCCTCTTCTCACAGGTACTGCCATCCTCCCGAGTGCTGCCGCGGCCTGATGCCACTGTGCTGACCCTGCATCCCCTTGAAGGGGTCAAGCCGGGCTCTGTGATCGGCTCAGTGGCACCCCCAGATGCCCCTGCGCGAGGACAGCTGACCTACACACTGGTAGGAGGTGGTGGGGATGGCACCTTTGTGGTTGACAGTGTGACAGGGGAGATTTACGCTGCCCGGGAGCTGGACTACGAAGCTGGGGCACGGCACGTGCTTCAAGTGAGCGCTGAGGACACTCAGCATGGATACCCCTCCAGCCGGCTGGTGCTGGTCCAGATCCATGTGCAGGACTGCAATGACCAGGCACCCACCTTCCCTGAAGACCCCATCACCATCGTGGTGCCTGAAAACACCCAGGCTGGTTCGTCCATCTTCACCTTCCAGGCACTGGATAGGGACGGGGTGGGTCCCAACAGCCAAGTGCGGTACGCGTTGCTGCACAAGGAGCCACCCGGGGCTCCCTTCCAGCTCGACAGCCGCTCGGGGCTGCTCACCCTCAGCCAGAGCCTTGACCGGGAGGCTGCTGCCTCTTTCCTTTTGGTGGTGGAGGCCACAGACCAGGCTCGCAACATCAGCCAGCGCCGCTCGGCAGCTGTCACGGCCCGCGTGTTTGTGACGGATGAGAATGACAACACGCCCGTGTTCCTGTCACCTGCTTCTGTCAGCGTCATGGAGGACCAGCCCACGGGGTTTGTGGCACTGCATGTGGTGGCCCAGGACAAGGATCTGGGGGAGAACGGGCGTGTGAGCTACTCGCTGAGAGCAGGCAACAATGATGGACGCTTCCACCTGAACCCCAGCACAGGTGAGGGCCCAGGAGGATGCAGCATGGCAGCAGGGACACTGGGAACACAGGCTGAGGAGCATGCAGGGATACACACATCTGGGGGATGAGCATGGTGCACAGGAGGAGGGCGAGGGCTGGGGAACATGGAGGGGGGAAACTGGTGGGGTGTGGAGGGCCCTAAGCGTAGCATCTGGTTGGCATGATACTGCTGTCCCTCTTAAATCATAGAATCATAGAATCATAGAATAGTTTGGGTTAGAATGGACCTTAAGACCATATAGTTCCAACTCCCCTGCTATAGGCAGGGATGCCTTATAGAATCATAGAATAGTTAGGTTTGGAAAGGACCTTAAGATCATCCAGTTCCAACCCCCCTGCCATGGGCAGGGACACCTCACACTCAACCATGTCACCCAAGGCCTCATCCAACCTGGCCTTGAACACCGCCAGGGATGGAGCATTCACAACCTCCCTGGGCAACCCATTCCAGTGCCTCACCACCCTCTCAGTAAAGAATTTCTTCCTTAGATCCAATCTAAACTTCCCCTGTTTCAGTTTTAATCCATTACCCCTTGTCCTATCACTACAGTTCCTAATGAAGGGCCTTCCATTAGACCAGGTTGCTCCACGCTCCGTTCAACGTGTCCTTGAACACTGCTGGGGTGAAGCATTCACAATTCCCTTGGGCAACCTTTGCCAGTGTCTCACCACCCTCACAGGGAAGAACTTCTTCCTTATATCCAGCCTGTATCTTCCATTTTTCAGTTTAAACCCATTACCCCTTGTCTTATCGCTGCAGTCCCTGATGAAGAGTACCTCTCCAGCATCCTTGTAGGCCTCCTTCAGATACTGGAAGCTGCTCTGAGGTCTCCATGCAGCTTCTCTTCTCCAGGCTAAACAGCCCCAATGTTCTCAGCCTGTCTTCATATGGGAGGTGCTCAAGCCCCTGATCATCCTCATGGCCTCCTGTTGACTTGCTCCAACAGCTCCATGTCCTTTTTATGTTGAGGACACCAGAACTGTATGCAGTACTCCAAGTAGGGTCTCCCCATAGCACAGTAGAGGGGGAGAATCCCATCCCATGAGTTGGTGCTTATGCTCTGGGGGCGCAGCCCAGCACGCGGGGGTTTCTGGACTCAAGCACACACTGAAGCCAGGTCATGGGGAGCTTCTCTTCACCCAACGCCCCCAAGTCCTCGGGACCTGACTGTCCCTGGCTCTCACCAGTGCTGGCAGTCTAGGGGTAGCTCTGCCCTGGGAGCTGTGGTGCCGCCTGGTCCCAGCTCGCCCCCTCCCCATGTCCACAGGTGCGCTCTCCATCGTGCGGGCTCTGAACCGGGAGGAGGTGGTGCAGCACAACCTGACCGTGGTGGCTATGGACCACGGCTTCCCACGCCGCTCCGCCACGCAGCTGCTGGCCGTGCTGGTTCTGGATGTCAACGACGAGGCTCCCACTTTTGAGAAACCCGAGTATGAAGCTCACATCATGGAGAACTTACCAGCTGGCAGCCCTGTGCTGCAGTTGCTGGCCACGGACCGGGACCTGGGTGAGGATGCAGGGCAAGGATGGGCTGCCCAGTTCTGTCAGGGGCCCTTGTGGAGATACAGCACCTAGGACCAGGTGCAGTCTGCTCTCTCACACCTGGTTTGGAGAGCCTTGCTGACCACAGCAGGGATGGATCATCTCCTGGCCTGCAGATGAGTAATGGGCTGGATCCTGAGAGAAGCTGAAAATGAGAATAGGGACTGTGATTCCCTCTGCTCCCCAGGACAGTGGCCTTTGTTCCTTGGGGGTTCTTTGGCCTATTTTCCCTTCCACAAGCTGGGCTGGGCTGGGACTTCCCCCCACCACTCTTCTCTGTTCCAGCTTTACCTGCCAGGGCTGAGGTCATTTCCCATAGCCTATGTGAGGCCTGGGTGGGAAGCATGGGAGAAGGCAGGTTCACAGCTGCAGCCAAATGAGGGGCTTCTGGGGTTGCTGCTGGGCTGCTCAAACCATGTTTTTCCATGCAGGTGCCAATGGGCAGGTGTCCTATGGGGGTCTCTCTGGGGGGCCCTTCTCCATCAACCCACAAACAGGGCTCATCACCACCACACACACCCTGGACCGCGAGGAGCAGGAGCAACATGTGCTGATGGGTAGGGCTGTGCTGGGGCACAAGGAGTGCACCAAACATAGGATAGGGAGCACATGGGGGTGCATTGGTGCTCTCTACTGCTGGGGGAGGGCAGGACATGAGCATGATAAGGGTCTGTGGGGCACACAGGATGGTTTGAACATGCAGGAACGCTGATGATCCCATGCCTTGCTGCCCCTGGGATTGTGTGGACATGCACATGAAAGCCTTGATAGCAGCTCCTCAGCAGCAGCGCAGCCTGCAGTGCTCTTGCTATGTTCCTGCAGTCTATGCACGGGATGGTGGCCTGCCCCCCAACCTCTCCAAGGCAACTGTGCGGATAACAGTAGGGGACGAGAATGATCACGCACCACACCTTGAAAGTGAGTCCTGCTCCGTGGAGGTCCCAGAGAACCAGAGCCGTGTGGCACTCTACACCCTGCGGGCCACCGACCCCGATGGAGGCGAGAACGGGCGCCTGGAATACCGCCTGGCAGGTGAGGCCACTAGAGCAATGCGGCTCCTCTTGGCAGCTGCCCCAACTTGCCTGCATCACCCATGGCACTTCCTGTTCCACTTCGGTTCTCTCCTACTCCAGACCACGTGTAGCTGCTGCCATTTCTCAACCCTCCAGTTTCTCTGCCCCGAGTAAAAAGCCCCC
The DNA here is from genome assembly GCF_963264785.1 of Psittacula echo. Taxonomy (NCBI): domain Eukaryota; kingdom Metazoa; phylum Chordata; class Aves; order Psittaciformes; family Psittacidae; genus Psittacula; species Psittacula echo. The sequence goes on along the minus strand of NC_137736.1, from coordinate 127,840,453 downwards.
CAGGATCTGGACAGGCTGCACTTCCTTATTCCCCAGGCTCTTGTCTGGTTCCCCAGGCTTGGACTAGTTTCATACCTCCCTTGGCTGCTCTGACCTGTTGAATTTAGAGGTTGCCAAGTGCGATCTCTTTACTGAGATCATGCCCTGTGTTATCTGAGACTCACTATGGCAGAAGCTCTGGCCTGTAAGCTGTTGGAGCCAGTTCTTAAAGTCACACAGAGATGGACCAAGGAGGTTCAATCCCACTGAGGCCGTACAGAGAAGAATTCACTGTACCTTCCCTGCCAGGCCACACTGAGATGGACTTCTTGCTGTCCTCTCTGGGCAGCGTAGGGCAGGTCCTTCCTTGTACTAGTTATCATAGAATAACTATGGTTTGTGTTGAAAAGGACCTTAAAGCTCATCCAGTTCCAATGCCCTGCCACAGGCAGAGGCACCTTCCACTGGACCAGGTTATATAGTCTTGTTATTCCCTCTCTTTTTCAGATGGAGACCCTGGGCAGGATTTCAGCCTAGACCCAGTCTCTGGTGTCCTCTCCACTGCACATGCTCTTGACCGGGAGCAAGTTGCTTCCTACAGCCTCACAGTGGTGGTGCAAGACCACGGCACTCCCCCACGGAGTGCCACCATGTCTGTGCACGTGAAGGTGCTGGACCTCAATGACAACACTCCTGGTTTCACTCAAGCTGCCTACCTGGTGGAAGTGCCAGAGGACTTGCCTGTCGGTGCGCTGGTGCTGCAGCTGGTGGCTCATGACCCAGATGAGGGCACAAATGGGCAGGTCTCCTACTACCTGGGCAACGAATCCCTTGGCATGTTCCAGGTTGAGCCGCAGAGTGGGCGCATCAGCAGCACCCAGGCGCTGGACCGGGAGCACCAGGCCAGCTACAGCTTCCTGGCCAAGGCTGTGGACTCGGCACCATGGGAGCCCAAGAGCGCAGCCGTGCGTGTCACCATCACTGTGCAAGATGTCAATGACCATGCCCCTGCCTTCCTGCACAGCCCACTCACTGTCAACTTGTCCCACCACACACCACTCAAGCAGGTTGTGGCCACCATGAGGGCAGAGGACAGGGATGCAGGTGCTAATGCCTCCATCCTGTACCGCCTTGCCACCCCCAACTCTGCCTTCGCCATCAACTCCTACACCGGAGATATCCAATTGCTGCAGCCCCTGGGCTCGCTCAGCCAGCGCCAGCGGACACTTTTCATCCTGGCCACTGACCTGGGGCAGCCGGCACTCTCCTCAACTGGGGTGGTGGTGATCCATGTGCAGGAAGAGCCCTTCCGTGGGCTGCGCTTTCCCCGGAGCACCAGTGACGTGGCTCTGCCGGAAAACGCTGCCCCAGGTATCGCCTGGGCAGTGTCCAGCAAGTGCTGGGGTGAAATAGGGCAGGACAGGAGGGGAGGTGGGTGCTGGGCTGGCATTGTTGTGGGAAGCTCAAACAGGGAGCACTGCCTGGTCCTGGGAAGCCCCATTATGCTTTGAGTAGACCCAAGGGACTGCGAGGTCTGACTGGTGCCCAGGCTGTTCTGGATGGTAATTCCTGTGGGATTGCTTGAGAGGGCCAGAGCACTGCTGGCAGTCACGTGCGTCCAGTTACTTCTGGAAGGGCCCCAGGGATCACAGTGAGACCACAGAGGTGACCGTGGGCAGGCCCATGAGTTCTGGCTCCCAGCCCAAAGTCGCATCCTCAGTGTCCCTGGCAGAGCTGTGTTCCTGTGGGGCGGCACGTGCTGCCCTCACACCTCCCTGACCCCCTGTCCACTGAGGCCCTGAGGCTCTGCTGCCCCTTCTGACAGCGTCACTCTTCCACAGGCACTGCTGTGGCGAGCATACAGGCCGTGCACATGGGGGGCTCATCTGGACACATCACCTACAGTATTGTCAGCGGCAACGAGAAGAAGGCTTTCCTCATCCAGCCCAGCTCAGGTATGACAACAAGACCACCAGGGCAAGCGGCAAGTGGACAAGTGGGAGGCAACCTGTGCCCAGAGCCCCCACTAAAGGGCACAGGAACACAGGCCATGGCTCTGTAACAGTAAATAGTGTTTGTTAGTGTTTGGACATATACTAAACACTGTTAACCTGTCATTGTCCAGAGGCTGTTAGCACAGGCTGTTAGTAGTTGGAGAACATAAGTGCCTGCTGTGGACAAGAGCAGGGAATGTCACAGGAGCATCCTCAACCCCATACTGTGGCACCTCAGGCTCTGCTGCTTCTGTCCCAGGCAGGAGCAGCCCTTCAGAAGGCAGAAGGCTGCTGACTGTTTTCTTTGTATATTCTGGCATCTCATGCAGTTTGTCTGTAAGGATTTGGCCTAGACCAATAGCTGCAGTAAGATGACTTTAGCTTGGAGCTTGTGCAGCAGCATGGGGCTTGACATGGAGCAGCTCTTTTTAAACAGGCCATACCTCAGATGGTGTCTCCATAGTGGGAGGGCTGTTGCATGCTGCAGTGTAAGCACAAGCTGCCTGTGCAGGATGCAGGGTCTATCACCCAGGGCAGATCACTGCAGCTAGCAAGAAGGCTGTTGGTTTGGAGAGGGCTCAGAAGAGCTCAGTGTGCTGCTTCTGTCTGAGAATAGCTGGGTGAGCAGAGGGATAGACTGAGTGCAAGGGAATGAAAGAATGAAAGAGAAGAAGAGGGATGGATATGCTGGTGCATCTCTCACCCCCTCTTCACCTGCCCCAACCTGCTGTCCCCTGCTCCCAGGTGCCATCTCAGTCCAGGACTCCAGCAGCCTGGATTTTGAGGCCAGCCCCCGGCTGCGCCTGGTGGTTCAGGCAGAGACAGCAGCTTCCTTCGGCTTCATGGCCATAAACCTGAACCTGCAAGATGTGAATGACAACTTGCCACGCTTCCAGCTGCAGAACTACGTGGCATTCATCTGGGAGTCACAGAGCTACGACTCACCCGTCATCCAGGTATCCCTGGGGACACACACAGGGACATTGGCCCCTGGCCTGCTTCTCTGCTGGGCTGAGGGGGTGCGCCATGGACCTGGGGCTGATGCCTATGGAGGGGTCCAGCCTTTGGAGGGCTGTGGCTTGCAGGGCTCCACAACCAAACTGCCGAACCTCTCCTGTGGCTTTGCAGGTCCTGGCAGATGATTTGGATCAGGGAGCAAATGGGCAGGTGACTTATGCCATCAACCAGTCACTGCCAATGACAGGCTTGTATCACATCAACCCTCAGACTGGCACCATCACTACTGCTGCCATCCTGGACAGGGAGATCTGGTCTCAGACCCGGTGAGTGGAGCCAGACTAAATTGTTCCACAGGTGTGAGGGGCATAGCTGTGGAGCAGCATCCTCAGAGATGCTGGTACTAAGCAGCGATAGATGCTCTGCTGCTCGGTGCCACCCAAAGCTGTCTCAGCCCTGTCTGTTCAATGGTTTTGCCAAACAGCAGGAATTTAGGCTTAGTGTTAACATGGGGAGCACATGGTATTGAAGGCATGACAGATGGCCATCAGGTGATCCAGAGCTCTGTTCAGCTTGGCTCTGCAAAGATGAGAAGATTATGAATGGGGGTAGTGGTCTCTTCAGTGGCTGCATCCATCCACTTTCCTGCCTGCTTAATCCAGGCCTCATATGCTCAGTCCCTTCCCACTCCCCTACATTGCACCCTTCTGCCCTGCCACCATGCTCCAGGGGCTCTGCACTGCCTTGACCCCTCTTGCAAGTCCTGTTGCAGTCAATCCAGGCCCTTTGGGCCCCTCACCGTGTGCACACACTCCAGACATCAGCCAGTCTAGCCACACGTAAGTAAGGTAATGGCAAACACACAATGAATTTAAGTCTTCCCCTATTCTGTAGACGTTCATGGTTCAGACGCAAGGAAGAGCTCCTGCCACTCCCCCAGGCTATGTTCTCCCCCTCAGTATGCATGCTCCAGTGGCTGCATGTCTCTGTGCCCAGGCATGGGGAGACCTAGGGCATTCATTCCATTCCCATACCCATCACCATTCCACAGAGAGGCTCCATGCATTCCCCAACACCCGGGAACGCTCCAGATGCTTCCCTGCCTGCATCCCACAGCATGGTCTGCCTGCATCATCCCCCACAAACGTCTCTGACTCTTGCAGGGGGTGCATCCCCTCCCTCCCCTTGCCAAAGCCTCCAGCCATGCATATTCTGTCGCTTGTGCCCATGCCAGGGCTGGTCATGAATCCATTGCCCACCACATGCTCCAAAGGCTTGTGCCCACATTCAGAGGTTGTTTGTGTGTTCACAAACCCACTGCCCTCCAAACACACACCTCAAATGTGCTTCCATCCGCTGCCCTGCCCTCTACTCATGCACACATCCACTGCCCTCACATGCTTTCCAGATGCTCTGCACATCTCTGTTGCCCCAGACACTTCAGATGCTGTGCACAGTTCCACTGCCACATACACACCCTTCAGCCTGTGCTTACATGAAGGAACCCCAACATGTTCCAGATGCAGTGCATGCATGCATTGCCCCCTCACACACATGTCACATGCCTGTGAACTGTGTGCTGTGCCTTTGTGCTTACCCACAGTTTGGTGGTAACAGCCATGGACAGAGGGACCCCGCCGCTGGTGGGCTCAGCCACGCTGACTGTGGTGGTGATGGACGTCAATGACAACAGCCCCACCATCCCGTTTCCCTGGGAGGTGCGGGTCCCAGAGAGTAAGTGTAGCTCAACCCCATGAGGTAACGTGGCACCTATGACACAGGGTGAGGTATGGTGCACACCCGAGGGTCGGGAAGAAGCCCCCAGGGTAACCTGTCCCTGCCCTTGCCAGGGCTGGCTCATGCTGCCCCACAGGCAGAGCTCCCCCAGAGTCCCTTGGCACTGCCCCGTATACCTGGGGGCAGTACTGCCCTGATGCTGCAGATGTGTCTCAAGGGAACCAGCTGAATTCCCAGCTCATCCCTGGCCTTGGCCAGCACTGCAGGAGCTGTGGCTGCACACACCTCCCTTGCCTGCTCGCTGTGTGCCCTGTGCCAACCTCGGCCTGCCCAGCCCAGCTCCGGAGACCTTCCCCATCACCCCCAGTATCTCTCTTTGTCATAGTATCATAGAATGGTTTGGGTTGGAAGGGACCTTAAAGCTCGTCCAGCTCCAACCCCTGCCACGGGCAGGGACCACTTCCACTGGAGCAGCTTGCTCCAAGCCCCTGTGTCCAACCTGGCCTTGAACACTGCCAGGGATGGGGCAGCCACAGCTTCTCTGGGCAAAACTTCTCTTGTTCCCAGTGCCCAGGCTCTGCACTGAGCTGGTTTCCCAGCGAGAGTCAGTTGCTCTCTTGAGGAGGGGGCACTACTTGCTCATGCCTGGCCTCTCCACAGACACTCTGCTGGGCACCCAGATAGCCCAACTGACCGGGAATGATGTGGACTCAGGCCCTGCGCTCTCGTACACGCTCTTGCTGGATGGGGATGCTGTGGGCACGTTCAGTGTGCTGCGCTATGGCGGACGCATTGCGCTCACAGGGCCGCTGGACTATGAGCAGCGCAGCCACTACACTCTCACCCTGCGAGCCTCCGACACCCGCCACGAGACAGAGGCCAACCTCACTGTCATTGTGGAGGATGTGAATGACAATGCTCCGACCTTCAGCCAGGGCTTCTATCAGGTACCACACACAGAGGTGTGCCAGCGGCAGGGTCTGTCCCACACAAACCCCTCTGCGGCTCCTACCTGGCCTTGCAAGGCACAGAGGCTGCTTGGGGTCTGAGCCTGTTCTGGCCCCTCTCTTCCTGGGCTCCCATTCATACCCTGACACTCCTCATGCTATGTCTGTGGTGTAGCTAGGAGGCTGACACCAGACACTTGGCACTGGGATCAGCCACTGCACAGCCGCTTGCAGACAGTTCATGCTGAAATAGATCATAGATTCACAGGCTCACAGACTGACTTGTGTTGGAAGGGACCTTAAAGCTCCTCCAGCTCCAACCCCTGCCACGGGCAGGGACACCTTCCACTGGAGCAGCTTGCTCCAAGCCCCTGTGTCCAACCTGGCCTTGAACACTGCCAGGGATGGGGCAGCCACAGCTTCTCTGGGCACCCTGGGCCAGCGCCTCAGCACCCTCACAGGGAAGAGCTTCTGCCTAAGAGCTCATCTCAATCTCCCCTCTGGCAGGTTAAAGCCATTCCCCTTGGCCTGTTCCTACAGGCCCTTGTCCAAAGCCCCTCTCTATCTTTCTTCATGGAAAGACTGGGAAGGATAGAAGTGGTGGGAGATGGGTCACAACCTGGACAAGTGTTTCTGGCAAGCCCTGGCCCGAGGCCCCCCAAGCAGATTACTGAATGAGGGCTGACTGATACAGTGTGCTGCATCTCTGGAGCAGAGGTGCAAGGAGCTGAGAAGCCACAGAAATGCTTGGAGGCTGTGAGAGCACACTCCAGTGGGACTGTCCGTTGGTATGTGTTTGGCACACCAGAAAGACAAGAGTTGTTTTGATTTGTATGAAATACCTTCTGTGAAGAAAATATTAGCAATTAAAGAGTTCTTCAGAGTAGCAAAGTAGACAAAAGGATCAGGAACCAGCTGCTGAAGCTGATTGACAGTCACACTAACAAGGCAAGGTGCTGTGCATGTGGGCCAGGTCCTCTCTGTGTGCCAGCCCTGGTGCAGAGGTGGGGAAGGCTCTGGCCAGCACAGAGCTGGGCCACCTTGGCTGTCGTTGCCCTGGCCAGCCCTGACCCCTCCCAGCCCCAGTGGCTGGCTCCCAGCTTAGGGCACCAGGCACTGACCAGGGCTTCCTCCTCTTCCAGGTGCTGCTGCCAGAGCACACGCCTGCAGGCAGCGTCGTTCTCACTGTGAGTGCAACTGACCCGGACGTGGGGACCAACGGGGATGTCACCTTCCGCCTGGCCGTGCCCAGCCGCGATGTTGCCATCGACCCCAGCAATGGTGCGTGGTGCTGGCTGCTGAGTGGGACCCATCCCGTGGGGTGCTTTGGCTGTGCCCCATGCTGGCCTGGGTGCAGCTCCTCACCAGGTCACTGTCTGGAGTGGCCGGTGAGGCAGATGTGGTGCGGGGCCCCCTGAACACTCCCACTGGAGCATCCCAGACACTTGTGCCTCCAGCCAACAACCCCCGTGCCCTTTCCCTAGTGTCTCCCCCATGCTGACTCTTTGTGCCCTCACAGGGACCCTCTTCACCCTCCGGCAGCTGGAGTTTGATGCAAGTCAGCCCACCCTGGACCTGGTAGTGGAAGCTCATGACCATGGCTCACCCAGCCTCTCCTCCTGGGCCACGGTGCAGCTCCAGGTGCTGGATGTGAATGACCACAGCCCCAGCTTCCAGGAGCCACGCTATAACGCCAGTGTCCCTGAGGACCTGCGCCCAGGAACCACAGTGCTGACCCTGGAAGCAGGCGACGCAGATGTTTCCCGGGAGAATGCTGGCTTTGACTACACCATCGTCAGTGGCAACGCTGGCAATGCCTTCCGCATGGAGAGCCGGGTAGCCTGGGCTGGGGGGCACTTCCGCACGCAGGGAGCCTTGGTGCTAGTGGAGTCCTTAGACTTTGAGGCCATCCCGGTCTACAACCTCACTGTGGCAGCCTCAGACCGGGGCCTGCCGCAGCGCAGCACCACCGTGCCTGTGCTCATCACTGTGCAGGACGTGAACGACAACCCGCCCGTGTTCACGCGGGCCGAGTATCGCACAGCAGTGAGCGAGAGTGCGCCAGCTGGCACCGAGCTGCTGCGCCTGGTGGCCCACGACGCTGACTCGGGGCCCCGCGGTCACGTTCACTACACCATCAGCTCAGGGGACCAGCACGGGCTCTTCCAGCTGCACGAGAGCACGGGGGCCCTGTGTCTGGTGCAGCCGTTGGACCGGGAGGCACAGGCTGTGCACACGCTTGTGGTGCAGGCCACAGATGTGCCAGGTGGACACTTTGCGCTGGTACCAGTGGCCATCGAGGTGAAGGATGTCAACGACAACAAGCCCTACTTCCCGGTGGAGGTGCTGAGTGCCAGCATGCGGGAGAACCTGCCTCCTGGAACACTGGTCACCACGCTGCGTGCTGTTGACGCAGACACTGGTGTCTTCGGGGAGCTGCAGTACACGGTGCTGGAACAGGCAGTGGGGGAGCCCAGCGTGGCTGAGGGCCGCGACGCTTTTGCCATCAACAGCAGCTCTGGGGAGCTGCGCTCCTGCCTTACCTTTGACTATGAACGAGCCAAAGCCTTCCAGTTTCTCGTCAGGGCCACGGATGCCGGCAATGCCTCTGCCACAGTGACGGTGCGGGTCCTGGTGACGGGGGAGGATGAGTACGACCCCATCTTCCTGAGCCCCTCCTTCAACTTCGAGGTCCCAGAGGGAGCCCGCAAAGGACAGAGCATTGGGCGGGTGCTGGCAACAGATGAGGACGAGGGGGCCGACGGGGTTGTACTGTACTCCCTGGCAAAGCCCTCGCCGTACTTTGCCATCAACCAAACCACAGGCACCATCTACCTACGTGTGGACAGCCAGCCGCAGGCCGGGGCTGGGCGCGCCAAGAGGGAGCCTCGCGAGATGAGCCTGGAGGTGCAGGCGCGCAGCCCCCTGCCTGCCTCGCGCTCAGCCTCAGCACAGGTCACCATCGATGTCACGCACACCTCCTTTGGCCTGGCTCCCGACCTCAACCTGCTGCTGGTGGCTGTGGCTGCCTCGCTGGGGGTCGTGGTGGTGCTGGCTGCCGTGGCCATTGTGCTGGCGCTGGTCCGCTCCCGGCACCGGCGGGGACGTGAGAAGCCAGAGGGAGACGGGCCGCTGGGCCGCGTGCCGAGCGGATCCCTGCAGAAGCTCGGCCGCGAGGAGCCAGCGCTTCCCGGGAGTGAGCACATTTACCACCAGGCCCTGCCGGGGTACGGCGGCGAGCCGGCAGGGCCCTACACGCGGGGCGGCTCACTGGACCCCTCGCACTCCAGCGGCCGAGGCTCCGCCGAAGCCGCTGAGGATGACGAGATCCGGATGATCAATGAGTACCCACGTGTGGCCAGCATCACCGCCTCCATGCAGGAGCACATCTCTGCCCGCGGCCCCGACTCTGGCATCCAGCAAGATGCCGACCAGCTCTCCGATATCTCCTGTGAGCCGGCCGCCTTGGAGGGCGCCCAGTGGTTCAAGAGCAAGAAGGGCTCCGGGCTGCTGCTGCCGGGGCCACCGCCACTGTACCGCGAGGATGGAGGCAGCAGCGCCTTCCTCGGTGTGCGCTGCGGCCTTAGCGTCTCTTCCCAGCCTCAGGACTACACCTTTCCGGAGGATGGAAAGCCCTCTGTGGAGGGCTCGCTCACTGCCATCGTGGCCAGCGATGAGGAGCTCCGCGGCAGCTACAACTGGGATTACCTGCTGAACTGGTGTCCCCAGTTCCAGCCACTGGCCAGTGTCTTCACAGAGATCGCCCGCCTCAAGGATGAGAGCTCTTTGCGCAAGCCCTTCCCAACCAAGCCCAAGGCAGAGCCCAAGCCCCGCATCGACCCCCCACCCCTCATCACCTCGGTGGCCCACCCAGGTGCCAAGTCTGTGCCCCCCAAGCCACCACCGGGCAGGACCTTCCCGCACCCGTCTTCCCTGCGCCGCTCGCCCATCAGCCACGAGGGCTCCATCTCCTCCTCTGCCATGTCACCCAGCTTCTCCCCTTCACTGTCCCCGCTGGCCGCCCGCTCCCCCGTGGTCTCGCCCTTTGGCATCTCCCAGGGGCCTTCTGCCTCTGCCATCAGCGCTGAGCACTCGCTGGAGCCCCCCGAGGAGGCCGAGCTCAGGATTTAGACCTGGGCCCACGGACTCCTCCACCCCCCCCGCAGCCATGTGGGGTCAGGAGCGAGGCCAAGCCCTGGGCTGCGTTTTGTGGGTGCTAATCCTGCTCTCCCAGCACCTTGCCTGGCCCAAGGCTCCTGTGGGCTGAGGGTTCCTGTGTGATTTGGAGCTGTTGGCTCCTGTCCCTGCAGTCTGGCCGATTCGGTGCTGGTTTTGATGCCCTATGGACTGCTGGTGACAGCACCCAAGGGCGATGGTTCCTCCTGCTGCTCGTGGTCTCAGATCAGCACCTGGCAGGATGGTGCTCCATGGTACTGTGTGCTCTGAGAGGCTGGGAGCAGATGGGTGCTCCCAAGAGACTGCAGACCTGGCTCCAGCTGCACAGCAGCCTGGGTGCAGCAGGACACTGTGCCAGCCCTGCTGGCCCCTTGCCTGCAGGGGCTCCGGGGCTGGGGAGTGATGCTCCCAGGGCAGGTACAGCCACAGCTGCCTGACAGTCTGCCCATGCTGTCTGTGGGAATGGGGATGGCCGAACCTGCTTCCCCATAGTGAGGGGAGACCCATCCCAGGCCAAGCTGGGGCACGAGGAGAAGGCAGTGCCCCCTTTCTGCATGCTGCTCCATGGCTGCTGTGGGGAAAGGGGATTCTTTGGGGTCTCTCAAGCCCTTCCATCTCCTACCACTCACTACAGGTGACCCTTTTAGGGGATCTCCCTCCCAGGGCTGCTGGAGAGCCCCGCTCCTCAGGGCCTGGGCTGGGAGGCAGGTGCCCTGCTCACCATGGGAGCCCCATTCCGGGGTAGCTGCTCCCAGGCCAGGTGCCTCTGGGCTGCAGCTTCCTTCAGCACAGGCATGGGCACTGCTCATGCACCAGGAATATGGTGCTGTGGAGCTGGCAGGAGCAGTGAGAGCTGCAGTAGAGCTGACCCCAAGACCCAGCCCCAAGAAAGGCAGCGATGTGTGCATGCAGTGACATCAAGCAGGGTCCTTCTCCCTTCCCATCTGCCCCAGGCCTCCAGCTGCAGGGTGGAGGATGGGAAGGGGCACCCCAAAAAGCCACATGCCTGAAGCAGGCACAACGGCAGCCAGCGTGTTACCAGGCAGCCGCAGTGTGGGACACTGTGCAGCCAGGCTGCCTGGGCCCTGCAGTGTGACTGTGACATGGCCACCAGGACAGGGTGTCACCAGGGACACCTCCAAAACATGGGTAGGACAGAAGCCAGGCCCTGAAGCTGCTCAGCACCACTCCAGCACACCATGTGAGCATGGGATAGAGCCATGCTTCAATGGGGCTGGTCCCCATCCTCACCACAGCACCACTCACACAACCAGCCTTGCAGCCAGTGTCACATCACCCATGGGGCAGCCCCCAGCGAGCGCTCCCCACAGGCCACGGTAGGTCCCGGTGGGTGGCCCCATGCCCTGGGGTGGAGCCCTGGTGCCCTGGATGCTCACAGTCACTGTGACCCACACATGGACACAGGTGCAGAGCGAGGGTGAGGACTGAGGCACGTGGGGCACACCGGCTGCCCCAGATATGAGGTTAGCCTGGGTGTGAGTATGGCTGTGGTGTCAGGGAGGACACCCAGCCACCTAAGTAGAGGGGCTGGGGGAATTTCCTTCCTATCACACTTTTCCTAGGCCCACTTCATAGCCTCAGCCCAAAGCAGGTCAACACCATGGCTGCAACCCCAGCCCCAGAATATTTACCATAGCAGCTAGAACCCATCACTTTTGCTCACTCCCTCCCCATTTCCTACCAAGAGCCGTCCGTGGCTGCAGCCAGATCACTGTGTCAGCCCTCCACCTCCCACTCTGTGATGCAGGTCCCAGCCCAGCCTGTACCGTGGGAGACAGGGGTCTGCAGCAGCAGTGGTGGCTCTGGGGGTGCTGCTGGGCCATGCCTACATTGCCTGGAACTCACAGAGCACCTGGGGTGACTCTGGGAGAGGAGGATGGTTCTGCCTCCCTCAGCACAGGGACAGCCCAGGGAGGCTCTGGGGCAGGCACCCCTCATCCCTGCTCACTGTGGGAAGCACTGAGGGTGCCAAGCACTCCCCAGCCCTGCGCGGGCCAGGGTGGCCGAGCAGCAGGTCTGGGACACTGGAGCTGGGATGAGTCAGCCTGAAGTGCCACAGTCACACACCATGGGCTGGGAGGCATGGCCATGGGCACAGCCGCAGTGTCACACGGCATGGGCACAGCCGCAGTGTCACACACCATGGGCACAGCCGCAGTGTCACACAGCATGGACTGGGGAGCACAGCCATGGGCACAGCTGCAATGTCACACACCATGGGCACAGCCACAGTGTCACACAGCATGGGCACAGCCACAGTGTCACATACCATGGGCACAGCCGCAGTGTCACACAGCATGGGCACAGCCACAGTGTCACATACCATGGGCACAGCCGCAGTGTCACACACCATGGGCACAGCCACAGTGTCACACACCATGGGCACAGCCGCAGTGTCACACACCATGGGCACAGCCGCAGTGTCACACGGCATGGGCACAGCCGCAGTGTCACACACCATGGGCACAGCCGCAGTGTCACATACCATGGGCACAGCCGCAGTGTCACACGGCATGGGCACAGCCGCAGTGTCACACACCATGGGCACAGCCGCAGTGTCACACGGCATGGGCACAGCCGCAGTGTCACACACCATGGGCACAGCCGCAGTGTCACATACCATGGGCTGGGGAGCATGGCCACAGGCCCCGCCAGGAGCCCTGCCACCAGTTATTTATTTTTACACATTGTAATATGACTCCTGTTTTCTACTTTGTTTGTACCTTTTGTATCGTGTTGCGCTGAGCTGCATGTATCGGGTGCTGCGCTTCGGCCACGCACGGCTGCTCCGGCACAGCCTGGACCCAAGTGCCAACTCCTCAAAGAAATGCCTTAATAAACCACACTTGTTTGTACAGAGATGGACATTGCTGCTGCGGGCTTGCCATGTGTGGCCAGCGGGCAGGAGAAGGGCCAGAAGCTGCTGGCACACAGGTAGGAGCAGTGCCCTGCACTTAGCTCTGTGCAGCTCTTTGGGTGGCAGCGCTGGGATGCACTGAGGCACGTGGGCTGTGCTGTGGCAGCTTCTGGTCCCTGGGGCAGGTGCCGCCCAGCCACCACTGCCAGTGTCCTGGACTCAGGTCAGGCCAGTACATGTGGTGCACTGATGCTGCGAGGGCTGGAGCAGCTCTGCTCTGGAGCCAGGCTGAGAGAGCTGGGCTGGGTCAGCCTGGAGAAGAGAAGGCTCCTGAAGGGGAGACCTGAGAGCAGCTCCAGTGCCTAAAGGGGCTGCAGGAAACCTGGAGAGGGGCTTGGGACAAGGGCCTGTAGGGCCAGGCCAAGGGGAATGGCTTGAACCTGCCAGAGGGGAGACTGAGATGAGCTCTTAGGCAGAAGCTCTTCCCTGTGAGGGTGCTGAGGCGCTGGCCCAGGGTGCCCAGAGAAGCTGTGGCTGCCCCGTCCCCAGCTGGATGATCATTAAGGTCCCTTCCAACCCAAACTGTCTCCATGGTTCCATGATTCACTGGGTACTGAGGCCCCTTTATCCCCCACCCACGGCAGGCCAGCGGCTCAGCCCAGCAGCAGCTGCTCGTTAGAGCAATCAGCCCTCTCAGGCCAATGTGATCGCTTTGGCCAGACAGACCCATGAATAATCTCCCGCAAACCGCATCCCTCTTAGGTCCTGCCCGAAGCTGTGAGCAGCTGGAGCTGGAGGCCGCAGCGCCCCCGGCCGACGGGCGTCAAGGCCGAGCGCGGCGATGCCCCGCGGGCTGCAGCTGGAGCCGCTGAGCTGGAGCCATCGGGAGCCGGGGATGGGGAGGGGAGCGCCCCGGGTGCGCCGGGACAGGGCGGTTGCGGGACACGGGAGGGTCGCGTGCTCTGGCGTGGGGCGAGGGCTGAGCGGTGCAGGGCAGCGGCAGAGGAGGTGCCAGACGTGGCCCTGTCCTGCAGCCAGGTCCTGGTGCTGTCCCCATGCACGTCCCTGCACACCCCGAGTCGTGTCCTCACCGGGCGCAGGGAAGCGGCAGCGCTACGTCCCGGCACAGGGGAAAGCTCTTCTCATCAGCAAGGCAGGGCACGGGGCTCTGTTCCCTGAACCTCCTGTGCTGCACCATGTCCTGGGCCCTGCACACACCATGCCCAGACCTTGCCCTGCTGTGGCCTGGCCACAGTCTCGCCACACAGAGCTCCCTGCTCATTCCCAGCTGCAGCTGCTGCAAACCACAGGGCGCTGCATCCATGGGAACTGTGTGCTTCCAGCCGCAGGGACCAGAGAGCCCCAAGGCTGCACGCAGCTCGTGTGATGGGCAGCACCTTCAGAGGAGTGCTAGCATCTGCCAGGAATGGGGATAGAGCAGGGGGGTCCTAAAATCATAGGCTCATAGAATGGCTGGAGCTGGAAGGGACCTTAAAGCTCCTTCAGTCCCAACCCCCTGCCACGGGCAGGGACCCCTTCCACTGGAGCAGCTTGCTCCAAGCCCCTGTGTCCAACCTGGCCTTGAACACTGCCAGGGATGGGGCAGCCACAGCTTCTCTGGGCACCCTGGGCCAGCGCCTCAGCACCCTCACAGGGAAGAGCTTCTGCCTAAGAGCTCATCTCAGTCTCCCCTCTGGCAGGTTCAAGCCATTTCCCTTGCCCTGTCCCTACAGGCCCTTGTCCAAAGCCCTTCTCCAGGTTTCCTGTAGCCCCTTCAGGCACTGGAGCTGCTCTCAGGTCTCCCCTTTCACACAGCAGAGGGGCAGGATCCCCTCCCTGAGCTGCTGCTCACGCTCTGGGGGTGCAGCCCAGCACACAGGAGGGTTCTGGGCTCAAGTGCTCACTGAAGCAGGGTTATGGGGAGCTTCTCCTCACCCAACACCCCAAGTCCTTCTCTGCAGGCTGCTCCATCCAGTCTCCCACAGCCTGGATCTGTACTGGAATTGCCCGGACCCAGGGGCAGGACCTTGGCCTTGGCCTGATTGAACTCTATGAGGTTTCCACCTCTCCAGGCTGTCCAGGTTGTGGTGTGGACACAAGGACCAGCCTCAAGTGGCAGGGGAAGCACCTTTGGAGGTCAGGCAGGGGCTGCGTGAACCTGAGGAACATAGGACCTCACCTGCCCAGCTGTGATCCCAGCCCTGGCCCAATCCCTCCTTAGCTCTGCCTCATGCTGCTGCAAAGCAAGAGCCTCACTGGGGCTCCTCCCCGGCAGCAGCTGCTCTGGATGCAGCAGCTTGGGCCTGGCAGGTGGTTTTCCCATTGTCTGTCTCTTCCTGGCTTGGACTCTGCTCTGCAGAAGCAGGAAAGCTGGTGGGAGCTGTGGGAGTTGGGCACGCAGCTGAGCCAAACTGGCTGGGGCAGCCGGGGTCACAGCACCCTCTGCCCCACTGCCACCCTGAGCCCCCAGCACTGCTCATGGGCACCAGGATCTGCTCTGCGGTGCAAGAGGCACGAACTCGAGAGCTCCGCTGCAGGAAAGGCTCAAACCTTCCCCAACCCCGAGGTCTGCAAGTACCATAACGCCACTGTTGTGATTGCAATTACGAGAGCTCCTGGTGTGGGAACAGGGCCGAGGGGACAAGTACAGGAAGACGGGAGTGGGAGCCAAGTGGCGGCTGCTGTGGTGCCAGCTGGACAGAGGCTGCTGCAGGCGCTCAGCACGGTGCAGACACAGCTCCTGCTGCACAGGGCATCAGCACCTCACACTGAGCCCGGGACCGAGCGATGGGCTCCAAGTCCTGAGCCTCCTGCTGCCCTGTCCCCCCGGTGCTCCTGACCAAGACCCATGGTTTGGGCCCGTGGTTTCCCCCTGTGGCTGTGGTGTGAGCACCAGCAGGGCCAGGACACAGAGCCCTGACATGAGGATGTCAGACATGCTCTGCCACAGACCCTGTGCTTCAGGCTCCTCCGGACTCACTGGTGATGCACAGTCCCTGCACAGCAGGGACAGCCCAGGCACTGCCATACAGCTCTGCTGCCAAGCGGCCTGGAGGGGACACAGCAGCAGGCTCAGAGGGGAGCTCAGACATTGCCATCCTCTCCTGCTGCCCCTCCTCAGAGCAAGCTTCCAGGCTCATGGAATAGGGGAGACTTGCAGCCCCCTCTGTACCAGCCCTGCTGCTCCAGTGCGTTCTTCTCCTGCCAGGGGCTGCTTCCCCCAACAAACATCCATCCCTGAGGTGCTGCTGGACTGGCCCCAGCCTGAGCTCCTCTAACGAGACCTGGATATCTGAATTGGATGCTGAAGAGGGACTCTTCCTCAGGGACTGTAGTGATGGGTCAAAGGGTGATGGGCTCAAACTGAAAAGGGAAATTCAGGTTAAATATAAGGCAGAAGTTCTTCCCTGTGAGGGTGCTGAGGCGCTGGCCCAGGGTGCCCAGAGAAGCTGTGGCTGCCCCATCCCTGGCAGTGCTCAAGGCCAGGTTGGACACAGGGGCTTGGAGCAAGCTGCTCCAGGGGAAGATGTCCCTGGCCGTGGCAGGGATTGGGAGTGGAGGAGCTTTAAGGTCCCTCCAACCCAAACCAGGCTGAGATTCTATAAATGGGACCCAGCCTGGAACCACCAGCCCCACATGGCCCCTGCCCCCCCAGGCCGGGACCCTGCACGGACCAGCGGCAGCCCCGCGGCTCCATCTCCTGCCCAGGCATCCTCCCGGGCCCCGGCTGCCTGGAGAGCGGACAGGTAAGACCGGGGGGGGAGCAGCTCGGACCAGATCGCTCCGGGAGGCGGCCGGTACCGTGCGCGAGCAGCCCCTCCGGGGCCCGGCAAGTGACCCCCACTGCCGGCCCGTGACCCCAGCCCGCCCCGGCACAGGCGGCGCGGCCAAGCTGCCGAGTGGCCGGGAGGAGCGGCCGAGCCCCGAGCACGCTCATAGACCGCCGCTCCCGCCTGCCCGCTTCGCCACCGCCTGCCGGGTCCCAGGCCCTGCCCATCACGTGACAGCGGTTTGGGCCTCCTCATGTGACTGGAATCATGCGCCCGCACACGTGATCGGGTCGCCGCAGGGGGAGGCGGCAGGATGGCGCCGGGGTACCGGAGCCGGGGGGTCCGGACCGGGGTGGCGGGGGGCGGGAGAGCTCGGGGGGGAGGGGGCGGCGGGGTCCCCGGTGGGGAGGTGACGGGGGTCAGGAGGGGTTCCTCAGCCCGGGGGCGGGAGGACGGACGGGCACCCGGCAATGCCCGAGTGTCCCGTGGTCCCGAGGCCGCGCCGGTGCCGCTGTCCCCTGACTGCCTGTTACAGGTACCGGAGTCTCCCCGCCGCGCTGGTACTGTGCGCGGCCGCCTGGAGCTGCGCCGCGGGGCCGGTGCTGGAGCAGGACCAGCCGTTCCGGTAGGTGCGGGGCTGGGGGCGGGGCCTGGGCGCGGGAGCCCGGCTGCCGCTCACGGCCCGCCCGCAGCGTCCCCCCGGGCTGGGCCCACACCGGCCGCGTGGAGCCCGGGTACGATGTGCAGCTGACGTTCGCGCTGCGGCAGCGCGGCCTGCGGCGCCTAGCCCGGGTCGTCGAGGCTGTGTCGGACCCGCGCTCATCACAATACGGTAACGGCTGTCACCGGTCACCACGACACGGTATCGACCGTGCCCTGCAGGGAGGTGCTCTGACCTCAGCTCTGCCTCACAGGCCAGTACCTGTCCCTGGAGCGTGTGCGAGGCCTTGTCCAGCCGTCCACAGCCACGCTCATGGTGGTGCTGAAGTGGCTGCAGGGACATGGTGTTGAGACCTGCAGGAGTGTCGCCACCTTGGATTTCCTGGAGTGTCGCATGCCAGCAAGGTGTGACCTTCCCGTGCCCAGTGGGGCTACAGGAAACCTGCAGAGGGGCTTTGCACAAGGGCTTGTAGGGACAGGACAAGGGAATGGCTTGAACCTGCCAGAGGGGAGACTGAGCTGAGCTCTTAGGCAGAAGCTCTTCCCTGTGAGGGTGCTGAGGCGCTGGCCCAGGGTGCCCAGAGAAGCTGTGGCTGCCCCATCCCTGGCAGTGTTCAAGGCCAGGTTGGACACAGGGGCTTGGAGCAAGCTGCTCCAGTGGAAGGTGTTCCTGCGCATGGCAGGGGTTGGGACTGGAGGAGCTTTAAGGTCTCTTCCAGCACAAACCATTCTGTGATTCCATGGCTGCTCTTCCCACCAAGACAGAAGCACACAGACCTTCCCTGTCCTGCTGCAGCACCCTCTTTCCCTGGGTCTGCAGTGGAGGCATGAGCCGCTTTTTTTCCTGGGCCTGAGGGCTCCATGGCCGTAACGTGGCTGCCTGGATGCCCAGTCCCAGTGCTGGGAGAGTCAGCCAGTGACAGAGTGCTGGGAACAAAGCATGTGGGTCTGTTAGGGGCTTGGGCCAGCCCCACATCTGGTCTTGCCTTCTGTGGGGCTGCAGAGTCCCCTCTGCAGGACCTGGGATAGAGATGCAGGGGGCAGAGCTCAGGCTGGGTTTGGTGAGGGCAGTTGGTCAGGTATGGACAGAGCTCTTTGCTTTGCGTGTGCTGTGGGTCTCAGCAGCGGGAGGGTGGAACTGGGCCAGGGGCAGGCACTGACCCTGTGTGTGGCTGTCCCTGTGCTGCAGCACGGCCGAGCGCGTCCTGCCAGGGGCCGAGTTCCACCAGTACGTGAAGGGGCAGCGCAGCGTGGTGCGATCCCCGCGCCCCTACACAGTCCCCACGGAGCTGGCGGAGCACCTTGACTTTGGTACGTCCTGCAAGGGGAGCCCTGAGTTCTCACTGCCTGGGCGGGGAGAGGGAGGTTACAGCACTGAGCAGCCAGGACTGACCACCTCAGTGTTCCACAGGACAGGGACAAGTCCTCCAGGCTGCCCCTGGGCTCCCCTGAGGGGCTTTATGCATGCCCCATCTCTGGCAGTGTTCAAGCCCAGGTTAGATGGGGCTTGGAGCCACAGCTTCTCTGGAAAAACAACCTGTGCCAGGGTCCAACTTGCCTCCTCCTGTCAGGTCCTGCAGGGGACGGCAACCCTTGTGGGACATGAAGCCTGAGCGAAGGTGGTGAAGGGCGAGCCAAGGGACCATGATACCATCCTGCTGCAGCTCTGGGTTCTAACAGCCACTTCTTTTCCTGCTTGGTTGTGCACCAGTGGGTGGCCTGCACCGGTTCCCTGCAGAGAGAAAGATGGTCAGCAGAGCCTGGATCAAGAAGGAGCTGGAGCAGCACCGTGGAGGGAGAGCAGCTTTCCACCTGGGAGTGACACCTTCCATCCTTCGTCAGAGATACAACATGACGAAGGGAGACATTGGGCTTCTGCCAAACAACAGCCAGGCCTGTGCCCAGGTAACTGGTGGAGCTGGTAGGGAATTCCATAGGGAATTGAACCCATTGGTGCTTCTCTAGCACTTCCCTGCTGTGCTGGTCCCAGGGCAGTGGGGGGGCTTCCTCAGGGGCTGGTGAGAGCACTTGGTGGGCTCGAGCTTTGTGGACCCTCTGGGACAGCTTCTAAGCAGGGAGAAAAACAACTCCATTTCTCAAGAGGAAATGAGAGACCACTTGTTCTGCGCTTGTCCCACAGTTCCTGGAGCAGTACTTCCACCAGGCTGACGTGGCTGAGTTCATGAAGCTCTTTGGCAGCAGCTTTAGCCACCGCACTCAAGTTGACCAAGTCGTTGGGCACCAGGGCATGGGCAAAGCTGGGCTGGAGGCCAGCCTGGATGTGGAATACATCATGAGCACGGGGGCCAACATCTCCACATGGGTCTTCAGCAATGCAGGTACTGATCCCCTGCCAGGGATGTCATGTGACTGCTTCCATGCATCCCACTGCTGTGGCACCAGCACAAGTGTCCATGCTGAGGGGGCATCACTCTGCTGGTGTCTGCCCAAACACACGAGCTGCTGTGGTGCACCATGGAATCGTCATCGCAGACTCGGTTGGGTTGAAGGGACCTTAAAGCTCACCCAGTCCCAGCCCCCTGCCACAGGCAAGGACACCTTCCACTAGAGCACCTTGCTCCAAGCCCCATCCAACCTGGCCTTGAACACTGCCAGGGATGGGGCAACTGCAGCTCATGCTGCTGAGATGAGCCTAGCAAAATGCTTTCCTGCATATGATGGGGAGGGACCTTGTGGGCTTCCGAAGTTGGGGCTGCTGCTGGTATCTAATTGCTCACAGGGAAATCATTGCACTGGTTTGTGTAGCTGCTTTTGAGATGGTGTGAACTGCGAGTATCCTGTAACAGGCACTTCCACACCTCAAGTACACCGTGTAAAGTGTTACCCCGTTCTGCTCCTTTTCCATGGGGCGAGAGCACAGGAACCCTGTCCTACTGTTTCTTTTCTGCTTCTTTGGGGCTGAAGGTTGAATCTGCCAGTGTGGAGGATGGAGGAGGGGAAGGAATCTGTAAAACCAGGCTTGCAAAACTACCTGCAGAAGCACGGCCTGTGGTGTCGTCTGTTCCAGATCAGAAACTGGCTGAACAGGAGTGGGGGTGCCCTAAGGCCCGGCAGCTCTGCTCTCCCAGCAGAATGTGAGCAGCCGAAAGGGGAGGTCTCTGCTCCTGCCTCATGGAGAGGGATGAGGGGCCTTGGGCAGGTGGAAGTGGAATCATCCTTCCAGGAGCAGAGACTGGATGGAGCAACCTGAGGAGAAGGACTTGGGGTGTTGGGTGAGGACAAGCTCCCCATGACCCGGCTTCAGTGAGCACTTGAGCCCAGAACCCCCCTCGTGTGCTGGGTGCACCCCCAGAGTGGGAGCAGCAGCTCAGGGAGGGGATCCTGCCCCTCTGCTGTGTGAAAGGGGCGACTCCCCTGCAGTCCTGATCCAGCTCTGGGGCAGCAGCACAAGAGGGACCTGGAGCTGTTGGAGCGAGGCCAGAGGAGGCCACGGAGCTGCTGCGAGGGCTGGAGCAGCTCTGCTCTGGAGCCAGGCTGAGAGAGCTGGGCTGGGTCAGCCTGGAGAAGAGAAGGCTCCTGAAGGGGAGACCTGAGAGCAGCTCCAGTGCCTAAAGGGGCTGCAGGAAACCTGGAGAGGGGCTTGGGACAAGGGCCTGTAGGGCCAGGCCAAGGGGAATGGCTTGAACCTGCCAGAGGGGAGACTGAGATGAGCTCTTAGGCAGAAGCTCTTCCCTGTGAGGGTGCTGAGGCGCTGGCCCAGGGTGCCCAGAGAAGCTGTGGCTGCCCCATCCCTGGCAGTGTTCAAGGCCAGGTTGGACACAGGGGCTTGGAGCAAGCTGCTCCAGTGGAAGGGGTCCCTGCCTGTGGCAGGGGTTGGGACTGGATGAACTTTAAGGTCCCTTCCAGCACAAACCATTCTATGATCCCGTGATTGTAAGATTCAGCTCCTGGTGCTGGTGGTGCTGCTGGGGCATGCTCACCCCCTTCTATCCCACATGTCTCCCTGAGTCTTGTGGTCCGAGGAGCTGAACTTTCCTCCCCATGTGTCTGCAGGGAGACACGAGAGCCAGGAGCCCTTCCTGGCCTGGCTGCTGCTGCTCAGCAACATGTCCTCAGTGCCCTGGGTGCACTCCGTGAGCTACGGGGACGATGAAGACAGCCTCTCGGTGGCCTACATGGAGCGTGTCAATGTGGAGTTCATGAAGGCAGCTGCTCGTGGCTTGACCATCCTCTTTGCCTCTGGTGCGTGCTGGTGCTGGTACCAGTGGCGGTGCTGGTGTGAGTTCATCTGAGCATCCCAGTGCGCTCTGGAGTTCCATGGTTGGGATGTTCTGCCCCTGGGCAGCCAGGATCCCCTGGGAACGCTGTCTGGGATAACCCCGTCCGTCTGTGCCAGCAGGTGATGATGGTGCGGGGTGCAGAAGGGTGCGCAGTGGGAACCACACGTTCCGGCCCAGCTTTCCAGCCTCCAGGTAGATGTGGGGTGGAGAACATGGGTCCTATGGAGGCCTGGTTCTCCACACAGAGCCTCTGCTGCTGCTGCTGGTGCTTGGAGCCCCAGCCCGGGCCAGTGCCAGCGTGAGGCTGGTTTTGAGCTGCTGTGGGGACTCCTGGGGGTCACCCCAGTGACCTGCCTGGGGACACTCAGAGACTGGAGCTGGGAGCACTGGAAGTGGCTGGTGTGTGGGGTGACCCTGCAGTGCCCCCCATGTTCCCCCAGCCCCTATGTCACCACTGTGGGTGGAACAACCTTCAAGAACCCCTTCCTGGTGACAGCCGAGGTGACTGACTACATCAGCGGTGGTGGCTTCAGCAACGTCTTCCCCATGCCCCAGTACCAGGTGAGGCAGTGCTGGGGCCGCAGCCACGGCTTGCGGTGCTCAGTGAGGTGATGGGGGCTCCAGGGGCTGGAGCTGAGCCCTTGTCCTGTCTCCAGGCCGCTGCCGTGGGGCAGTTCCTGCACTCGACTCCAAAGCTGCCACCCAGCTCCTACTATAACAGCAGCGGCCGAGCCTACCCTGACCTGGCTGCACTCTCAGACAACTACTGGGTGGTGACGAACCGCATCCCTCTGCCCTGGGTGTCAGGGACCTCGGTGAGGATGTGGACCTGCGGCCAAGCTGCTGGGTGCTGAGGTGCTTTGGTGCTCAAGTCCATCTGATCCATCTCCTCGCTTGTGCCGCAGGCATCCACGCCAGTGGTGGGGGGCATGGTGGCTCTGATCAACGACCGGCGGCTGCAGCAGGGACTTGCGCCCCTCGGCTTCCTCAACCCCGCGTTGTACCAGCTGCGGGAACAGGGCCACGAAGACGCGCTCTATGACGTGAGCTGGGCAGGGGGCTGTATGTTGGGTGCTGGGGAACTGGGGCAGCTGTGGGGCCAGGGGGCCGGGGCTGCTGGGGAACACTGGGGCTGCAGGATGGCCGGGAGGCCAGGGCAGCGACTGGGCTGGGGGCCATGGGGGGGAAGTGGCCATTGGGCTGGGGCTGCCGGGGGGCGGGGGGGCTCGTGGAGTGGGTGCTGGGATCATCCGGGGGCTGCTGCTCCCAGGGCCGGGGAAATGAAGCTGCTTTCCCACGGTGCTGGGTCTGGGGGCGCGCTCCGCGGGGTCCCCGCGTGGTGCGGGGGGGGAGCTCCGGGTATCGGCGGGGGCTCGGGCCGGGGCGACGGTGCCCGGTCCGCTGAGGACTGTCCCTGCAGGTGACGCAGGGCTGCCACGTGTCGTGCCTGGACGGCGCGGTGCAGGGCCAGGGCTTCTGCGCCGGCCCCGGCTGGGACCCGGTCACGGGCTGCGGCTCCCCCAACTTCCCGCGGCTGCTGCGGGCGCTGATGACCGGCGCCGCCAGGGGGCGCCAGCAATAAACGCACTGCTCTCCGCCCGCGCGTCTGAGTGTGCCCGGGGACGAGGCGAGCGGGTGGGGCCAATAGGGTGATGGGGTGGGCGGGACGAGGGGCGGAGCCAATGGGGCGGTGCGCCGTGAGCAGGCGCAGCGGCGGTGGGCGGTGCCGGTGCTGCGCGGCGGCGGGCGATGAGCGGCAGCGCCGAGGCCGACCCGTCGGCTCCGGCCGCACCTGCGCCGCCCGCTCCCGCCGACAGCAAAGCGAGCCCCGGCAGTGGTCCCGGGGCGGCCCCGGGCGCGGTGGGCGGTGCGATGCGGGGCGGGGCGCGGCGGGCGGGAGGGGGCCCGGGGAGCGCGGCCGGGCCGGGAGCGGGGGAGCAGAGGGCAGCGGCCGTGCACCAGGGGAGCGCGGGCCGGGGGTCATGGGGCCGGGACGCGGGGATCCGGGGCAGGCCCGGAGGGTTCGGCCGCCCGCTGAGCGCTGTGCCCACAGGCCCCGTGTCGGCGGCGGTGGCCGCGGCCCCGCCTGAGGGGACCATGTCCAACGGAGTTTATGTGCCGCCCAGCGTGGCCAACGGGGACGTGAAGCCGGTGGTGTCCACCACGCCGCTGGTGGACTTCCTCATGCAGCTGGAGGATTACACACCGACGGTACGGGCGCGCCGGGGGGGGCTGGCGCCGGGGGCGGCCCTGTTCCTCCAGCCTCTCTCTTCTGCAGATCCCAGACGCCGTCACCGGGTATTACCTCAACCGGGCGGGATTCGAGGCCTCGGACCCGCGCATGTGAGTGGCCGCGGGGAGGGGGGTGGCCGCCAGCGTCCAGCGGGGCTCCAGTTCCCGGGGGTGCCCCCCCCGTGGCTCCCTCGGCAGCTCTGGTCCCGTCTCCCCCCACAGCATCCGCCTCATCTCTCTGGCTGCGCAGAAGTTCATCTCGGACATCGCCAACGACGCTCTGCAGCACTGCAAGATGAAGGGCACGGCCTCGGGCAGCTCCCGCAGCAAGAGCAAGGTGGGAGCAGACACCTGGATGGGGGAAGCATTCCTTGGGGCTTGATGGGCTCAAAGAGCCCCCAGTGAGCACTGGGATGTGCAGAATGTCCTCAACCTGCTGTGCCATTGAAGGAACAGCACATGAATAGCCCAAGGCTGTGCTGCTGGCAAAGTGGTGCTGTGAGAGAATAAGGTGGGCAGGATTTATGGAATAGGCTTTGGAGGCTTCATGGAATGTGTGAACAGCCACACCTTGTGCCATGTCCTGCCTGACAGCCAGCAGGACTCTGAGGATTGTAGCGATAGGACAAGGGGTGACGGATTTAAACTGAAACAGGGAAAGTTCAGGTTGGAGATGAGGCAGAAGCTCTTCCCTGTGAGGGTGCTGAGGCGCTGGCCCAGGGTGCCCAGAGAAGCTGTGGCTGCCCCATCCCTGGCAGTGTTCAAGGCCAGGTTGGACACAGGGGCTTGGAGCACCCTGCTCCAGTGGAAGGGGTCCCTGCCCGTGGCAGGGGTTGGAGCTGGAGGAGCTTTAAGGTCCCTTCAACACAAACCATTCCAAGATTCTATTCTCGGGAAGGAACAGGGCACAAGGCTGGTTCTGGGGATTCTCCCAGTCATCACCTGTCATGGGTCAGGGCCTCAGGACGGTCCCGATGGGATTTCTCTTTATAACATGGAGCAGCACTCAGCCTCTCTCTGCTGACTGAGGGCTCAGAGCAAACCAAATGTAGGAGCTTGTGAATGCCCAAAGCCAGGTGTGCGGCTGCTCATGGCACTGGGGCCTGTGCAGGTCACACCTGAAACCCTCCTGGGTGTGAGGAGCTGGGGTTGTCCCAGCTGGGACTGACTGGGCTCCTTGTTCTTGCAGGACAAGAAGTACACACTGACCATGGAAGACCTGACACCAGCGCTTGCGGAGTATGGCATCAACGTGAAAAAGCCCCATTATTTCACATGAGAACTGAGGGGTTGTCACTGGAACTTCAGGTCACTTCTCTGCCATTAAACACAGGGGTTTTGGTGGGGCAGCATCTTGTCTCCTGCCTGCCTGCAGTGCAGCTGCTGGCCAGTGCCTCTGTTCTCATCACATCACCACAAGTTGCTGCTGTGC
The DNA here is from genome assembly GCF_963264785.1 of Psittacula echo. NCBI lineage: Eukaryota > Metazoa > Chordata > Aves > Psittaciformes > Psittacidae > Psittacula > Psittacula echo. Next base: position 127,815,450 of record NC_137736.1, on the reverse strand, counting down.
CTTTGGAAGGTGAAAAGAGGGGTTGGCAACTGGTTCCAGTTGCATCCTCTGCCCTTCCCAGGAGGCTTATCCTTGCCCCAGGGGCCTGCAGGGAAGGTGTGGTGGGACTAGGGCTGCCCAGGCTTCTCCCACCCAAGCATCTCTGGACTCTCCAGAGGATGCTTGGGTCCTGCACAGCCCTGCAGCCAGAGCTTGGGCCTGTCCCCCATGGAAGGAGAGTGCTGATGGCCCCGCTGCCTCCCTCCCGGCACTGGGGGAGGTTTGGCAAAGCCGCAGAGCCCAGACCGTGTGGACTGTTGGCAGCCCCTGTCCACCTCCCACCCTCCCCACGCCCCCAGCGCCCTTCACAGCAGCTTCATAACAAACGTTTATTTGGGATGCTGGCGGCTTTTCCACATGCCCTGGATGGAAAACCAGGGAGTGAAGCGCAAAGCCGGGGTGTGCAGCAGGAAGAGCCCCCTGGCTGCTTGGGGAGGAGAGCTCCAGCACCCTGCCCAGTCCCAGGGCAGCAGAGCCTATGGCCAGGCCTCCTGACACATCTGCCCACAGCTCTGGGGAGGGTGGAGGTGCTGCCCTGGCCTTGGTGCTGCAAGTGCCTGGAGCTGGCGGCGTGGCCCTGGCAAGGGCAGTGGTGTCTGTACCGTGTCCGTGGCTGGCGTGGGAGGGGTATGGTCCCTGCTCCCCCTGGCACTGGGTTAGAGAAGGCACTTGGGGGTGATAGGGGAAGCGTGGCAGCGCAGGGGGGCATCGCCCTCTATTTCTCCTGCATCTTCTCCAGGATGGGCACGATCATGTCGAACTTGGGGCGCTTGGCTGGGTCCTCATTCATGCAGATTTTCATCAGCTTGCAGATGTGCGGGGAGATGCCAGGAGGGATGGTGGGACGCAGCCCCTCCAGGGCCACCTTGAGAAGGGGGAGAGGGGCAGGATCCCAAATCCAGGCCTGCGTGGGGTGGGCAGAGCCCACACCTCTGGGATGGGGGGTAGTAATGGGCTCCCTGCCAGTAGGTCTTGCTGCCCTCCCCAAAGGCTTCCTGGCTTATCCCTGCCCTTTGTCAAACCCTCTCCTCACCTTCATGCCTATCTCCATGTTGGACAAGTCTGCAAAGGGCACCTCCCGCGTCACCAGCTCCCACAGCAGCACAGCGAAGCTCCACATGTCAGCCGAGCGCCTGTTGATCTCTTCTGGCTTTTTCTGCAGGGCTGCAGAGAACCCAGTGCAGGGTTGGATGGGTCCTGCACTTGGGCAACAACCACTCCATGCACCACTCCAGGCCCGGGGAATTGTTGTTGGAAACTGCTCATGGGAAAACAACCGGGGATACTGATTGACGGAGCTGAACATGAGCAGCAACTGCCTGACAGGAGGATGGAGCCAGGAGGGGCTGGGCTCTGCTCCCAAGGAACAAGGGATGGGACAAGAGGAACCGGCCTCAAGCTGCACCAGGGCAGGTTTAGATGGAGCTGAGGAACAATTCCTGCCCCAAGGGATGCTCAGGCATTGGAACAGGCTGCCCAGGGCAGGGCTGGAGTCACCGTTCCTGCAAGGGTTCACACAGCGTGGAGATGAGGCCTCAGTGCCATGGGGCAGTGGTGGCCTTGGCAGTGCTGGGAGCGGTTGCACTGGATGACCCTGAAGCTCTTTCCAACCCGGGTGGTTCTGTGGCTCTGTGAGGAGAGTGAGGAAGGGCCGGGCGGGTGATGCCAGGCACTCACCTTCAGGTGCCACCCAGGCAGGTGCGTACATCCTGCCCGGGCACTGGAAGGAGAACTTGACATCGGCCATGCTGATCCGCGCTGTCATGTCTTCGTCGATCTGGGGGAACACACTGGTGAGAGGGGGCCCTGCCTGTGCCTGCGGGGGTCAGGCTGTGCCGCGCAGCCCCGGCACTCACCATGATGCTGCGGCTGTTGAGGTGGTGGCGCGGGATGAGCGGCTCCAGCGTGTGCAGGAAGGCCATGCCCCGCGCAATGTCAAAGGCGAATTTCACCGCCTGCATCTGGTCCACCACAAAGTCTGCAGGGAGGGAGGAGGTGACATGTCATGAGGAGAGTACCTGGGACACAGACCCTGCTCACCCTGCACTGGGGTTGGAGCTGGACAGACCCCAAATACACCAGAGAGACAGGGAGACCGGCTGTAGCTGCCAGCGCTGTCACCCCTGTGGGCACTCACTTGTCCCCTCGTGCAACACGTTGTAGAGGGACCCGTAGGGCATCCAGTGGCTGATGATAATGGGGTGTGGGGCCGGGGGGGCCTGGCAGGCGCCCAGCACCGGTAACACGTTGGGGTGAGAGAAGATACTGCAAAAGAATTATAGAATCAACCAGGTTGGGAAAGAGCTTTAGGATCATCCAGTGCAACCGCTCCCCAGCACTGCCACGGCCACCACTGCCCCATGGCACTGAGGCCTTGTGCCCATGGTGTGTGAACACCCGCAGGGACGGTGACTGCAGCCCTGCCCTGGGCAGCCTGTTCCAATGCCTGAGCACCCTCTGGGGGTCAAGCACCAGCCCTGAGAGTTGCAGGTGCTCCCCACAACCCCGCTGCACGGCTCCTGTGCCATGTCCTGCCCATGTCCAAGCCCTGCCTCAAGCGCCGCTGCCCCAGGGCAGACCTGGTTGGTGCTCACCGCAGCTTCGGGTACTCCTCGTTGAAATCTCGGCTCTTCCGAGTTGTCCAGTCCCGAATTTTGAGCATTTTGATGATGATGTCGTTGCCCTGCCAGCGCCCCTTCCACAGCTGCAGGGACCAGAGGAGACAGTGGAGACACCGCTGCAAGAGCGACCTGCAGCCCCCGAGCACCTCCCGCCCCTTCATGGGGCTATGGGGTCCTCAGGATGGGTCCACAGTGACATGAGGTGACAGTGACACAGCACCAGAGCAGCGCCTGGCCAGCCCAGAGCCTGGCTCTGGGACCCCCTGAGGCATCTGTGCCCATCCCTGCGCCCAGCCAGGTGGAGCAGGAGCAGGGCTCTGCTGGAGGCAGCACTCCCCCACCACGCACCTCCCCCGACTGGTTCTCATTGAGTTTCTGGCTCAGGATGAGCTGCTTGAAGTCGATCCCAGCGAGTTTGTTGAGAGTCCCGTTCCCTGTGGGAAACGGAGGGGATGGAGCCTGCGGGTGTGGGACCTTCCCCCCGGCGCTGCCCCGGGAGCACAGCCCTGCCCAGCGGCAGAGCTTTGGCCTTACTTGGGCGCGTGCGTGTGGTCCCCTTCCAAAAGGTGTCCTTATAGGGGATCTTGGTGAGGCTCTGCCCCAGCTTCTCGGCACGCTCTGCAGGGGACAAGGGGTTGGCAGCGCTGCCGGCGCGGGGCACGGAGGCTGCCGTACCGTGCTGGGAACCTCCTACCTCTCAAGACCTCCCGCAGTGGTGGCTTGGCTTTGTCCATGGGTGTCTCACCATACTTGTTGGCAATGCTGACCAAAGCCCCATTGCCCACCAGGTCCTGAGGGAGCAGGAAGCGAGCATCAGCATTTGCCACGCTGAGCCTCCTGCCTCGTTCCCCCCCCTCCCCACCCTTGTCCAAGTGCCTCCACTCACCTCTGCCACTGGATCATGGCCCCAGAAGCAGGCATAGTGCAGCGGCGTGTTCCCGTGCTCGTTCACAGCATTGATGTCTGCTTTGAACTGGATCAGCTGGGGCAGGACAACAGTTCCTGTCAATCGAAGCAGGTCCCCCCCCCCGCCAGCACCAGGCCCTGCAGCAGCACTGGCACATCACGGGCTCTGTGAGGTCTGGGGCTGGGAGCAAGTTTAGGGTGAGGAGGGGCTTCTGTGGGGAGGGTGAAGGAGCTCAGATGTGGGGATACAGCAACTTCATGGCAAGGAACCCAGGAGATGACAATGGGGAGAGAGCCCTGGGTAGACCTGGAGGAGAAGGACCTGGGGGTGCTGATTGATGGAGCTGAACATGAGCAGTTTGTGCCCAGGCAGGCAGGAAGCCCCCAGCATCCTGGCCTGGATCAGCACGAGTGTGGCAGCAGGGCCAGGGCAGGGATTGTGCCTCTGCACTGGGCACTGGTGAGGCCGCCCCTCGAATCCTGTGTTCAGCTCTGGGCCCCTCACTGCAAGAGAGACATTGAGGGGCTGGAGCGGGGCCAGAGAAGGGCAGCGGAGCTGGTGCAGGGCCTGGAGCACAGTGTGATGGGGAAGGGCTGAGGGACCTGGGGGGTTCAGTCTGGAGAAGAGAAGGCTCAGGGGGGACCTGATCGCTCCCTACAAGTGCCTGACAGGAGGATGGAGCCAGGAGGGGCTGGGCTCTGCTCCCAAGGAACAAGGGATGGGACAAGAGGAACCGGCCTCAAGCTGCACCAGGGCAGGTTTAGATGGAGCTGAGGAACAATTCCTGCCCCAAAGGGTGCTCAGGCATTGGAACAGGCTGCCCAGGGCAGGGCTGCAGTCACCGTCCCTGGAAGTGTTCACACAGCGTGGAGACGAGGCCTCAGTGCCATGGGGCAGTGGTGGCCTTGGCAGTGCTGGGGAGCAGTTGCACTGGATGCTCCTGCTCTCAGCCAGCCAGGTTGGTTCTGTGGTTCCCTGACCCAGAGCCCAGCGCCTGGTTTCTGGTGCCGGTGGTGCTGCAGGTACCTTCTGCACGATGTCGCGGTGGCCGTGGCTCGCAGCCAGGTGCAGGGGGGTGTCGTCACCGCGGTTCATGACGTTGATGCGCGCCCCGCGCATGATGAGCATGTCCACCACGTTGGCACGGCCCTCGCGGCAGGCCCAGTGCAGCGGGCTGAAGCCATGGTCATCCCTGCGGGGGCAGCAGGCACACGGCTCCTCCTGCGCTCTCCCATCCCCACTGGGGCCCCGGAGCTCGAGGCCAAATCCCATCTTCCCATGAATCACAGACACTGGCAGGAGCTGGAGCCTGGATCCCACCTCTCCTGGCCCCTCGCTCCATCCTGGCCAAGTAAGGGAGGAGGAGACCAGCCGGGCCTTAAAAGGAGACCGGGGCCCACGGCAGGGCTGCGGCAACCCCGGCTCCCTCTGCCCTGCACCTGACACCCCAACCCCGGCAGGGCCCTGGCATTGTACACAGCTTGGAGCAAGCTGCTCTAGTGGAAGGTGTCCCTGCCCGTGGCAGGGTGTTGGGACTGGGTGAGCTTTAAGCTCTCTCCAACCCAACCCAGGCTTGGGTTCTAAGACATGACCAAACACCCCAGAAGTGCCCAGCATGACCCGTGGGACTGGGACCCTCAGTAGGGATACAAAAATGTGGCCACGGGAAGGTCCCTTGTTCGGGATGAGCTCAGGGAAGATACTGCCATGGCCCGGCAGGAACCTGCCTGCCCAGAGCGATGGAGGTGCCAGTTCTAAACATGGGAGGTCCTGTGGGAGCCCCGGGAACAGGAAGACAAACCGGGGGCAGGACACAGGGGCACAGAACCGGTGCGATGGGCGGGAGCATCCCTCACTGCTCCAGCCCTGCTGTCAACCCGGGGCTGTGCTCCGATGGGAAGTGCTCACCCAGACCCGTTCCCCACTCCAGGGACGGGGGTTCCCCGAGTGCCTCCAGCGCAGCCCCGTCCCCAAATGGCCGGAGGACAAACGGCCTCGGCCCGTGCCTCAGCGATGCCGTAACTTCCTCCCGGCGGGGAGGAGCTGAATCCCACCCGCTCCCGGGACTAAGAGTGGGGCGGAAGCGAGCCCAAGTCCAGCCCCTGCCCCAGCTCCGGCCCCGGCCCCCCTCCGCTCACCCTTGATTGAGGTCATTCTCGGTGTTGTCCAGCCACAGGCGCACGGCCACCGCGTTGCCCTCCCGGCACTGCGTGAAGATGTCGTCCATTGCGGCTCTCGCTGTGGGGACACGGGGATGTGGGCACATGGGGTGCACACGGGGCTCGCTGCCCCCCGGTCCAACACACAGCCCCAGGACCCGCGCACGGCCCCCCCTCGGCTGCGGCATCCCCAGAGACAGGAGCCTCATGCTCCCTCCTCAGCTCCATGGAACACCGTGGGAGCGCAGGAGGCCGGGACGGAGCCGCCGCCGCAGGGGAAGCTCAGGGCTGCGGTGTCACCAGGATGCACATTTGGCACCCGGGACTTATCGCGGGGCACAGCTTCAGCCGGCGGCCGCAGTGCGCGGGGGCTTCCAGCACCACCCCCATGGGATCCCACAGCTCACGGACCATCCTGAGCCCTGTCTCTGCCCAGCCTCGGCTGGATGTGGCACAGCGTCAGGCTCCGCTGAGACCACAAAGGGCCAGGAGCTCCCCTCAAACCACCGGAGACCGGCAAAGAGAACACCCGGCTGCAGATCTAACCCCCCGCGGACAGCAGCCCAGGACGGCAGCCCTCCGGCATCACCCCAAGCTCCGGCCGTGCCTCCATTTCCCTGGGGGTCTGTAGCATCGAGCTGGGGCTGCCCTCAGTGAGTCCCACAGCGAGGGTGCAGGCACGGACCGAGCACCATGTTTCCAACAGACACCCGTGAGGGGTTAAACAGGGGCAGGACGGACCCGGCTGACCCCGGGGCCAGCCCAGTGCTGCTGGGTGAGGGATGCAGGAGACACAGACGCTGCGAGGCTCCAGCACCGCCAGGGCAGCGGCGCTGTCGTCCTGGCTCAGTGGCTGCGAGGACAGGGGAGCTCTGCCCACAGCCCAGCCCCACGTCCTGCGGGTCCTGACAGCCCCAGGGCCGGTGGCTCTGCCCCAGGGCCGGTGGCTTTGTCCTTTCTCAGTGGGTCCCTGCCTGTCCTCAATGGGTCCTGCCCATCCTCCATGGGTTCAACAGCCTCTGCCCCCTCCATCCCGGCCTCCTCCACCCCCAACGTCTCCGTGTTCCGCCTCGATCCCAGCCCCGCCGCACCGGGGCCCGGCCCAGCCTCATTCCCGAGCCGTCCAACCGCAGCCGCTTCCCGCTCACCCCCGCACCAGCCCCGCCCGGCCCTGTCGGCGCCAACAGCGGCCCCGGCCCAGCTCCCTGCCCTCCGCCCCGCACCGGCCCCTCCCTCCCCCCGCCCCGCTCCGCTCCGGTCCCGGCCGCTCACCGGCTCCGCTCGCCGAAGGGCGCTGGCTCGCGGGTGCGGGACCGCGCGTGGGCTCCGCCCATGGACGGCCGCGGCAGCGCCCCCTGCCGGACGGACGCCGCACAGCCTCCGGGCTCAGCGCTACGGCAAAGGGGCGTGGCGGGAACTGGGCACCGCCACCGAGCACCGGCAGCGGCGAGGCCGGGCACGACGCTGGGTGCGGGCGGGGCTTGGGGCTCAGGGGGCGGGGCGAACGGGGCTCAGGGGGCGCGGCTGCTCGGCCTCCCGGCCGCGTGTGGGAGCTGTTTCCGCTTGTGCTGCCGGGGCCGCTCTGGCCCCGCCGGGGGATACACGTGGTGCCGGCCCATGCTCGCGGAGCAAGAGTGGAACGATGGCTGTAAGGGCCCCGCCCGGTCTCTGTCGGGGCCCCGCGGCGCCCCCAAGGCCCCGGGCCGGCCGGTAGGTAAGGGCAGCGCGCTCTGAGCCGTGCGGGGCCGGTCGCTGGGTGGGGAGAGGTGACTGGAGCCTGCCCTCTGCAGGGCCCCGCGGCATGGAGGCAGAAGCGGCGGCGGCCGGGGGGTGACAGCGAGACCTCGCGGAGGCGGCCCGGGGCCGGGGAGCGGCGGCGAAGCGCGCAGCGCCCGGACACAGGTATCACTGCCAGCGGGGCAGCGCCTGGAGCGGGGCCGGGACCCGCAGACATGGCCGGGGAGCGGCCGAGCGCGGAGCTCGCGAAACAGGCGCGGAGGCTGAGCCGGCGGCAGCGGAGGAAGCGGCGCCGGGAGCAGCAGGAGGAGGAGCAGCAGGAGCTCCCTGCGGGCCCGGCGGCACCGGCAGCGGCGCCGCTGGGGCGGGCGGCGGCTCTGCGCGCCCGGATGGAGGAGCGGCTGCTGGCGGCTCGGTTCCGGTACATCAACCAGCAGCTCTACACGTCCAGCAGCCGGGAAGCAGCGCAGCTCTTCCGGGACGACCCCGAAGCCTTCCAGATCTACCACCGGGGCTTCACGCAGCAAGTGGGCCGCTGGCCCGAGAACCCGGTGCAGCGCATCGCGCGCGCCCTGCGGCGGCGGTGAGCCAGGGCCAGCGGGCAGCGCCGGGGCCGCCGCGCGGGCAGCGTCCTGACCCCGGTCCCATCCCTCAGGCCATCCTCGCTCGTCGTAGCGGATTTTGGGTGCGGGGACTGCAAACTCGCCAAAAGCATTAAGAACAAAGTTCACTCCTTTGACCTGGTGCCGCTCAGCCCGGAGGTCACCGTCTGCGACATGGCCAAGGTGCCTGGGGGGGATGTTGTGGGGCAGGAGAGGGGAGTCAGGGGTCCCCAGGGTCCCTCTCGGGGAGCACGTGTCTGTCTGGGGCACTGTGAAACCTCCAGCTCTCCAAAAGTGATGCCCGGGTGAATCCAGGAGCCTGCGATTAGCAGCTTGTGGAAGAGCTTCCCCAGCCCTCTTGCCGTCCTCATCTTCTTCCTGAGATGTATGCCCCGGGTGTGCCCGGCAGGTGCCTTTGGCAGATGAGTCAGTGGACGTTGCAGTGTTCTGCCTGGCGCTGATGGGCACCAACCTGCAGGAGATCCTGGAGGAGGCCAACCGGGTGCTGAAACTGGGGTAAGCAGAGCCAGATGCCCTGGGAGTTGCTAGCAGAGCCAGGAGGTGCCGGTGCTGCCCCTGAGGGCTGGGGTGTCCCACAGGGGTACCCTGATGGTGGCCGAGGTGGCCAGTCGCTTCGATGATATGCGAGCCTTCATGAGTGCCATGGCTCAGCTGGGCTTCAAAAGCGTCTCCAAGGTGAATCCTCAGGGGAGCCGGTCTGGGGGTGCTGAGGGCTCAGAGCATGCAGAGACTGAGGGCTGGGAGCATGTTTGGGGAACTTTGGACCCACTGGGGCTGTGGTGTTGGGGGTCAGGGAGAGCTGGGCACACAGGGGGTCATGGTCTGGGCTGGGAGCACTTGGGGCACATGGGGGATGTGGTGCCAAGGGCTGGAAGGAGGTTTGGGGCACCCAGGGTCTGAAAGGGAGGGGAATCTGGGCTGGGATTGTGGCACTCAGGGTGCACTAGGATGGGGTCCCAGGGTTTGGGCTGGGGTTGGGGCACACTGGGGACGGAGTCTGGGGTCTGAGACGGAGTTGGGGCACTCAGAGGAAGGGGTGCTGGGTTTGAGGTGGCACATGGAGGCTTGGGGTGCAGCAGGTGTGGGGTGCTGGGGTCTGGGGCAGCGCTGAGCACATGTGGTGCACTGGTGCTGGGGCAGTGTTGGGCACACGGGGTGCACTGGGGCTGGGCTCTGGGCAGTGGTGGGCACACGGGGTGCACTGGGGCTGGGCTCTGGGCAGTGGTGGGCACAGGGGGTGCGCTGGGGCTGGGCTCTGGGCAGTGGCGGGCACAGGGGGTGCGCTGGGGCTGGGCTCTGGGCAGTGGTGGGCACAGGGGGTGCGCTGGGGCTGGGCTCTGGGCAGTGGTGGGCACACGGGGTGCGCTGCCGCTGTGGGGCGTTATGGGGCCAGTCGGTGACGCCGCCGCCCCAGGACCTCTCCAGCGCCTTCTTCCACCTGCTCGAGTTCTCCAAGACCGGGTCCCCCCGCGGCCGCCCCGCGCCGGGGCTGCGCCTGCGGCCCTGCCTCTACAAGCGCCGGTAGCTACGGTCCTGCCCCCCCACCACCAATAAACAGCCTTTTTCCGCATGGCGTCAGCCGTCCGTGGGCGGGGCAAGGGGCGCGGCCACCAATGAGCGTGCTGTTTCTGCGCGGCCCTTCGGCTAGGTGAGCGCGGTCACCAATAAACGCTCTGTTTCCACGTGGCGTCACAGCTCGGTAGGAGGGGCGAAGCGGCGCCTGCGCGTAGCGGCCGGGCCTGCGGGGCGGCGGGGCCGGGATGTCGGGGCCGGGCCCCGGTGCGGGGCCGCTGGACATCAACCGCGCGGGCGCCGCGGAGTTGCAGGGCGCGCTGCAGGGCATCGGCCGCCGCCGCGCCCGCGGCATCGTGCGCAAGAGAGAGGTGCGGGCCGAGGAGCGGGGAGTCGTGTGCGGGAGGCCCCGGGCGCCGTGACCGGCGCTGCTGCCGCGCCCCGGCCGCGGTGGCTTCTCCCGGGGCCCCGAGTGAGCCCGTTCCGGGTGCTGGGCTGCGGCGGAAAGAGCCGCGTCCCGGGTGGGGCGGGCCGGGGCCGGTCGCTCCCCAGTGCCCGGCCGGGTCTGTCATCGGGGGTGACCTGGGCTGGGCGGGACTGAAACGCGTGAAAAACCGGAGGGTCAGGGCTGGGGTCCGGTGCCGGTATTGGGCAGCGAGGGGGGGACCGGGAGGGGCCGGAGAGAGGAGTGGCTGGGGCTGGGCTGGGTTCGGCCGGGCAGGAGGCGGCGGAGCGGGGTCGAGCAAGGGGCCGGGGCACTGACGGGGCGGCGGGAGCGCTAAAACGGCAGCACCGAGAGAACGGGACGGGCTGGGCCAGGGGTTGTTACCGGAGCCGTGCCTCGGGGATACACTGAGGGAGAAGCTGCAGGAGAGATTCGCGGTGATGTGTGGTGGATGCTGGATGGAGCAGCCTGAAGGAAAAGGACTTGGGGTGCTGAGTGAGGACAAGCTCCCCATGACCCGGCTTCAGTGTGCGCTTGAGCCCAAAACCCCCCCGTGTGCAGGGTGCACCCCCGGAGCTTGAGCAGCAGCTCAGGGAGCGGATCCTGCCCCTCTGCTGCGGGAAGGGGAGACCTCCCTGCAGTCCTGATCCAGCTCTGGGGCAGCAGCACAAGAGGGACCTGGAGCTTCTGGAGCGAGGCCAGAGGAGGCCACGGAGCTGCTGTGAGGGCTGGAGCAGCTCTGCTCTGGAGCCAGGCTGAAAGAGCTGGGCTGGGTCAGCCTGGAGAAGAGAAGGCTCCTGAAGGGGAGACCTGAGAGCAGCTCCAGTGCCTAAAGGGGCTGCAGGAAACCTGGAGAGGGGCTTGGGACAAGGTCCTGTAGGGACAGGCCAAGGGGAATGGCTTGAACCTGCCAGAGGGGAGACTGAGCTGAGCTCTTAGGCAGAAGCTCTTCCCTGTGAGGGTGCTGAGGCGCTGGCCCAGGGTGCCCAGAGAAGCTGTGGCTGCCCCATCCCTGGCAGTGTTCAAGGCCAGGTTGGACACAGGGGCTTGGAGCAAGCTGCTCCAGTGGAAGGTGTCCCTGCCTGTGGCAGGGGGTTGGGAATGGATGAGCTTTGAGCTCTCTCCAACCCAACCCAGGCTGTGGTTCCATGATGTGGAGTGATCAGACCCTTGCTCTTAGTGTGAGTCATCTCTGTGGATGTTCTCTATGCTGGGCTCCTCACCAGCAGTCCCCATCCCTACTGGGTTGGTGCCATGCTCCTGCTCTGCTGCTCCCCTGATCAGTGGCAGCTCTGGTGCTGTGGCTGCTCCTTGTTCAGGGCAGGGAGCTGGAAGGGATTCAGTGGGAAGAGTTGGTTTGGGAGAAGGCATCCCTTATCTTGGATGGGAGCAGCAGTGAGGACAGGCAGTACAAAGGTATCTCCTGTACATGGCATCTCAACCCTCCTTCCTCTGAAGGCTCAGAGGGAGCTGGTGGTCACAAAAGGCACATTCTGGGAGCTCGGAACCAGCAGGAAGGAGACCAGGGTGTGAGCGAGCAGGCCCTGCTGCTCCGTAGGTTTCTCAGCTTTGCCTTGACTCTTTACTTCTCACAGGAGCTGAAAGGCTTCAGCTCGCTGGATGATCTTCTCCTCGTCAAGGGCATCACCACCCGCATTTTGGAGCTCAACAGCCAGCGGATGACTTGCAGGAGGAGACCAAGCAGTGAAGAAGAAAGGAGAGTGAGCCCTGGTCTGCAGAGGGACAATAAAGCTCCTCAGGTAGGACAAGAAAGTTTGGAATCATGGAAACAGAGTGAGCTGGATTGGAAAAGACCTGTAAGATCGTCCAGTACAACTGCTCCCCAGCACTGCCAAGGCCACCACTGCCCCATGGCACTGAGGCCTCGTCTCCACGGTGTGTGAACCCTTGCAGAGACAGTGACTGCAGCCCTGCCCTGGGCAGCCTCTTCCAATGCCTGAGCACCCTTTGGGGCAGGAATTGTTCCTCAGCTCCATCTAAACCTGCCCTGGTGCAGCTTGAGGCCGGTTCCTCTTGTCCCATCCCTTGTTCCTTGGGAGCAGAGCCCAGCCCCTCCTGGCTCCATCCTCCTCTCAGGCACTTGTAGGGAGCGATCAGGTCCCCCCTGAGCCTTCTCTTCTCCACACTGAACCCCCCAGGTCCCTCAGCCCTTCCCCATCACACTTGGGCTCCAGGCCCTGCACCAGCTCCGCTGCCCTTCTCTGGCCCCGCTCCAGCCCCTCAATGTCTCTCTTGCAGTGAGGGGCCCAGAGCTGAGCACAGGATGTAGGGGGGAGTTGGGTCTCACTGTAGCTGTGGAGCTGGGATTTAGCCTGTCCCTAGAGTGTGCCCCATGACCCCTGGGAACGCCTCAGCTCCACAGTCTGTTCCCTGCTCCCCATCTCAGGCTCTGCACTGCAGAGGGCAGCTCCTTCACCCCTTGGCCCCAGGGCACCCCTGGAGCAGCACAACCAGACCTGACCCTGCCCTCCCTCTGCTGCAGGCGGGGGCTGAGGAGGACGCAGCGGCTGCGGGCGCCTGGGAGCCAGAGCGCGCCGGGAGCGCAGGGCCTGGGCTGGAGACTGACGGCTCTGGCGGGCACCGGGCACAGGAGCCACTCAGCTCCACAGGCTGCGGGGAGCAGGAGGAGGACGAGGAGGAAGAGGAGGAGGAGGGGAGCTGCTACAGCGAGGAAGGGGAGGATGGTGGCAACGTCTACTTCTACTACACCATTGGCGAGCGCTGGATTGACTACCTGCAGCGGACGGAGGATGGTGGCCTCCTCCGGCACGTGCGACCAAAGGTAACAGCCCCAGGCTTGGGCTTCACCCCAAAGGCTGGCGCTGGTGGCTGGAGCTGGCACATGGCCTGTGGGGCTGTTCTGGGGGTTGGTGACCTCAGCGCCTCCAGGCACGCCGCCATGGCGGTGCCAGTGTGGGCCTCCTTTGGGCAGGAACGTGTGACCCCAGACAGGTTTGACATGTCTTCTCCTTGCAGATGAAGAGAAAGTCAGAGAACGGCCTCGATGGCAGAGCCCTGTCCCCGGGCAAGAAGCTGCGCAAGGGCTCCGAGTACAGCAGGTGAGATGGATGGGAAGCTCACCTGGGGAGGGGAGATCTGATCTACCAGAGCAACCCTGAGCCATCTGGGTGTCCTTCTACCAGAGTCATCCTCAGCCGTCTGGGTGTCCTTCTACCAGAGCCACCCTCAGCCATTTGGGTGTCCTAACTGTGGCAGGAGGCCGTGTAGGCTCCTGGCTGGTGGGGGTGGGTTGCTCTGTTCTGGGACCCCTTGGCACGGTGTGGCTGTGCTGACGTGGTGTCTCCCTGCCGCGGTGCAGGACGCTGGGTCCCTGCACCCCCAGTCCCACCACCACCTTTGGGGACCTCCGCAACTCCAAGGCAGGCCCAGCCCGGCGCCGCCGCATCCCCTCGGTGGCCCCCCCGCCTGAGCTGCAGGACTGGCTCCGCACCTTCCAGGTAGGCTGGTGCCAAAGGGCTCCCACAGAGACACCAGGAGCTTGGGGTTTCGTGGACGTGCAGGAGGGGAACCAAGCCCTGGGGAGTCCATCAGCTTGGAGCCCTCCTCATGCAGGTGTTTGGGTGGATGTTTGGTGAGGTTTTACCTCAGGTGAGGAAGCACAGGTGGTGTTGGCCCACCTCCTCCTCTTGTTCGAACTGAGGCTTGGTGCTTTGTCCATCATCAAACGACATCCGTGTTCTCTTACATGACTCCTGGAGCATCCAGCCCCATCTCTGGCTCTGCTCTACCTTGAGGTCCAGGTAGCAGAGCCCTGTCCTGCTCCAGTGGCCCACTAGCCCCTCATGCCCATGCTGGTTGGCGTCTGTGGGATTGGTGTCTATGGGGTTGGTGAGGGCTGGCCCAGGTGCAGGCAGCGTGATCCATGTCCTCTCCTCAGCGGTGGAGTGGCCCAGAGAAGCTGCTTGCTCTGGATGAGCTCATCGACCGCTGTGAGCCCTCCCAGATCAAGTACATGATGCAGGTCATTGAGCCTCAGTTCCAGAGAGACTTCATTTCCCTGCTGCCCAAGGAGGTGAGTTGAGCCAAGGGATGTGCTGGGCACCCATCACCAGCCATGGGAGCCCCCTGGAGCTCCCGGTGCCCTCATGATTCGGTGTCCTCTCTGCAGCTGGCACTTTATGTGCTCTCCTTCCTGGAGCCTCGGGACCTGCTCCGTGCTGCCCAGACCTGTCGCTACTGGAGGGTCTTGGCTGAAGACAACCTGCTCTGGAGGGAGAAGTGCCGTGAGGAAGGTAAAGCCCTTCATCCGTGCAGCACTGGGGAGCCCACAGCACCCAGCGTGTGCTCACCTGGTCTCCCACAGGGTGAGGGCATGCCCCCTCTGTGTCCTGTGTCACATCCTGCTGCGGTTCCCTCCCGCAGGCATCGAGGAGCCCCTGAACCTGCGGAAGCGGCGTCTGCTCAGCCCTGGCTTCATGTACAGCCCCTGGAAATTTGCCTTCATGAGGCAGCACAAGATCGACATGAACTGGCGCAGCGGAGAGCTCCGAGCCCCCAAGGTGGGTGCTTTGGGGTGTCCTGGTGAGAACCAGGCTCCAGAGCTTTCCCATGCAGGAAGCTGGAGCACAAAGGAAGTAGCAGAGAAACATCCGTGACAGCTGGATGAGAGCAACACTAGGAATTGTCAGTGTGCCTCAGGAAGAGGCGGACAGGTCTGACCTGTCCTGAGCAGGCACCAGCCACAGGCATCCACCTGGAAATATGTGTGGGAAGCTCTGCAGAGGGATCTGGACAGGCTGGATTGATGGGCCAAGGGGATGAGGTTCAACGAGACAAAGGGCTGGGTCCTGATGGGTCACAAGAACCCCATGGAATGCTCCAGGCTTAGAGCAGGAAAAGGATCCAGGGGCGCTTTGAAGTCCCTTCCAACCCAGACTGTTCTGTGAGTCTGATTTTAAGATGATCTGGGACAGAATGTTGGCTCTGAGCTCCAGGTGGCCTTCAGAGCCACAAGGGTCTGGCCAGGTTTTGAAGTCCCTGGGCAGCCCCCAGCAGTAGCCACCAGATGCCCACACTGGGCTCTGAGCCTCACTCCTGGTTTTCTGCACGCAGGTGCTGAAGGGACACGATGACCACGTCATCACCTGCCTGCAGTTCTGTGGCAACCGCATTGTCAGCGGCTCCGATGACAACACCCTCAAAGTGTGGTCGGCTGTGACAGGAGAGGTGAGACCTGGTCCTGCCCTAGTGGGGTGCTGGGAGAGGCCTTGTAGTGGATTTTGTCTGATGCAGGTCCTGTATCAGCACCAGAGTGGCAGGGCCAGGGCAATGATTGTCCCCTTGTGCTGAGCACTGGTGAGGCTGCACCTTGAATCCTGTGGTCACCTCCGGGCCGCTCACTCCAAGAGAGACATCGAGGGGCTGGAGCGGGGTCAGAGAAGGGCAGCGGAGCTGGTGCAGGGCCTGGAGCCCAAGTGTGACGGGAAACAGCTGAGGGACCTGGGGGGTTCAGTGTGGAGAAGAGAAGGCTCAGGGGGGACCTGATAGCTCCCTACAAGTGCCTGAGAGGAGGATGGAGCCAGGAGGGGCTGGGCTCTGCTCCCGAGGAACAAGGGATGGGACAAGAGGAACCGGCCTCAAGCTGCACCAGGGCAGGTTTAGATGGAGCTGAGGAACAATTCCTGCCCCAAAGGGTGCTCAGGCATTGGAAGAGGCTGCCCAGGGCAGGGCTGCAGTCACTGTTCCTGCAAGTGTTCACACACCGTGGAGACGAGGCCTCAGTGCCATGGGGCAGTGGTGGCCTTGGCAGTGCTGGGGAGCGGTTGCACTGGATGAGCTTGAAGTTCTTTTCCAGCCTGGTTGGTTCCACGATTTGTCCTGTCTCTGAGGAGATCTGACAGACCCTCTGGCTTCAGGAGCTGTCGTAAGCCACTAGTCTGATGGTGCAGTGCCAAATGAGCAAGAGTTCGCTACGCTTGTGCTTTCAGTTCAAGTCAGCAAGTGTGGAGCATCTTCCTGGAGATGCAGGAAGGACAGGAAACTCAGCTGGGTTCAGAGGACCATGTCATGGAGAGGAGTGTGGTGGGGTCTGGTTCAGGAAGTGGATCACTGAGGGATGAACCTTGTGGATGCTGTGCCAGGGGGCGTCCTGTGCTCTGCTGCTGTTTTGCCACATTGTGAAGCCTTTCCCAACACAGTGTCCCCATCCCGCCCCTCGCAGTGTGTGCAGACCCTGGTGGGTCACACCGGTGGTGTGTGGTCATCGCAGATGAGGGACAGCGTCGTCATCAGCGGCTCCACGGACCGGACCCTCAAAGTGTGGAACGCGGACACGGGCGAGTGCGTGCACACACTGTACGGGCACACGTCTACTGTGCGCTGCATGCACCTGCACGGCAACAGGTACGGGCAGGGGGCCTTCAGCTGCCTGCTCTGCTGGGAGGGTTTGGAACTGGGTGGGCTTTAAGGTCTCTCCAACCCAAACCATAGGTCTATGATGTGGGGCTTGGGCTGGGCTGTGGTGTGGGCACAGAGGTGCATCTGTGACTACATGGGAAGAGGTTTCCCTCGGGAGGAAAAGCTGCTCCTCGGGGTTGTCTCCATCGCCCGAGGTCAGATGTGGTTGTGCTCCCTCTCCCTGCCCACAGGGTGGTGAGCGGCTCTCGGGACGCGACGTTGCGCCTGTGGGACATCGAGACGGGGCAGTGCCTGCACGTGCTCATGGGGCACGTGGCTGCCGTGCGCTGTGTGCAGTACGATGGGCACAAGGTGGTGAGCGGTGCTTACGACTACACAGTGAAGGTGTGGGACCCCGAGAGCGAGAGCTGCACCCACACACTGCAGGGACACACAAACCGCGTCTACTCCCTGCAGGTAACACCCTGGAGCCCCTGTCCTTCCCACTGATGGCCCCAGGGACACATGGGCAGTGTCTGATCTCTGCAGGGGAGGCCTTCTGCCCTGCTCCCTGACACCACACATGCGCTGCAGGAACATGCACCCTGAGGAGAAGGACTTGGGGTGTTCGATGAGGAGAAGCTTCCCCATGACCCGGCTTCGGTGTGCGCTTGAGCCCAGAAACCCCCTGTGTGCTGGGCTGCACCCGCAGAGCATGAGCAGCAGCTCAGGGAGGAGATTCTCCCCCTCTGTTGCACTCTGGGGAGACCCCTCCTGCAGTCCTGATCCAGCTCTGGGGCAGCAGCACAAGAGGGACATGAAGCTGTTGGAGCAAGGCCAGAGGAGGCCACGGAGATGCTGCAAGGGCTGGAGCAGCTCTGCTCTGGAGCCAGGCTGAGAGAGCTGGGCTGGGGCAGCCTGGAGAAGAGAAGGCTCCTGAAGGGGAGACCTGAGAGCAGCTCCAGTGCCTAAAGGGGCTACAGGAAACCTGGAGAGGGACTTTGGGCAAGGTCCTGTAGGGACAGGCCAAGGGGAATGGCTTTAACCTGCCAGAGGGGAGACTGAGATGAGCTCTTAGGCAGAAGCTCTTCCCTGTGAGGGTGCTGAGGCGCTGGCCCAGGGTGCCCAGAGAAGCTGTGGCTGCCCCATCCCTGGCAGTGTTCAAGGCCAGGTTGGACACAGGGGCTTGGAGCAAGCTGCTCCAGTGGAAGGGGTCCCTGCCTGTGGCAGCGGGTTGGGAATGGATGAGCTTTAAGCTCTCTCCAACCCAACCCAGGCTTGGGTTCTTTGAATACGCTGCCAGTCACATGCGCACCCAGATCTGCTGCAGGGTACACGAGGATGTCTCTCAAGCAGCTGTGCTCTATCCCTGACAGCAAGCTGGTATTTATTGCCCCTTCCCCTGGTTCAGGCTATGCTGATTGTGTCTCTCTGGGCAGTTTGATGGGACACACATTGTGAGCGGCTCCCTGGACACATCCATCCGCGTATGGGACGTGGAGAGCGGGAACTGTCTGCACACCCTCATGGGGCACCAGTCGCTCACCAGCGGCATGGAGCTGCGGGACAATATCCTCGTGTCTGGCAACGCTGACTCCACCGTCAAAATCTGGGATATCAAGACAGGCCAGTGCCTGCAGACGCTGCAGGGTAAGTGCTGGAACAGGGCAGCTCCTCCTGCTGCATGCTGGAGGCACGTGTGGCTCCCAGGTGGGGCAGGGCAGATGTTGCCAAGGGGGCTCCCAATAGGGTTATGGTGGGAGCATGGGACTAAGGGATCCCAAAGTCCTAGCACAGGCTGGGGCTGACCACTAGAGAGCAGTTCAGCCTAGAGGGACCTGGGAGAGTTGGTGGATGAGAAGGTGACCATGAGGCAGCAGCATGACCTTGAGCCAGGAGGGACAGGAATATTCAGGGATGTATCAGGAGTGTGGCAGCAGGTTGAGGGAGATGATCCTCCCCCTTTTCTTGATGCTGGTGAGGCCACACCTGTAGTCCTGTGTCCACTGCTGGGCTCCTCAGGACAAGAAAGACAAGGAGCTACTGGAAGGGGTCCAGTGGAGGCTACAGGGATGGTCGGGGGTCTGGAGCATATCTGATGAGGAGACATCTCAGAACTAAAAGACTAGATTATCTTCTAGTAGAAGGTGTCCCTGCCCATGGGATAGGGTTGGAACTGGATGAAGTTCAAGGTCCCTTCAACCCAAACCACTCTGGGATTCTGTTCTATGAGAAACTGCTGGAACTGGGCCCGTTGAGTCTGGAGAATAGCAGCCTGAGAGGGGATCTCATCAATGCAGATCAATATCTCAAAGTTGGGTGCCAACAAGGTGGTGCCAGACTCCTCTCAGTGGTGCCCAGTGACAGGATGAGGAGCAATGGCCATAAACTAAAACACAAGTTTCATAGATTCATAGAATGAATCCTGGAATCCCAGACTGGTTTGTGTTGGAAGGGACCTTAAAGCTCCTCCAGTTCCAACTCCTGCCATGAGCAGGGACCCCTTCCACTGGAGCAGCTTGCTCCAAGCCCCTGTGTCCAACCTGGCCTTGAGCACTGCAGGGATGGGGCAGCCACAGCTTCTCTGGGCACCCTGGGCCAGCGCCTCAGCACCCTCACAGGGAAGAGCTTCCTTTCATCTGACCTGAATCTCTCCTAAACATGAGGAAGAACAATGTGAGAGAGAACTTCCTTCCACTGCGGGTGGCAGAGCCCTGGCACAGGCTACACAGGGGTTTGTGGAGTCTCCATCTCAGACATCCCTGCCCCACCATGGACGCTTTCCTGTGCCCTGCTCTTGGCAGCCCTGCCCTGGGGTGGGTTGAACCCGATGATCTCCAGCGGTCCCTGCCATCCCCAGCGGCTCTGATTGCGGTCCCTCTGCTCCTAGGGCCCAGCAAGCACCAGAGCGCTGTGACCTGCCTGCAGTTCAGCTCCAAGTTCGTGGTGACCAGCTCGGACGACGGCACCGTTAAGCTCTGGGACCTGAAGACGGGCGAGTTCGTGCGCAACCTGGTGGCGCTGGAGAGCGGCGGCAGCGGCGGCGTCGTGTGGCGCATTCGCGCCTCCAACACGAAGCTGGTTTGTGCCGTGGGCAGCCGCAACGGCACCGAGGAGACCAAGCTGTTGGTGCTGGACTTCGATGTGGACCTCAAGTGAGCCCGGGCAGGCCAGGCCGGCGCCGGGGCCCGCGGGCTGGGCTGGGGCCGGTGCCGGTGGGGCGGGCCCCGCGCAGGCATCTCCCACCTGAGCCCCCGGGGTGTTATTTATATGTGCGGAGGCCGCGGGGGACAGCAGCATGTTTTGTACACACTAATATATCGATTTATTTCTGTAACCGGGGCCTCCTCCTCCCACCCCCCCCACCGAGCTCTGCTCCTGTGGGATGGCACCAGCATTCCTGGGAGACACTGGCTTCAGCAAGCAGCCCCTGCCCAAGGTGGCATGTGCCTGAAGAGCCACAGCCTGGGCTCCAGCCTCTGTTTTCTGGGCCCAGTAATGGGCTGGGAGTGGAATTGGGATCTCATGGAATGGTTTGGGTTAAAAGAGACCTTAAAGCCTTCAGCATAAGAGGCATGTGGAGCTGTTGGAAGGTGTCCCTGCCCATGGGGCAGGTCCGTTCCAACACAAACCATCCCGTGATTCAATTCAGAGCAAGAGCCACCCTGGCAGTGCGGGAGCAGGTTCCGTGGAGCTGTTCAACATCCTCCATCCTGAGGGGTGTTGAGGATGGTACCAGTGAGGCTGTGCCCAGCCTGGGATGCCCCCTCGGGGGGGGCCACAGAAGGGCCCCAGGGGCACCGAACTCCTCCATGAGCAGCCCCACAGCACCCTGCAGTGTCCCCCCGTGCAATCGCCAGCACCACAGCAGTGACAAAGGGCACAGAGCCGGGGGGGGTGGGGACATGCCCATGGGTCAGCACTGGGGGACATGATGGAAGTGACGAGATGTGAGGAGATGTGGCTGTAAGAGACATAGCTGTGCGGGGGACCTGAGGGGATGTGATAGCCATAGGGGTATGTGGGGGCCACAGGCGGGAGGTGCTCTCCATGCGGGAGCCCGGGTTGGTCTCATCGTTTATTGTCAAATCTCGGGGAGGGACACACGGGACAGGAAAACAGCGCGGGTTCAGCTGGGGGGGGACCCGCGGTCCGGCCCTGCCGCCAGGCGCCGCAGAAAGCGCAACAGGGCCCAGCCCTGGCGAGGGGCGGCCGGGACCGGGGCCGAGGGGGGCGGCTCGGGGCTAGGGCCGAGCGGGAGCGCCCCGACAGCAGCACCGGCCGTGGGCAGCGGCGCGGGGCCGGGTGGCTCCTGCCGGCGCGGGGCGGGCTCGGAGCCGCGGCGGGGGGGCTGCGGAGTGAGCGGGACGCGGCGCCGGGCGCCGGGGCCGGCGTCGGTCGGCGCGGAGCAGGAGGCGATGGAGTGGCGCTTCCCGCGCTCCAGCTGCAGCCGCCGGCGCTGCGCCTGCTCGCGGCGGCCGTTGTCGCCGGCGGCCGCGCGCAGCCCGAGCGCGAAGCGGTGCAGGACGGCGCAGAGCGCCGGGAGCGCGCCCGCCGCCGCCTCCTCGCAGAAGAAGTCGAGCGTGGCGGCGGCCGCGCGCTGCTGCTGCTCCAGCGCTCGCCAGGCCGCGCGCAGCTCCTCCTCGGCCGCGCGCAGGAACGGCTCCGCCGCGCTCAGCCCGCGCGCCCCCGCGAGCCGCCCCGCGAGCCGCCGCAGCTCCCCCTCCACCTCGGCCGCGTCGATGCTGCGGGGGGGAGGGGTCAGGTCACCCCCTGCGCCGCAGCCCCGCGGGGCTGGAGCAGCGGGGCTCCCCCTCACCGCGAGGCCAGGCCCACGTGCCGCAGCTTGTCCGGGAACTCCAGCAGGGTCCTGTCCATCCGGGCCGCTTCCTGCGGGGGAGGCCACAGCGTCACCGGGGGCCACAGCCCGGGGACATGGTGCGGGTGACAGCCCCCACGCCCGCGTCCCTGCTGGAGTGAGCTGAACCAAGACACAACCGGGGAGACAGGAAGACACTTGAGGGGCATTGATGGTCTCCCAAAGGACCTTAGAGCAGCTCCAGTGCCTAAAGGGGCTGCAGGAAACCTGGAGAGGGGCTTGGGACAAGGGCCTGTAGGGACAGGCCAAGGGGAATGGCTTGAACCTGCCCGAGGGGAGACTGAGATGAGCTCTTAGGCAGAAGCTCTTCCCTGTGAGGGTGCTGAGGCGCTGGCCCAGGGTGCCCAGAGAAGCTGTGGCTGCCCCATCCCTGGCAGTGTTCAAGGCCAGGTTGGACACAGGGGCTTGGAGCAAGCTGCTCCAGTGGAATCCCCTTGGCAGAGGGTTAGCACCTGATGAGCTTTAAAGTCACTTCATCCCAAACCAGGCTGGTATTCCATGAGAAGGGGGCACAAGAGGCTGGGGTGATGGTGACAGTGGCAACAGGCAAGGACACCCCAGTACTGTTGCGGGAGGCTCAGCACCGTCTCCCCACAGGCAGAGCATGGGAAGAACTGCGCTGAACCTCAGCTGCTGGAAAAAAACAACATCCTCCCCTGCACCGGGCAGCGCATCCCGCGGGAGCGACCTTGAGCAGGACATGGGCAAGAGCCGCCCCGTGCTCACCATGGCCACGAAGTGCAGCAGGTCCATGCCGGGCTCGTTGGCCTTGGTGTCGGGCAGCTTCAGAAGCGAGGCGAGGCGGAAGCCGGCGGCGCTGCCGGCGTAGCCGCCCTGGGGGCAGACGGGTGAGCGCAGCCCCTCACAGCAGCGCCGGGACAGCGCCCGCGCCCGCGCTCACCGCGTTCAGGTGATTGCCGGCGCTCAGGATGAGGTGCAGGATGCGGTGCAGCTCCTCACACTCCATCAGCTCTACGGGGAGCAGCCGCGGGGAGTGAGCAGCGGAGGGGGGGCTTAGCCTGTGCCCCCGAACCCCACGGGGCCGCTCACCGGCACCGGCGGCCGCCAGGGTCTGGATGGAGCCGCGTAGGGCGCGGAGCCGGGGCGAGAACTCCTCCTGCAGCACCAGCAGCTCCAGGCGCTGGGCATAGCTGGGGTGGATGGGGGAATGGACACCCAGAGCGTAGGACCCCCCCCAGTTCATGGGAACCACGAATGTGTGGGACCCCCCCAATACACTGGAAACCACCCTCAATTCATGGGAGCTCCCCCAGTGCGTGGGACTCCCCTGATGAATGGGACCTCCCACCCCCAGTGTGTCCTCCCCAAAGTGTGACACCCCCTATCCCTCATCCCCCCAATGTATGGCAACCCCTCGGTGTGTAAGACCCTCTCCCCAGTGTGTGACTCCACTCCAATGTGCGGCACCACCCCCCTCCGAAAGCAGTCGCCCCCACCCGTGTGTGGGACCCCCCCCGTCCACGTTTCCCCCCGACCTGGGCACCCGGATCAGCAGCACCATGAAGCGCTCGGGCTCGGGGAGCTGCCGGGGGCTGCCGGGGTGCGCTTCCAGCCGGGCGACCTGCGGGCGGGGACGAGGCTCGGAGGGGGGCCACCGGGACCCCCCCGGCCCGCGCACCCCCGCGTACCCCGGCTCCCACCTCCGCGGCGCTGGGCAGCAGCCGGAACAGCTCCAAAAGCTTCTCTGCCCCATAGGGAGCCCCGACGCCTTCCTCGATGTCCCGCACTATCTGCTCGATGGGGCTGGGGGAACGTTGGGCACCGGTGACCCCCGGACAGGACCCGGGGGCGCGGGGGGGTCCCAGGTCTCCGCTCACCGCTTGAGCTGCTTGAGGAAGACGCCGAGGGCGAGGCTCCGCTTGTGCTCCAGCAGCGCGGCCTGGGGGGGGCGGGAGGGGGGGGTCAGGGGGGGTGCGGGAGAGGTCCCGCTGGGTGCAGGGTTTGGGTCTCACCGCGGGCGCCGGGCGCTGCCCCGGGACGGCCCCGCGGGGCTCCCGGAACAGCGCCCGGAGCCGGGGCAGGTCCAGCGGCGGGAGCGGAGCGGGCGGCGGGGCCCACACCGAGCGGCGGCCCCGCACCCGCCAGGCGGGGACCGGCTCCCAGTGCAGCGCCCGCAGCCGCGCGCCCGGAGACAGCGCCGGGGGAAGCGGCGGCACCGGCGGCGGCGGCGGCGGCACCGGTGGAGGCGGCAGCACCGGGGAGCCCATGGCCGGGCCGGGACAACGGCACCTGTGGCTGCGGGGCTCCGCCCCCGGCCCCGCCCCGGGCAGCAGGTAACGGCGGAGGGCGCTAAGCCCATCCCGTTGTCCCGCTCGGCGTTGGTCCCGGCCCCGCTGTAGGTTCTCCCCACCCAAAGGACACCCCGAACCCCGGTGTCCATCGCTCACTCCCGGCTGGGCTGGGCCGGTCCCAGCGGCGCTGTAGGAGGCAGTACTGGCGCGACAAAGGCCAGTGGGAATGAACGAACCCCCCCAAGCCAGGGCACCGGCTGCGCCCCGGGATGGGTTTAATCCTGACACGCACCCGGAGCCCCACCCAGCCCCGAAGCTCGACGAGTGCGGGGACTGAACCATCGGATCAGCTGCCCTGGGAAAGAGCTTCAACATCACCCAGTGCAGCGGCTCCCCAGCACTGCCGAGGCCATCACTGACCCATGGCACCGAGGGCCTCGGCTACTCTTATCCTGTGAGGCCGCGGGTGAGCCCCGAGGGGGGCTCTCGCTCCGGGGATAGCAGCGGTGAGGAGTTTGAGTGGGGCGGTGCAGCTGCCAAAGCGTAGCACCGGGGTCCAAAGGCGAGCTCAGGAAGGACGGAATCCAACCACGGAGCAGAAGGGCAAAAGTTCGCTTGATTTTCAGCACGAACACAGACCGCGAGAGTGGGGCCTCACGATCCTGCCGGCTTTTGAGGTTTGAAGCGGGAAGCGTCAGAAATGTTACCACAGGAATAACTGGCTTGCGGCGGCCACGCGTTCATAGTGACGTCGCGTTTTGATCCTTCGATGTTGGCTCTTCCTATGATTGTGAAGCAGAATTCACCAAGCTTTGTTCACCCACTAACAGGAAACGTGACCTGGGTTTAGACCGTCGTGAGACAGGTTGGTTTTACCCTACTGATGATGTGTTGCTGCAATAGCAATCCCAGTGCGAGAGCCCTGGTGCGTGCGCTTGGCTGAGGAGCCACTGGCCCGAGGCTGCCGCCGGCGGGCTTATGAGTGAACGCCTCCAAGTCAGAAATCCCGCCCGGAACCAGCGGTACCGCAGCACCGCCCGCCTCCCTGGGGCGGGGTGGGCCCGGCGCGGAGCGCCGCTCCTGCTCGGGACCGGAGGGGCGGGCGGTTGCGGCACCGCCTCTCCCCCGCCCCCGGCGCTGAAACGTTCATAGGCGCCCTGCCTCCGGGTCGAGGTTTTGCAGGCAGCGGAGCAACTCCCTCGCTGCGCTCTGCTGAGAACCAGCCCGCGGCACAAGCGGCTCTGTTTTTTTCCTGGGGGGTGGAACTGGATGATCTCGGGATCCTTTCCAAACCAAACCATTCTACGATTCTACACGGGGTGTGAACCCTTGCAGGGACGGTGCCTGCAGCCCTGCCCTGGGCAGCCTCTTCCAATGCCTGAGCACCCTTTGGGGCAGGAATTGTTCCTCAGCTCCATCTAAACCTGCCCTGGTGCAGCTTGAGGCCGGTTCCTCTTGTCCCATCCCTTGTTCCTTGGGAGCAGAGCCCAGCCCCTCCTGGCTCCATCCTCCTCTCAGGCACTTGTAGGGAGCCATCAGGTCCCCCCTGAGCCTTCTCTTCTCCACACTGAACCCCCCAGGTCCCTCAGCCCTTCCCCATCACCCTTGGGCTCCAGGCCCTGCACCAGCTCCGCTGCCCTTCTCTGGCCCCGCTCCAGCCCCTCAATGTCTCTCTTGCAGTGAGGGGCCCAGAGCTGAACACAGGATTCGAGGGGCGGCCTCACCAGTGCCCAGTGCAGAGGCACAATCCCTGCCCTGGCCCTGCTGCCGCTCTGGTGCTGATCCAGGCCAGGATGCTGGGGGCTTCCTGCCTGCCTGGGCACAAGCTGCTCATGTTCAGCTCCATCAATCACCACCCCCAGATCCTTTTCCATGAGCAGTTTCCAGCCGCTCTTCTCCAAGCCTGGAGCATTGCACAGGGTGGTTGTGTCCCAGGTGCAGGACCAGGCACTTTGCCTGTTAAACCTCATCCCTTTGGTCTCATCCCATGGATCCAGACCCTCTGTGGAGCCTCCTCCCCTCCAGCAGCTCAATGCTCTCACCCAACTCGTGTCACCTGCAGGGATGCTGCCAGACACTTCACAGAGCTCCAATGGTGCTCCCATTGTCCAGCGCCGGCCACGGCCAGGTCAGGACTGAGCAGCCTGTCACCAGCTCCCTGGAGCCAGGACCAACAACGGGCCCTTGTGCCGGCGCTGCAGCCCCTGCAGTCAGGCAGCAGCAGTGCAGGACCCCCCGACCCTGGGACCCCGTGTCCCTGGAACCCCATCACTGGAGCCTCCCCATCCCATCCGGCCGCACTCGCTGCTCGGTACCGTTTATTCTGGATGTCAGAGGCTGGGCCCGGGGCGGAGCGGATCAGCGAGAATCCCGAGCGCGGCTCACGGGAGAAAGTGCCCAAGTGCAGCCAGAAGAGCCCGGCCCAACGTGCCCGGCCTGGCTGCGGCGCTGCAGCCCCGGGACACCAGCACCGGGCCAAGGGGACACGAGTCACCTGTGTCCTGCGGGGGGGACACGTGTGTCATGTGTGTGTGTGTCCTGCGAGGGGAACACGTGTGTGTGTGTGCGTGTGTGTGTCCTGCAAGGGGAACACACGTGTGTGCGTGTGTGTGTCCTGCGAAGGGAACACACGTGTGTCGTGTGTGTGTATGTGTCCTGTGAGGGGAACACGTGTCATATGTGTGTGTGTCCTGCGAGGGGAACACGTGTCATGTGTGTGTGTGTCCTGCGAGGGGAACACACATGTGCTCTGTGTGTGTGTTCTCCGAGGGGAACATGTGTGTGTGTGTGTGTGTGTGTCCTGCGAGGGGAACGCATGTGTGTCGTGTGTGTGTGTGTCCGTTCTGCAGGGGAGACACGTGTGTCCTGTGTGTGTCCTGCGTGTCCTACAGGGAGGGGACATACATGTTTCTGTGTGTCCTGTGGTGAGAGGAGACGTGTCTGTGTGTCCTGCAGAGGGAATATACATGTTTCTATGTGTCCCGCAGAAGGGACACATGTTCCTGTATGTCCTGTGGGAAGGGTGACACGCATGTGTCAGTGTGGGAACATGTCAGAAGGGACATGCATGCGTGTGTGTTCTGGGGGGAGGGGACATACGTGCTTCTGCATGTCCTGTGGGAGGGGACACACGTGTCAGTGTGTTCTGCTGAGGGGACGTGTGCGTGTGTCCTGTGACAAGGGGACATGCGCGTTTCTGTGTGTCCTTCAGAACCCGCGTGCCCCCAGAGCAGCCACCAGTGCCCAGGGGGAGGGCAGGGGCACTCCACGGGCTGGGGGGGATGCAGGGGCCTGGCCTGGGGACCCACAGGGCTCATCCAGCACCACCACTCCCTGGACCCTGACACGCCTGCGCTGGGCAGGGGGGACCAGGGGGGTTTGGGGTGTCCCGGCCATGGCGTGGGGGTCCCTGTGCCGGGGGGGGTCCCTGGGCTGGGGGCACGGTGGCTCCAGGGGCCCCGTCCTGATCTGTGTCCATGCTCACTGCTCCTCCAGCCACGATGGCTTCTCGGCGCCCGGTGGCTTGAGCTTGATGTTGAACTGCCTGAGCGTCTGCTCCAGCTGCTGCTGGTTGCCCGCAAAGTAGGCGGAGATGGCGTTGTGGAAGAGCAGGAGCTGCTTGTGCATCACCTTCACCTGCAGCACCGCGGGGGGCACTGCCGTCATCACCAGCACCCGCCAGAGGCGCCCAAGAGCGCAGCTCCCAAAGGGTGACCCCCCCAAGCAGCCCCCCAAAACACACTCAAAAAGAGGAAGCCTCAAAAGGGTGGAACCCAAATGGCCGCACCCAAATAGGAGCGCCCCAAAAAGGCCCCCAAATGGCAACTCCAGAAGGAGCCCCAAAAAGCTGAACCTAAAAGGAGCCCCCAAATGGCAGCTCCAAAGCAGAACCCAAAAGACCCCAAAAGCTGTCCCCAAAAGGCAGCTATCAAAAGGAGGCCCTCAAAAAGCCATCCCCCAGCAGGCAGCCCCCCAAGAGCCATCCCCCAAAAGGCAGCAGCAAATGGTAGCCCCAAAAAAGGACCCCTTAAAAGGCAGCCCCAAAAGGTGACTCCCAAATGCAGCCCCAAAACACAGCCTCCAAAAAAAGATCCACCAAAAACGGCCCAGAAAAACCAAACCTCCAAAGGCCCCCCTGAAGCCGTGGTGAGGCCCCCACCTTGTTCTCCTCCAGGAACTTGAGCTTGATGGCCACGTCTGCCCGCAGCTTCTCGTACTTGTCCTTGTGGCTCTGGAAGTGGCTCTGGGCTGCGTCCAGGCGGCTCAAGGTGCCAGCATCCCGCGGGCCCATGCTCAGCTCCTCCAGGTCCGTGCGGTACGCGTCATACTCCAGCCTGCACGGAGGGAGGCTCAGAGCCATGCTGTGACCCTCCGCTGCCCCACGGCTGCCCCATGGCACCTCACAGCACTGTGGCTACATCCTACCTGGCTGTCTCATACTGCTTGACCGTCATGAGCGTGTCCTCCATGGTCTTGTTGACCAGTGTGTTGATGCTGGAGACGAAAAAGTTGACGGCGCCGAGCAGCGTCTCCCCGTTCTTGCAGAGCAGCTTCTGTGTCTCTGCGTTATACCCAAACTCCTCCTGCAGGACAGGAGACATGGGGCCGAGATGGCACGAACCAGGATCCGAGAGCGCAGAATCAGCTCATGGATAACTGAGCACAGCTCATGGATAACTCCACTATTCTCCTTGTCCTCATGCACCTGGAGTGCTGCATGGGACCCACAGCTCACGGAGACCCACAACGCAGTGGACAACACAGGAGGCATGGTGCAGGGGGATGCAGCGCAGGGGATGCAGCACAGGGGATGCAGCGCAGGGGATGCAGCACAGGGGGATGGAGGTGGCGCAGGGGATGCAGTGCAGGGGATGCGGAGCAGGAATGCGGCTCAGGTCTGTCAGTACCTGGAGCTCCGGTGACTTCTGGCTGAGGTCGGCGAAGGCGTCCCCCAGCGCGTGCTGTGTCTGCACCAGGCTGTAGAAGTGGGAGGTGAGGGCCCGCGCCAGCTGCAGAACGCTCTCATACTTGCGCTTGGTCTCCCGCAGCAGCTCGATCTGCGTCTCCAGCTCCAGGTCCACTGTGCGGGAGCCGCGGCCGAACCGCTCTGAGATCAGCTGCTTCGTGCACTGCGGGAGGAGCAAGGTTGGACGGGAGGGAAGTGCTGCGGAGCAGCCCCAATGCACCCTACTGCACCTCAGGAGGTACGGAACCAACCAGGCTGGGAAAGATCTTCAACATCATCCGGTCCAACTGCTCCCCAGCACTGCCAAGGCCACCACTGCCCCATGGCACTGAGGCCTCGTCTCCACGGGGTGTGAACCCTTGCAGGGACGGTGCCTGCAGCCCTGCCCTGGGCAGCCTGTTCCAATGCCTGAGCACCCTTTGGGGCAGGAATTGTTCCTCAGCTCCATCTAAACCTGCCCTGGTGCAGCTTGAGGCCGGTTCCTCTTGTCCCATCCCTTGTTCCTTGGGAGCAGAGCCCAGCCCCTCCTGGCTCCATCCTCCTCTCAGGCACTTGCAGGGAACGATCAGGTCCCCCCTGAGCCTTCCCTTCTCCACACTGAACCCCCCAGGTCCCTCAGCCGTTTCCCGTCACCCTTGGGCTCCAGGCCCTGCACCAGCTCCGCTGCCCTTCTCTGACCCCGCTCCAGCCCCTCGATGTCTCTCTTGGAGTGAGCGGCCCGGAGGTGACCACAGGATTCAAGGTGCAGCCTCACCAGTGCTCAGCACAAGGGGACAATCATTGCCCTGGCCCTGCCGCTCTGGTGCTGATCCAGGCCAGGATGCTGGGGGCTTCCTGCCTGCCTGGGCACAAGCTGCTCATGTTCAGCTCCATCAATCACCACCCCCAGATCCTTTTCCATGAGCAGTTTCCAGCCGCTCCTCCCCACTCCTGGAGCATTGCATGGGGTGGCTGTGGTCCAAAGCGCGGGACCAGCCCTTTGCCTGTTGAGCCTCATCCCCTTGGCTACATCCCAGCCTACCCTGGCCGTGTCTTTCCGGAGCCCTCACCTTGTACGTGTTGATCCCCCACTTCTTGACAATGTCAAACTTCTCCACAGCGATGCCGCGCACGATCTCCTCCCCTCCACCTGCAGGGCTGGGATGTGCCTGGTGCAGCCCCGAGCCTGTGACAGAGACAGCTCTGCATGCACTGGGTCTCCAGAACCACACAAGAGCCCTCATGGGGCAGCAGCACGCCCCTGCCCGCTCCAACCCCGCTCCCAGCGTGACCAAGCACTGGACCTGCTCCTCTGAGTCCTGCCACAAGGTTTCACGCAGGGAACAGCCTCTGCTCCAGCTCCCCTGGGTCCCAGTGCTGCCCTGAGCATCATCCTGCCCATCCTCATCCTCACTGGGGCAGAAACAGCCCTGGCGGCACGGGGAGGCCTCACATGGGCTCCTCCCTGCCCAGGTCCCACCTCGGCGCCACAGCAGCAGCCTCAGCCCCGGCACCAGGACCCGGAGCCACAGCAGCACCATCACCCAGGACTGCCCGGCCGCAGTACCTGCAGCCTGGTCAGGGTTGGCCATCCTGCGGGCAGCGGCCGCGCTGGGGCACACGCTGGATGCTCCTCGGGCTGCGTGAGGTTGGACAAGACAGCCTGGAACGGAGTGGCCAGCAGGCGGGAGCACAGCACGGTGTAGGTACGGGATGGGCAGGGAGGGGGAGAGGGCAGGGATGGGCACAGAGCAGGGACAGGGAGAAGGGGTGGGCAGGGATGGGGACAGGGCAGCAGCAGGGAGAGCAACAGCAGCAGATGAGTGTGACGTGAACTCAGACACGGCTGCAAGCTGCACAGAGTCCTGGGCGGTGCCACTGCACCTGGTGAGCTGAGCACCGGATGGGCCAGGAGAGTGATGGAGACACAGGGACGGTGACCACAACACATGGTGACACGGGGACAGTGACCATGGGGATGGTGACCAGGGCACACAGGGATCACAGCACAGCCCGGCAGCACCACAGACTCACTGAGCCACAGCAGCACCCAGCACAGCACCTAGGGTGCAGGGTCTGCAGAGCATCAGGGCTGTGGCACATCTGCCTGCACATCTCACCACATCCCAGCCTGGTTTCGGTTGGAAGAGACCTTAAAGCTCCTCCAGCTCCAACCCTGCCACAGGCAGGGACACCTTCCACTGGAGCAACTTGCTCCAAGCCCCTGTGTCCAACCTGGCCTTGAACACTGTCAGGGATGGGGCAGCCACAGCTTCTCTGGGCACCCTGGGCCAGCGCCTCAGCACCCTCACAGGGAAGAGCTTCTGTCTTACATTTAACGTGAACTTCCTGCCTCTGTGTCCTGCAGGCAGGACACCTGCAGCCTTGCTGCAGAGCACCCACAACCCATCCTGAGCAAAGAGAAGAGGGAATAAGTGATAGTGGAAAGCACCAGGCTCGGAGCCATGGAGAAGCCAATCATGGTTCTCTGGTACCACCACAGGCACCAGTGCAGCTCCAGAGCCCCTCATCCACCCAGAGATGGAGAGGATACACCCAAGCCCTCCACAGCACTGAAGGAAGGAGCTGAGGACCCAGCCACAGCACCACCAGCTGCAGCCCCAGGGTGCTCCTGGCTGGCAGCAGAACAAAGACCCGGCAGGGAGGAAGGAGCAGGAGCCACCATCCTGGGATGGAGAGGTTGTACGGAAGCAGAACCACGTGGTGGGACAAGCTGCCAAGCCCATCTTCCTGTGATGGGGCCTCTCCTTCCCACCCTCCCTGGCAGCAGCCCCGGCCCACCGGTACCTTTCATGGTGTTGGTGGGGATGATGCCCTCGGCTGTGCCCCCGTAGCCACCCGACACAATGCTGGTCTCATTGAGGTTGGGCCCCGACACCATCACCTGCTGCAGGTCCTGGAGCAAAGGCAGGAGGTGAGGGAGAGCATGGAACACACCAGGGATCCAGCAATCCCAGCATGGCCCAGCACACCCCAGCCCTGAACCTGCTCCAGGCCGTCGTCCTCGGGCAGGCTGCCCGTGTCCCCGTTGCTGCTGATGGGGATCTCCATGGTGGCCGCTTTGCTCATGATCCCATCCGACATCCTCAGGGCCTGCAGGGACACAGGAATGGAGACTGGGAGCAGGTCTGGATGGAGACAACCTCCCCATGGTGCAGGGCAGGACCCACCAGCGCAGCAGGACCTGGTGCACTGAGGAGCCCCCACAGCGGCTTCCGCAGCCATTGCCCAGCACTGCAGTCCCTTGGGATAGAGCCACAGCCGGGTTTGAGTTGAAAGACCTTAAAGCACCTCCAGCTCCAGCCCCTGCCACGGGCAGGGACCCCTTCCACTGGAGCAGCTTGCTCCAAGCCCCTGTGTCCAACCTGGCCTTGAACACTGCCAGGGATGGGGCAGCCACAGCTTCTCTGGGCACCCTGGGCCAGCGCCTCAGCACCCTCACAGGGAAGAGCTTCTGCCTAAGAGCTCATCTCAGTCTCCCCTCTGGCAGGTTCAAGCCATTCCCCTTGGCCTGGCCCTACAGGCCCTTGTCCCAAGCCCCTCTCCAGCTTTCCTGCAGCCCCTTTAGGCACTGGAGCTGCTCTCAGGTCTCCCCTTCAGGAGCCTTCTCTTCTCCAGGCTGCCCCAGCCCAGCTCTCTCAGCCTGGCTCCAGAGCAGAGCTGCTCCAGCCCTCGCAGCAGCTCCGGGGCCTCCTCTGGCCTCGCTCCAGCTGCTCCAGGACTCGGGGTCCCGGCTTCAGCCTCCAGAGCCGCCCCTCCCGGAGCGCTCCATGTCCGGGCTCCTCCCGCCCTGCGCTGCTGCCGGCGACGGAGCTGTCCCTGGTCAGGGCTGGCGCCGGGCCCGGCGTATCTAAGCCCAGAGCCACGTCCGCAGGCGGGCCCCGGGGGGGCAGCGGGGCCGCGCAGTGCCCGGACCGGTCCGGCCGCATTCCAGAGCTCTCGCAGGGCTTCCCCGCCCGCTCCGGTACCCGCTGGGACAGGGGCACGGCCGAGGGACACCGCGGGGCAACCCCATCGCTCCGAGGCGTCCGCCGGTGCTCCCCGCTCCCGGCCCCATCGCTCTGCGCTGCAGGTGTCCCCCGCTCCCGGCCCCACCGCATCGCCCTGCTCAGGCCGCGCTCCGCGGCCGGATCCCCACCGGCCCGTTCCTGCCCCGTATGGAAGCGGGGCCCGGTGCTCCCCTCGCGCAGGCACCGCTGCGGCCCCGGGCTGCGGGTACCGGTACCGGTGCGTGTGCCTGTGCCCCTCCTGCTCCCGTTCCCGGTTCCTCTCCCACCTTCTCGGCCGCGGCTGCCGCCGCTCCGCTCGCCGGGACACGCCGGACGTTGCGTCACGGGCGGTGGAGGCCGCCGGGAGCCGGGCAGGAGGTGACGCTGGGCGGAAGCTGGGCTCGGAGCGGGCCATGGAGGCGGTGGCGGAGGAGCAGCGGCAGCAGCTGCGCAGCGTGAGGGGGGAGCGGGGTTGCAGTGTGCTGGGGGGTGATGCGGGGCCGCGGTCGCAGGGGTGATGTCCCGGTACCGGGTGTGTGATGCCCTGGTGCCGGTACCGGGTGGGTGATGTGGTGCCGCGGGAGTCATGTGCCGGGGCCGGTGTGTTGCAGCTGCGGGACTTCCTGCTGGTGTACAACCGCATGACGGAGCTCTGCTTCCGGCGCTGTGTCTGTAACCTCAACTACCGGCTGCTCACCGGGCGCGAGGTGCGGCGGGACCCGGGATCCCCGCGCGCGGTGCCCGGACCCTGTTCCCGATCCTTCGTGCCGGATCCCCTCATTCCCCCGTCCCCCGATTCCTCTTCCCGGGTCCTCGAGCCCCTGGTCCTGATCCGTGTTCCCCCGCTCCTTCATTCCCTCTGTCTTCATCCTCTGGTTCCAGGTCCGTGAACCTCTGATCCTTCATCCCCTGATCCTCATTCCCTTGGTCCCCTGGTCCTGAGCCCTTGGTCCTTGATGCTGGATACCCTGGTCCTGGATGCCCTAATTGCCTGTTCCTCCATCCCTGATCCCCAGGTCCCTGATCCCTTGGTCCTTGGTCCTTGATTCTTGATTCCCTGATCCCCTGGTTCTTGTTCCTCTCTTGTTCCTCAATCTGCTGATCCCGGGTCGCCATCCTGCAGGAATCCTGCCTCGACAGCTGTGCCTCCAAGCTGGTGCACTCCAACCACCGCCTCATGCGCTCCTACGTGGCGCTGATGCCAGGCATCCTGCAGCGCCGCGCGGCCGATTCAGCATCCCAAGACCCGGCGCTTCCCACAGCCCCCCCTGACCCCCCAGTGGCTCCCAGAACGGGCACGTAGCAGGTGGGCGGCCCCAGGATGGATCCGGCACTGGGATGGATCCGGGCCTGGTGCTGGGCTGAGCCTGCCAACACTGAGCGGGAGCTCATGCTGCTCCGGACCTGGCCATGCAGATCCACGGCCTCCGTCAGGATCTGGAACCCCCATCATTATCAGGAGCCTCCATCGGGATCAGGAATCTGTCAGCAGCTGCCAGGCCTGTCCGGTGGCATCGGGAAGGGGACGGCAGTGCCGGTGCCTCCAGTGGGGGATTCCCACCCAGACTTGATGCTGGTGGCTCCATGCTGGGCTCTGGCTCCAGCCCTGGGCCTTGGATTCTCAGGAGTGTTTTCCTCGTGCTAATAAAGTTTCACATCCCTAATGTCCCGCCGCCGATGTGTCAACAGGGCTCTGCTGCTGCTTCCTAGCCCCACTTCCCAGCTCTGCTGCTGCTTCCCGGCCCCAATTCCTGGCACCACTTCCCAGCACCACTTCCCAGCCCTGCTGCTGCTTCCCGGCCCCACTTTCTGGCCTTGCTGCTGCTTCACGGCCCAAATTCCCGGCCCCACTTCCCAGCCCTGCTGCTGCTTCCTGGCCCCACTTCCCAGCCCCGCTGCTGCTTCCTGGCCCTGCTTCCCAGCCCTGCTCCAGCACCAGCACAGGAACAGCCCATGGGGAGCCAGGGGCAGGGGATGGTCTCTGGGTGCAGCCACCCCCAGTGTCAGGGGTGCTGCAGCTGCTGAGCAGCCTGGCCTGGCCCGGCAGTGCCCGGCTCTGTTCCCCGGGCAGCCCCGTGGGGGGGGCTCTGCTGGGGGTGCTGCAGGAGGAGTCCCTGTACTGTGGGTCCCGGAGCCGGTGCTGCCTCGGGGTACAGCCACCAGAGGTGGGATGGAAGGGCTGCAGCACCCCTGCATGCACCGGGAGCAGGAGAGGAGGGGAAGGGAAGGGATCAGTGCTGGAAGTGAACTGGTTCAACATCTTTGCCGATGACACCAAGCTGTGTGGTGTGGTTGATACACGGGAGGGAAGGAATCCAGAGGGACCCAGATGCACTTGAGAGGTGGGCTGATGCCAACCTGATGAAGTTTAACCATGCCAAGTGCAAGGTCCTACACCTGGGTGGGAGCAATCCCAGGCACAGCTACAGGTTGAGCGGAGAAGAGATTCAGAGCAGCCCTGCAGAGAAGGACTTGGGGGTGTTGGTCGATGAGAAAATGAACATGAGCCGGCTGCAGTGTGCGCTCGCAGCCCAGAAAGCAACCGTATCCTGGGCTGCATCAAGAGGAGCGTGACCAGCAGGTCGAAGGAGGTGATCCTGCCCCTCTGCTCTGCTCTCGTGAGACCTCCCTTGGAGCATTGTGTGCAGTTCTGGTGTCCTCAACATCAAAAGGACATGGAACTGTTGGAACAAGTCCAGAGGAGGCCATGAGGATGATCAGGGGACTGGAGCACCTCCCGTATGAAGACAGGCGGAGAGAGTTGGGGCTGTTCAGCCTGGAGAAGAGAAGCTGCGTGGAGACCTCATAGCAGCTTCCAGTGCCTGAAGGGGGCTATAGGGATGCTGGGGATGGACTGTTCATTAGGGACTGTAGTGATAGGACAAGGGGTAACGGGTTCAAACTGAAACAAGGGAAGTTCAGGTTGGATTTAAGGCAGAAGCTCTTCCCTGTGAGGGTGCTGAGGCGCTGGCCCAGGGTGCCCAGAGAAGCTGTGGCTGCCCCATCCCTGGCAGTGTTCAAGGCCAGGTTGGACACAGGGGCTTGGAGCAAGCTGCTCCAGTGGAAGGGGTCCATGGCAGGGGTTGGAGCTGGAGGAGCTTTTAGCTCCTTTCCAACCCAAATCATTCCATGATCTATGATTTGAAGGGAAGCTGCTGGTGCTGCTGATGTCACTGGTGGTACTGCTGCTACTGGTGCTGCTGATGGCACTATTGGTGCTAGTGGACAGTTTTCCATCAGGTGCCAGTTCATGGACCATTGATGTGTGCAGGAACCAACATTTCTCTCGGGGCGCTGGGAGGTTCCCCACTGATTCCATGTGGAGCCATAGAACCAGTGGGTGGGAAAGAGCTTCAAGGTTATCCAGTGCAACTGCTCCCCAGCACTGCCAAGGCCACCCCTAACCCATGGCACTGAGGCCTCGTCTCCACGGGGTGTGAACCCTTGCAGAGACAGTGACTGCAGCCCTGCCCTGGGCAGCCTGTTCCAATGCCTGAGCACCCTTTGGGGCAGGAATTGTTCCTCAGCTCCATCTAAACCTGCCCTGGTGCAGCTTGAGGCCGGTTCCTCTTGTCCCATCCCTTGTTCCTTGGGAGCAGAGCCCAGCCCCTCCTGGCTCCATCCTCCTCTCAGGCACTTGTAGGGAGCCATCAGGTCCCCCCTGAGCCTTCTCTTCTCCACACTGAACCCCCCAGGTCCCTCAGCCCTTCCCCATCACACTGTGCTCCAGGCCCTGCACCAGCTTCATTGCCCTTTTCCAGCCCCGCTCCATCAGCATCATCTGGATTTTGGGATCAAGCGTGTGACATTCAAAGGAGAGAATGAAACTGAAGGAGTCTGGGGGTGGCAACAACCCATGGGGCTGCACTCGGGAAGGGGGAGCAGGATGACCTGGATAAAGCAGGATAATGGGATCTGATGGATCCAATGAGGACAAGGGAAAGGTCTCGCGCCCAGGGATGCCCAGATGACCACAGGATAGCAGTGTGTGAGGAAGGGCCAGGAGAGCCGGGGCTGTCGTCATGGAGAGTGGAGGCTCAGGGAGACCTGGTCCTGTGTGCCTGTGGTTAAAGGTGGCTGCAGGGAAGGTGGAGACTCCCTCTACAAGGAGTCCCAGGAGGTGATGGGCATAGGTGACTTCGGGGGGATTGCAGTTGGATGCAATGAGAACAAGCACCCGTTGGAACGATGTCTGCAGTGAAGGGGGGACTCCACAGCGTTGGACACTGTGGATGGGCAGGATGGGGCTGGACCGTGCTGGCTGGGAAAAGCTGGAGCAGATGGGCCCTGAGCCCCTTCCCGCCCAGATTCAGGGTTCCAGGAGTCCTGTGCCCCACATCTGCTGCTTATCGCTGGATGTGCAGGAGCAGAGCGGGACCCACACACTGTGCGGTCACACACTGGGGGGATCACACATTGGGACCCCAGTGGCTTCACCATGTTCTCCTATGGCTACTATGTCCCCCCATTGCAGCCATGACCCCATGTTCCACCACACCTCCCCTTCTCCTCCCGCCTTCACCCCCCACCATCTACTCCCCTCTCCATCGCTCCCATCCCATCTTCATCCCTCTTCCCGCATCCCATCTTTTGGGGGATGCTGTTGCCGTGGCGACGGGCGGGTACCGCGGGATGCGGTGGGGCTGCGGAGGCACTGGGCGCGACCATTTGTGTGCAAAGGGGGGGGTTGGGTTTCTCGCCCCACACTTTCCACGGGATCTCCCCCTCGGTGACCCACAACCTGGGGGAGAGACGCGTCGCAAAGCGACGCGTCTCCCCCCCAGGTTGTGGGTCACCGGGGGGGGATCCCGTGTAGTAAGTGAGGGGACAAAGCGAGTGTTCCCCCTCCCGCCCCGCCATGGTACGTCCCGGCCTCCCCTGCCCATCCCTGCCGCGCTCGGGATGCGCCGGGGGCCGCAGCGCGCTGGGGGCTGCGTGTGGGGTGAGTGTCCGCTGTGGGGCCGGAGGTGGGCACGGGCTGTGGGGCGCTACGGGGAGATGTGGGGTGCTGTGTATGTGTCTGTGTCCCCCCCGCCCAGCACCTCAGAGCCGGTCCCATAATGGCGGCCGGGGCGGGGCTGGGTCCGGGCCTGAATCGCGGAGCGGCCGCAGTGGGGCTGGTGTAGGACTGGGGGTGTGTGTGTAGGGGTGGGGGATGTGGGGCTGGCAGGGGAGGGGGTAGGGTGCTATGGGGTAGGATGTGTACCATAGGGCAGGCAGTGGGGGCTGTAGGGTAAAGGGGTGGGTGCTGTCGGGCAGGCAGGGGATGCTGTGGGGCAGGCAGTGGGTGCTGTAGGAGAAGGGGGCGGGTGCCATGGGGCAAGGGGGTGTGCGCCGTGGGGCAGACAGGGGATGCCGCAGGGTGGGCAAGGGGGTGAGTGCTGTAGGGCTAGGGGTGGGTGCTGTAGGACAAGGGGGTGGGTGCCATGGGTGAGGTGGTGGCTCCATGGGGCTGCGGGGTGGGTGCCGTGGGGTCTGTAGCAGGCGCCATGGGGCAGGCAGGGATAAGGGTGCTGCTTACGCAAATGCCTTGTGCAGGGCAGAGCTGGGGGTCAAGGGGACATGTGGGGCTGGGCTAGGCTGGTGTGGGTCTGGGGCTGGGGCTGTGGACATGGCAGGGCTAAGGGGGAGCCCTCAGATCGTGTGGGCCAGTGGGTGAGTGAGCACTAGTGTGGGGCTGGGGGCTGTGGGGTGTTGTGGGGTGCCCACTGCCTGTCCCTGCAGGCTGACGCCTGGGGCCGCCGCTGCCGCCATGGCCACACGTGAGGCCGGCGCCAGCCCCGTGGTGCGGCAAATCGACCAACAGTTCCTGGTGTGCAGCATCTGCCTGGACCGGTACCACAACCCCAAGGTGCTGCCCTGCCTGCACACCTTCTGCGAGAGGTGAGCCCCCCCACGCCCTGCTGTGCCCCATGGCAACCCCCCTACAGCCCCACTGCACCCCACTGTGACCCTCTGCTCCCCCCTGCTTCCCCTGGGCCGTGCTGCACCAGCTGCATCCCCCCTCTCATGCTGTCAGCTGCTCCCGGCCCTGTTGTCCCCCCCCCAGCTCCTGCAGGGAGAAGCTGGCTCCTGCAGCCTCTGGGCCCCACATTGCACCTGCACTGCACCTGCACTGCACCCCTCTGTGACACACTGCACCCCCACTGAATACCAGTGCACCTGCACTGCATCCCTGCTGTAACCCACTGCACCTTGCTGCATCCATATGGCACTGCACCGCATCCCCGCAGTGTTCTCTGCCTGTTCCTCCTGCAGGAAATGAGCTGAGGCTGCTGTGCTCCACTGCACTGCACCCACTGTGCCCCACTTCACTGTACCCACTGTGCCCCACTGCACTGCACCCACTGTGCCCCACTGCACTGCACCCACTGTGCCCCACTTCATTGCACCC
The DNA here is from genome assembly GCF_963264785.1 of Psittacula echo. NCBI lineage: Eukaryota > Metazoa > Chordata > Aves > Psittaciformes > Psittacidae > Psittacula > Psittacula echo. The sequence continues at coordinate 127,776,549 of NC_137736.1, read as the reverse complement.
GCTGCATCCCACTGCACCGCACCCACTGCACCCACTGTGCCCTACTGTGCCCCACTGCACTGCATAAAATCCCAGAATCCCAGACTGGTTTGTATTGAAAGGATCCTTAAAGCTCCTCCATTCCCAATCCCTGCCACGGGCAGGGACCACTTCCACTGGAGCAGGTTGCTCCAAGCCCCTGTGTCCAACCTGGCCTTGAACACTGCCAGGGATGGGGCAGCCACAGCTTCTCTGGGCACCCTGGGCCAGCGCCTCAGCACCCTCACAGGGAAGAGCTTCTGCCTAAGAGCTCATCTCAGTCTCCCCTCTGGCAGGTTCAAGCCATTCCCCTTGGCCTGTCCCCTTGGCCCTTGTCTAAAGCCCCTCTCCATGTTTCCTGTAGCCCCTTTAGGCACTGGACCCTCACTGCACACACTGCACTGCACCCCCAGAATCCCCCAGTGAGAAGCAGGTCTGAGCCCCCCTATGCCCCACTAATGTGGGGCCCCACTCACATGCGGGCCTGTCCCTGAACCCCCTGAGCCCCGTGACAGCCCCCCAGTGTTGGGGGGTGTTGGGGATCCTGTCCCTGTTGCAGGGTCAGTGCAATGACCCAGAGACACTCAGACACCCCGAACTCCCTCAAGCCCAGCCCAGCCCCCCCAGCCCTCCCCTCCTGTCCCACTGCCCACCTGTCCCACTGTCTGTCCGCACCCCGGTGTGCCACGGCATTGCCCCTGGGCCCTCTGTCCCCACAGCCCTGACCCCTGTCTGTCCATCCATCTGTCTGTCCCTGCCCAGGTTCCTGCAGAGCTGCATCCCCCCTGTGCCACTGTCCACCCCTCTGCTCCTGCCCTGGCCATCCCTCCATCATCCATGATCCATTCATCCCTCTCTCCATCCATCCCTCTCTCCATCCCTCAATCCCTCCATCCATCCATCCCTCCCTCTCTCCCTCCCTCCATCCATCCCTCTCTCCATCCATCCCTCTCTCCATCCCTCCCTCCCTCCATCCATCCATCCATCCCTCAATCCCTCCATCCCTCCCTCCCTCCCTCCCTCCCTCCATCCCTCCATCTCTCCATCCATTCATCTCTGCCTCCATCCATCCCTCCCTCATCCATGATCCATCCATCCCTCTCTCCATCCATCCCTCTCTCCATCCCTCCCTCCCTCCATCCATCCATCCATCCATCCCTCAATCCCTCCATCCATCCATCCCTACCTCCCTCCCTCCCTCCATCCCTCCATCTCTCCATCCATTCATCTCTGCCTCCATCCATGCCTCCCTCCATCCATGCCTCCCTCCATCCATGCCTCCCTCCATCCATCCCTCCCTCCATCCATGCCTCCCTCCATCCATCCCTCCCTCCATCCATCCATCCCTCCCTCCCTCCATCCATCCATCCCTCCCTCCCTCCCTCCATCCATCCCTCCCTCCCTCCATCATCCATCCATCCCTCCGTCATCCATCCATCCATCCGTCCATCCATCCTCCCATCCCTCTGTTGCTGTCCCGCACACCCTGATCCCTGCTGTTTGTCCGTCTGTCCCTGGCAGGTGCCTGCAGAGCTGCATCCCTCCTGTCTGTCCGTCCGTCTGTCTGTGCCTCTGGCTCCATCCCTCTGCTCCTGCTCCACACGCAATGAGATCCCTCCTGTCCATCTGTCCATCCCGCTGCCAGCTCCATCCCCTGCTGCTGCTCCGAGCACCCCATCCATCCATCCGTCTCTGTGGATCCTGACCCCCATCTATCTGTCTGTCCGTCCCCATCGCAGAGCTGCGTCCTCCTGTCCATCCATCCATCCCAATGTCCCTTCAGCCTCATCCCCCTGCTCCTGCCACATGGCCCTGATCCCGTCTGTCTGTCTGTCTGTCTGTCTGCCTGCCTGCAGAACTACATCCGTGTGTGTCTGTCTGTCCATGCAGGTGCCTGCAGAACTACATCCCTGCTCAGAGCCTGTCCCTCTCGTGCCCCGTGTGCCGCCAGACCTCGATCCTGCCGGAGCGAGGCGTGCCCGCGCTGCAGAACAACTTCTTCATCACCAACCTGATGGAAGTGCTGCAGCGGGACCCCGACAGCGCCACGCCGGGCCCTGCCCCCGGCTCCGGGACCCTGGGCACTGGCCCCGCGCCGCCGCTCTGCTGCCCCAACCACCACGGAGAGGTCGCACCGGGGGGCACTGGGGGACAGGGGGAGGCTGCAAGGGTTTGAGGGGGTCCAGGGGCAACTGGAGGGGTCTGGGGGCCTGTAGGTGCTCAAGGGCAAGCTTTGGTTGTCCAGGAGGGGAGAAGGGGCCCTAGAGGCCGGGGGGGGCTGCAGGGACTTGGGGGGGCTGAGGGGTTCTGGGGGTGCTGGAGGCATTGAGAAGGGCTCATGGGGGCTGTAGAGGATCTGGGGGGGTGGTGTCTGCCGGGGCTGTGGGTGCTGTAGGGGTCCAGGGAGGACTGTAGGGGTCTGGGGCCTGCAGGGATCTGAGCGGGCTCAGGGGGTCTGTGGGGACCTGGCAGAGCCCAGGGGGGCTGTGGGGATGTGGGAGGCTCAGGGAGTCAGCGCCCGTTCCCCCTCCCGCAGGTGATGGAGTTCTATTGTGAGCCGTGCGAGACAGCGGTGTGCCGTGAGTGCACCGAGGGCGAGCACCGGGAGCACGGCACCGCGCCCCTGCGCGACGCCGTGGAGCACCACAAGGCGGCGCTGCAGAGACAGCTCGACGCCGTCCGCAGCAGGCACGGCCGGGGCCGGGGGATCCGGCAGGGGCCGGGGGTCCGGGGACACCTCGGGCCGTGGGGTACGGGGGATCTTGGGGTGCCGGTGGGTTTGGGGGTCAGGAGGTCCGGAGGTTGAGGGGTGCCGGTAGGTTTAGGGTCCCGATGAGTTTTGGGGTTCCGGTGGGTTTTGGGGTCCCGGTGGGTTTGGGGTCCCGGTGGGTTTGTCCGCCCCGGGCTCACGCCGTCCCCGCAGGCTCCCGCAGCTGGCGGCGGCCGCGGCGCTGGTGTCGGACATTAGCCAACAGCTGCTGCAGCGCCGGGACGAGGCCGCCGCCGAGATTGGCGGCACCTTCGAGGAGCTGGAGGCGGCGCTGCGGCAGCGGCGGGGGCTGCTCCTGCGCGACCTGGAGGCGGCGTGCGGCGCCAAGCACCGGGTGCGGGCGCGGGGGACACAGGGGGGGCGTGGCCTGCATGGGGGCTGCATGGGGGCTGCTGCTAAACGACCCGGAGAGGGCGTGCGGAGCCAAGCACCGGGTGCGGGCGTGGGGGGACAGGGGGGAGCTGCATGGGGGGTGCTGCATTGGGGTACTGCCTGTCTCCATGCCACTGTGCTCCCACACTGCCAAGCCTGCATGCTGCCAAGCCCCTGTGTCCCTGCACTGCCGTGCTGTCATGCTGCGTGTTCCCATGCCACCAAGCCCCTGTGCCACATGCCTCCACGCTGCTGTGCTGCCACACATGTCCCTGCACAACTGTCCCCCTGTGCTGCATGGGCCTGTGCTGCCAAGCTCCCATGTTACCATACCCCTGCACTGTTGTGGCCTCATGTCCCCATGCCCCATGCCTCCATATCCCCAGGCTCCCATATCCCATATCCCCAGTGTCCCTGTGTCCCCATATCCCCATGCTCCCATGTCCCTATATCCCCATACCCCCACGCCCCTGCCCCGCGGTGACACGCTGGTGCCCACAGGTGCTGCAGGCGCAGCTGGAGGCGCTGCGCCGGGGCCAGGAGAGCATCCTGAGCAGCTGTGCATTCACGGAGCAAGCGCTGCGCCACGGCACGGCCCCCGAGGTGCTGCTGGTGCAGAAGCAGATGAGCGAGCGGCTGCGGGACCTGGCGGCACGCGACTTCCCCGAGCACCCACAGCAGAACGCGCAGCTCGACTACCTGGTGGAGACGGACGGGCTGCGCAAGTCCATCCTCAACCTGGGCGCGCTGGTCACCACCAGTGCCACCGCGCACCACACGGTGGCCACGGGCGAGGGGCTGCGGCACGCCGTGGTGGGGCAGCCCGCCTCACTCAGCGTCACCACCAAGGACAAGGATGGCGAGCTGGTGCGCAGTGGCAGTGCCCGGCTCCGCTTCCAGGTGACAGCACCAGATGGGGCCGCGGCCGAGGCTGAGGTGCAGGACAACAAGAATGGCACCTACGAGCTGCTGTACACGCCGCGCGCCGAGGGCGACTTCCTGCTCTCCATCCTGCTCTACGGGCAGCCCATCCGCGGCAGCCCCTTCCGTGCCCGCGCTGTCAAAGCCTCAGATGTGCCACCCTCACCCGATGATGTCAAGCGCCGTGTGAAGTCTCCCAGCAGCGGGGGACACATCCGGCAGAAGGCTGTGCGCAGGCCCTCCAGCATGTACAGCACCGGCAAGAAGAAGGAGAACCCCATCGAGGACGAGCTCATCTTCCGTGTGGGTGAGAGCCAACGGGGCCCCATGACTGACACTGACCAACAGTGACTGACATTGACACCCACTGAACAACATTGACTGACATTGACCACCACTGACTGCCTTTGACCCCTCCAGACACCTATTGACCCCCATTGACCTACCGTTAATCCCCATTGACAACCATTGATAGCTATTAATAGCCATTGGCCCCCACTGACCCCCACTGATGCCCATTGGCCCCTATTGATGCCCATTGACCTCTCTTGATCTCTGTTGACCCCCACTGACCCTCCTTGACCTCCATTGACCCCCACTGACCCTCCTTGACCTCCCTTGACCCCCCATTGACCCTCCTTGACCTCTGTTGACTTCCATTGATGCCCACTGACACCCATTGACTTCTCTTGATCTCTGTTGGCCCCCATTGACTCCTCATTGACCCCTCTTGACCACCCTTGACCTCCCATAGACCTCCCATTAAGCCTCATGACCCCATTGACTCCCATTAACCTTCCTTGACCTCCGTTGACCTCAATTGATGACCATTGAACCCTATTGATCCCATTGACCTCTCTTGATCTCTATTGACTCCTATTGACCTTTCTGGACACCTGTTGATGCTCACTGACCCCCATTGATCCTCCTCAACCCCTTTGACTCCCCTTGACTTTCCTTGAACCCCCTTGAGCCTACTGATGCCCACTGACCCCCATTGACTCCCGTGGCTCCCTCTGCCTGCAGGAAGCCGAGGCCGGGAGAAGGGCGAGTTCACCAACCTCCAGGGCATCTCCACTTCCTCCAGCGGCCGCATCGTGGTGGCCGACAGCAATAACCAGTGTGTACAGGTAGGACCTGGCCCGGCCCCGGCACCTGCATGTATCCCCAACCCACTTAACCCTCCCCCTGGGGGCCCCCAAAAGGTGTTTTCCAACGAGGGTCAGTTCCGGCTGCGCTTTGGGGTGCGGGGCCGCTCCCCTGGTCAGCTCCAGCGCCCCACTGGCGTCACTGTCGACATGAACGGGGACATAATCATCGCCGACTACGACAACCGCTGGGTCAGCATCTTCTCCCCCGAGGGCAAGTTCAAGGTGAGGTGCGGGGGGGACACAGCAGTGGGAGGGACACGGCTCCGCACCAACCCTAACTCCCAGCCCTGTTCCCGTCCCAGACCAAGCTGGGTGCTGGGCGGCTGATGGGCCCCAAGGGTGTTGCGGTGGACCGCAATGGGCACATCATCGTGGTGGACAACAAGGCCTGCTGCGTCTTCATCTTCCAGTCCAATGGCAAACTGGTCACCAAGTTCGGCAGCCGCGGCACAGCAGAGCGGCAGTTCGCAGGTACGAGCCACAGCCGTGCTGTGCTCCTCACCATGTGCTCCTCAATGCATGTCCATCCCCGCGTGTCCATCCCCATGTGTCCATCCCCACATGTCCATCCTCATGTGTCCATCACCATGTGCCTCTCACCATGTGCCCCTCACCATGTCCCACTCACCATGTGCTCCTCAGTGTGTGCTCTAGGCAGCCCCGGACAGCACCAGGGCACGGGGCAGGGGCAGGGGCTGCAGCTGGGCTCAGGGTCCAAGTTCGAGTTGTGAGCTCTGGATTCAGTTTCTGGGCTCAGGCTCTTGGTGGTTCTGGGCTGGGTTCCAGTTGTGGTTCAGGTCTCAGGGTCAGAGTCAGGTTCTGGGCTGTGGTTTTGGATTTGGATTCATGATTTAGGTTCTGTTCATGGTTCTGGGTTTGGGCTGTTTTGGGTTCTGGGCTCAGGTTTGTCCTCTGTTGTGTCTCTGGATCTTGCTATGTCCCCTCCACCTGCCCCTGGCTGCCCATGGTGCCCACTCACTGTCCCTGTCCCCCCCAGGGCCCCACTTTGTGGCCGTCAACAACAAGAATGAGATCGTGGTGACCGACTTCCACAACCACTCTGTGAAGGTGAGTAATGGTGTCCTGTGTGCTGCGTGCCATGTCCTGTGTGCCATGTCCTGTGTGCCATGTGCCATGTGCCGTGTCCTGTGTCCTATGTCCCATGTCTTGCATGCCATGTGCCGCATGCCATGTTCTGCAACCCATGTCCTGTATGCCACATCGCGTGTGATGTGTCCTCTGCACTGTGTGCCATGTCCCATGTGCCATGTCCCGTGTCCCATGTACTGTGTCCTGTGTCCTGTGTCGCACATCCTGCATCCCATGTCCCATGTGCCGGTGCCAGTGCCATGTCCCATGTTCCGTGTCCCATGTGCGGTGCCGGTGCCGGGCAGTGACCCCCCCCCAGGTTTACAGCGCAGACGGCGAGTTCCTGTTCAAGTTCGGCTCTCACGGGGAGGGCAATGGACAGTTCAACGCTCCCACCGGGGTGGCTGTGGACGCCAATGGCAACATCATTGTGGCCGACTGGGGCAACAGCCGCATCCAGGTACCGGCCCCATGGGCCCGTACTCACCCGCATCCCTGTGCTCATCCGTCACCTCCATCCCAGCCTCATCCCTTGTCCTCATCCCATCAATCCCAACCCAGCCTCATCCCTGTCCTCATTCCATCACCCCCATCCCAGCCTCATCCCCGTCCTCATCCCGTCACTCCCATCTCTTGTCCTCATCCCATCACTCCCATCCCAGCCTCATCCCTGTCCTCATCCCATCCTTCAGCCCATTCAGGGATGGGGTTTGTGGCACCAGGGTGGGCTCATCGCAGCGGGGACACGGTCCAGGACCCCAGTGCAGGGGTGCCCAAGGAGATGGGGTTTGCCTGGGCCATGGGGACACTGGGGACACTGGGACCTGTCTCTGTCCCTGCAGGTGTTTGACTCCTCGGGCTCCTTCCTGTCCTACATCAACACAGCAGCGGATCCTCTGTATGGGCCGCAGGGCCTGGCCCTCACCTCCGACGGCCACGTCGTGGTGGCCGACTCGGGCAACCATTGCTTCAAGGCCTATCGCTACCTGCAGTAGCACCGCGGCACAGGCTGGGGCCACCCCACGACACAGGCTGGGGCTGCCCCATGGCACGGGCTGGGGCTGCCCCACACATGCCACCCCGGCCTTCACGTGCACTTTATCTGGGGTCCATGGTCGTGCCCCTCCTCCTGCCCCATGGCAGGGCTGCAGCCGCACAGCTGGGGGACCAGGGGGGGCTGAGGGAGCCGCTGCTGGGGGCTGAGGGGCGGCTGTGGGTTGCCCCATGGGAGCTGCCCCCCGTGGCTTGAGCCCCAGATGTGGGGCGACCGCACGTGCCTGCTGCCCCACGATGGGGTTCTGTGGGTCCTGGTGGGGCTTCATGAAGCCCTATGGGGCCGAGTGGGGCCTGGTGGGCCCATGTGGGGCTCTATGGGGTCGCTAGGGCTCTATGGGGCTTGGTGGGGCTCAGTGGTTCTCTATGGGGCTCTGTGTGTCTCTATGGGGCTCTGTGGGGCGGCCGCACGCTGACAAACTCTATGTACAAAATAAAGTATTCTGGAAGTACCCCCAGCAGTGCCAGCCCCATGGCGGGGGGGATGTGGGGCTTGGGGGTCTGTGTGGGGCAGTGCGGGGGGGTCTCCGCCTTCACTGGGCATTGCTGGGATGAAGCTGGGGGTGGGGGCCCTGTAGTGGGGTGACCACATAAGGACCCCCAAGCTGCACTGGGCTGCACTGGACTGTACTGGGCTGCACCGGGTTGCACAGGGCTGTACTGGGCTGCACAGGGCTGCACTTGGGTGCACTGGGTTGCACAGGGCTGCACAGGGCTGTACTGGGCTGCACAGTGCTGCACTGGGCTATACTATGCTACACTGGGCTGTACTGGGCTATACTGGGCTGCACTGGGCTGCTGCACTGGGCTGGTCTGTGCTGTGTGTCCCCACACATGTGGACTGAGATGAGCAGTTAGGTGGATGGAGCAGTGGATGGAGATGATGGCGATGATGAAGATGATGGAGGTGATGGCAATGAGGATGATGGAGATGATGGAGGAGATGGAGATTATGGAGGTCACAACGTGACATCAGTGACATGGGTCTGGGACCAGTGCATGGAGAACCTGGAGCTCTGGGGGATGGACGCACTCCCGCCGCAGTACCCGATCCACGGCCCCACAGCCCTGAGCGGCCCTGGCCCTGCCCGGCCCCTCCGGTGAGCCCTGGCTCTGTCCCAGTGACAGGCTGCGGTGCAGAGTGGCCTTCGGCTGGGTTGGGTCCGGCCCCGGTTCCTGTCTCTGTCCCGGTCCCTGTTCCGTTCCCTGTCCCCGTCCCTGTCCCTTTCCCGTTCCCTGTCCCTGTCCCGGTCCCGATTCCTGTCCCGGTCCCCGTCCCAGCTGCTCCGGCTCCTGGTGCCGCCCTCGCGGCAGAGCGCGAGGCACCGCACAACTCCCGCCGAGGTGAGCGCTGCTGAGCCACATGAGAACATCGGGGCGGCACCGACAGCACCGCGGGGTGAGCCCAGCCCCGGCCCGGCCCCGGCACACAGCGACCCCAACCGGGCTGTGCCGGGCTCTGCTGTGCCAGGCTGGGCTGTGCGGCACTGTGCGGGGCTGTACCGAGCTGTGCTGGGCTGTGCTGGGCTGTGCGGGGCTGTGCGGGGCTGTGCGGGACTGTGCGGGACTGTGCGGGGCTGTACCGAGCTGTGCTGGGCTGTGCTGGGCTGTGCTGGGCTGTGCGGGGCTGTGCGGGACTGTGCGGAGCAGTACCGGGCTGTGCGGGGCTGTACCGGGCTGTACGGGGCTGCGCGGGACTGTGCGGGGCTGTACCGGGCTGTGCGGAGCTGTGTGGGGCTGTACCGGGCTGTGCGGGGCTGTGCGGGGCCGTACCGGGCTGTGCGGGGCTGTACCGGGCTGTGCGGGGCTGTACCGGGCTGTACGGGGCTGTGCGGGACTGTGCGGAGCTGTACCGGGCTGTGCGGAGCTGTGCGGGGCTGTACCGGGCTGTGTGGGGCAGTGCGGGGCTGTGCCACGCACACCACCACTGATGTTAGAGCGTGATTTACTGTGTGTGACTGTGATGGACCATGGGATTGCCCCAGGGTAGAGTGTGTCCTGCTCCGTGTCCTGCCCTGTGCTGCTGCTACATGTGCTGTGCTGTGCCCTGGTGCTGTGCTGTGCTGGACCATCTGTCCCATCTGTGCCCTGTCACAATACCCCATGCTGCTCTGTCCCATCTGTGCCACACCAGACCTGTCAGTGCCATGTGCAGCTGTGCAGTACTGCACTGCTCCACCACACTCCCTGCTGCCCTGTGCCACACACGCCACATATGCTGTGCCAATCTGTGCCATTCTGTCCCACTCCATGCTGTGCTGCTGCACCACGCACCTGCTGTGCTGTCCTGTGCCACACCACACTGTGCTGTGCTGCTGCACTGTGGTCTGTGCTGCCCCATCCTGCTCCATCCCATGCTGTGCTGGGTGGAACAATCCTTCCCGGTGTCTGTACTGGTGTCACTTCTGCACCGGTGTCACTTCTGCACCGTACTGGTACTGGTACCGGTGTCACTGGGAGGGGGATGGGGGGCCCTGTGGTCAGGTGGGGATGAGAACAATGAGGATGAACTTGAGGATGGATGTGGGATGCAGAGGAGAAGGATGAGGAGGATGATGATGATGATGAGGAGGAGGAGGATGAAGATGGGGATGAAGTGGATGCTGATGAGGAGGTGCTGGGTCTGTCACACCTTTATTGATGGCACATGGCAATGGGGTGTCCCATGTCGCACGCCCTGGTGCCCAGTCCCAGCACTCAGCAGAGCCCCATGTCCCATGTCTTGCACCCCACATCCTGCATCCTATGTCTGGACGCTGGTGCTCAGCAGAGCCCCATGTCCTGTGTCCTGTATCCCATGTCCCACACCCTACACCCCATGTCCCAGCACTCAGCAGAGCCCCATGTCCTGTGTCCCACATCCTGGTGCTCAGCAGAGCCGTCGTTGCCGCCAGAGCTGCTGGATGCGTGCAAAGGGCAGCGTGGGGCGCAGCGGCCGGCACAGGCTGGGATCATCAGAGCGGCCAGAGCGCAGGGCACAGAGCAGTGCTGCCTTGCAGCCAGCCCCACATGGCGCCCGTGGCGGGTGGCCCTTGTGCAGCAGGAACCAGAAGCGCTGGAAGAGCCGCTCGTCATCCTGGAAGCGACGGAGCAGCTGGTCCCAGTCGGCCGGGAAGGCGCTGGGCAGCCCGTAGGTCTCACGTGCGCGGTACAGGCACTGCCAGTGCGGCACGGCCCCTGGCGCATTGGCCTCTGTCAGGTTCAGAATGAAGGTCTCGTGGTCCAGTACTGCGTGGGAGCTGCCGGGGTAGGAGCCGTCCACCACATACACGCGGTAGCCTGTGGGCATAGACATGGGCATTGGCATGGTCAGTGTCAAATGGTGGGCACAGTCAAGGTAATGATCATGCTCAAGGTCATGGCCAATGGGCATGATGGTCAAGCTAATGGACATTGTCAAGGTTATGGTCATAGCAAAGATAATGGCAAGGGTCACGGCCAATGGTCGTGGTCAAGGTCATGGCCATAATCAAGGTAATGATGATGGCCAACAGCCATCGTAAGAGTCAGGGTCATGGTCAATGTCAAGGCATGTCCATGATCACGCAGCGGCACCATGGGGGTGTGTTGAGGGTTTGGCACCCACCAGGGTTGAGGTTGATGTAGGTGGTGACACTTGGGGCAATGAAGGCGATGGACACGGGCCGGGTCAGCGTCTCCTCGTCATAGAACATCTCGAACTCATCCACGTGTGTGTGGCCGAAGAACTGCCCCGCGATGGTGCCCTCGAACCTGCACCAGGACATGTGTGACACAGTGACCCCACAGCAGTGCCCGGCCCATCGGCACAGCCCCCCCTGCCTCCCGGCAGGGCCCCTGCACCCACCTGCTGACGATGCGGTAGTAGTTCCAGCTCCAGCTCCGCAGGCAATGGCCCGGGGGGATGTGCCCGATGATGTGCACCTACGGCAAGGAGAGCAGAGCTGGGGGGTGCCGGGACCCGCTGGGGGCAGGGACCCCCCCCGGGGCCCGTCCCCGTCCCAACCTTGTCCCCTGCGCGCTCAGCGGCTGCCAGGACCCCCACGAGCCACTGGAGCTGCCCCGCGGGGTCGGTGGCGTTGATGAGAAGCCAGAAGTTGGCTTGGGAGCAGAAGTTCATGTTGAGGGACACCAAGCGCAGCCCCGGCCAGACCTGGGCCGTGTAGAACCCCCCGGCCCTGGGGGGACAGTGGAGGGTGAGTGGGGACCACCCTGCCCCACAGACAACCCCCTTCCCTACAGAGACCCTCCTGCCCCACAGTGACACCCCTGATCCACAGAGACCCGCTTGCCCCACAGTGACCTCTCTGTGCCCAGCCTGAGCCCCCTGTTAGCCTGGGACCCCCTTTCCCCCCTCAGCATAGAAGCTACCCTATGCCCTCCCACCCCAGAGCCTCCTCACTGAACTCCACAATCTCCCCCAGCCCAGGACCCTCACCTATCCTAGCCGAGGACCCACCCCTGCACGCCCAGACTGAACTCCCCCAGCCCCATGACCCCCAATCCCTCCCCGCCTGGAATCTCCCAGCCCAGGTCCCCTGTTGTGCCTCCATCTCAACCCCCATCCCCATCCCCATCCCATCCCGTGTCTCACCGCAGGGTCCGGAGCGCGTCAGGGCTCAGCCACTGCTGCCATTCCCGGGCCATGGCATCGTAAAGCCACGCTGCCGACTGGTTGCCCCGTACGTAAGGGGGGGGGAAGGCGTTCACCGGCGTCGCCTCGTGGTTGCCCACGGCCGGGAACACGGGCACGGTGCCGAGGCGTTGCCGCAGCGCCGCGGTGACGGTGCTGAGGGCGCGCAGCTGGTCCCGCCGGCTCTGCTGCCACACGTCGTGCGCCGGGATGTCCCCGGTCCAGTACACGGCGGCCACGGGCGCGGCGGCGGGGAGCTGCTCCAGCAGCAGCTCGATGGTGTGCAGCGGGAGGTCGCACTTCCCGTACTCCCCCCAGAAGCCGGCGCCGGGGGCCCCGGGACGCGCGGCCTCGCGGCAGCAGAGCGGGTCGGGGCAGGCGGCAGCGCTGCCGGGCGCGTAGAGCCGGTCCCAGTGCAGGTCAGTGAGGAACAGGATGCGCGCGCTGGGAGCGCCCGGCGCCGGCGGCTCCGGCGGCCGCACCGGCGGCTTCGGGGTGTCCGGGAGGGACACGTTCCAGTCGCCCAGGATGTCCCAGTGGCCGCAGCGGGGCCCCAGCAGCAGCCCGCAGGCCTCGGCCGGCCGCAGCACCGAGCGCGCCCAGGCCGACACCACGTCCCGCTGGAAGAGCTGCACGGCCTCGCGGCAAACCTCGGCGCGCGCCAGGCGCAGGTCCTGGCACAGCCGCGACGCCACGCGCCCCACGCGCGACACCGTGGGCTCCAGCTGCGGGGACACGGGACCTGTCACCAGACTGCCATCACCCAATGGATGTCACCACCCAATGGATGCCATCACCAAACGCAGCCATGGCCACCACGAGCCCCTTGGCTTGGAACCCCAGTGCTGGGAGACCCCGATTCCTCTGTCCCCAATTCCCGTTCTGGGGAAGGAGCCTGTGCCTGACCTGGCACCGTCCCTCTGTGTGGAGCCGTCCCCGCCCCCATCCCCATCCCATTCCCATGGCCATCCCGGTCCTGTGCCTGTCACAATCCATGATGTGCTCCAGCCCTGTCCTGGCTCCTGATCCATCCCCTCCCCATCCTGTCTGCCCCTGTCCCGATCCCAGTGCTCCTGTCCCGGTCCTGGTGCCTCTGCTCCGTCCCCGTCTCTGTCCCTATACCAGTGTCCCCACTGTCGGTGCCCCCTCTCTGCCACTGTCTCCATCCCCTCTGTCCCTGTCCCGTCGCTGACCCCGCCCCTGTTCCAGTCCCAGTCCCCATCCCTGTCCCGTGCCTGTCACAAGTCACTGTCCCGGCCCCGTCACGAGGTCCTTGCTCCCGCTCCAGCCCCGCCCCAGCCCCTCCCCATCCCGTCCCGTCTGTCCCCGCCCTTGTCCGTGTCCCCATCCCACTGCCGGTCCCGGAGCCCCGCTCTGTCCCTGTCCCGTTCCCATACTTGTCCCCCGCTCTCGTCCCCGTCTCGGTCCCGCTGTTCCCGTTCTGGTGCCCCCGCCCCGTCCCTGTCCCCATTCCGGTCCCGTCCCGCCCCTGTCCCCGCCTCTGCACCCGTCCCGCTTCCGGTGCCCCCGTCCCAGTCCCTGTCGCTGACCCCAGACCCAGTGCCCCCGTCCCCAGCTTGTGCCCCCGTCCCTGTCCCCATTCCGGTGCCCCTGGTCCCAGTGTCCTCGGTCCCAGTGTCCCCGCCCCGTTCCTGACCCCGTCTCCCTCCCGGTGCCGTCCCTGTTGGCCCCGTCTCGGACCCAGTGGCCCCGCAGCTGTCCCCTTGTCCCGGTGCCGGTGCCCTTGACCCGGTGTCCCGCTTCCAGTCTTCCTGTCCCGTTCTGGTTCCCGTTTCTGTTCTCGTCCCCGTTCCCGACCCGTCCCCATCCCCGTTCCTCCCCACCTGCAGCGCTACGTCCAGCGCCCCGAACAGCGCCCGGCAGACGGGACACGACACGTTCCGCCAGCCCCAGCGCGGCGCCACCGCCAGCAGCGGGTCCTGAGGCCCCGCCGACACTGGCGACAGCGCCAACAGCGCCAGCGCCAGCGCCGCGACCAGCGACCAGGACCGCGGCTGGGGCCCCACCGGGGTCGCCATGGCCCTGGGAAGACGCCGCCGGGGGGGGGGGCCTCCGGTAAGAGGGGGCGGGGCTTCCGCTGACAGGGGGCGGAGACTCGGGGGCGTGGCGGGAGCTGTGGTGCCCCCGGGTATTGTGGGAAGTGTAGTCTAGCAGCTGCTGCTTGGGATAGTGCCCCCTGGAGGGCGGGAGGTGTTACTGCTCCCTGTGCGTGTACATGTATGTGGTTGTGTGAAACATGTATGAAACATGTGTGTCACATGTGTGTACGGGAGGTGTCCGTCCCGTCCCGCTCCCACTGGACACGGTGCGGCCGGAGCCACCAGGAGGAGTGGGAGTTCCGGTAGGACACACGGCTGGAAACACATCGTGCATCCCAGTGCCGCTGCAGTGTCTGTCCCATACGGAGTCATCCCCCATGCTGGGCACGGACCCACCACCCCTACTGCGGGCTCCCCATTCCACCCCATCCCCAGGCCCCTGGCACTGGCTGTGCTGAGCGCAGTGGGAAGTATCGGCACAGGGTGAGTTTATTCCAGCCAGAGCCAGGATCAGTGTGGGGGGACCTGGAGCTGAGCTGGGGGCTCCGGAACCCCCAAACCCTGAACCACCAACCTGGGGCAGGGATGGAATGGGGTGGGAATGGGGATGAGACGGGATGAGAATGGGGATAGGGATGGGGTGAGATGGAATAAGAGGGGATGGGGATGGGGATGAGGATGAGGACAAGGATTGGGATAGGGATGGGGATGAGGTCATGGATAGGGATGCTGCCAGTGCTTCCGGTGTTGCCGGTGCTCACGGGGGGCCGATGCTGCTGACCGTGGTGTAGCTGAACTTGGAGAGTGAGGCGCTGGCGGCGGCAGCGGCTGTCTCATCATGGCGCGCACGGCGCGGGCAGGCACGGTGCCGGCAGCAGCATGTGGCCAGGAACGCGGCACGGAACCGCCGGTTCATAAAGCAGTAGATGAGGGGGTTGGTGCAGGCCGAGGTGTAGGACAGGAGGTGGATGAAGGCGATGGGCGTCCCCGAGAGCGCGCGCTGAGCTGCACGCGGGCTGAACGCGCGCCACGTGTTGGCTGAGAAGATGGGCAGCCAGCACAGGAAGAACATGGCCACAATCACCACCAGCATGCGGATCACGCGCCGCTTGGCCACCAGCTTGGCCTCTGAGCTGTTGACGCGAGCGCGGTCCTGCTGCGCACCCAGCGCCCTCAGCTCCAGTGCGGCGCCTGGCCGGGACAGCTGCAGGTAGCACCCGTCACCCTCGTCACAGGCTGGGGATGCCTCGTCCCTGCCGCCACCATGGTGAGCTGTGGGGCAGGCGAAACACGGTCGTGGCCACAGCACCGTGGGGACCCACTGGGATCTGTGCGAGCGGCCCCTCACCTGCGGTGTCCCCCTTGATGTCCAACTCGAAGCGGATGCCCCTGTAGAGCTCACGGGAAATGAGCCCGTAGGCCACCATCATCACCACACCCGGGATGAAGAACAGGATGAGGAGCAGCAGGATGTACCTGGGGGTGCAGCACCACTCGTGCCTCATCCCATCCCCATCATCATCCCCACCTCATCTCATTCCATCCCATATCATTCCGTCCCTATCTGATCCCATCTCATTCCCAGCTCATCCCATACCCATCCTATCTCACCCCCATCCCATCCTGTCAACATCACATTTCATCCCATCTCATATTATCCCATCCCATTCCCAATTTACCCCACCTCATCCACATCCCATTCCCATCTTATCCCGCTCCCATTGCCACCCCTGCTCCATGCTCCCATCCCTGCACCCAGATCTCACCAGCCCTGGCGCACGTGCTCGCTGGGCCAGCGGTGGGTACACTGGGTGGTGAGCGGCCGTACGCCACGCGCTGCGGGGCGCGTGGTGCTGTACACGGCGTAGGGCACCATGAGCAGCGCCGCTGCCAGCCACGTGCCCGCGATGACGCGACACGCGTGCGACCGCGTCTGCCAGGCCCGCGACTGCAGCGGGTTGCAGATGGCACTGTAGCGCTCCAGCGCGATGGCCACCAGGCTGAATGTGGACACCGACACCGACACCCCTGCGGCACCGCACGGGCAGCTCATCAGTGCCTGGGGAGTGGCTGCAGCGTCACCCGCTCCAACCAGCACCACCCAACCGTGTCCCCGTGACTTCGTCTGGCCCTGGGTATGAGGGGGGTCACTCTGCCCCCTGCCTGGAGCATTCCGTGGGGTTGTTGTTGCCCAAGTGCAGGACCAGGCACTTTGCCTGATGAACCTCATCCCGTTGGCCTCATCCCATGGATCCAGACCCCTCTATGAAGCCTCCTCCCCTCCAACAGCTCAAAGCTCCCACCCAACTTGGTGTCATCTTCACATTGAGCAAGGGTGCCCTCAATCTCTTCATCCCAACCATTGGTAAAGATATCAAACAAGCAGGATGCAGCATCCCTTCCCATCCCATCCCATCCCATCCCATCCCTCTCATCTCATCACATCCCATCCTATCCTATCCCATCCCATCCCATCCCTTCCCATCCCATCCCATCCCATCCCTTCCCAGTCCATTCCTTCCCTTCCCATCCCATTCCATCCCTCTCATCCCATCCCATCCCCTGCCATGATATCCCATCACTTCTCAGTCCATCCCTTCCCATCCCATCCCTCTCATCCCATCCCATCCCATCCCCTGCCATGCTATCCCATCACTTCCCATCCCATGCCATGCCATCCCATCCCATCTCATCCCATCCCATCCCATCCCATCCCATTCCATTCCATTCCATTCCATTCCATCCCTTTCATGCCATGCCATGCCATGCCATCCCATCCCATCCCATGCCATCCCATCCCATCTCATCTCATCCCATCCCATCCCATCCCATCCCATCCCATCCCATCCCATCCCATTCCATCCCATCCCATCCACTGCCATGCTATCCCATCACTTCCCATCCCATCCACTGCCATGCTATCCCATCACTTCCCATCCCATCCCTCTCATTCCATCACTTCCCGTTGCATCCCTTCGTATCCCATCTCATCCCACCCCTTCCCATCCCACTTTATCCCCATCCGATCTCATCTCATCCTCCTGTCATCCCACCCCAGCCCATGCTCCCGGCGCTGCTGTACCCATGAGGTAAGCCATGAGCTTGCAGACGGCCTCCCCGAAGACGAAGGAGCCCATGATGGCGGGCAGGAGGCTGAAGGGCATGCAGCACAGCGCCAGCAGCAGGTCGCTCAGCGCCAGCGACAGCAGGAAGCAGTTGGTGACGGTGCGCAGGCGCCGGTTGGCCACCAGCACGGCCACCACCAGTGCGTTCCCCCCGACGCTCAGCGCGAAGATCAGCCCATAGAGCAACACTCGCAGCGCCACGTCCAGCTCTGGTGGTGCCACCGCAGCCAGGGCCCCGGGACAACCGGGACAACCAGGACACAGCATCAGCCACAGTAACCAGGACATGGTGTCAGCCAGGGCACTGCATCAACCGGCTGGGGCCACCGGGACAACCGGGACACAGCGTCAGCCAGGGTGCGGCTTGAGCACCCAGCGCTGTCCATGGGGCTGACAGGAGGCACCGGGAGTGAATTGGGGCGTACTGGGGTGCACGGGAAATGCACCAGGGGGCATTGGGAGAACACTGAGGTGCACCAGGGGGCACCAGAAGGCACGGAGAAGGTACCGGGGTGCACCGATAGGCACAGCAGCGTGCACCAGGAGGCACTGGGAAAGACCGGGAGGCATCAGCAAGCGCTGGAAAGCACCGGGAGGCACCAGGAAGCAATGGGGGGTGCATTCGGGTGCACCAATAGACACGGCAGCATGCATTAGGATGCACCAGGAGGCACCGGGAGACACAGGGAGCACACTGGGGTGCAGCAGGAGGCACGGAAACATGCATTGGGAAGCACCGAAAACACAGGGAGTGCACCGGGGTGCATGGGACTGGGGCAGGAGCCGGGGTGATGCAGCGGTGCTGGGGCTGCAGCTGGGAGAACCGCGGGCATAGAGCAGACGGATGGGAGGCACCGGGGGGGACAGGGAGTGCACTGGGGGGCACCGGCAGGCACAGCTGCATGCACCGGGAAGCAGCAGTGTGCACCGGGAGGCACCGCGGGTGCAAGGGAGTACAGCGGGGGGAGCAGAGAATGCAGCGGGAGGCACAGCAGGATGCATTGGGATACACCAGGGGGCACCGGGGGGCACTGGGAGGCACGGCGGGAAGCATTGGAGTGCACTGGGAGGTGCGGTGGGATGCACCGGGAAGCCCAGGCAGGCACAGCAGGGTGCATTGGGAAACACAGGGAGGCAAGGCAGGATGTATTGGGATGCAGCGGGATGCAGCGGGAGGCACGGCAGAACGCATTGGGATGCATCAGGAGGCACGGCAGGATGCACCGGGAAGTACCGGCGGCATAGCGCGATGTATTGGGATGCACCGGGAAGCCCCGGAGGCACAGCGGAACGCATTGGGATGCACCGGGAAACACCGGGGGCCCCCGGGGCAGGCGGGGGGCTTCCCGGGGCTCACGGCGGCAACGCGGGGTCCCCCCTTTCCCCTCCCGCCCGTTCTCGTCGCGCCCGGTCTCACCTCGGGGAGCCGGCGGCCCGCGGAGGCCCCTGCGGAGCAGGTCGCAGGCGGAGCCGTTGCCGGTGCCGGTGCCGGAGCCGTTGCCGGGGCCGGGACCGGAGCCAGGCCGGCAGAGCAGTTCCTGCAGAGACTCGTTGAGACGCGGGGGGTCCATGGCAGCGGCGGGGCCCCGTCAGAGCCGCCCCGTGATCATCACCGCGGCCCCGGGCGGCAGCTCCGCTCGGCTCCGGGAGACCGGGAGAGTGACCGGGAACGGCGTCGGGGGCGGGGCAGGCGGGGGCGGGGCCAGGGCGGTGACAACCGTCACCGTGGTGTCTGACACCGTGTGTCTCTCCCTTGTGTCTATCGCTTGTGTCCATCCCTGTGGTGTCTGATACCGTGTGTCCATCCCGTGTGACCATCCCTTGTGTCCATCCCATGTGTCTATCACTGTGGAGTCCATCACCGGTGGTTCTCATGGTGTCTCCTGTGGGTTTGCCCGAGGGTCCCATCCCTGTCACTATCCTGTTTTTATCTGCATCAGTATCTTTATCCCTGTCCTTGCCCCTGTCCCTGTTCCCATCCCTTCCTATTCCTATCCGTACCCTCATCCCTACCTTCATCACTATTCCTGTCCCTGTCTTTCCCTTCCTTATCTCTGTCCTTATCCCTATCACCATCCCCATCCAGTATCCCTATCCCCATTGCACTGTCCCTGTCCCAAACCCATATCATCATCCTACATCCCTGTCCCCATCCCTGTCCTTATCCTTGTCTCCTTCCTGATCGCCCTCCTGTCCTCATCCCAATCCTGATCTTGATCCTGTCCCAACCTGCTCCTTTCCTGCCATTACCAGGCTCCAGCTCTTGGGTCCCCCCAAGCTGCTGTCACACCCGCAGGACCCCAGAGCTGGAGGGGCAACGGTGGGACCTGGAGGGACCCTGCACCTTGGGTGGATGCTGTGACATGGGAGATGATATGGCCTGATGTGACCCTGTGCTTTGGAGGGATGCTATGACCTGAGGGGACCCTGCACCCCACTGGGGCCCTGGACCCTGGACAGACCCTGTGACTTGGGGGGACCTTGTGCCCTGGGGTGACCCAGTGCCCTGTCTGCCCCACTGGGAGCTTGCACCTTGGGCTGTCCCCTTGTGCCAGGATGACCCTGAGTGCCAGCAGTACCCTGTGTGCCGGCAGGATCCTGTGCCCTGGCTGCCCTACTGGGACCCTGTGCCCTGGGGGGACTCCGTGATGTGGAGGAGCCTGGTACCCTGGGGGGACCCTGAGCCCCAGCAGGACCCTGTGCCCTGGGCACTGCACCAGGACCCTGCCCCTTGGGCTGTCCCCACTGTTCCTCCCTGGCCGCTGCGTCCCTGCGCTGCCGCAGCTGCTGCATGAGCCGCTGCTCGATGCGCTGCACCCGCAGCCTCAGGTGGCCCTCGGTGGCCTCCAGCTGTGCCACCAGCGCTGCCACTCGCGCCCGCAGCTGCGCCAGGGCCTCCTCCAGCCCCTGTGCCCGCAGTACGGCCACTGCCGCCGCCGCCTCAGCCCTGGCATCCAGGTGCCCCGTGAGCTGCAGCAGCCGCCGGCCCTCAGCTTCCAGCGCTGCACGCGCGCCTGGGAACTCGGCCAGGACCTGGAGCAGGTCCTGCTTGGACAGCAGGAACAGCTCCGAGTGCCCCACGCTCACGATGTCGGCCGTGCGCCGGTTCCCGCAGCGGTTCCCTGTCGAGTGGGAGCGGCGCTGACTACTGCTGGCCTATGCTGACACACAGTGACCCACACTGCCTCACTGCTGACCCACACAGTGACCCACAAGGCCCCACACTACCCCACTGCTGCCCCACATTGACACACGTTGACCCACACTGCTCCACAGTGACCAACAGTGACCTACACGACACACAGTGACCCACTGCTGACCCACACATTGACCCACAGTGACCCACAGTGACACACACCTGATGTACAGGGGCCCACAGCTGCCCCACAGTGACCCACTGCTGACCCACATTCCCCCGCAGGGCCACCCCCACCCCCCTGCGGCGCTCACCGGGGATGTGGATGAGGCTGAGCTCCCCGAAGTACCTGCCCTCACCCAGCACGGCCACGGGGGTGGCGCCGTCGTCGCCCAGGACGGCCACGAGCCCGCTGCGGATGAAGAACATGTGCCGGCCCACGTGGCCGCGGCGGCATACGAGCTGCCCGGGGCCATAGCCCTGAGCCCGCAGGTGCAGCACCAGGCGCCGCAGGACGCCGCGCTCGCAGCCGCGGAACACGCCAACGCGGCTCAGAGCCTGCAGGTGTGCGGCGGCTGCCAGGTCCTCGTGCAGCGCCCGCGGCAGTGCCCGCAGCGTGTTCTGCTCCACCACCAGCGCCGGCTCTGGCTGCCACTGCTGCAGGCGCCGCCACAGTTCCCCAGGCCCCAGCAGCCGCCTTATGGCCGCAGCGTCACGATGCCAGGCTCCGCGCGTGGCGCCCACCACAGCACCGATACTACCAGTGATGGTGGCGAAGGCCAGGACACCCATGAGGAAGCTGAAGGTGGCGAAGAGTAGCTCGGGCACACGGCTTGGCACCGGCGTGTCCCCCACGGTGGCGAGCAGAAGCGTGGCAGTGTAGAAGCTGTGCAGGTACTGGCGCCAGACACCAGTGCTGCTGGGGCAGACCCAGGCATCGGAGCCAAGCCCGAGGTGCACCGAGAGTGCGAAATAGGCGCAGGCGAGGCCGTGGAGCGTGGCCATGGCGCCCAGCAGCAGCGCGGCCACACGCAGGGCTCCGGGACGCACCGCCTGGGTCTCACGGCGCTGCCAGGCCTCGCACAGGCGTCGCGCCCGCAGCCACCGCGTGGCACGAGCCGCCGGGCACCGCCACAGCAGCTCCAGTGGCGCCGATGACGCCGCGTCCCACCAGAACGAGCGGGACCAAAGGTACCGGCAGCGGATGCGGCCCCGGTCCCGCACGAGGAGCCCGTCCTCTGGGAAGGCTGCGGGGGTAGAGTAGCGGTGGGGGGGGGGGCAGTGCGGGGGGTGTGGGACTTTGGGGGTATGGGATGAGGGTGGTAGGGGGGGTGGCATGGGGCAGGTGTGGGGCCGTGGGGGGTGGTGTGAAGGGCAGGTGTAGGGTGGGGGGTGGGGCTGGGGGTATGTGGGGTGCTGTGGGGCAGATGTAGGGCACTGTGGGTCACAGTGTGGGTCGCAGTGGGGCAGAGTGGGGGTCCCTGTGGGTCACGCACCCGTGTGCAGCCTCACGCCAATGTCCCCCACGTACAACACGTCACTGAGGGTGTCCAGACCCAGCCACAGCCCTGCGAGCTGGTCCTGCACCTCCGGGAAGCACAACCTAGAACCGGCACTGTCAGTGCTGCCGCCAGCACCAGGACCCCCATCACCCCCCGGGTCCCCCCTGTCACCTGCAAATGGGGACAATGCAGTTGTAGAGGATGGGCAGCACCATAACCGTGATCCACCAGTAATACCAGTCACCAGAGGGGTCCAGCGTCCAGTTGTGGTGGGGCTTGGGGGTGCTGAGGAGTCAAGGACATCAGGGGCCACCTATGGTGGTCAGTGACCTCAGCAGCCCCATCATCAGCACCCACCCAGCTCCTGCTCACCACCAGAGTTGCTGCCGGAGCCACCGCAGGGATAGCTGGTGGTTGGTGCTGCTCATCCCGTGCCGTGGGTCTGGGTTCCTGCTCTCGATGCCAGTGCTGCAGCCCAGCAGTGACACCGAGCTTGTCCCCGGGCACCGTGACGCAGTCACCAGCGCCCTGGCAACGCCGGTCCCTGCCGTGACACCAGTGGAGCCTGGGGACGGGGCTGTTGCCCATGGCCGCGGCTGCTCCAGCCGCAGTGGCAGCTCCTGGTACCTGGCTCAGGCTGATGGAGCAGAGCCCAGGGTGCCCGTTATGGGGGTGCCCAGTGCAGGGATTCCTGCTGAGGGGGGTCCAGGTGCAGGGGTACCCGGTGCAGGGGGGTGCTTGTTATGGGGGTGCCCACTATGAGAATGTCCTTTGAATGGGGGTTCCCGTTGTAGCGGGGTGCTGTGTGCAGGCAGTACCTGGTGTAGGGGGTACTCAGTGCAGGGGGGTTCCCGTTGTGGGCGGTTCCCCGTGCAAGGGATGCCCGGTGCAGGCAGTACCTGGTGCAGGGAGGTTCCCGTTGCAGAGGGTTCCCGGTTTAGGGGGTTCCCTGTTCCCATCCGCTTCCCCATTCCCGACTCCAGCGACCCTCGACCCACCCGACCCCACGGCGCTCAGGCCCCGCCTCCCTTGGCTGGCCCCACCCCGTACTCAGAGCAGCCAATGAGCGCTCAGCAACGCCCGCTTGACCCCGCCCACTGATCGGGCAGGGCGGGGCCACAGCATCGGTGGGCGTGGCCAAAGCGATAACGGGCGGGGCCTACCTGACAGTGGGCGTGGTCACTCTGACACGGGGCGTGGCCTATGCCGGCGGTGGGCGTGTTCTGCGCGTCCGGCGCGCCGGGCGGCGGCGGGAAGATGGCGGCGATCGTGCGCGGCCCGTGGGGGGGGTGGCCGGTGAGCGGCGGGGCCGGGGGGAGCGGAGCGGAGCGGAGCCGGGACCGGGGTCGGGGCCGAGGCCAGCGGGCGGGGAACGGGCTGGGACCTGGCGGGGAACGGCCCTACGGGGGGCCCGGGCCGGCGGTACCCGCGATGGGGCCGGGAGCGGGGCCGGGCCTGGGCCGCGCTGCGCCGCCGGGGTCGAACCGGGCCGCGGCCGCTACCGGGGTTCGGGGCCGGACCCAGCGTCCGCCCGACGCCTCCTCGATCCCCTCAGGGTCAGCGCTGACGGACGGAGCTGCCGTGACCTTGACCCCAGGTAGGCGGCGGCGGGATCTGGTACCGGCCCCGGCTCGTGTCGGGGCACCGGGTCGTGCCCTGTACCGGCGCCGGGCACACACGGGGACTGACACGGCCTTTCCCGGGCTACCGGGACCCTGCTCCCGCCACGGGGCTCTGGCTGTTCCGGGGGCCACCGGCACCGGGATGTCCACAGAGCTGCCCGAATGGAGCTGGGATGAGGCCAGTAACTCCCGGCTGTGCCGGGGGTTGTCCCGGTGTCTGTATGCCAGTGGGCACCGGGAATCACCCGGCACCACGGAGGAGGCCAGAGCCATGTCCCACAACAGGGACACGTGTTGGGATGGAGCTAGGATGGAGCCAATGGGATTGAGGTGGTTGGGATGGAGCTGATAGGATAGAGCCAGGTAGTGTAGAGGTGATGGGATGGAGTAGGATGGAGCCGGGGTAGTTGTCATGGTTGTCCCGTTATCTTGGTTGGGTGCTGGGAGCTTCCCCCATGCCAGGGCTGAGCCGCTCCCAGTCCAAAGTGCGGGGTTGGGAACACCACTGGCACCTGCCCATCCCCTTCCTTGTGCTGTTCCCGGTGCTCTGGCACCCTGTGGTCACCTGGCTGCTCCATTCCATCACCGCTGGCCCCGGCCTGGGGCCGCCACGTGCCCTGTGGCACTGGCTGCTGGGTCCCAGTGCTCCCTGTGCTGCCGAGCGGTGCCGGGGTCAGAGATGGAGGGATGGAGATGTAGGGCATGGAGATGTTTGGATGGGGTTGGAGTGATAGAGATGGAGGGATGGGGATGTTGGGATGGGGATGGAGCAATGGAGCTGGAGGCCGTATGGGGTTGCCCTGTCCCTGTGGTCTCTGAGCCACCGCTGTCCCCGCAGCGCAGCCCTGTGTGCCACCAGCATGGGGTGAGTGTCCCTGCGGTGGCAGCCCTGTCCCGGTGCCGGTGAGCGCGTCGGCCATGGAGCGAATGAGCTGGTTGTCCAAGCTGACCCCACGAGCGGGCGGGCAGAGGCCCCCCCGCAGCACCGGTGCCACCAGCCCTGTCACTGCCGACCCCGAGACCTGCCTCATGGTCTTCAAGAACCACTGGTCCCAGGTGAGCCGCAGGGACATGGGGACACGGCACTCAATGTGGCCACCAGGCATCTTGTCATGTCCCACCACATGAGGACATGAACCCCGGCACCCAGTGTTGCCACCGCACGTCATGTCATGGCTCTCCACCACCACATGGGGACATGGACCACCATGGTGACATGGCATGGGAATGGGGACCCCAGCACCCGATGCCACCACTGTGTGTCATGTTGTGTCCCATCACCAACATACTGGGACATGGACCCTTGCACTCAATGCTGCTGCCATACATTGTGCCATGTCGTAACCATGGGGACATAGCATGGGGATGGGGACCATGGCACTTAGTGCCACCACCACGTGTCACATTCTGTTCACCACCACAAGGAGACATGGGCCACCGTGGGGATGGGGACTCTGGCATCCAACCCCACTGCCATGTGTCATGTCATGTCCCACCACTGCACAGGGACATGGACCCCAGCACTCAATGCGCCCTGTCCTGCAGGTGCTGCGGGTGCTGGAGCGTGGCGGCTGCCCCCCGACACCAGATGACGTGGCAGCGGTGCGGAACCACTCGCTGCAGATGCTGCAGCTGCTGGCGGAGGAGCGGCCGCGTGCGGGCGCGGCGCAGCCGGGACCCATCCTGGCGTTCGTGGCGCAGGAGCAGGTGCTGGCGCGGCTGCTGCGCTGGCATGCTTGCGGCGGCTTCCCCGAGGAGCAGCGCCTGGAGCAGCTGCGGCTCTACGAGGTGCTGCTGGCTCAGGCGCGGCAGGCGGTGCTGCGGCACGGTGCTGTGCGCACCCCACTCCTGCGCCTCCTGCGCCTCTGTGCGCAGCCCTCGTCCCCCGCGCTGCAGCACGGCCTCGTCCTCCTGCTCAACCAGCTCTGCGTCTGCGTGGCCAAGGAGCCCGCCATCCTGGAGCTGTTCTTCCACAGCCCCCCTGAGCAGGGCCCCACCAACATCATCATCTTCTCGCTCCTTGTCCCCTTCATCCACCACGAGGGCGTCCTGGGGCAGCAGGCCAGGGATGCGCTGCTGCTCATCATGGCCATGTCGGCCAACAACCACGCCGTGGCCAAGTCCATCACTGACAACTCCTACTTCTGCCCGGTATGGATGGAGAACTGGGAGATGGAGGTGGAAGGATGGGGATGAAGGGGTTGGAGGTGGAGGTGGAGGGGATAGGGATGGACAAGATGGAGTTGGAGGGATGGAGATTGAGGGGATGGAGATGGAGAGGATGGAGGCAGAGGAATGGAGAGTAGGGAAGGAGATGGAGAGAATGGAGGTAGGATAAGAGGGATGGAAGAGATGGAGGTGGAGGGGATGGCAATGAAAGGGATGGAAATGGAGAACTTGGAGATGAGATGGAGGATTTGAGATGTTAGGATGGAGATGGAGGGATGGAGATGGAGAGGATGGAGATGGAGAGGATGGAGATGGAGAACTTGGAGGGGTGGAGATTGGATGAAGATGTTGGGTTGTGATTTTGGGATGGGATGTTAGATGCAGGTGTTGGATGCAGGTCTCCATGCCCATGCCCGTGTCCCCACAGGTGCTGGCCGCGGGGCTGAGCGCTCTGTACTCATCACTGCCGCGGCGCCTGGAGGTACCGGGTGACGAATGGCACCGGCTGCGGCGCCGCGACTGGCTGGGGGTGGCCCCGCTTGTGCTGTTCATCAACAGCCTTGAGTTCTGCAACGCCGTGCTCCAGGTACCGCAGGGGGGGTCTGGGGAGGGCTGCAGGGCTGGAGACCACTGTGGGGCTCGCGGCCCTGCTGTGTGTCTGGCCATGGCCATGCCCCTGGTTTCATGCCCCACAGGTCGCCCACCCCCTGGTGCAGAAGCAGCTGGTGGAATACATCCACAATGGGTTCCTGGTGCCCGTCATGGGTCCGGCACTGCACAAGGTGAGTCCCACCTGCCCCACAGCCCCATGGACCCTGCCCCATAGACTCTGCCTCACAGCTCCTGCCCCACACCTCCTGCTCCTGTGTGTGGGGCCAGCCCCAGCCCCATGATGCTGTGTCCGCAGACATCGGTGGAGGAGGCAGTGGCCAGCACCGCGTACCTGGAGCTGTTCCTGCGCAGTGCCAGCGCCCCGGCGCTGCTCCGCACCTTCCTGCGCTTCCTCCTGCTGCACCGCCACGATGGCAGCACCATCCTGGACACCCTCATTGCCCGCATCAACAGCAACGCCAGGGTGAGTGCCGAGGCTGCTCCAGGGGCTGCCCCACAGACTGCCCCCAGAACCTGCCACAGCGCCCTGAGCTGCTGCCCCACTGCAGGGCTACCCCATGGACACCCCAATGGACTGTCCAGCCATGGCCCTGCCCTGCTGTGGGGCTGCCCCATGGCACTCCCCCATGGGCTGCCCCACTGCGTCCCCTGATGTGGCGCTGTCCCCAGCTCTGCATGGTGTCCTTGAGCCTCTTCCGGACCCTGCTCAGCCTCAACTGTGAGGACGTGATGCTGCAGCTGGTGCTCAGGTACTCCCTGTCCCACCACCACACACATGGCCTCTCCATGTGTCCTCCCCCATGCCTGTTACCCCCACACATGTGTGCCCTGATGTGTGTCCCCCGCAGGTACCTGCTGCCCTGCAGCCACCTCATGCTGAGCCAGAAGCGGGCGGTCAGAGACCTGGACATCTACGGCAGGACAGCCGCCAAGTTCCTGTCCCTCATCCCACAGTGCTGCCAGCCCCAGAGTCCGCCCCTGCCCCACCGCGACCAGGAACCGGCTGCCTGGAGCAGGGGTACGGAGCCAGTGTCCGTGTGTCCCCTGGTCACCCCTATCCCATTCCTTTGTTCCTTGGGCTGCCAGGTCACCCCATGTCCCCGCTCCGTGTCCCTCGGGCTGCCGGGTCAACCCTTATTTCCTTGCTGAGCCCAGTGTTCCTTGGGTTGCCAGGTCACCCCTAATCCCAGCCCTGAGCCCCCTTTGCCCTCCCCACAGGTCCTGGCAGCCCCACCACGGATGCAGCACCGGCACCGGCACAGAAGCCGTCCACCCCATCCCGTCTCTCCTTCTTCATGCGGCAGCACAACGTGGCGAGTGACGGCAATGGTGCGGCCCCGCACTCTCCTGGAACCCCCTCGGGCAGCCCTGGGCACCGCGCTGGGAGGTGGGATGAGGTGTCGGAGCTGGACGGGAATTACCTGGAATACTTGCGGGATGCGCGGCACAGCATCGACCGCTGCGCGTGGGCCTGCCGCGTGTGGTCAGCGCCCTACGATGGCGAGGAGCCGCGGGGTGATGGGGACGGGCTCCCCACAGACACCACTGCCCCACGGCCCCCATCCCCACGGACAAAGAAACGGGGTTTGCCGGAGGGACCCCCCGGTGGTGGTGCTGGTGACACCGACATGGCCGGGCCCAGCCCCGAGCGCCGGGAGTCGGGGCCGGTGGTGAACGGGACACACGCGCCGGTGGCTCCGGGCCGGCCTGAGGGCGATGTGGTGGTGAAGAAAGTTCGGCGGCGGCAGCGGGAGGAGGAGGAGGACGACGACGACGGGGGTGATGGGAGGCCCCGGCCACGGGAGCCGCTGCCCGCTGTGGACTCGGTGCTGGACGAGCTCTTGGCCAATGCGCCCGCGGAGCCCAACGGCAGCACCATTGAGGCCTTCACCGAGGAGCTGCAGCGGCTCGAGGCCAGGATGAAGAACAGCAGCAATGGGGATGATGGGGATGAGGGGGACACCGAGCCCCAAGATCCCCCCAAAGTGCAGCATGAGGAGGAGGAGGATGAGGAGGAGGAGGATGCCTTCACCAGCTTCACCAGCCCCCCGCCCCGGCCACCAGACCCACTGGCACAAGCAGTGGCTTCCCCCCCGCGAGCTGTGGGGCCGCCCCCCAACCAGCCCTTCACAGGTGAGGCCATGGTGCGGTGGGGCTGCCCCATAACCAGTCCCTCACTGGTGGGACGGGCATACCAGGCTTCCCCAAATCAGCCCTTCACAGCTGGGATATGGGGTTGTACCAGGGGGTCACACTGGCCACATGGCTGCCCCTGGCCAGCCCTTCACATGAGGGCGTCCCACTGCCTGTGAGGTCCCCCCCGCCTCGCGGTGGTGCTGGTGACTCCGGGTGCCGGTGCCGGCTGAGCCGCCGCTGCCGGCGCAGGTCCCTTCGTGTCGGCGCTGCTGGCCAAGCTGGAGAACATGCCGCACAACTCGCTGTATGTGAACGTGCTGCTCACGGGGCTCGTGGCCCAGCTTGCCTGCTACCCCCAGCCCCTGCTCCGCTCCTTCCTGCTCAACACCAACATGGTTTTCCAGCCCAGCGTCAAGTCCCTGCTGCAGGTACCGGCATGGGGTGCGCATGGGGCCCCAGGTGGGTCCCAGGTGGGGGTCCCAGCCCCTCCCATGGCCTCTGCTCCTGCCGCAGGTCCTGGGCTCCGTGAAGAACAAGATCGAGGCGTTCGCGGCCACACAGGAGGATTTCCCGGTGCTGCTCTTCAAGGCCAAGAAGTACCTGATCGGGCGGCTCGAGGGCACCGAGGGCTCGGGCACAGGGACTCCCCCTCGGCGCAGCGAGACCCCGGGTGAGGACACGGGATGGGGATGTGGGGTGGGAGACATGGGATGGGGATATGTGATGGGGACATGGGAAAGGGATATGGGTGGGGACAGCGGATGGGGACAAGGTATGGGAACCCTGAGGGGACACGGGATGAGAATACGGGATGGGGACACTGATGGGACATGGTGTGGGAACATGGGTTGGGGATGTGGGATGGGAGACATGGGATGGGGGAATGTGGGATGGAGGGATATGAGGTGGGGACATGTGGAAGGGATATGAAATGGAGACATGGTATGGGGATCCTGAGGGGGCATAGGATGGGGATGTGAGACATGGGATGGGGGATGTGGGGATATGAGATGGGGACATGGTGTTGTACAGGGGCTGTGCACAGTGGGTCAGGGGGTGTCAGGGGTGCTCGGGGCCCTGTCCTCCCGCGGTGTGGGGGTGTCCATGCGCCCCCCTGACTGTCGCCCCCAGCCCGCAGCCGGCGGCCGTCGCTGGGGGAGCTGCTGCTGCGGCCCAGCTCCAGCCCCACACGGCTGCGGCTGGGCCTGGCTCCAGGGCCACGGGCCGGGGGGGGCACGGGGGGCCCGTGGCCGTGGGGTGAGCGGCAGAGCCCAGCGCTGCGTGTGCGGAACGGGGTCTACAGCGCCGTCATCTTCAGCGAGTTCCTCAAGGAGCTGGCGGCCATAGCGCAGGCTCACGCCGTCACCTCGCCCTTCCTGTGCCAGCCCCCTGAGAGCGAGTCCCCGCTCTGACCTCTGCAGCCGGGGGGCAGCGGCAGGGCAGGACCCTGGCCCCCTCCATGGGTGGCTGCAGCCCCAGCACCTACCAACTGCTTGTGGGGCACACTGGCGGGGGTGTGGGTGCCCTGGGAGGGGGTGTGGGGCGGGTGCATGGGAGGGCTCTGGGGGGTCAGACCCAGCTGCAATAAAGGGGCTGGTTGGTTGTTGAGGCTGCGTCTGCTGCTGCCTGCACCGGGGGGACCTGGCAATGGGGGTGTGGGGCTGCCCCCCAAGCAGCAAAAGGGGTGCAGATGGGACACACAGATGGGGGTGTGTGTGTGGGGTTGACATGGGAAGTGTGCATGTGGGGGTGTGACACAGGGCAGGGTGGTTATTGAGGTGCAGAGGGACACACTTGGGTGCAGAAACACCCTCCGAGGAGGAAGCACAGGATGACGATGATGATGATGGTGTTCTCCCACACCACGTGCTGGGCTCCCCCTGCCAGGGACAGGGTTGGGAGCAGCAGCAGCAGGTGAGGGATGGGGCAGGACCCAGGCAGGTCTCTGGGGGAGGCCCTGGGGCTCGATCCCATTGGAGCCGGTTGGATGCTCCACGTGACACCACTTGATGTGGTGGGGAAAACACGGTTGGGATGGCAGGAGCTGCCTGAGCACATCCCGTACGCAGGACAGTGACCGGAAGCCAGAGGCAGAGCCCAAGGATCCCTTGTCCATGCAGATCCAAGCCCTGGTTCTCCACAGGGCTGGTTTCGCACATGGACCCAGAAGCCTTCGTGGCGACACCTTGGGTGGACACCCCCCAGCCCTTCTGGTGACACCTTGTGTCCCTCACACCCTTATGAGGGACAGCAGAGAGTGGCCTCCAAGAGGTCTCTCCATTGCTCTTATGGCCACAGCACCATTCCCTAACCTTCCCAGTGGGAACATCTCTGCTGCGGTCTGCTCCATTGGATCAAGCCCCAGTTAAGCCTCCCCAAGGAGGACATGAGCCTCCTGGTGCCCCCAAGCTGGAAAACCAGGAGTGGGTTTGCTGGGATCTCATCTGGGTGATGGGAAC
This sequence comes from Psittacula echo, assembly GCF_963264785.1. Taxonomy (NCBI): domain Eukaryota; kingdom Metazoa; phylum Chordata; class Aves; order Psittaciformes; family Psittacidae; genus Psittacula; species Psittacula echo. The sequence goes on along the minus strand of NC_137736.1, from coordinate 127,745,742 downwards.
ATCAGGATCCAGCAGCTGCTGTGATGGAGCCTCTAAAGCCATCTGCAGCACTTGGAATCATGGAATGGTTTGTGATAAAAGGACCTTAAAGCTCATCCAGCCCCAACACCTGCCACAGGGCAGGGGCACCTTCCACTAGAGCAGCTTGCTCCAAGCCCTGTCCAACCTCAAGCTCTTCCCCAGCCCCACTCCATGGCTCTATGACAGATCCCCCCTGGTCCCCACACGCCGCTCCCTCTGGCACCACCACACAGGGACCTTTCTATCACGTTTATTTCTCCAGCTGCTGCCTCAGAACTTCTGGAACTGCTTCTTGGTGCCCGCAGCTTTGGTGACCTTGAGCACGTTGAAGCGCACGGTCTTGCTGAGGGGCCGGCACTCGCCCACCGTGACGATGTCCCCGATCTGCACGTCCCTGCACAGACATTCCCAGGATTGCAGCTGCTCCTGACTCCCCTCCCCACAGCCTCTTGGCACCACTGCCCAGTGCACCCAGTGACATGCACCAGAGGCCACCTCAGATGAAGATCTAAACTGAGCTGGTCTGGTTTTGGAGCCTTTCCCCCCACAGAGTCCATTGCTCCCCACTGGGCTGAGGCTCAAGAGGGGGGTGATGGATGAGCATGGAAGGGAACACCTCAGTGATGGGGAGATTCCCTCTTGGTCACACAGCGGTGCCTGGAGGATGCTCAAACCCCTTCTTTAGGTGAACCAGGGGGGCTGTGACACCAGGTCAGGCTGTTCTGGAAGCCCAGCTCTGCACAATGGGCCCAGGACTTGAGTTGTGGACAAACCCCACCAGCTTCGAGCCCTTCCTCAGCCTTTAAGTGAAGAACATGGGAACATCATGGAATGGTTTGGGTTGAAGGGACTTTAAAGCTCATTCAGTTCCAATCCCTGCCACGGGCAGGGACACCTTCCACTGGAGCAGCTTGCTCCAAGCCCCTGTGTCCAACCTGGCCTTGAACACTGCCAGGGATGGGGCAGCCACAGCTTCTCTGGGCACCCTGGGCCAGCGCCTCAGCACTCCCGTGGTGAAGAACTTCCTAACTCCCCACTAACCCCTCCTTGGGCAGGTTAAAGCCGCCCCCTTGTTATCTGTGACCTGATCAGAACCTGTCTCCGGTTCAGCAGTTGCCACTGGCGTTGTCAGCAGGCCCGTGCTGGGGGGCTCTGAAGACCATCGTGAGATTGGACATCACCACCGGAGGCAGGTTCTGGGTCAGATGTGGCCATGAAGCCACGTGGAGGTGGGCACTCACTGGGGTTCCACACCAGAGGTGGGCTCAGGGTTCGTGTCAGGCAGTGGTCAGCAGTGTAGGAAGAGTCTGGTGACCCCCAACCCTCCCGTGGGGCCAGCAGGTACCTGAAGCAGGGTGAGAGGTGCACGGACATGTTCTTGTGGCGCTTCTCGAAGCGGTTGTACTTGCGGATGTAGTGCAGGTAATCCCTGCGGATTACGATGGTGCGCTGCATCTTCATCTTCGTCACCACCCCTGGGACAACAGGGACACGGCGGTTACAGAGTCATGGAGTGGAATGGGTTGGAGGGAGCAGTCCCAACCCCTGACATGGGCAGGGACCCCTTCCACTGGAGCAGCTTGCTCCAAGCCCCTGTGTCCAACCTGGCCTTGAACACTGCCAGGGATGGGGCAGCCACAGCTTCTCTGGGCACCCTGGGCCAGCGCCTCAGCACCCTCACAGGGAAGAGCTTCTGCCTAAGAGCTCATCTCAGTCTCCCCTTGGGCAGGTTCAAGCCATTCCCCTTGTCCTGTCCCTACAGGCCCTTGTCCAAAGCCCCTCTCCAGGTTTCCTGTAGCTCCTTTAGGCACTGGAGCTGCTCTAAGGCCTCCCCTTCAGGAGCCTTCTCTTCTCCAGGCTGAACCAGCCCAGCTCTAGAGCAGAGCTGCTCCAGCCCTCGCAGCAGCTCTATGGATAAGCAGGATGAGGACAACCCAAGGCTCTCAGCACCCACCAATTCCTCCTCCCTCACCTCCAGAACAAGCTTTGGCAGATCCCTTGGGGGGCTCTGAAGGTCTCTGCCACAATGGACGGGCTTTTTCTGTTCCTCACCTCCAGGCTCCAAACTTCACATTCGATTCTAAACCACATCATTTCTCCCTAAGCCCCTCTAAGCAGACCCTGACATGCTCCCTCACACCTGCAATGCCTGGCCTCAACATCTGCCCAGGGCAGCAGCACATCTGGCAGGACCCCACCACGGCCGGGTCCTTGGGCTGGGCATCAGCAAAGCCACATGGCGCTGTCAGCAGAGCCCCTTCACTGGGGGCTTGGAAGACCATCGTGAGAGAAAGACATCATGCGCGGCCCGAGGACCTCATGGGGGCTGCCAGGAGCTCCAGGACAGAGCGTGAGCACCCATGGGTGCTGCTCCTCGAGGAACCACCACTCACCCGAGAGGATGCGGCCACGGATGGACACGTTGCCTGTGAAGGGGCACTTCTTGTCAATGTAGGTGCCCTCAATGGCCTGCAGAGAGAGAAGAGTCAGCTGACGGATGAGAAACACCTCCAGGACCGGTGCCTGGGAGCGAGGGCACCCGTGGTCAATGCGAAGGTGACACCAAGTTGGGTGGGAGCCTTGAGCTGCAGGAGGGGAGGAGGCTTCACAGAGGGGTCTGGGTCCATGGAATGAGGCTGAACCAGGTTCAGTGCTGGGACCTGCCCTCGGGCCACAACCACCCCATGGAGCGCTCCAGGCATGGGGCAGGAGAAGGACCCGGCGGGGCTGATCACCACGTGCAGGAGCCAGCACCCAGCCCGGGGCTGGATGAGGCCGCTGGGGACAGGGTCTGGGGTGGCCTGGGCGGTGTCGGGGGTGGTGGGACCGGCCCTGCCCCATGTCACCTCCTTGGGGGTCTTGAAGCCGAGGCCGATGTTCTTGTAGTACCGGGGCAGCTTCTCCTTGCCACCCTCGCCCAGCAGCACCCGCTTCTTATTCTGGAAGATGGTGGGCTGCTTCTGGTACGCGCGCTCCGTCTGCGGGGAACGGGAACGGTCACGGGAGGCACCGAGAACACACCGGGATCCTGACCCCAACCCCGGGAACGGCACCGGGATCCTCACCCAGACCCCAGAGGATCCGGGGCCACATCCCCGGGCCCTGCCCCCCCCTCACCGCGGCGCTCAGGCCCCTCCCACCGCCCGTCTCCGGGCCGGGCCGCAGCCGCCCCATCCCCAGGCCGAGCGGGTGCCCCGCTGTGCCCTGGAGCGGGCTCTGGGGGAGGCTCCGCTCCGCGGCGCCGCCGCTCCCTCACCTGCGTGTCCGCCATCTTGGACCGCGCGGCGAAAAGAAGGCCTCGGCCCTTCCGCGGAGTCTTTTATCCTGGGAGGCGCCGGAAGTAACCTCCCGGAGGGCGCGGTCAATGGACGTCACTTCCTGCGCAGCGCTGAGGGGCAGTGGGTGCCGTTCGTCCGCCCGCTGTTCCGTTCAGTGGCGGCGGCTGCTGGGGTGGGGGGGAAAGGGCCCGGGCCTGGGCTGACGCGAGGCCGGAGCCGCGGGTCCGGTCCCTCTGGGGCTGAGCGGGGGCGGATCCCAGAGCGGTTTGTGCTGGAGGGACCCCAAAGCTCCTCCAGCCCCGCCCCTGCCGCGGGCGGGGACACCCCCACCGGAGCGAGTGCTCCAGCCACGTCCCGCGCTCCCGGCTCTGCAGCTGCGCTGTGCTTCCGGCTGCCCCGGGCCTTCCCCGCCGCCCCGCTGCCCCCGGGGTCTGGGGGCATCTCCCCAGCGCTCCCGGTGTGTAGATGTGGAGCCGGTGCCGCCCGAGCAGCATCCGGCCCTTCCTGCCCCCGAGTTCCTGGAGCCCGTTCTCAATGGGAGGTGATCCAGAGCCTTTATCCCCAGCAATGCTCCTCCTCTCCCTAAGGAAGGTTCTCCGCTGATGTCCGGTCACGGCTCATCCCAACGAGCTGGGTTTGAACAGCCACATCCCCGGTTCGCGGGAGGATGGTGGTGGTGTGACCCATCCGAGAACCCTGCTCCTGCGGCATTCCTGCTGAGCCATCGCCTTTCCCTCCTCATCCAGTCCTTGAGCCCTCCCAATGGCAGCCGACGAGCGGCCGCGCTCAGGTGCGCTGAGAGCCAGGCTTTCTGGGGGAAGGAGCTTCCGGCAGCCGTGAGGGAAGTCGGGATCCCCCCTTCCAGAGCCCACCGAGGTTGCCCCATTCCTGGCAGTGTCAGGTCAGGTCACTCCATCCCCTCCGGACGCTCCTCACCTCTCCCTTTAACCAGAGTCTGATCCCAGGAACAGGTCCCGGTTTCCGGCCCCCCCAGGACAGCAGCACCGGCCTGCTCCAGGGAAAGTCCTTCCTGACCTGGATGCCGGTGAGATCCCAGCTCCTCCCCCAGCCTGGGTCTGTGCTGGGATTGCCCCGACCCAGGGGCAGGACCTTGCCCTTGGCCTGAGGGCTGAGCTTCAGGAGGTTCCCACCTCTCCAGCCTGTCCCTCAGCGTGTCACCGCACCTCCAGCTCCGCGTCACGGAGGCTGCGTTTGCATCGTTTCATTTGGTGCTAGGATGGAAAATAAAGCACTTATTCACAGTCTTGTTCATTCAGACTCTGCTGCTGCTGCGCTGATGGATGTTCCCCATGTTGGTTGTAGGCAAAGTGTGTTCAGATCATCTCATTCATGGGGGATAAAATATATCCTGAACATTAGAGATCATAGAGTCATGGAATGGTTCGAGATGAAGGGACCTTTAAGCTCCTCCAGCTCCAACCCCTGCCACGGGCAGGGACCCCTTCCACTGGAGCAGCTTGCTCCAAGCCCCTGTGTCCAACCTGGCCTTGAACACTGCCAGGGATGGGGCAGCCACAGCTTCTCTGGGCACCCTGGGCCAGCGCCTCAGCACCCTCACAGGGAAGAGCTTCTGCCTAAGAGCTCATCTCAGTCTCCCCTCGGGCAGGTTCAAGCCATTCCCCTTGGCCTGGCCCTACAGGCCCTTGTCCCAAGCCCCTCTCCAGGTTTCCTGCAGCCCCTTTAGGCACTGGAGCTGCTCTAAGGTCTTAAGATCCTTAAGGAGCCTTCTCCAGGCTGGAGCTTGCCCCTTTGAGCCCTGCCTGTGCTCAGGGACTGGTGCACGGCTGGGGATGGAGCAAAGCATCTTGGAATGCAAATGCCGAGAGTAGGAATGTTGCGTGGGACGTGTTAATGATGTTAATGGTTAATGCATTGAGCATTTAAAACTCCACAAGGCACTGGGCTGATGTTCCCACTGGAATTCGGGAGCGGAAGAGTTGTAACCCCAGCAGCTGGGGCTGAGGCTCCTTCTTCCTCCTCGGCTGCTCCTTGGTGAGTTCTTTTCCATCAAACCCCATCTGGGGCAATGCCTCCTCCTTTGGGAAGAGTGCAAGGGAATAGAGGAGCCTGTGAGTGGGATGTTTCCATATCCTGGGAAGTGCAGGTGAAGGTCTTGTTGATCTGCTCTAGTGGAAGGTGCCCCTGCCCATGGCAGAGGCTGGAGCTGGATGAGCTTTAAGGTCCCTTCAACCCAAACCAGGCTGGGATCCTATGGAAAGGCAGGAATCTCCCGGGGGGGGAGAGTTGCTCCAGGTCAATCAGGAAGTCTGGGCATGGGAAGGAATTCCAGCCCTGCGCTCTCCTTTCCCCCTCGGTGTTTGTGTCTCTGTGATCCCTGTGGGATGGGGGAGAGGAGCAAAAAGCACTTTGTGGTGTCTGCAATGAGGTGGACATGTTTATACAGGTGGGAATATGGGGAGTAACGTGTCCAATGTAGGATCATGGGATCATGGGATCAATGAGGTTGGAAAGACCTTTAAGATCATTAAGTCCAAGTGTTACAGAGGGCTCTGGGGTGGTCACAACTTTCAGAGGTGGGGGTTCAACGGGAGCCACTTTCCAGACACTTCTCAGTGCTGGCCCTGGTGCAGTGTTCATTCCTGCCCTGAAGGTTCGTACAAGGAACTCTCAGAGGTGACCTGGTCACTGACCTGAACAAAGACACTGTTGTGCCATGGAGGCACAGAATGCGTTGGGGTGAAGGGACCTTAAAGCTCATCCAATTCCAACCCCCTGCCCCGGGCAGGGACCCCTCCCACTGGAGCAGCTTGCTCCAAGCCCCTGTGTCCAACCTGGCCTTGAACACTGCCAGGGATGGGGCAGCCACAGCTGCTCTGGGCACCCTGGGCCAGCGCCTCAGCACCCTCACAGGGAAGAGCTTCTGCCTAAGAGCTCATCTCAGTCTTCCCTCCTTGACTCCTTTGACTTTGAGAAGCCTTTTTATGGCAGTGGAGATGGGGAGATGGGGAGGTGGAGATGGGGAGGACCTGGCCTGGTTTGTGGTGTAAATGGAGGCACAGAGAAGATGTTTTCCTTACAGACAGTTTGTAGGTTTGATAGGATCAAATGAGTGGATTTCTTTGTGCAGCAAAACACAGTGAGTCAATCCTTTGGCCTTCAGGAATGGCTCAGGATGGAAGGTGAATGGAAATTGAAGACTCTATGTTGTCTGCCTTTATATGTGTAAGGGGGTGAGCCCAGGCTCTCCAGGTCTCAGCTGTTCCTTCTCTTGCACAGAGCTGGCGCTGAGCCTGGCAGCACCATGTACGAGCTCAATGAAAGCAGCTTTGACCCAATCACCTTCGTGCTGACAGGCATCCCAGGCATGGAGGAGTCCCACGTCTGGATTTCCGTCCCCTTCTGCCTCATGTACATCACCGCCGTGTTCAGCAACGCAGTCCTGCTCTTTGTCATCACCACGGACAGGAGCCTGCATGAGCCCATGTACCTGTTCCTGGCCATGCTGGCCGTCGCCGACCTCATGCTCTCCACCACCACCGTGCCCAAAATGCTGGCGATCTTCTGGTTCAGCGCGCGGGAGATCTCCTTCGACGCCTGTGTCACGCAGATGTTCTTCACCCACTTCAGCTTCATCGTGGAGTCCTCGGTGCTCCTGGCCATGGCCTTTGACCGCTACGTGGCCGTCTGCCACCCGCTGCGCTACGCGGCCACCCTCACGCCCTCGGTCATTGGGAAGATGGCTGCGACCGCCGTGATCCGCGCCTTCTGCATCATGTTCCCCCCCATCTTCCTCCTCAAGCGGCTGCCCTACTGTGGGCACAACGTCATGCCCCACACGTACTGTGAGCACATGGGCATTGCCCGCCTTGCCTGTGCTGACATCAGGGCCAACGTGTGGTACGGGCTGACCACGGCCCTGCTCTCCTCGGGGCTGGACGTGGTGCTCATTTCCGTGTCCTATGCGCTCATCCTCAGGGCCGTGTTCCGCCTACCATCCCCTGAGGCGCGGGTCAAGACCCTGAGCACCTGCGGCTCCCACCTCTGTGTCATCCTCATGTTCTATGTGCCCGCCTTCTTCTCCTTCCTCACGCACCGCTTTGGCCACCACATCCCCAGCCAAGTCCACATCCTGCTGGCCAACCTCTACGTTGTGGTCCCGCCGATGCTCAACCCCATCGTGTACGGGGTGAGGACGCGGCAGATCCGGGAGCGCGTCGCCCGCCTCTTCTGCCCCACAGGGAGGTGCCCCTGTCCTGGCTGGGGGAGAAGGTGCTGAGCGCTGCTGGAGGAACAGAGGATGCTCAAGAGAAGCCAAGGGTGGTGGGATCTTGGAAATGTGGGCTTGGGTCATCAGCCCCTTCACTGCTCCTGGTTTCCCCTGGAGATGCTTCTGCTGAATGGTCCATCAAGCAGAGACGGGGCAGAGTTCAGCCGAGGAGCACCAAGGCTCTTAAGTCTCCTGAGCTACCACCACTGCAGCTGCTGGGGTTTGCTGTCCTGCAGCTTCATGCCTGTTCCTTTGCCTGTTACCTCAGTGCCTGGATGGTGAGCACCTCATCAGAGCCTGGCACATGAACCAGAGCTGGAGGTGCCATGGCACAGAGGATGTTCTGTCCTCCCGTCTGCATGGGTACAGCTTCCACTGCTGAGGGACCTCCTGCTGCTGGTGTTTACATGCTGAAGAGCCCCGGGAGGTCAGGAAAGGCTTTATTGTCCTGTGGAACGTGTCCCCCAAACCGCAATGTCCAGAGCTCAACTCGAGCCTCTTGAGTGTGAGCAAAGGGGCAAGTTCTCCTGCACCCCACAGGGTACTGCAGGAGCGCTGTGCTCAGTGTTGAGCTCAGGGTGAAGTCTGTTCCCCCTCAAGATCCGTTTCTGCCCATACATCTGGTATGTGGTGTGTGATCACCCTCCGCTTGGTTGCTCCAACACCAAAACAGCTTCCCTGAACTCAGTTTCTTGTTCTCTCCTTGATGGATATACCAGTTTTACCAATAACCTCCTCCATGAGGTCAGTGACAACCTGCCTCAGACATAGGGAGCACTAAGGTAAGGATGGAGGAGCAGTAGGAACAGGTCTGGGCATCTCCATAGGGTCTGAGTTGAACATCATCATCAACGTGACCAGCAAGGAGCAGCTTTTCCTCACCTCTCCCTCCCCAGCAGTGCTGTCCGTGCAGACCAAAGCCTCTGCTTTGGTGGACCTCACGAGTGACCAGGGCAGCAGGACTCTCCTTGGTGTACTGAGCACTGCTGGAGTGTCCCATGCACCTTGCTCCATGCTCATGAGGACCTGTGGGAGCAGAGGCAGCTCTGGAGACCTCAGGGGATGTTGTCAGAGTTCCAGGTCTCTGGTGGAAGGTGTGTGAGCTCTGCACCACTTCATGGTGGGGTTTGGTGCATGATTAGGACGTAGAGGACAATGGAGACACTGACAGCAGAAGCCACAGACCTGTCAGGAGGCTTCTGGGTCCTGCAGCCTGGACTGGACCAGAGCTCCTCAAGACCACAGAAGAGCCCCAGCACTCTTCCACCTGCCCACCTCCCATCACCAGAGCACAGAGGTTGTTCTGTCCCATGCTCCGCATGGCATTGGCTTGGGCAGCATGTGCTCGATGGGACCTGTTGGTCTTCTTGTCCTGCCAGCACAGTGCTGATGGGCATTCTGCTCCATAAAGGTGGTGGGACACTGGAATGGGTTGAAGGGAAAAGCTGTGGCTGCCCCATCCCTGGCAGTGCTCAAGGCCAGGTTGGACACAGGGGCTTGGAGCAAGCTGCTCCAGTGGAAGGGGTCCCTGCCCGTGGCAGGGGTTGGAGCTGGAGGAGCTTTAAGGTCCCTTAAACTCAACCCAGTCTGACTCTATGATGTGATGAGCTGGTGGCTCTGGGCCCGGGTGCCCTTTCTGGGGCTGGTTCTAGCCCACGATGTGGCTGGGGAGGAGCAGGTTAATGCCAGTTGTGGTGTTGGAGGGGTTGGACCTGCTCATGGCCGGAGCAGTGCCGGCTCCTGGCCTCTGGGCTGGGGTTTGAGCGGGCTGGGGTTTGATCAGGCTGGAGAGAGGAGACACAAAGACAAAGTCTTGATGTGCTGGAGGAAAAGCTCGAGCCATGAGGGGTGCAGAGAGCTCAGAGGCACCGTCACTGCAGGTGGGAGCCTCAGGAGGGAACCTCTGGTGCTCAGGATCGCTGTGATGCCCTGGAGGAGGCCTCTGAGTGAAGGGAGATGAAGGCAGAGATTCTGATTAGAAATAAGAGCCTTGTTTTGAATAGTGCCAGTAATGAAGAGCTCTGAGAAGCTCCGGAGAGCAGCAGCAGCTTTGCCGGCAGTGACTACACCCGCAGACATGTTTAAACCCATGTGGAGAGTGGAAGTTCTCGGGTACGAAGCTGTTTTCTCAGTGGGACCGTTGGCTTCCATGGTGGTGCAGCACCACAAAGAGCTCCACGTGCCTGCCTGGCCTCCAGCTCTGCACGTGCACGTGGTGCAGGGGGTAACCTGGGCTGTTCCTGAGGTGCCCCTGCTGATTCTCACTGGAAGGGCTCTTCTTAAGCCAGGGCAGCCGCTGCTGGCACTCTGGAGCCAGACCCATCATCTCTTAGTGCTGAGTGCTGAGGCTCATTGGGAGCCACAGTGCATGTCCTTGCTCGTCCCCATCACCCTGCCCCAGTGTGTTCCCCTTCCTATCACTTATGGTGATGCCACTGGAAGAGACCAGGCCCCATTTCCTCTGCTCAGGATCCTGACCCCACATCCCATGGTCCCTGTGGCCGAGGCTACCTCCGACATTCCCAGCCCTGACCACTTCATCCTTATTTCAAACCGTCAGGTCCAGCAGAGCCCCCGTTGCCTCCTGGCTCCTTCCTCCCCTCTTGGCTCCATGGCAGGGGGGTGGAGACGGAACCACCCTGGGATTCCATGATTCCATGACCCCAGGCTCAGCAGAACCAGGATAGAAACAAACAGGAACAAGTCTCTGACTTGTGCTTACATTTAAAATGGGACTACAGAGAAATTCGAGGTGGCTCCATTTGGCATCAGCTCCAAGTGAAACAGTGGAGAAGTGAATATGAGACTTGATCAATAAAGAGTGGAAAGGGCAGGGATGGGATCAATGGCACTCAGGATCTGTTTGTGGTGCTCAGCTGCTGCAGAATCATCTCCTTTCGTCTCCTGCTGAGCTCCACATGTGGGTGATGAAGCTTCCTAGGGCCTGAGCACAACCCTGAGCGTTTCCTTACCTTCAAATGTTATTAAACCTACTTCATTGTAGCAAAGCCATCAATAAATGATGGAGTTCGGGGAACTGCAAACTCTTCTCTCAGTGATTGCTCCCCTCTGAGAGCTACTTCTCCATACATTCCTGGGGGATTCAGCAGGGATTGGTGGGCTGGGGGGGCTGATGGTTCTCTGGCTGTTACCAGTGCTGCAGAAAACAGGATGAAATCGCTGCTAATGAGGTTTGTAGATGGTGCAAAGACAGAGAATTGGACAGAGGCAGAGGCCAAGTCCTGCTCCTTGGAGGGGCTGAGGCAGGGGTGGCTCCGCAGATGCTCAGAGAACCGAGGGAAGGAGCATTCGGAGGGGACACTTTGGGTGATGCTTGGCCCAGGGCCAATGGGAGGTCCCAGCTGTGCCACAGAGAGCCCATGGGGAGAGAGCAGTGCTCTGATCCCACTGTGCTCAGCTGGGGTTGGTTCTTGGTCCTCTTTTACTGTAACGAAGGCACACCATCTGTCAGGTGCTCTATGGTGCTCTGCAGGGGTGGTCACAGTGTCTGTGCTGGTAAAGGCCATGGAAAGAAACCTTTGGTCCTGGGAAGTGCTGGAGAATGAGACAAGATCCATGAAGTTTGTCCAGCCTGGAGGAGAGAAGGCTCCTGAAGGGGAGACCTTAGAGCAGCTCCAGTGCCTAAAGGGGCTGCAGGAAACCTGGAGAGGGGCTTGGGACAAGGGCCTGTAGGGACAGGACAAGAGGCAATGGCTTGACTCCTCGCCCAAGCCTCCACTGAGGTCAGAGTGTTCCTCACTGTGGCTCCACTGACATCTGCTTCCTTCACATCACCTTTGAGGTCTCATTCACTTCTCACACGTGCTCTGAGATGTTCCGAAGAAAACTCGGCCAAGTCCCCCCCGCCTCCTCGAAGAGGGTGTTTGCCACCCAAACCTGCCCACAGCCGAGCTGGAGGGGATGGGAAGGTCCCTCAAGAGCGGGAAGTGGAATCCAAAGCGCGCAAGCTCTGGCTCCGTCTCCTGTGGTTATTTAGGTAATGTTTAACCATGTCAGAGACATAAATCCCCCCAATCTGCTGGCTGCTGCCCATTACGCACGGCCTTGCGGATGTTAATGGCTGAGCTGGTGATTCATTGATCATGGCACATTGACCTGGGCAGTTTGGTCCCAGACCTGGCCACCGCCACATCCCCCTTGGAGCAGAGCAGCTCCCTGGGTTTAGAGCTGCCTCCTAGGTGGGAGAGAGTCATGGAAGGGTTTGGGTTGAAAAGGACCCTAAAGCTCCTCCAGCTCCAACCCCTGCCACGGGCAGGGACCCCTTCCACTGGAGCAGCTTGCTCCAAGCCCCTGTGTCCAACCTGGCCTTGAGCACTGCCAGGGATGGGGCAGCCACAGCTTCTCTGGGCACCCTGGGCCAGCGCCTCCGCACCCTCACAGGGAAGAGCTTCTGCCTTATCTCCGATCTAAACTTCCCCTGTTTCAGTTTGAACCCGTTACCCCTTGTCGTGTCACTACAGTCCCTAATGAAGAGTCCATCCCCAGCATCCTTGTAGGCCCCCTTCAGACACTGGAAGCTGCTCTGAGCTCTCCACGCAGCTTCTCTTCTCCAGGCTCAACAGCCCCAATGTTCTCAGCCTGGCTCCATACAGGAGCTGCTCCAGACCCTGAGCGTCCCCGTGGCCTCCTCTGGCCCCGCTCCCGCAGCCCTTGTGTGATGTCACAGCGGGGCCTCCGCGGTGCTGCCCTGGGCGGGGGCCGCAGTGGGGCGGGAGCACGGGGACAGCGCCCGGGTGCTGAGCACCATCCAGCGGGGTGAGCGCTCCCTGTCCCCGCGCCACCGCTGCCCCCCGCGGCCGGCACCTTCCAACACAGCAGAGCTCGGGCCCGCTGCCGAGCCACCATGTCCACCGGCAAAGGGGCAGCCGAGACGGGCCAAGCCCTTGTCAGCATGGATTCCTCGGGCATCATCAGTGTGATAGTGAAGACCCTCAAGCAGAAGGAACGGTTTGAGGTGGCTCAGGACAGCACCATCCAGGAGTTCAAGGAAGAAGTGTCCAAGCGGTTCCAAACACCCCCTGAGCTGCTGGTCCTGGTGTTTGCTGGGAAGGTCCTCCAGGATCAAGACACATTGAGCCAGCACGGAGTTCATAATGGTGTCAGCATCCATGTGGTCATCAGGTCCCAGAACAGACCAGCAGACAGCCTGGCAGAGCAAGGGAGAGCGACCACACTGGTGCGACCTCCCAGCCGCAGCCGTTCCAGCCTGGGTAGCATGGATGACCTGCAGGACCCAGGCTTGATCCATCACAACTTGTCTGAGATGCTGGCCTCCAGCCAGGAGGTCGTGGCACAGACCATGGAGGATCTCTTGTCCAGTATCCTCGCTTCAGGCCTGGACCTGAACACCATCAGGAACAACACGTTTCTGATGGGGTTCCTCCTCGGGGTGACAGGTGTCCATCTCCTGGGCCTGGACTCCACAGCAGTGCTGGACCTTGTGAGCAGCATTCAGGAGCAGGATGTGTCCATGCCTGGCCTCCTCACTGAGGTGCTGCAGAGCCCCATGGCCAGTGCCAGCCTCGTCAGGGACCTCATCATGTCCAACCCGCAGCTGCAGCAGCTGGCAGAGGAGAACCCCGAGATCGGCCACATCCTCAGCAACCCGCACACCATCAGGGAGATGCTGGAGGCCTTCAACAGCCCTGCTGTCATGCAGGAGATGATAAGGAACCATGACCTGGCCATGAACAACCTCGAGAGCATCCCTGGCGGGTACAGCGCCCTGGAGCAGCTCTACCGGGAGATCGAGGAGCCCATCCTGGATGCCGTGGAGGAGCACATGGTCCCCAACCCCTTTGCTTCCCCGGAGAGCCGCCCATCGCCGAGCGGAGCACGGCTGCCAACGCACACCGAGAACCGGAGCCCACTGCCCAACCCCTGGGCTCTGGAGCCCGGCAGTGCTGGCGGCACCTCACAAGAGCTCCCCGGCTGCAGCGCTGGCAGGAGCTTCACAGCGTTGAACCTGGGCGCTGCGGTGCCCAACTCCGGCATGGTGCAGGGCATGGTCCGGCAGCTGGTGGGCACCCCAGAGCTGATGTACAACCTGGGCCGCGCGCTGGCAGAGCCCAGCAGCCCCGCGCAGGAGGTGCTGAGCCCACACACTCCCAGCGATGGCAGCTCCCTGCCGCTGGACCAAGAGGAGCTGCCGCCGGAGCTGGAGCAGGCAGAGATCTCGTCCGTGCTGCGGAACCCCCGGGCGCTGCAGGCGCTGCTGCAGATCCAGCTCGGCCTCCAGACCCTCTCCGTGGAGGCTCCAGACTTCCTGCTCAGCCTGGAGGCTGCGAAGCTGGAGCTGGGCCTGGAGAGCATGGACGAGTCACCACCATGCACCGAGACCGAGGACAACACCAGTGTGGTATTGGGCGAGGAGGGAGCAGAGGACGAGGTGGAGATGGACGAGGAGGAGGTGCAGAGCGTGTTTGAGCAGCAGATGGAGCAGCTCAGCGCCATGGGCTTCCAGGACCAGGGTGCAAACCTGCGGGCGCTGCTGGACACGGATGGAGAGCTCCATGCTGCAGCTGAGATACTGTCCAAGGCCCAGTCAGCAAAGAAGATGCCATGAGCGGCTCGTCCTGGTGAGACCGTGGTGCCTCCTCCTCTGCATGTGGCTGTGTTCCACCTCAGCACCCACTAAAGGCAGCAGGGCGCATGTGAAGTTGTGTGCTGCAGCATTCTTCTGTCCGTGAGACCTCATCTCCCCTCAGCTGCAGGGGTTTCTTGCATTTGACATGGTTTAGTGGGGACTGGGCAGTGCTGGGGTAAGGTTAGCCTCGATCATCTTAAAGGTCTTTTCCAACCCAGTTGATTCTATGATTCAGTAGGATCATAGAGTGGTTTGGGTTGAAAAGGACCTTAAAGCTCATCCAGCTCCAACCCCTGCCATGGGCAGGGACACCTTCCACTGGAGCAGCTTGCTCCAAGCCCCTGTGTCCAACCTGGCCTTGAGCACTGCCAGGGATGGGGCAGCCACAGCTTCTCTGGGCACCCTGGGCCAGCGCCTCAGCACCCTCACAGGGAAGAGCTTCTGCCTCATATCCCATCCAAACCTACCCAGGGTAGCTGCTTTCCTGTGATATCTGGCCAAGAGCTTAGACATCTCTTGGGCATCACTTCACACAGCAATGGGCGGCATTGGGGTGATGCTCTGCCCAGAGCAGGCCTGCAGACCTGGCCTGAGGCTGCAGAGCATCACCTCGGAGCAGCCCTGTGCAGTCAGTTATGGGGCTGGTCACATTAACTGACAGAAACCACCATTTGAGTTACTGTAACTGAAAACAGCCCCCAAAATATTTAATGCCTTAATACCTTAGTATTTTGAGGTGGAACCTGACAGTTTCCTGCTGGACTTTGCTTCATTTCCCATCACTTGCAGATATTGTGTTGGGGCTGTGGTTTAATGAATGAATTGCGAATATATCCTGCCCCATTTCCCTGTTTGAAGCTCTTGGAGACCAGGGAGCTGATGTTTGAGTCACAGCCGGCTCCAGCCGCAGGTTCATCTATAATTTACTGTTATCTCCACAGCAAAGTGCAGTTAATTCATCATGACTTTATCATTCGTTTAATGGTGGCAGCTTAATGGTGCGGTGGAAACCACGGCTGCGTCCTCCAAAGTGCCACATGGTCACCTACAGGAGACCCAGAGGCTTTGCAGCCTCGCAACCCTGCAGTGGATGAAGGCCGAAGGCACAAAGTGTGATTTACTCATTGTGGGCAGCAGAGGTGGGTTCTGTGATTGTGGGCAGCACAGGCTGGGATGTGCCCATATGGAGCAGATCAGTGGAAGGGACCTGGGGCCCTGAGGGACCCCAGTTCCATAGGAGTGAGCAGTGAGCAACTGAACAAAGAAACCCAACAGGGTGCTGGGGACCATCCCCAAGGGCATCACCACAGGGATGAAGGTGTCATTGTCCTGCTGTGCTCGGCGCTGGTCAGGGCACCCCTGGAACATGGGGTCAGGTTGCTTTGCCAGGGGGAGGGTTTTGGGGGTCACTTTCTGCCAATATTGGTTCCTCCCCATAGAGGAACCACGTCTCCTGCTGCTGTGGAATAAGCCAAAGCTGCCTCCTCCATGAGAGAACACTGCTGCAGAGACAGCTGTGGGTGTTCTAGCTTTGCTTCCCAGTTATGAGAATACCAGACTGTCCTTCCATCACCTCCTCCTGTGTCACATCCAGGAATACTTGGAGGTTTCTTCTTGCATTATGCTCAAGTTCCTTGGGTCATTCACCTCTCCAAAAGGCCCTTTTGTGTCTGTTCTTAAGTTCTGGAGTAAGCAAATGTGACTTCAGCCTTGATGGGACCAAGGAACTGTTGTTTCTTAGTTCTCGTACTGTTCTTCACATTGTCACCTCCAGGCACTGCTTGTGATGTGGACACTTCCAGCCAGCTCTTCCTTGCTGCTGGGGTTGGGATGAGGAAGACCAGTGGTGGAGAGGATCCTTCCCCTCTGCTCAGCACTGGTGAGGCCACATCTGGAATTCAGAGTCCAGTTCTGGGCTTCCCAGTACAGGAAAGACATGGATAGACTGGACTGAGTCCCGCAAAGGGCCACCAAGGTGATGAAGGGGCTGGAGCAGCTCTGCTCTGGAGCCAGGCTGAGAGAGCTGGGCTGGTTCAGCCTGGAAAAGGCTCCAGGAAGACTTTATCCCCATGTCCCAGTATTTAAAGGGGAGGGATATCAGCCATACATGAAAACAGGCAGGAAGAGGACAGAGCCAGTGCGATGAGCACAAGCTGGAACGCAGGAGTTTCCCTCAGGAAGCCCTAACCAGTTTGATACTGGTGTTTACTGACATAAACACTCCCATTCCGAGCATGTGAATGGCATTCCTGGTTTCCCATTCAGTGTGTCAGGATGCTCTGAACGTCACTTTCTCCTGTGGTGCTTTTAGTCCTTCTGCCTTGTTCTCCCTGCCTAATTCACGAGCCGTCTCCCAGTCCCAACACCAGGATGCTGGAGCTACACAAGACATGACAAATAGGTGGGATAATAATATCTCAGTCTGGAATGTGCACATGGAATGCAGTGATGAAAGGCCAGGTCTTCTCTGCAAGATCAGATCTACCACCGCAAATTACACGACAAGACCCAATGAAGTAAAGACAATCATGAATCACTGCAGGAATGAGGAGGTTCCTTCAAACCACTGTTTGCTGCATTTTGACAATGGATAATTGAGAAGTTTGCTTTGGAAAAAGTCTGTTTTTCCAATGAGCTTTGCTTTCCCTCTCCCCTTCCTTGCTTCTGAATGTGTGAAACATGCCCCAGGCACAATTTCAGCCCAGGCAGGTTAAATTCCCTCTTTATTCCATCCCAGCACAGCACGCTTCCCATCCAGAGGGGAAGGGAGATGGCTTTGTCACAATTTGATCCCAATAAATCCACGTTCGCTGCTGCTCTTTCCCTGGTACCCGCCCCGTGCTCCATCAACGCTCTCTCAGTAGTCCTCAGGAAATCAATGATCTCTCACTCCCTTTCACTTCCCTTTCTGGAGTCACCTCCGGGGGCTCCTTCTCCCAGCCTGGTTTTCAGTCTCATTTCTCTTCTGCTCATTCCCAACAATCCCTGGGCTGCTCCTGCCCCTCTCCAAGCACCTCGACGGGAACTCCCTGCCCTGCCCTGCCGTGCACAGCCAGGCATTCCTCATTTTAACTCCCTGCTCCCGGGTTCCTCACTCCGCTGCTGATGGGAGACAGGTTCAAGGGGAGTAACTCCTGACACCCCCTGTTCCTCCCATCCATCACCCAGCTCCCCCTGTGCCCCACTGCAGCTCAGCAGCACCAGCTCTTACACGGATCTGTGTCTGAATGCAACCACTTCCCTCTCTCCGCCCTCCCCCCGTTCTGCTTCCCACGCTGGCGCTGCTGGTCTGTAAATCATTGCTGGGCGCTCGGGCTCACGCGGGGTCCGTTCTCCCGCAGAGCTGGTGATTTACACACGATGGGTTCAGTGCCAGCGGCTTGCTCATTGCATCGGAGGGCGGGGGGGGGGATGGAAAACGGCTCCTTTACTGCACCCGTAGTGAGCTGCGAAGCTCCCTGGGCAACATCCGCCCAGGCACTGGCCTCCTGGGACCGCGCTGCCCTCGTCAGGTCCACGCTGCCGATCGGGAGCTGCAGAACAAACAGCGCGGAGCAGGAGAACTCCTGCAGGAGGAAGAGCATTTAAAGCTGCAGCTCTGTGCAGTGTCACTGCATCTCCCCTGCAGCCATCACCACGGGCACTGCGGGAAATGGCTTCCCTGGGCAACCTGGGCTGGAAAGAAACCTGGAGAGGGGCTTTGGACAAGGGCCTGTAGGGACAGGCCAAGGGGAATGGCTTGAACCTGCCCGAGGGGAGACTGAGCTGAGCTCTTAGGCAGAAGCTCTTCCCTGTGAGGGTGCTGAGGCGCTGGCCCAGGGTGCCCAGAGAAGCTGTGGCTGCCCCATCCCTGGCAGTGCTCAAGGCCAGGTTGGACACAGGGGCTTGGAGCAAGCTGCTCCAGTGGAAGGGGTCCCTGCCCGTGGCAGGGGTTGGAGCTGGAGGAGCTTTAAGGTCCCTTCAACCCAAACCATTCCAGGATTCCATGATTCTCTCTACACCACCCTCTCCCTTTAAATTGCTACCTCAAATAAACAGCATTTTAAGGGTCTGCCTGGGCAATGCTGTGACCTGGCCAGTGCCTGGGGGCAAGAACAGCCCCTCCACAGGGCACCATCATTTCTCTGCCCATGTCCATCGATCCGAGGCTCCAGTGCTTCCTGAGCCAGGAGCAGAGTTTGGTGTGGAACAGCCTTTAACAGGTTTGATCCCCACTCCTGTGGATATGTCCCCACTCAGCTGAGCCCCTGCAGACTCGTGCTGCTGCTGGCTCTGACAGAATATTCCAAAGCTTAATCCTGATAAAACCTCCTGTAACTGGGCTTCAATTTGCCACCTGCTGCTTGCTTGATGCCTCCTCCTACTCTTGCATGAAGCACCAGTGAGTGATTACACCGGAGCATCCTCCTCCATCCACCCACCCAAGGTGTTACCGAGCCCTCCCTGAGCCTTCCTCATCCCTCCTCCAGGCCGAAGGTTCAAGCAGCTCCTTCTTGCGCAGAAACTGTCATCGGCCTTTGCTTGGTTTTGTTGCCTCTTTCCAAAACCCTTCTGGGTCCCTGTGAGGATAAAGGGGAAGGTGGGAGCATCAGCTCATTGAGTTCCAGATCAGGAGCTTTGCAGCTCAAAGGGAAGAGTAATAGGGAAAGGCACAAAACACACTGGAATCATGGAATGGTTTGGGATGAAGGGACCTTAAATCTCCCCCAGCTCCAACCCCTGCCACGGGCAGGGACCCCTTCCACTGGAGCAGCTTGCTCCAAGCCCCTGTGTCCAACCTGGCCTTGAACACTGCCAGGGATGGGGATATAAATGGCATTAGTGGGGATGAGACAGACACCTCTTGCTGCTCCTGTGGGTGTCCAAGAAGTTTCCATTTATCTCCATGCTTGAATAGTGTAAGAACTGTGCCGGAAGGAGCTCTGCGCTGACACCACCTTGTCACGGTGCCTGGCGAAGAGGCACTTTTCCAGCAGGTATGTCAGTGAGGGACCACTCCAGTTGGCCCTGGGGAGGTATCAGGCGATGAGATTCTGGGCTGGGGGCCCAGCAGCCACTCACCAATACCAAAACCACTTGAAACCAGGAGAAAAAGTTCGACACAGAACAGCACTTGTGTACACAACCAGCGATGGAGGAGGGCAGCAGCAGGGGTTCACAAGGGGATTCTGCACATGAGTGGGTCCATAACCGTGCATTCTGGTGAGCAGTCATGTACCTTGTTATCACCGGTAGAACAGGAATAGGAGTTGTGGCACTCTGAGGGGAACGAACTGGAGAAATTGGCCAAAGTCACAGACCTCCCACTTCAGATCCCAGCCACATTCCCTGGGAAGATTCCCTGTTCAATAGCTGCAGGGAAGAAACAGAACCATCGAAATGAGATTGGAACTGGATGGGCTTCAAGGTCCCTTCCAGCCCAAACCATTCCATGATTCTATGATTCTGTGACCATAGTAACACAAATCTGCTGCAGAATAGTCAAAATACACACTTCAGCAGCCCATTCCCAGCATTCCCATGTGCATCTGGGTTTATTTCCCCACCTTATATGCTCAGAGGCCAACTTCCACCTTGTTTTGTGGCTCCCAAAGAGATTCTGCCCTTTACCATAGGGCTGAGACAAGAACCTCCAGGGGATGTACCCAAAAGCCGTGGGAAGAGACATTTGAGACGTTTCACTGTCAGGAAGGAGCTTTAATTTCCAAGGAGGATCACCCTTGGCTCTGCTTTCATTCATGTATCTCTTACAACTGTCTCCCTTCTTGTTTTACTCCTTCCTTGCTTTCTGTTCCCAGGTTTTTCTCTCTTGGCTCGCTGGAACTTGCCTCTTCATTCAGGGCTGTTAAAGCACTTTATCAAGCAGAGGCAGTTTCTCTTCCAGCAAGCAGAGCACAGGAGTGTGTCACCCACTGCAGTAAATGAGTGGATCTTCCCTGCAGAGCAGCAGCAGAACAAATCTCCTGTTGCAGTCTCTATCTGCTGCCTCTCCATCACCACCCAGTGCTCAGCATCCCTGTGAACAGCAAGGAGAGCTCCTCTTCTCCCCTGAGCAATGGGCAGACCCACGTTCCTTGTCCTCCATGAGCAACGCTGCTCACATCCACTGCCCTGAACGGTGCCCCTGGTGTGCAGGGGCTCAGGAAGCTCCTTATTCCCTCTCACAAAGTGATCCAGAAGTTGTGTCATAGAATCTCCAGTCTGGGACTTCAGGACCAGCTTCAGAGTGTGAAGTCTTTCAGGGAACAAAAACTGTGGTGGATGGAACAACCCAGAGGAAAGTCTGAAGCAACAAAATCTGTCCAAGGGGAAACACATCCGTTTGTTTCCGTGTCCATCAGGAACCCCCCTCTTATGCTCACTTTTAAATTGCATTTTAACCAGTTTTGTGAGGAAAGGAGGAAAACCTCAGATATTCCCTCAGGGACCTGAGGTCCTCTCTGCTCTTCCTGTAGCTGATTCACTCCTGAAGGACTCAGCATGGGGAGGCAGCTCCAGTGTGAGATGTTAAACACAGGTGCATCCATGGAGGCATCTCTGTGTGCTGGTGATGGGTTCCTGTCTGCACAGGGCATCCCATACCCCAGGGCTTCCCCCCTCCTTGATGCTGAATCCCATCCAAGGTGTCCTCAGCATCCTCCTGGCTGTGGCCCAGGTCCTGCCAGGGACCCATAGCCCAGCACCACGGCACATCCACTGCTGGCCACCGGCTTTGTACTGAGCTGTGCCAGGTCCCAGAGCTGAGCTGTGCCAGGTTTGCTCCCTGTGAACCCGTCCTCACCTTCCTGGAGCTTTGTTTTCACCAGATTTAGCAGTAATGGCAATTTTTCCTCTGCTGATGGCCACGGCTTTTCGCTCATCCTTGTACGGTGCATCCATTGGTGCAGTCTGATGCAGAGAGCAGCAAAAAGCACCGCTTTTGTGCCAAATAAGGTATTTATAACACAATGCTATAGTGCTATAGTGGTACAGAATTGTGCCTGTGGCAGCGTGGCAGAGCCTGAGATGTGGGGACACAGCACAGCATGCAGGCATGAGGTGGTAAGAGATGGGGCCCAGGCTGGTGCTGGGGACCTATGGACAGCTCAGGAATGGTCAGTTAAAGGAATGTGTGCTCAAGGCTGGACCAAAATGGTTTGGGGTGAGAAAGAGCAAAGAACAAGCATCAAACATGCATAAAATGCAGCGTATTTGGGGACTCTGCACATAATGTGGTCTTGTGGAGCAGTGAAGGGAAAGCAGGGTGGAAAGGCACGTTAAGAACAGCACAAAGTGGCCTTAGAGTGAGGAAGAAGAAGCCATGAATGTCGATATCATATTCCGTGTGAAGGATCCAGATTTGGATGTCTTGATCTAACATCCACCACCGCCGAAGCACTCACCTTAAGACGCAGAGGAGCAGTGAGAGAGTGAGCATGACCCAGGGAAGAGCTGGAAACCGGGAAGTGTGTGTATAACATTATCATTCTTATTCTTATTCCTGTTATTTTTATTATTAGAACTACAACTTCTTTTTCTGTAGAGAAATGTTAATGTCTCTCCTTTTCTCTGTAGTAACTGGCTCTGGACTAACTGATTCTTGTTCTAAGCCCATTTTCAATTACACTACCAGTTAACTCTTGGCTTTAGACATGGAGTGTTTGCTTTTAGCCCCTAATGAGGTTCTGATCACAACAACACACTCATTGCTCTGCACAGGGGTGGTGGGAGCCATGTGGGACACAAGCAGCATCTCTGATGAGACCTGTGGTCTCCGGTGGCACTGAGCAGTGATGTGGAGGTGAGAGCATTGAGGTCCCTGCTGATGCAGGCCCTGGGGTGCTCAGCATACCCTGGAGTGGTTCCTCAGCATCTGCTAACCCAAATGTGACCTTAGGGAAGAAGCATGCAAAGCAATTCAATTCCACGCCCTGGAGATGGGTTGCACAAGGAAAATCATTGTACCACTGCGATGTACCCACCCATCCCCTTATGTACGAGGATACAGTGCAGGGGGTTGGAACTAGACAAGCTTTAAGGTCGCCTCAACCCAACCCATCCCATGATTCCCTCATTCTATCTCCTCCACCTTCTCTTTCTATTGCTACCTCAAATAAACAGCATTTAAAGTGGTGTTTTAGGGGGTCTCAGTGCTTTGGGCAGAAGAGCTTGGCAGGGCTGAGGCACCAACCACAAAGCAGGAGGTTAGAAAGAAGCCATTGAGACAAACACAAGGTGTCCTGGGGGTGCCGGAGCCCTCCAGACAGGAGGTGATGGGCTGGTGGCCAGCAGTTATCTCTCAGGAACAAGCTGTCACTGTCCTGAAGGCGCCACAATGCACTCAGTGCCCAGCGCTCCCCCAAACAACCCAGCACGAGGATTTCCTGAGCAAGGCCAAGGTCAGGACACACTGAGCATCGGGATTGCTGCTGCAGTCCCAGTGCCTCGCGGAGCAAAGGGAAAAGGGTGAGCAGAATGAGGTTCTGCTGGAAAAGGCAATGGAGGGGAGATGGGAGGGAGGTGGGAAAGGCTCGGAGATGGGTGGGGGGAGATCTGCTCCCTGTCACTTCTGATGAGAGAGTTAATGACAAATTAAAGCAGCAGGTGTCTGGCTCAGAATGAACATATGGGGGTCGTTATTCATCACTGAAGCAGGCTCACACCATCACAGAACCACAGACTGCTTTGGGTTGGAAGGGACCTCCAAAGCTCATCCAGTGCAGGGTCCTGGATGTAGTCCTCCTTGGGGCAACGGTGCAAATCAAAACCCAATGGTAGAACAGGAGCAGAGGAAAAGAGGTTGTTGTGAGTGGCCAAGGCAGATAAGAGCCCTCCCGGGGAGGAAACCCTGGATTGTTTCCCAAGCACGAGGCTGCTGCTGGTGCAAGGGGCTGGACGAGCTGGTTGTCCCCAAAACAACCGCTTCCAAGGTAACAAGTGCTGGGGGAAGTTAAACCTCATTTAACACCAGGGGAAGGTGGGTCCAAGTGCCAGCACCTGTGTCAGGAGCTGCCCCATTAAAGCTGCCCCAGGAAGCTGCTGGGCTGGGTGGTTTTGAGGTGCTGCAGAGGGGCTGGAGGTGCCCTGGGCTCTGAGGTTGGTGTTGGGGGTTATGGGGGTTTAGATGTATGGGTGTCTGGGTGTCTGGTTCTGATGGGGGGTGGCTGCTTCCTTGTCCTCTGCTGCCTGTGGCTGCATCCTCAGCTCTGTAATTGCTGCCTCCTGGGCTGGTTTATGCTATTCTAGTGCTGTAAATGCTTTGACTTCCTCCTGTGTTTTGCAAAGTGCTTCTTAAAAGGTAATTTGGTTTAGACCTTTGTGCCCTGTTGGGAAGGGAAGGAAGGGAGAAGGGTGGGGAGCTGCCTCGGGTTGGGGGTTATTTTGGGGGGTTTTGGTTGGTTTTTTTTTGTGGGGGGAGTTGTTCTGGGTTGTTTTTGTCAGTGAATGACTTGAAGCCCCACCGGCCTCTCAGGGGTAGAGGAGGATGAGCCGTGATTGTGTGAACTGGTTCTTATTGCTCAAGTCTGGCCTCCTTTGGGGACCTTGGGTGTGGGTTTCCGAAGGTCCACATGAACCAAAGGAAATGCTTTCCCGGTTTAACACCCCTCTCAAAGCAAGGCACAGCTCCTGGCCTGCACGAGGTGTCGGTGTGCTGGTGCCTTCACCCTCCTCCTCTGAGCCTCTTGCTGAAGACATCCCGTAGCTGGCAGTGCCCGGCTGCAGAAGGTTTGGGAGCTGGAAGCTCTGTGGGGTGGCTCCGTGCAGGAGCACCTGGTTTGATGGGATCTCACAGCATCACTTCCCCATTGGGGATGCTTGAGGTTAACACTTGAACAGCCCCAGCCCTAAAAGGGTCGTTTGCCTTTGTGGACAACGTGTGGCTGACCTTAGGCCTGCACTTGGTGCTGCGGGTTGCTGATGTTCTGGTGTGTCCTCAGGGGTGTCTGCTCCCACAGCACCTCATGTACTGCTGCCTGTGGCAAACCTCTCCTGCGCTGTCCCTGTCCCATTCCTGCAGCTCCATCAGCTCCCTGATTCCGTGATGATGGGGATGGGGCGGGTGATGCTCCTGCTGTTGGCTGCCTGCACCATGGTGCCTGCCAGGGACTCACTGCTGAACATCTGCATGGATGCCAAGCACCACAAGACCAAGCCTGGCCCGGAGGGGATGCTCTATGAGCAGGTAAGACCCTGCTGATGTGTTGGGTAGGATTATCAGAGCCCCTGTGTCCCCCTCCCCAGATGATATGGGCTGGGTTTGTGCTTGGAAATCACTTGCCTGAGGAAGAAACTCTGTGGTGGGTTTGAGGGCTGGCTTTTGGTGTTCTCCTCTAACCGATGGCTGTGGTAGGAGCAGTCTGTCACCTCAGTGTCCCCCCTGCCACCTTTAGCCACAAGGTTCCCCTTCCTCAAGCTGTGGTATCCCAGATTAGAACAAGGTGAAGGACGGCAAGGAAAGACTCTGCTGTCTGCTCCTTCTGCCAGCTTTAGAGACTCTTCTGGCCAATTGAGGAGCTCTGGCCCCAGCTTCTGGCTCCCTGACCAGTCTGTCCCCTGCTCATCTGTAGTGTGCTCCCTGGAAGGACAACGCCTGCTGCACGGCCAACACCAGCGTGGAGGCCCACCGGGACCAGTCCAACCTGTACAACTTCAACTGGAACCACTGCGGGGTGATGCCCGCGCGGTGCAAGCGCCACTTCATCCAGGACACGTGCTTGTACGAGTGCTCCCCCAACCTGGGGCCGTGGATTGACCAGGTGGGACCAAGAGGGCTTGTGGTGGCCAGATGATGGGTTGTGTACCCCCATGCAGTGGTACCCTGGTGTGTGTGGGGATGTGCTTCCTGTGGATGCTGTGAACCTTCCTGGTGGGTGGGAAATTCTGAAGGACTCCGCTGGCCTCTGCTTGGCCAGCCCTAAGTGATGGGAGAGTTGCTGCTTGTCAAGGCTGGGGCTGAAGCTCTGCTGGAACCAGCTCTGGGGCTCAATGGATGGGTCTTGGGGCATCCAGGATGTGACAGATCATGCCCCTTAACCCTGAAGGGTCAAAGCACCAACATGGTCCCATCCCTCGCAGGCCGACAGCAGCTGGCGTCGGGAGAGGATCCTGCACGTGCCCCTGTGCCGGGAGGACTGCGAGCAGTGGTGGGAGGACTGCAAGGACTATGTCACATGCAAGGAGAACTGGCACAAGGGCTGGAACTGGGCCACAGGTTGGTGGGAAGAGTGGAGCGAGACCCCAGCTGTGTCCCTGCTGCCTATGCAGGGCTGGAGCCAGGACCCATCACTGCTCCATGGGAGACCCCCATGACCCACACAGTGTGAGCTCAGAGCCAGAACCCCCCCCTGTGCTGGGCTCATCCCCTGAGCATGAGCAGCAGCTCAGGGAGGGGATCCTGCCCCTCTCATGCACGAAGGGGAGCCCTTAGAGCAGCTCCAGTGCCTAAAGGGGCTCCAGGAAACCTGGAGAGGGGCTTGGGACAAGGGCCTGTAGGGACAGGACAAGGGGAATGGCTTTAACCTGCCCGAGGGGAGACTGAGATGAGCTCTTAGGCAGAAGCTCTTCCCTGTGAGGGTGCTGAGGCGCTGGCCCAGGGTGCCCAGAGAAGCTGTGGCTGCCCCATCCCTGGCAGTGTTCAAGGCCAGGTTGGACACAGGGGCTTGGAGCAAGCTGCTCCAGTGGAAGGGGTCCCTGCCCGTGGCAGGGGTTGGAACTGGAGGGGCTTTAAGGTCCCTTCATCCCAAACCAGGCTGTGGTTCTATAAGTAGCTCTTGCTTGTCTATGGAGTTGCTAACCAGAAGGCTGAGGAATCAGCCAGGGTGCAGTGATGGGCTGGTGGCCTCATCCCTGCAGGTGAAAGGATAAAGGCGAAGGGTCTTCACTCACGCTGTTGTTTCCTGTTGTGGTGCTCTCTCTCCCCAGGCACGAACCGCTGTCCCTGGGGCTCCATGTGCAGACCCTTCAGCCAAGTCTTTCCCCGGCCAAAAGATCTGTGCGAGAAAATCTGGTCCAACTCCTACAGATACACCACGGAGCAGCGGGGCAGCGGGCGCTGCATCCAGATGTGGTTTGACCCTGCCCAGGGCAACCCCAATGTGGTTGTGGCCAAGTACTATGCATGGAAGAGATCTGCTGGGATGGAGACCACGGCTCCTGAGAGCAGCGGTGCTGAGGGTGCTCTGCCATGGCTCATCCTGGTCCTGCTGCCTCTGGCCATTGTGGTGCTCCTTGATGCAGCTGGGGGCTGTGGATCCCATGGGTGGGAGTCCCCATGACTCCTTCCAGAGGGACATGGCTGCTGCTGCTGCCCTGCAAGAGGAGCTGGCACAGGGAACTTGGTTCTGTCCAGACTGGGTGCACACCCCAGTAACTGCTTCCATGAGTTGTGCTCTTAGACCTGTATCTGCTTCTGAACCTTTATCTGCCTCTGCTTCCAGCTGCTGACCAAGGTAGTGATTTCCTCGCCATCTGAGGCAGGCCGATGCTGTCTTTGCTCTGATGGAGGAGCTGCTTCCCATCTGTGCTGCTTCAATGTCCTCTGCTGAGCTCTGGGGTCTGGGCCTTCAGCCTGCTCTGGCTCCCTCAGGGGTGGGGATGACAATAAACCATTGCTCTGAACCAGCCTTGCTGTGCCCAAGTTGTGCCCTATGGAGGGGGTGGAAGTGCCTGGGGGTGAAACAAGGCTGCTGGAGACATGGGAGATGGTGGGTCTGGGATCTGTAATGTAGGAGTCTGAGCAGGTAGGAATGATGCAGCTTCTGGGGTAGATGGAGATCTGGGCACTGACAGCTCCTTCACTGCTATGCTCCATGTGCTGGAGTGGTGTGGAGCTGCCTGAAGGCTTGTTCAGCCTGGAGAAGAGAAGGCTCCTGAAGGGGAGGCCTTAGAGCAGCTCCAGTGCCTAAAGGGGCTGCAGGAAAGCTGGAGAGGGGCTTGGGACAAGGGCCTGTAGGGACAGGCCAAGGGGAATGGCTTGAACCTGCCCGAGGGGAGACTGAGATGAGCTCTTAGGCAGAAGCTGTTCCCTGTGAGGGTGCTGAGGCGCTGGCCCAGGGTGCCCAGAGAAGCTGTGGCTGCCCCATCCCTGGCAGTGCTCAAGGCCAGGTTGGACACAGGGGCTTGGAGCAAGTCCCTTCAACCCAAACCACTCTGTGATTCCATGATCGTGCTTCATCGCTCCCTTGCCTGGCTCGTGGCAACGCGATGGGAAATTCACTCATGCAGGTACAGGTTTGTGTTTCTTCTTTCTTCAGCATAGCTGTAGCCCCACTAAGACAAGGAACTTCCTGTCTGCGTGCACTACCCTGATGGGACAGGTACAGACCAGAGACAAGAACCAGCATCCTTGTGGAAGCCTGGAGAATTTCAGAGCATTGCTGCTACAAGGTACTCGCATACAGGAAGGGGACATTCCTGGTGTCTCCACTGTGCTCAGTTGTCAAACCCACACTGAAATGATGTTTTGGACAATGCCTGGGGGCTTCGCAATGCTTTATTGGAAAACTATTCACTCAGGTAAGACCAAGAGGGAGAAATCATCGCTCCTGCTGGGAGTACTTTCACAGGTACTGTGCCTTCACGGGCCTTTTCCTTTCGCCACACTGCCTTTTCCCACCAGCACTTGTGGTTTTGAACAGTCCTAACTCATTATGTGAGACATTTTCAGCCGTTTTGGAGAACAGGTGCCCCAAGGAAAGCCTCTGGAGTGAGGAACAGCATTTCCCAGCATAGCAACCCCCTGCACAGCAAATCCCTGTGCCTCAGGCCTCAACTGAAAACAAGATGTTAAACCTCATCTCCTCCAGGTCTGTTGATGCTGCTGCTCAGGTCTCCAGCCCTGTTTCATCTCATGGTAGGAGGAATTTGGGAAATAAGACTTGAATCCCTTCCCTCCCTAACAGTCCTTGATGGAAATGAATGTGAAACACAACCTAAGCATCAGCCAATGTGCTTTATGCTTGATGTCAACATGCTTTGGTTGGCATATCCTTGAAGAATATCCAAAGCATATCCTTGGTGCCAGCATCGAGCAGGTGCAAAGGGAACTGCTCGACACAAGTCCCCAAGGAAGACTCTGGTGCCTTTGGGAAGTGACGGGTAGGGCTGTTTCAGGCTGCAGAGTGAGCAGGGGTACTGCTTGTTACAGCTATAAAATAGCATTGCGAGCGTGGGGCTGTGAATGTCAGACAGATTTAGCTTGTGGTTGTCTTTTATTAGATGAACCCGCAGCCAGAAACCCTTTTAAAACCTTCCAAGCTGCAATTCCAGTCGGAAAGGCAGCAACGTTCACAACTAAATATAGCTTGAGGAGAATGGCTCTGAGATCTCTGGCGGGTATCCCATGTTTCTGTTGAATGCAGCTTTTAGCATTCTATGGGATCAGGAGTTGGTGTTTTGGTGTTCTGCTGCTTGCCTTGAATCCCAGCTCTGAGATGAGGTTTCCTTGTTTTCACATGGTTGTTCAGGCAGAACCCTCTTTCTTCACTATAACCGTGGTGGAATGCTGGCACGGGGTGCCCAGAGAAGCTGTGGCTGCCCCATCCCTGGCAGTGCTCAAGGCCAGGTTGGACACAGGGGCTTGGAGCAAGCTGCTCCAGTGGAAGGGGTCCCTGCCCGTGGCAGGGGTTGGGACTGGATGGTTCCTCACCAGTTCAGCACTGCTGAGGCCATGTCTGGGCACTGGGTCCACTCTGAATCTCCCAGTTCAGCAAGTCCTTTGTTACTGGTATCCATTTGCCACCTTCATCTCCTCCATGCAACAGTTCACTGACAGAATATCAGCAAAGCTTCATCCCATTTCTACCAACCATCCTTGTTCTTCTCAGAACCAGCAGCAGAGCCCTTCTTAACCCCAGGCTGGTTTGGGTTTACCCACGGGTGGCTGGGCAAAGCCTTGTGGGTGGTGATGGAGTCGCACAGCTCAGAGCGGCAGCGAGGATTCAGGTTGTATTTTTAAGGGCAAACTCATCACTTGGGTAACTCTAAGCCCCGGACACTGGAATTCCAGCTGGAAGGTGGCCATGAGTGTGATCAGAGGTGGCTTCTTGCATTGCATAGGGTAGATGTTGTTAATAAGAAGACATAAGAGAACTGAGTGATATAACCGCATAAATACTTGTGATATAACCGCATAAATACTTGAACCAAACCTAATTTCCTCTTCCAGTGCTGCCTAATGGGGGGATGATGTGTCTGCTTTCCTTTGTGGAAAAACGGAGAAATGCTTCAATAATTAAACATATTGTAGCACAGCCCTGAATATCTCCCTGAATACTGCGCTAGGAAGATCAGGAATGTGCTTCAGCTCAGCAGGGACACAGGAGCAGAAGGGGTTATCACTAAGATCAGTTACTCTCAGTGGGTACAAAGGGGAGTTAAAGATTAACCAGCAGGCAGGGGCGCAGGCTGGCACGAGATGGGTGCTTTTAAGCACCAGGTCCATGGGTCTGCAGATGAACTGACAAGGGAGGTCCTGGGGTGGGGGGTCTGGTGGATGAATCACCTCAGACACAGGCTGAGTGCGAGACCCACCAGGAGGATGGCTTCGCCATTGGTCTGCCTGGGGCTTTGGGCACAAAAGTAAAGGCGGATCTGGATGAGGCTTGGAGCAGTGTCCTTGGAAGGTGTCCCTGCCTGTGGCAGAGGGTTGGAGCTGGAGAAGCTTTAAGCTTCCTTCAACACAAACCAGCCTGGGATTCTCTATCTGCACCATGAGGTTGGTGTTTCCAGGGCACAAACCTGCTGCTGTGCTCAGGATGGGCCATCAGCCCATGCACAGGGAACTGGGGATCTTCTTTCCTTAATGCACGATTAACCCATGAACTTACCATGTGTTTCTGCTTCCACGTAACCAACAAAACAGGCCTTGGAGCAGCGAGGAGTTAATTCTGCTGCTGACACTGAGGTGTCCCGTTCCCCCAGCACTTCATACCCATTACACCATGGGTGCGCTCAGCAAGTCCTGCCTCCAGATACCTTCCTGAGCAAAGGCTCTGCCTCTGCCATCTCCTGACATGAGCCATGGGAAGGCTCAACCGTGCTTTGCACTGGCTGTTCCTCCAGGATGAGCTGATGCGCAGCTTTGGGGATCAGAGATAGGAGTAAGGACAAGACATAAATGGTCAAGACCTATCCTTGAATCATAGAATGATGGAATGGTTTGGGTTGAAGGCACTTTAAAGCTCATCCAGTTACAACCCACTGCTTTTTGCTCAAGGCAGGAATGTTTCCTGAGGGTTCCCACCTCAACTGATGGTTTCACTGTCCGCAGAGTGACTAATTCCTTCATTCTCTTGTTTCTCAGCCTCTCAAAGTCCTTCATTCTCCCAAATTCTGGTCTGTGGTTCCCCACTAATTCCTTCTCTTTCATCAGTGATGCAGTTTAGTCTGAGGCAGCATCGAGCAGGAAATCTGATCAGCAACTGGAGTCTAAAAGAGGCAGTGACTAGCTTATATCACATGCACACACGCTGCTGCCCTGGTGGGGACTCAGGCAGGTTGCCTGCCCCATGTGATGCCACAGCTCCCTGGTCTGGCCTCCTCCAGCCACATCTGCACCAGATGTGCACCCAACAACCCTCCAGTGACCCAGCATGCAGAGGGTCTGCGTGTGCAGAGTCCTCCCGGTGCACCCCAGCAGCTGCTGCAGCTTTGAGAGCCATGGAATGATCTGGGATGAAGGGAGCTTAGAGCTCCTCCAGCTCCAACCCCTGCCACAGGCAGGGACCCCTTCCACCAGAGCAGCTTGCTCCAAGCCCCTGTGTCCAACCTGGCCTTGAACACTGCCAGGGTCCCCTTGCTGGGACTCACACATAAATGCAGCATAGGGACGTCAGGCAGGTGTCTGGATAACACCTGGAGAACCGGTGAGCTTTAAGGTCCCTTCATCTGAAACCATTCCATGATTCAATGAAAAGAGTCAGACTTGGGCACCTTAAATGAAGCACTACATCTCTTTTCAGTTGCTGAACTCAAACCAGACAGGCTGACTCCAGCTAGATGTTTTCTCTTTCAACCAGACATTTTCTTTTCCCTTCTTCCTTCCTTCCTTTCTTTCTCCTTTTCTTTCTCAGGAAAATTGTGACCAAAATCAACATTCCAGGGTCAGATTTTGAAGCTACCAAAATCGGGACATTGGCAATGAGTCCTTGTCACCACTCCTGGCATGTGCATCCTCAGGGCTGCCCAGCCCCAGCACAGATCTTGTAGCACATAAACCTCAGATCAGAGCGGCTCTGAGCGCTCATGGTTTTAGTTAAGGTTCTCAACCCCCTGTAACCCCTATGGCATCCCTGTGGCACGAGCAGACCTGCTTTCTAAAGCCTGGAAATCAGTTTTGTACTGCTCGAGTCCCAGGGATAGTGGGGTTTGGCATTGCACAGCAGCTTTCAGGGCTTCTTCTCCTGTTCCGCACTGGTGGCCACGTCTGAAAAGCAGACACGGGTGTCAAGCTCCTCATCTGTTGGGTTTTCAACCTAAAAGTCTCAAAAGAAAGCTCAGGCACCCCTGGAACGCAGCAGCTCTATTGGGGGGTGCAGGTCTCTGTGCACGCGTCCATGCTCTGACTGAGGCTTAACCGGGGCTCCTCTGCAAAATGCCTTCAGTGGCCACTCAGGTGAGGACCTTCTCATGGGGACTCCACCCCTGGGCTATGTCCCTGCTGCAGAAGGAGGAGGAAATCGGGAAGAGGAAGACAAAAAGGATGAACAACCTTCCCGTGCAGGTCCTGACACGGCGTGAGAACCTGCGGGGTGCGTCTGGCATGAGGCAACCTGGGAGGCCCCATGGATTTGCTTCCTCATTTGTGGTGTCCAAAGGGGAGATTTGACCCCTCCGCAGCACCGTGGGCTGAGGCCGCAGGGTCTGGCTTGGCGGGACCGGGAGCATCCCGCGCTCTGCATCCCGCGTCCTGCGTCCCGCATCCCTCGTCCCCCAGCAGAGGGAAGCCGCGAGCCGCGCTATGGGGCCCAGCCCCGGCTGGGGCAGATCCCGGGGAAGGGGAATGGGATTCTGCAGGATCCTGGCTTCACACATCCAGGAGCTGCTGCCGAGGCTCTTGTCTGGAGGGGGGAACCCAGCTCCAGCCGCGCTGATCCCGCTGTGGTCCCGAGTTCAGAAAATCATGGATCATGGAATCATGGAGTGGTTTGGGTTGAAGGGACCTTAAAGCTTCTCCAGGTCCAACCCCCTGCCACGGGCAGGGACATCTACTACAGCAGCTTGCTCCAAGCCCCTGTGTCCAACCTGGCCTTGAAATGACAAGATGATCATATAAAAGGATGTCTCTTGGCACTGGAAATACAGGGAGGCAAGATGGAACTGCCTTCCCTTCTGCAAGCTCATGTTGCCAGGAAGGATGGGGACAGCACTCAAGGACCATAATCTCTAGAGTCCCCTTCCCACAGTACCTGCAGGTTTCTCCTCAGGCCTAACACTGGTCCTCACCTGTGTCTTTGAGGGACCACCTACCACAGGTTCCACAGGTTTGGAAACAGCTGAAGTAACTGCAGAACCATTCTGTTAAAATATATCTGATCTATCTATATTTGAAATACCTATTTCTCTGCTCAGACAATTGCTAGGATAGCACCATTCTTTCCTCAAATCCCTAAAGCTTCTACCCCACAGCATCTTTGCCCTTCCCTGTCCCAGCTCCAGGTTTATGGCCAAGTGCAGCTCCTGTGGATAACCCCAAAGACAGAATGAGCCCCATGGACTGAGCTGGGCCTGCACAAAGCTGCAGGCTCGATGTGTGGGAGCTTTCCCTCTGGTCCCTCAGAGGAACTGCTCGGAGCTCGTCCCACATCAGATGGAGGGAAGGAGAAGACAAACAGCCGAGAGGCTCAGCTACAGGAGCCACAATTCCTGGTGCAGGCTCCACCTGAAGGTATAGAAGGCACCAAAGGTTGATTTTAATTGCCTTAAGTTTCTGCTCTGCCCAATCTTATGCCCTGTGCTTGTGCCTCGAGCAGCAGCCTGGCCGGTTGGCTCGAAACTTGGCACCGGGAGAGGTCTGCGTTGTTCTCTGCAGGAAGGGCTCCTCCATCAACTTTATACAGTCATGGAATGGTTTGGGTTGGAAGGGACCTTAAAGCTCATCCAGTCCAACCCCTGCAGTGAGCACGGACATCCTCATCCACACCAAGCTGCCAACCTCTGAACACAAGCAGAGGCTTTTAGAGTGCAAGCCTGGTGCAGGAGGGCAAAGGGGGTTTCTGGGGACCAGTTATAACTGGTAACCCCCATGTGCTGCAAGAGAGGCTTGTCAAAAAGGGATGGAGACCCTCAGGCCTCTCTTAAATGTGACAGCAACGTCCAGGGCACTCAGCAAGGAGATACAGCGAGAAGAGAGACCTTTTGTCAAGGACTGTAGCAACAGGACAAGGGCTGATGGGTTCAAACTGAAACGGGAAGTTCAGGTTGGAGATAAGGCAGAAGCTCTTCCCTGTGAGGGTGCTGAGGCGCTGGCCTAGGGTGCCCCATCCCTGGCAGTGTTCAAGGCCAGGTTGGACACAGGGGCTTGGAGCAAGCTGCTCCAGTGGAAGGTGTCCATAGCAGGGGTTGGAACTGGAGGAGCTTTAAGCTCCCTTCAACCCAAACCAGTCTGGGATCCTCTCAGCCCTCAGGAAGGTTCCTGTGAGAGGCAGAAAGTTCCTGAGCATCTCCCTACATGCTGGGATGGGTTTTACGTCAGTTTTACTACTGATGGATGAAGCCTTTTGAAAACAACACACTAATAAAATAAATGCCCTGGGAAGATTTTATGTGCCTGTAGGAAATTATGGGAACAAAATGCTTTAATGGCCTCGGCGGGGAAGGGAAATGGGCTATTGATGCTGAGCCCTGAGCTCGGGAGCCTCCCAGTGCATGCGGATGGTCAGATTTCAGTAGCTAAAGGAACATTTAGTGCTGTATTCCTTGGGGTGTCTCTTCTCTCTGTCCCCAGCAAAGCAGCAATGAAGAAAGAGAGTGCACAGGGAGATGGTGAATGTGGTTTTATTGTAAGGAGGAACTGCATCCAAGTGCAGGAACCGAGCTCCCAGTTCCTCTGCCTGAGATGCAGCATTAGGGGTGATGGAAGAACCTACTGCAGGAACAACTCCGCCTGTACTGGGGGATAAAGTGGCACAGGGAGGGGTCTATAGAATCATGGAATGGTTTGGGTTTGGAAAGGACCTTAAAGCTTCTCCATTCCCAACCCCTGCCACGGGCAGGGACCCCTTCCACTGGAGCAGCTTGCTCCAAGCCCCTGTGTCCAACCTGGCCTTGAACACTGCCAGGGATGGGGCAGCCACAGCTTCTCTGGGCACCCTGGGCCAGTGCCTCAGCACCCTCACAGGGAAGAGCTTCTGCCTAAGAGCTCATCTCAGTCTCCCCTCGGGCAGGTTAAAGCCATTCTCCTTGGCCTGTCCCCACACGAGAGGATGGATCCCATAGGCCATGGGCCATCCATGGGCAGGTCCAGGATGGACCTGCAGCGGTGTTTGGGGGGGTGGATGTGCGGATGGGGGTGCAGAGCACTGGGCTGTGCTGCTGCTCTGGCTTCACGCTGGTGCCACCTCTGGAGACGAGTGGCATAAACCAAGCCTTGGAGT
Organism: Psittacula echo; assembly: GCF_963264785.1. Lineage (NCBI taxonomy): Eukaryota > Metazoa > Chordata > Aves > Psittaciformes > Psittacidae > Psittacula > Psittacula echo. The sequence goes on along the minus strand of NC_137736.1, from coordinate 127,711,014 downwards.
AACCGGGGTCAGCTCATTCCCCAGCCCTGCTCCGTGCTCCTCTGCCCGTCACCACACGGGGACCAAACCCGTGTTGTGCTTCAGAGAGTTGCTTTGGATGAAGCCCCAGATGAACAGTGGTGAGCACCAAACACATCCCGTCTGGAAAACCAGCTCCCAGACTGGGACATCCGCGCCACAGTGCGTCCTCTGGCTGATGGAGCGTGGGCCAGTGGAGCCCTTGGTACCACCAGGCAGCCCTTGCCCCATCCTCACAGTGCAGGGGGGTGCCCGGTGCCACCCGAGGCACAGACGCCCGCACAGGCGGGTGTCCAGGGCCGTGCCTCTGTTTCCCCTCTCGCCCTGGCCCGGGCTCCGCGGGCTGCCGGGGTCTCACTGACACTGGAGGGAGCAGGAACCCTCCCATGGCCATGGGTTCGCTGCCACCCAGCACCGAACCTGCCTCCGAAGACTCAGCAGGACCGGGGTCTGGACGCAGGCCTCAGCCGCAATGCACCTTCACTGGGCAGAGCCATGGGCACCACTCACGGTAATGGGGGGGCGGCTGTGGGGAGACAGCGGGGCCAGAGGGGACAATCCTAGCCCAGGGACCCGTGTGAGCAGCCCTGCTTTCCTGTATCCCTCCCTTCAACCCCTGCCACAGCTTCCCTGCCTGGAAAGAGAGAGTTCGCTTCTACTTGTGTCAGCCTGAAGGGCTGTTGGTCCTCATCACCCCATTGCATCCATGCACCAGCACAGAGCCTGCCCCAGGGAAGGCCACATTCCAAACTGAATCATGGAATGGTTTGGGACCTTCAGATCATGCACCTCCAACCCCCTGCCACGGGCAGGGACACCTCACACTGGGGGAAGGAAACATGAAGGAAAAGGAGCTTCCCAGGGCAGGGATGGTGCCTTCAGATCCAGACTGTGCCTGCCTAGAGGGGGCTTGTGCAAAACACCAGCTCCTGCAATGACAGGAGATCCCGGGGGAATTTTGTGCCTTGTGATACATGGGAGCCAAGTCTGGACAGATTAATGGTGCCAAACACAACCGGTTTGTGCTGTGAATCATCCTAAAGGACGTTACCCCAAAGCTCCTCAATTCCAGTGGAAGAGGCCACTTTTACTACAGTCCTGATTCATCTCTGGGGCAGCAACACAGGAGGGACCTGGAGCTGCTGGAGCGAGTCCTGAGGAGGCCACGGAGCTGCTGTAAGGGCTGGAGCAGCTCTGCTCTGGAGCCAGGCTGAGAGAGCTGGGCTGGGGCAGCCTGGACAAGAGAAGGCTCCTGAAGGGGAGACCTGAGAGCAGCTCCAGTGCCTAAAGGGGCTGCAGGAAAGCTGGAGAGGGGCTTGGGACAAGGGCCTGTAGGGACAGGCCAAGGGGAATGGCTTTAAGGAAGATTTTATCTTGTTGCATTCCTGGGGCAGGAGGACATGGACCAGGGATCACCCCCCTGACCTGAGGGGGATCCTGCCCTGAGCATTTCATGGCACTCGGGTGATCAGCCGCCCTGTTGGTGCCTCAGTTTCCCTACAGGAGCTCTGCCTGTGGACCAGCACAGGGGAGCCCTCTGATCCCTCAGAGCCTTTCCCTGGGACAGGGAGCAGGGCGCTGGGCTTGGGAACAGGACAGGTTTCAGAAGCAGCTGGCACATTTCACACCCCCCGAGTCTGGAAACAGGGCAAGAGGGGAGGGTGAAGAGGGGCTGGAAATTAGGACATGGGCAGGACATCTACAAGGGCCTGTAGGGACAGGGCAAGGGGAATGGCTTGAACCTGCCCGAGGGGAGACTGAGCTGAGCTCTTAGGCAGAAGCTCTTCCCTGTGAGGGTGCTGAGGCGCTGGCCCAGGGTGCCCAGAGAAGCTGTGGCTGCCCCATCCCTGGCAGTGTTCAAGGCCAGGTTGGACACAGGGGCTTGGAGCAAGCTGCTCCAGTGGAAGGGGTCCCTGCCCGTGGCAGGGGTTGGAGCTGGAGGAGCTTTAAGGTCCCTTCAACCCAACCCATTCCACGGTTCTATGCCCCACCATCCCTTTGGGAGCACGAATCCTGCAGTGGCTCTGCCCGCAGGTGGGGGGCAGTGTTGGAGCCCAGCGCAGGGCGCGCAGCCTGCGCTGCCCACGAAGGCAGGGTCCCGCTCTTCCACGAAAGGAATGACCCCGTAATTCCCAGCCCGCGGGTTTGCTGCCGCCCCTCGCCCCGCGGGAGCGGTTCTGCTGCGTCACGACTCTGACACAGCAGAACGGGAGCGCTGCCCCCGGCCAGGGCTCTTATCGCGGCCCCCCCGCTCCTGTTTGTGCCTCGGTTATCGCCCCCCGCAGCCCGGCCGGGAGCGGCTGCCGTGACTCAGCACCGAGCTGCGGGTGCCGGGGCTCGGGGCGCTGCTGATGGGGGAGCCTGACACAGCGATAGAGCAGGAACAGCCAAAACCGCGGGCACGGGCATGGGGACGGGAGCGCAGCTCCGGGCTGCTGGCGGCAGAGCTGCCCGGGTGCCTTTGAGAGGACAGGCCAAGGGGAATGGCTTTAACCTGCCCGAGGGGAGACTGAGATGAGCTCTTAGGCAGAAGCTCTCCCCTGTGAGGGTGCTGAGGCGCTGGCCCAGGGTGCCCAGAGAAGCTGTGGCTGCCCCATCCCTGGCAGTGCTCAAGGCCAGGTTGGACACAGGGGCTTGGAGCAAGCTGCTCCAGTGGAAGGGGTCCCTGCCTGTGGCAGGGGTTGGAACTGGAAGAGCGATAAGGTTCCTTCAACCCAAACCAGTCTTTGATTCCATGTCTGAAGAGGACTCTCAGAATAAGGTGTCTTCTGGGCTGGGGTGAAACGGGGTCTATGGGACATCCCCTGACCTCCATCTCAGCGCAGCCCCACAGAGATGGTGTTGTTAGGACTCTCTGGGAGATGCCTGGTACGTGGTGCTGGGATGAGGGCTCAGTGCTGTGAACCACATCCAGGCCAGCCCCTGATTCACCTGGCAGTGCTGGCACCACATTGGTGCTGGGATGAGCTGCTCAACACCAGGGTTTCTGGAGGGCAGCTGGAGGGCAGCTGGGGCTTCTGCCCCAAGCACAGGCTCTGGGTGCATCACTTGGGGCAGGGGCTGCTCTCTTCTATGGGCGTATGTGGTGCAGGCAGCCCTTGAACAGCTACCCGCTGGCTACAGAGGGTTTGCTCCAGGTGCCACCCCTTTTTCAGAGCCACTTTTCCTACTTAAACAAGTGGTTGGGGCCAGGTTGGGGCCAGGTCTCCCTTCCTGCCTCCCTAATCCAAGTCCCAACACAGAAACGAGTCTGGCTCCGTCCATTGCCAGCACCACCTGCTTGAACAGCATCAGGGGAATGTAACCACCCGTGTGCTCCTGACCCTGCTGGTCCTGTGCCACAGACAGGAAGAGAAAAGTCCTTGTCTGAGCTCAGCAATGCACTGGCTGGCCCCATGAGAGCCTTCCCTGCTCACAGGGACATCTCTCATTGATGCCCTGGACTGGATGGGACATGGCTCTCGTGGTTCCCATCCAGTGTCAGAGGCTCATGGGTGAGTGTCTGCGGTTAAAGGAGGGTTCTGCTGAGCAATGACAGCCAGAGCAGCTACACCTGCAGCAGCAGTGCTAAGGACTCGGTGGTCCCTTGGAGCTAACTTGCTCCTTGGAGGAAGGATGCTGAGGGGAATGCAAGGCATCTTGCCCTTACTCTGAGGTCCCTGGGGTTTAGATGTGTGCGTTCTGCCCAACGCAAGAACCACCAAACACCTTCCTGTGCATCCTCTGCTGTTCTGCAGCAAGACTCATCTCAGTCTGCCCAAGGAGCCCCGAGCTCCATGAGTGACCACACATGAGGGAAGCAGAGGGGAGGGGAGCAGTGCAGCCTCAACTTTCAGTATGAGGGTGCTCCCCAAGGCACGGCCATGGGCAAGGGCTGGTGGAAGAGGCAGCACTGGGCACTGTTAGCAATGGAGCAAAGGATGTAGCTGGTGCCTGCTGCTGGGATCTGGAGCCACGTGGGCCTTGGGAGCACTGCACAAGCCCCAGGAATTTCAGAGGCTTTAACCTGCCAGAGGGAAGACTGAGATGAGCTCTTAGGCAGAAGCTCTTCCCTGTGAGGGTGCTGAGGCGCTGGCCCAGGGTGCCCAGAGAAGCTGTGGCTGCCCCATCCCTGGCAGTGTTCAAGGCCAGGTTGGACACAGGGGCTTGGAGCAAGCTGCTCCAGTGGAAGGGGTCCCTGCCCGTGGCAGGGGTTGGAGCTGGAGGAGCTTTAAGGTCCCTTCATCCCAAACCAGGCAGGGTTCTATGGTTCTACGATTCACGCCTCTTGTCTGAGGTCCTGAGCATGGTCTCCAGCCTGCCCATGGCTGGGCACAGGGTGTGAGCATGGACCCTCTGTGCTCCATGGGCTGATCCTGACCTCCTGTGCCAGCACCTCTTCAGCTCTGCGGCTCTTCCCTTCCTGGGACTCAAAGCACCCTGGTCCCAGCCCTGAGCAATGGGTGTTTCTGGCCACTTTCTGCTCTTCTGAGCTGGTGACCATGAGTTTGAGCTCTGCAGCAGCAGGGGGGTGAAGCATCAGCTCCAGACACTGTTTGTGCCTGCAGAACCTCGAGGATGCTGCAGACCACCAGGACCAAGGTTTGGATTCGCCATGGCTCAGCTGAGTAGCCAGCAAGAGGCAGCAGAAGGGGTGCACTGCAGGGACAGAGTCACTCTTGGGGCTGTGTCCCTGCCTGAGGGCTTTTTGCTTTGTAGGTTTGCCTACCAGGGCACTGTAAGTCACGGTGCTGTGTTACCCTGAGGTATTATAATTACTTATTTCAGCTGGATGGACCCTAGGAGGGACCTTTTCTGTGGGTCTGATTCTCATGGGATCATGAACTATGCAACCCTGGTATCCATGGGGTAAATCCATGGGAGTTTTCCTCTCATTTTTTTCCCATAGGGCAGGTGAGAGGTGTTCCAGGACAGGATCTCAGGGTCTCCTTCAGCACTTCCTGGTGCCCAAAGGCAGCGGTCACAGCACAGCACATACAACAGAGCTGCTCAGGAGAGTGGGAGCTGATTCCCAGTCCCTGGGCAATGTGGGGACCCCTAAATGTGTGTTCCCAGGGCTCTGGGCACTGCAGAGCAGGAGATGAGCAGAGGAGAGGGAAAGGATGGACAACGGATGTAGGGATGGACAAAGGATGTAGGGATGGACAAAGGATGTAGGGACAGGCCAAGGGGAACAGCTTTAACCTGCCAGAGGGGAGACTGAGATGAGCTCTTAGGCAGAAGCTCTTCCCTGTGAGGGTGCTGAGGCTGCGTGGGTGCTGCTGTGTGGATGGAGGTGTTCCTTACAGGATCCATGTGCCATGAATGGAGCCCAGCCCCACTACCAACAGAGCCTATTTGTGGTCCATGCAGGGGCAGAGGCCAGGCTGTCCCATCTGCAGCACAGCTTTATCTCGGGGTGCAGCGAGGGTGGTGAGGAGCTATCTGGTGTGGGGCGCGCAGGGCGTGGGGCACCCATGGGCTGCCCTGTGGTGATAGAGGGGAGCTGGGCACGGCCAGGGTGGTGGGGTCCCATCCAGCCTCTGCAGGGCTGATACCGGTTGTTGTGGTGCATTGCTGGGTCCGGGGATGCTGCACCAGCAGAGAAGTGCAAAGCAAAGCTCTGGGAGAAGTGGCGCAGCAGCAGAGAGTGCTCCATGCTTTGTAGGCTTACAAAGAGCCATGGGATGGGTTGGGTTGAGGGACCCCAAAGCTCCTCCAGCTCCAACTGCTGCCATGGGCAGGGACACCTTCCACTGGAGCAGGTTGTGACAGGACAAGGGGGAAGAGAAGCTGTGGCTGCCCCATCCCTGGCAGTGCTCAAGGCCAGGTTGGACACAGGGGCTTGGAGCAAGCTGCTCCAGTGGAAGGGGTCCCTGCCTGTGGCAGGGGAGTGCCTGTGACCCTCCTCCCTGGAGCCTGTGTCCTGTTTGTGCTGAGCAGATGGAAACTCCAGCAAGGGTGAGGGCTGAGAACAAACCATCCCCTCGGTTATGGGCAGGACAAACCTGCTTCAATGAGACATCAGTAAAAAAGCTGCTTTTGCCCAAGTGCTGGTGCTTGGGGTCACTCAGAAGCTGTTTAATTCAATCTTTAGCTTTTCCCTGTGTATCCTGGCCTTTATGCCTGACCCTATCCTCTCTTTCCTTCACCTCACTGCTCTCTGAGCCCCCATAGCCTGTGACACTGGACTGGCTTTAGTGCTCTGTCCTGGTGAACCCCTTTGCAGGGCTATGGGGACAGGGGTGTATGAACAGGGTCACATCTGCCATGGCCCGGGGTCCCCTCTGCATTTCTGCTGCAGGCAGCCCCCACCTCCAGGTAGGTTTGGATTTTGTCATCGTTGAGACCCAGGAGATTTCCTGCAAAACCAAATCAATGAAGTGAAAGGCTCTGAAGTGAATTGACCCATGGAGGCCTCTGCTTGTGTGATCAGTGAGTCACTGCGTGGCATGAAATCCAGCCAGAGCAGCGAGAGCCAGGGATGCTCTGTGAGCCCACAGGGTACACAGGGTTAGACCTGTATCCTGGTGCTGCAGATCCACCTCAGGGCAGAGGGATTCAGTGATCCTGCAGCCAGGTTTCCCCTCAGGTTGTTGTTAGGGCACAGGAGGGATTTGCGATGTCTTTGTGCTGAAAGCAGAGAGACACAGCTCCAGGAGATGTCTCCTTGCAGCACTAACACCCGGCTCCCTGCCTACCTGTTGCACACTCCAGTCCGCTCCACATCTCCACTGGTGCCCCCGGTTTTGGTCGTTCCTATTTTCCCTTTCTCTCTTAAGGAAAAACCTGCATTTTCAGGTATTCCCCTTGGTTCTCACATTCAGGCTGGAGACCACCAGTGCCAGCCAGGGGAAGCTGTGGGAGTTGGTGATTCAGACCAGCCTGCCCGAAGTCATCACTGACCACATCCATCGAGTGGGGTTAGAGCAGCCGCTCTCTGGGTTCCTCATGTTGGTGGGAAAGCTTTGCTCTGGTCCTGGGCATGAGGCTGAAGCCCCTTTTGTCCCCAGCACCATTCCTGGAGTACCCCTTGGCAGGATCAGTGCATTAGCCGTGCCCTGGGGGAAGCTTTCAGGGTAAATCAAGGCACCAGTGCTGGACTGGACGCAGCAGAAGCTGTGGGTTGGGGCAGGCTGAAGCTCCTGTAGGAATTCAGAGGGTGGCTGTAACAGCTTATTGCTATTTTGGACTCTCCACATCCAGAGTCTCTTACATGACCCTAACCCAATTATCTGGCTGATTCACCTGCCATTATTCCTGGTTTTATAGTGCCTGTCCTATAGACTTGAGAGAGCTTAAAGAATTACAGTGGCTATAAACCAAGTCATTAAAAAGGAATCAATACAGAGGAGCAGCACCAGATGAGCTTGGCTTGATGAAAACAGCCTCAGCCTCCTGTGTCCTCTGCCCTCCCCTTGCCCTCAGCTCCCTGTGACCATCATTACCCATCCTGTGGTCCTGCTCCCTGCAACACCAGACCCTGAGTGGGACGAAGCATGGAACCAGGGCATGAGGATGCTCACTCCGAGCCACGTCTCTGCCTGGTTTTCTGCAGGAAACAGCATTCATTAACCACATTCGGGTTTGATTTTAATGCTGTGGTTGGTATTTTCCTCCACGCCTCTGTTGGACATTGTCCTGCTTGTTCCAGCCTCACATCCAGCTTCCTTCCACCCCTCCCTGAGCATTCCCATGCTGATGGTTCAAATGCAGAAAAAAAGCATCATTTATCTGTTCTCTTTTAGAGTTCAGCTTTGCGGAGCTGAAAAAGAGACCCTGACTGCAGATGAGGCGAACCCACCCCTAATAATAGACCTAGATGTAGCCTGGGTTTCGTTTTCAATGCAAGCAGTGGAATTCAGGCTGCAGGATGAGCAGGAATAGCTGGAAGGGCCATGGCAGGGCATTGTCCCCCCAGCTGAGCGCACAGCTGCTTTGGTCAGCACTGTGCTCCATGCCATGGGCATGACGGGAATGTCAGCAATGGATTGAGCATTGCACGTGTTTGATTTCACTCTCTGAGCCCTGCATTACTGAAACGGGCAGAGTCTGCTTGCTCAGGGGGGCTGAAGGTGGGTGATGGGGTCTCTGTCTCTGGAGGTGAGGGGCTGAGCGGGCGCTGGTGCCATTATCTGCAGGGAGCAGCCTGGCTCAGGGCTGTTATCAGAGTGGCCGCTGCCTGGGGAAGGGCCTCTGGGCACTGCCTTGGGCTCAGAAATTCACCCCCACATGGATGATGGCAGCAGCCTGTGGCAGTGAGCTGGGACATGACCACAGACCTGAGCTGCCCCAATTGGGCCACAGCGATGGGCTCATGCCACTGCTCAGTGTGTCCCCAGTGGGATCAATGCACCAGTATTGGTCTGTAACTGGAGGAGGTTGAGTGGAACCTCCTAAACTGCCTCCAGACAGATGCAGCGTCCATGCTCTTCTAAGGATGCCCTACAGCCTGTGCATCCTGGCGTTGTGTTCCTCAGCATGGGAGCACAGCTTCACCTGAAGCCTGAAAAACACCCCTGTATGTCAATGGGAAACAAACTAAAGCCTTTGGTCAGACCTTGAGCTGGTGGAATGGATGTTGCTGATCTGGTTTGAGGTTTCTTCATGGGATCAGATGTTCCTGGAGGTCCCTTCCAAGCTTGCATTCTATGGTGGGTTGTAACATGTCCTGTATTCCTGGTGCAAGGCATTTAACTTCCAAGCAGGGAAAGGCCAGTGAAGTCTCTGCCTTGTGCACACTGTACACACATTAGCAGAGCAGAGCAGAGGAGCCTGGCCCCAGTCACAGCCCCAGCCCCAGCATCCCAGAGGGATTCCTCAGCACTGGAGCATGAGGACATGATCTCTGTTCCCTTAACACCAACCATGGCTGCGTACCCGTGGGTCTCCACACAGGGCTCAGGCTGGACCAACAGGCTAATGTTTTCCAGGCTTCTGCCCGATGGAAGGAGCCTGCTTAGGGAAATGGATTCTCTGTGTGCCCAGAGCTGCAGCCCCAGCAGCAGAGCTCAGCGTCCCCAAGAGTGTGCTCCAGTGCAGAAGGGTCTGTGGAGGCTTCAGTTCATAAACCCGGTCATCCCTCCCATTGCAGAAATGTCCCTCAGGTTTAGAGAGGCTGTAAACCCTGCAGAGACTCAATGGTTGAGTGCTGCTGGTGTGAGGCTGCTGTAAAGTGCATGTAACCTTGCACATAGAACCATGGAATGGTTTGGGTTGGAGGGACCTTAAAGCTCCTCCAGCTCCAACCCCTGCCACGGGCAGGGACCCCTTCCACTGGAGCAGCTTGCTCCAAGCCCCTGTGTCCAACCTGGCCTTGAACACTGCCAGGGATGGGGCAGCCACAGCTTCTCTGGGCACCCTGGGCCAGCGCCTCAGCACCCTCACAGGGAACAGCTTCTGCCTAAGAGCTCATCTCAGTCTCCCCTCGGGCAGGTTCAAGCCATTCCCCTTGCCCTGTCCCTACAGGCCCTTGTAGATGTCCTGCCCATGTCCTAATTTCCAGCCCCTCTTCACCCTCCCCTCTTGCCCTGTTTCCAGACTCGGGGGGTGTGAAATGTGCCAACTGCTTCTGAAACCTGTCCTGTTCCCAAGCCCAGCGCCCTGCTCCCTGTCCCAGGGAAAGGCTCTGAGGGATCAGAGGGCTCCCCTGTGCTGGTCCACAGGCAGAGCTCCTGTAGGGAAACTGAGGCACCAACAAGGGCGGCTGATCACCCGAGTGCCATGAAATGCTCAGGGCAGGATCCCCCTCAGGTCAGGGGGGTGATCCCTGGTCCATGTCCTCCTGCCCCAGGAATGCAACAAGATAAAATCTTCCTTAAAGCCATTCCCCTTGCCCTGTCCCTACAGGCCCTTGTCCCAAGCCCCTCTCCAGGTTTCCTGCAGCCCCTTTAGGCACTGGAGCTGCTCTCAGGTCTCCCCTTCAGGAGCCTTCTCTTCTCCAGGCTGCCCCAGCCCAGCTCTCTCAGCCTGGCTCCAGCCCTCACAGCAGCTCCCGGCCATGGGTCAGTGCCTGTTGCAGGCCGTGGGGTGCCTGTTCCTGCCTGTGGTCAGCAGGGCAGGGCAGGAGATAAGAGGGAGCCGTGTCCTGAGCCCGGTGATCCAGTGCCGGGGCTGTCCCTGCAGACCACACCTCGCACGGACCGACCCCCATGGAGGGACCGACCCCCTGCGGGGACCCCCAGCGCGCCCCAGCCAATGGCCCCGCGGGGAGGAGCTGCCCCAGGGGATAAAAGCCTGCGTGGGGTCTGCAGCGCAGCCACGGGTCCGTGTCCTCCTCCTGCCGCCGCCGCAGCCTCCGCCGACACCATGGTGCACTGGTCAGCCGAGGAGAAGCAGCTCATTGCCAGCCTCTGGGGCAAGGTCAACGTGGAGGAATGCGGAGCCGAGGCCCTGGCCAGGTAGGTCCAGCCCCTGGGGTCTGCACCGTGGACAGAGGAGCTGCAGCGCTTCCATTCGGGAGCATTAACGTGCCCGTGCCTTGTGTCCCCGCAGGCTGCTGATCGTCTACCCCTGGACACAGAGGTTCTTTGACAACTTTGGGAACCTGTCCAGCCCCACGGCCATCATCGGCAACCCCAAGGTGCGTGCCCACGGCAAGAAGGTGCTCACCTCCTTCGGAGAGGCTGTCAAGAACCTGGAAAACCTGAAGGCGACCTACTCCAAGCTGTCCGAGCTGCACTGCGAGAAGCTGCACGTGGACCCTGAGAACTTCAGGGTGAGCCGAGCTCAGGGCTTGATCTTCCTCCATCCCGAGAGCATCAGTGCCTGGAGGGTTTCAAACAGGCATCAGTAGCGTGTGTTTTGGTTACCAAAGAGCCTGGCCTGGATGGGAACTGGGGGACAGGTGAAGGGTGGGCATGTGATATGGGACAGACATGGGGTGATGCTTTGAAAGCCTGGGGGCTCCTGCACACATTGCTTGAGAAGAGCAGAAGGATGCCAGGAGGTCAAGTGGGATGAAGATGGGGAGCATGGAGGGAAGTCCCCTGAGGCATCCTCTCCCTGACTCCTCCTGGCCCCAAGGATTGGGACCACTTATCCCCATTTTTCCAAGGCTGGCAGACAGGGCAGAGGAGAGAAAAGCAAGTGTGGGATGGGCAGGGGCTGGAACTGATGGGAAGAGATGCAGATTGGTGTCAGAAACAGAAGGGACTTGTCTGAGTGTGGGGACAAGGTCAGCCCATGAGGGAAGGGAGCGGGAGGGAAATGAAGTGAAAGAGATGAGGGTGCAGGGGGGAGAAGTCACTGTGGGAGAGGAGGGGGGGGTCCGGCTGGTGGGATGGAGAGGGCTGAATGGGGCTGACAGCTTCTGGCTCAGTCTCTGCTCAAGCCTGACTTCGGGATGTAGGAAGCAGACCCCACATTGCCCAAGCCCACATAGCTCTGGGGCTTCACAGCAGGAAAGAGACAGAAAGTGTCTGGGAATAATGTCTAGAGCTGGATAAAAGGTGTGGGAAGAGGCAGAGGAGGAGGCTGCTGCTGGCTATTGTTAGCACAGGACTGTTTTCCTACACTGACAATGGGTCGCAGCCTCCAGGACTCACCAGTGATGAGGTCCTGGCAGGGGAAGGGGTGCTCGGCACTGCACTGACCCATTTCCCTTCCTTCTCTCCAGCTCCTGGGAGACATCCTCATCATCGTGCTGGCCGCACACTTCACCAAGGACTTCACCCCTGCCTGCCAGGCCACTTGGCAGAAGCTGGTCGGTGTGGTTGCCCATGCTCTGGCCTACAAGTACCATTAAACCCCCCGCAGGGCAATGGGGCTGTGAGAGTCAATAAAACCCCACATTTTCTGCAATTCTTCCTGTGTTCCGGTGTCTCTCAGGCTTCCTGTGGGGAGGGAGGGAGGGAAAGGGGGAAGATGGACTGAACCATCACGCACGGAATGATGCTGGGGTGCCCATCACATACAGAGCTCCCGTGGGACCTTGGGGGATACTGGCCTCTGAAACAGTGATGAGCACATCCCAGCCCATGCAGTGCCTCTGAGCTTGCTGAAATCACCCAGGAGGGTGCAGAGGACCAGCTGCAGGGCAAGCAAGGGCCCCTCTGGCCCGGAGCCTCCCAACCTGTGGTATGTGCAAGGAGATAAATACATGGAGAATCACTGAAGCCAGTGCAGATAGGGCAGAAATCCAGCCCTTCCTGTTCCTGTGCTGGTGTGTTCTGCAAGTGCTGAGCAAAAGCACTTCCTGGATCAGCAATGAGAATGCTCCTGCCATGAATTGTGTGCATTTTGGTCAGAACAAGGCATCTGAAGTGTGTATGATCCAAGGGAGGGGTGAGGGCAGCTTGTAAACAGGCCTGAGCAGAGGTTATTGCTTTACCCAGATTGGCTTAATGGGAGAATGTTTTGCACTGCAATGGGAGGATTCTGCACATCACTTCCAGCAGCGCTTTATCAGGAATAGCTGAAAGAGCAGCAAGGGCAAACGCGTGGTGCTTGGACTGGGGAAACCTTGTTCTGCGTGATTCAGGAATAAATCTTCTGAGAGAGCTGGGCTGGGTCAGCCTGGAGAAGAGAAAGCTCCTGAAGGGGAGACCTGAGAGCAGCTCCAGTGCCTAAAGGGGCTGCAGGAAACCTGGAGAGGGGCTTGGGACAAGGGCCTGTAGGGACAGGCCAAGGGGAATGGCTTGAACCTGCCCGAGGGGAGACTGAGATGAGCTCTTAGGCAGAAGCTCTTCCCTGTGAGGGTGCTGAGGCGCTGGCCCAGGGTACCCAGAGAAGCTGTGGCTGCCCCATCCCTGGCAGTGTTCAAGGCCAGGTTGGACACAGGGGCTTGGAGCAAGCTGCTCCAGTGGAAGGGGTCCCTGCCCGGGGCAGGGGTTGGAGCTGGAGGAACTTTAAGGTCCCTTCAACCCAAACCATTCCATGGCTCCATGACTCATTCTATGACATGAAGTGGCAACCAGGCACCTCGAGACGTGCTGCTCAAGACACAGGAGATTGCGTGTTCTGGAGGGGAGAAGGGTCTGGCCTGGGTCCAGGCGGTGGAGGCTGGGCACAGCTGCCACCGCTCCTGCTGATAAGGGCTGTGGTGAAGCTTGGCGCGGGACTGCTGCAATCAGAGTGACCAACAAACTCTGCTTGTGTCGCGAGAGTTGGCTTTTACCATTGATGGGATTCCTGTAAGAAGGAATGTCCCCATCCATTGAAGTGGACATGGATCGGTGTGGGGCCATGAGGTGAAGAGTGACTATGGGCATCTTCCACTCACACCAATGGGCTCAGCTTGCTGGCAGGATGCTCCAGGGAGGAGTCCTGAGCACAGTGACACCCATCCCAGGCAGACAGCTTTCCTTCTGGGATAAGGGTGCTGCCAAGTGTTGCTGTGGGTGCACCAGGGGAAGGATCTGCCTTCGACTGTGAATGGAGAGACAGCAACAGAAACTGCCTCCACCTGTCACGTTGTGATGAACATTTCCCCTCCTTCCCTGTGCCACCAAACAGCCCCCTCAGCAGACAGGGCTGTGCTGGCAACTCAGAGCATCCTCACGCTGATGGCCCAGTCCCTGCTCCCGGTACATCGAGCACTGTTTAAAATGTGCTAAAATGAGCTTTTTTCCTCTAAAATGGGTGAGGTGGATCCTGGAGAAGCTGCAGCCGGAGCACAGGGGATGTCCGGGATGCCCGCACTGTATGGGCTATATGGGCTGTCCGGGATATGTGGGCTGTCAGGGCTGTCCGGGCTCTCAAACCTTTGCTTTTGGCAAGTGTCTCTGCTGTCCCCAGCACACAGGGCTGTGAATCCTCCTGGTGTCCTGGCTGGGAACACACTGACATTCCTGAGGCACCTCTGGGGCCTTATCTGGCTGTGAGCTGGTGCCTCTGAGAGCGCTATGGACCACTGCCTGTGTGCTGTGAACAGCCCCTGGGCCTGCCCAGCGGGCTGCTCACCTCAGAATGTCTTTGTGGTGACTAATGTGACAGCTGAAGAGCCCCAGGAAGTCTTTCATAGGGAATTTAATCTCATTTTCCCCTTTCTCCCAGCTGATGGCTGCCCTCTGGCACTAATGTAATTGCTGGAGATGCTGTGAAAAGCACTTAGGAGGAATCACTTGCCAGGATGGGAGGATGTTCCCTGTCAGTGGCACCGGCAGCTCTGGAGATGCTGCTGCCACAGCAGTGAGTGAGGAGGAGCCGCATGGACTGGTGGGAACAGGGCTGGAGGAGGAGGGAGAGATGAGGAGAAGCTCAGCAAGCCCCAGGAGCTGTTCACCTCTGGATGCTTCTCTTGGTTTAGCACCTCCCGCCTGGGATGGGCATTTGAAACTGCCCTCCCGCGATGGTGCTGAGGTAGCGCAGAGTGGATGCCACCACCTCTGCTAAGAGCGTATGGACGCTGTGTCCATGGAGCAGTTACTGACACTGCAGCCTCCTCAGTTCTCAGGTCTGTGTTAACTGATGGAGTACGTGCATGAACGGACACAGGGCAGGACTAGAGCTGTAGTGAGAGAATCCAGCTTCAGGCCAGGTCACCCGTTACAGACGGCGGCAGAGCTTGTCCCTGGCTTTGCCACAGCCTCCTTGCATGACGTAAAGCGCATCTTTCAGTGCATCAGGGTTTTCACAATTACATTGGTAAGAATGCTTTGATTCTTTGACAGCCTCTCTGTTAGTGAGAAACACCTTGGACTGAGGTGCCCTGTCAGACAGGAAGGCAGAAAAAAGTCACACTTTTGAAGCTATGGTAACTGCAGGGATGGTACTGATCTGCTGGACTAACTCAGTGTTATCTGGAGCAGGCAGATAAGAGACAGCATAGTGCTCCTCAGATTTGTAACGACAGTTGCCAAGAAGGCAAGAGAACAGGCTCCATCCTGCATGAGGTAAGAGACCAGCCCTGCAAGGCTGAGTCACTTAATGTGAACAAGCAATGTGGTCATGACAGCTCAACCAGCAAAGTGCTGCTTTGCAAGAGCAAAGCTTATTTCTTTTGGGGTACGAGAACTCTTTTGCAGTGCAAGCAGTGTCAGCTCTCAGGAGCGTGTCAGTGCTGGTGACTGATAGAGCAAAAGCACTCACCCCATGCCATGCAGGCAAGGGTTACTGCATGTTTCTGCCAGGAGTCTGAAAATACAAACATGGTTCCTACTTGGTTCGGACATTCACTTGGTGCACAGCCCAGGTGTGATTTAGTCAGGCTCACAGCTATGCCCAGTTGTGTCACCCAGTTATTAGACTGGGGGACAGTCAATCAGCCCGATACAGTAATGGGGCAGCCAGGCTCCAAAATAAAATGAACTCCTGGGAAACAGGAGAGCTTAGGCTCGGAACAGCAGGGACAGTGATTGTGGAGCCATGGAATGGTTTGGGTTGAAGGGAGCTTAAAGCTCCTCCAGCTCCAACCCCTGCCACGGGCAGGGACCCCTTCCACTGGAGCAGCTTGCTCCAAGCCCCTGTGTCCAACCTGGCCTTGAGCACTGCCAGGGATGGGGCAGCCACAGCTTCTCTGGGCACCCTGGGCCAGTGCCTCAGCACCCTCACAGGGAACAGCTTCTGCCTAAGAGCTCATCTCAGTCTCCCCTCGGGCAGGTTAAAGCCATTCCCCTTGGCCTGTCCCTACAGGCCCTTGTCCAAAGTCCCACTTAGTCTGAGAATGATGATGATTTAGACAAAAAAACAACAACAAAAAAGCATTTTTCCTTCCCTGAAGGAGGTGACAAGTGATTGGCCACATCTCCCACTGCACGGTTTTGTACAAGGTTTTGTTCCACTTAATCCATCTAAGACTTGAACATCAAACCCAGCCATGTTACCTGATGTCTCAGTATTTCTATTCGTGTTTTGTAACATGTTTATTTCAGTTTTGTCTTGGATGTTTGCCTGAATTCTCCACCTTAAGCAAGTAGCAGTTGAATGAATTCATAGACAAGACCATGTTTCTTATTGCCCCCTGTGTGTGAGCATCCCATTCCCCAACACCGCCGGGTGCTTCCCACCCCATTCCCACAGACAGGTGACACCTCCTCATGGCAGTAGGTGTTTGTTTGGCAGTGGCAGACCAGCAGAACCAGAGCTTGTTCCCCCAGGGGCTGGGAGCCCGGGGCAGCAGAGGCTCAGTGGTACTTGTGGCCAGTGCGCGGGCCACCACTCGGACCATCTTCTGCCAGGCAGCCTGGCAGGCGGGCGTGAAGCCCTGCCCGAAGCGCAAGGCCAGGACGATGATGAGGATGTCACCCAGGAGCTGGCAATGGAGGGAGGAGAAGCCATCAGCCTGCGGGTCCCCCCTCCCTCCCCACCGTCCCTCCACCATTCGTGTGTGGACGGACATTGGTTATTGGGGAATTCATCCCAAAGGAACAGATCTATCACAGCCCCATGCTCCTTGCATGGGTGCACCTCCGGCACTCACCAGGATGCCTGGATGTGCTAGATCCTCCTCCCCAAACGCCTCCCTTTGCCTGCTGTGCAGTCTTCCCTCTGCTTCAACTTACCTCTTGTTTTCAAATCCTAACCCACCTTTGCTCTCTCAATCAGGTTCCCTCCTGCTCAAGTGCCTGTGTTCATTTTCTGCCCTAATTGAACCGCTCCACCACAGCCAAGCTCAAATCTTCCCTCCAGACCCTGCCTGGTTTCTTCCCTTCTGGTCTCTGGCTTCTCCAAGCCAACTTTGCTGCCTACCAGCACGTATTTGACTGTGCATTTCATTCCCATCCCAGATCTCTCCTCTCACAGATCCCAGCCCCATAACTCCTCTCTGTTCTCACCACATACACCTATTCACTGCCCCTTCCCATCCAGCACCGTGCCCTCAGCAGGGCTCCGGGGGTTCCCTGTAGGTCTCAGTGACTGTCAGACACCTCAGAGACCCCTAAATCCCTCTCCGGAGAAGAGGAACCTCCTCCGTGACCCATGCTCAGCTCACCCTGAAGTTCTTGGTCTCCACGTGCAGTTTGTCACAGCGGAGTTTGCTCAGTTGAGCAAAGCATTTCTTGATGCTGTCTGGGTTCTTGACGGCCTCTCCGAAGGAGGTGAGCACCTTCTTGCCATGGGCACGCACCTTGGGGTTGCTGAGAACGGTGGTGGCACCGGACAGGTTCCCAAAGTTGTCAAAGAACCTCTGTGTCCAGGGGTAGACAATCAGCAGCCTGCGGGGACACAAGGCACGGGCACGTTAATGCTCCCGAATGGAAGCGCTGCAGCTCCTCTGTCCACGGTGCAGACCCCAGGGGCTGGACCTACCTGGCCAGGGCCTCGGCTCCGCATTCCTCCACATTGACCTTGCCCCAGAGGCTGGCAATGAGCTGCTTCTCCTCGGCTGACCAGTGCACCATGGTGTCGGTCAGAGGCTTTCCCTGCGGCTTCCCTGAACAATGGAGGAAACGGAGCTGGAGTCTGCCCAGGGATTTTTAAACACCAGTAATGGCCTGTGCTAATCTCAGCTCATGGAGCCATTGATTGGGGCTGCAAAAGGAAAGATAGTGACTTTGGATGCTGTCCAAGGGGAAAAGAGGCCCTTTCCCCCCTCTGTCTTTGAGTGGGGAAGCATCACCACATCCCCATGCACTTGTGTTCACAGCCCATGTGCAGGTTGAGCTGCCTGTGTGGCTCCTCCCCAGTCCAGGTATCCAATATTGCAGAGGTAACTGGAGGTTGGGGGCTGAACACGGGGTGCAGACCCAAAAAGACACACTGTGATGTTCAAAGAGTTTGTAATCTCCTCCTTGAATGTGTTTTCAGACCCTTAATGGTGCCCTGCACTCCTGGGACACATCCTGAACAGCTCTCGTTGGACATCAGCCACCCCAGCTAAAAGGACCAGAAGCTCACTGGGATCCAAGGCTTGAACGATCACCTCAAATCTAGGCTCCAAGCTTCAAATGCAAAAGCCTCCTTTCTTGTCTGCTCTAGCAAAGAGCTTCAGAGTTGTTGTCCATCATCATGGAGGGCCCCGGAGCTGCTGTGAGGGCTGGAGCAGCTCTGCTCTGGATCCAGGCTGAGAGAGCTGGGCTGGGGCAGCCTGGAGAAGAGAAAGGAGGGGGTTGGGAATGGAGGAGCTTAAAGCTCCCTTCCACCCAAACCAGTCAGGGATTTTGTGATTCTATGATTATTAAAGGCAGAATGTAAGAGACACAGCCATGCATTATGGTAAAAAACGTGCCAAGAAAGTTAATTTCGTGTCCAGAAGGGACAGAGCATCTGCTCTCACTGGCCCCTACAGTGGACTTTGGCTGAGCAAAGTGATATTCCCCGAGCAGTCCCTGTGCCACGCAGAGCCCCATGGCCCTCCCCAGCCTCTGCCCCCTCTCGGGCTGCAGCATGCCCAAGGCACCGAGAGCAGCTCAGGAAGTGTTTGAGGTTTCTGGGTGGTGAATTCCTCCCGCCCCTTATCAGGGAGGAGGCAGAGACTCCGGAGCAGGTCTGTAGTAAACACAGCGCGGTTGAGTGTGAGGGTTGGGAACTGGGGCACCCCCAGGCTTGAGCCAGGGTCATAGAATCATGGAATCATGGAAGAGTTTGTGCTAACGGGACCTTGAAGCTCCTCCATTCCCAACCCCTGCCACGGGCAGGGACCCCTTCCACTGGAGCAGCTTGCTCCAAGCCCCTGTGTCCAACCTGGCCTTGAACACTGCCAGGGATGGGGCAGCCACAGCTTCTCTGGGCACCCTGGGCCAGCGCCTCAGCACCCTCACAGGGAAGAATTAAGTCATCAAACTGTTAAATAGCTGATAGGAAAGAACAGGGAGAACCCAAAGCCTGACACATCCTGAAAGAGGACGTGGAGCAACCCCTCACACTCTGGTGCGTTCAGAGGGAGGACCCAACAGCCCCAAGCCCAAGTCCTTGGCTTTGCAGCCACACAGCCACTGTGGTCTGCACCATCAGGAGGCACCAGCTTTGCCGTGCTGGGGCTTTGGGTGGAGAAAGCTCGTAGAACGAACTGCATTGGAAAAGCCCTTCACGATCTCCCAGTGCAACCATTGCCCGAAGGCCACCACTGCCCCATGGCACTGAGGCCTCGTCTCCATGGGGTGTGAACCCTTGCAGGGACGGTGCCTGCAGCCCTGCCCTGGGCAGCCTGTTCCAATGCCTGAGCACCCTTTGGGGCAGGAATTGTTCCTCAGCTCCATCTAAACCTGCCCTGGTGCAGCCTGTTCCAATGCCTGAGCACCCTCTCATGTCCCTCCATTGGGAGCTGGAAATCAAAGGACGGGCAGGGAAGGGCCCATGTGGGTCTGGGCACCGTGCCCCGGGGCCCCACCCTGACACCGTGTCCCCTCCCTCGGGGTGCCAGGGCTGCGAGGCCCCCCCGGGCGCAGGCAGTGGGGGGGTGCGGGGGCAGGAGGAGGAGCCGGGCGCACAGTATAAAAGCGTGGCCGGGCAGCGCCGGTCGCCAGCGTGCGACCCCTCGGGAGCAAGAGCCCAGACCTCCTCCGTACCCGTGGCAGCCACACGCTATCCTCCGCCGACACCATGGTGCACTGGTCAGCCGAAGAGAAGCAGCTCATCACCGGCCTCTGGGGCAAGGTCAATGTGGCCGAATGCGGAGCCGAGGCCCTGGCCAGGTAGGTCCAGCCCCTGGGGTCTGCACCGTGGACAGAGGAGCTGCAGCGCTTCCATTCGGGAGCATTAACGTGCCCGTGCCTTGTGTCCCCGCAGGCTGCTGATCGTCTACCCCTGGACACAGAGGTTCTTCACCTCCTTTGGGAACCTGTCCAGCGCCTCTGCCGTCCTTGGCAACCCCAATGTGCGCAACCATGGCAAGAAGGTGCTCACCTCCTTCGGGGAGGCCGTCAAGAACCTGGACAACATCAAGAACACCTTCGCCCAGCTGTCCGAGCTGCACTGCGACAAGCTGCACGTGGACCCCGAGAACTTCAGGGTGAGCCCAGCTCCCGCCACAGCTCGTGTCCCAGCACCACAGGAGGGGTGTACCCGGGATGTGCCAGTGCAGGAGGAAGAGGGGCTGGTGGCTGGAGCAAGGGGGAGCTGCAGGAGAGGGACAGAGAGGGAAGGGACCAACCTGCAGCTTGGTGAGAAGGCATCAAAGGGGCTGGGAGGTGCTGGGTAACGGAGAGGCCATTGGTGTGTGCAAGCCAGGATGAAGACAGGAAGGGGGCGAGGAGGTGGTTTCAGTGCGGAAAAGGAGGGGGGAGTAAAGTGAAAGCAGTTGTTGGACAGGAAGAGGTTTTGGCCAAGGGAAAGTGAAGGAGCAGGAGTGAAGCTTGGCACAGAGGAGAAAGGAGACGTGAGCGAGGAGTGAGAGGTGGCGGCTAGATGCCGAAAGCCAAAGGGAACGGGAGCTGTGAGTTCTGCTCCAAAGGAACTCCCGGACAGAGCCAGAAGGGAGAAATTACAGTTTAATCCACAAAATTCCTGGAGAAGTTTTGCTCCCTCTCCCCACAGCAGTGGCAGAACCCAGATCTCTAGAGTAAGAGCAGGGAACAAGCCTAACGTCCATCTTGAGGACTCCAGGGAGACTTTCAACCCTATGAAATGCCCAGAGGTTTCCCTGGGGCTGATGCGAGTGTTTGCCATGGGGATGTGTGGGGTGCTGCTAACCCCAGGGTGCTGTTGTTCCCCCAGCTCCTGGGTGACATCCTCATCATCGTCCTGGCCGGCCACTTTGGGAAGGATTTCACTCCCGACTGCCAGGCTGCCTGGCAGAAGCTGGTCCGCGCTGTGGCCCACGCTCTGGCCCGCAAGTACCACTAAAGAGCAGCACTGAAGCCCTGGCAGCACCCTCAGCACCCACTGACTTGCTGCTGCGGAGCCAACAGCTTCTTACAGCCAAATAAAGCTCATCTGTGAAGTCTCTGCTGAGTCTGAGTGTCCTTGGGAGCCATGAGGGCTTGGGGGGCCATGGCGATCCGGGGGTCCGGATGCCCGCGTGAGCAGGGAGCATGTTTTGCTCCTGGAAAACACCACCTCCCTTTGCTCTGTGTGTGGGGTTTTTGGGGGCTCTGTGGCATCTGCCTTTGGAAATGACACTTACAGAGCGTTGGGGAGGTGCAGCCCTGCTACCCCTGTGTTCAGGCACTGGGAAGTCCGCTTTAAAGACCTGTTTTGGTGTGAAACCTGCGTGTTTATTGTAGGCAAATTGGAGGATTCGTATTTTCTAGGGAGTAAATAAAGTGGAGACTTTAATCAACCGCTTTAACCCCGCTCCTGGCACAAAGCCTGCACGAAAAGAGCTGACTCATGGTGGCCAAGCAGCCGCTGGGTGGGGCCAGGCTGGAGATAAGCATTTTGCTATCAAGACACAGCCAGACTCTGTTTATTCACCTTCAACCCGTGCCTCCCATGCTGCAGCCATGGGGCCCAGCCCTGCCAGCTGGCAATCACTCCTGGAGGTGGGTATCAGCCGATGCTCTGCGCATCGCACTGTGGATGCTCGGTGCCTGCAGAGCAGGAGTCTCCAGGGTAGAGCTCGTTCTTGGCATGGGCAGCACTGTCTGAACCCAGCGTGATGCAGTGAAAGTGCTGCTGAAGGGACGTGCTGGATTTCTAAAGGGAACAAAGGTGGCACAGCTCCATGTCCCAGCATCTCCAACACCCTCTTTAAACTGTGTCCTGCTCCTGCTTCATCCACACCTGTGAGCATCCCACCCTCTGCCCCTGACCCTCTGGAGGGTATTAAAAGTGACCATAAATATCCCTTCTCTTGCTCAAAGGAACAGAATCATAGAATAGTTGGGGTTGGAAGGGACCTGCAGAGGTCATCCAGTCTAATAAAATGAGCTGATTCTATGATTTGGCTTCTAGTGTCAAGGCGGACACTGGGAAGGGGAGAAGATGATTTGTAGTAAGTCAGTCTCAAAGTACTTTCTCCCTGCAGGGGGTCTGGGCAGGCACAAGGGGCAGGTGTCCAGGCTCAGAAAAGCCAGGTTCCTGGATGATTTTTCTTGGGTTTTCTGGCAGATTTTCCCGGACTTTCATACGAAATGACTGTTGGCAGACCTCAGACTGAATTATGTGAACAAACGGGTCTCCTCCTGCAAGCAAAGTGACTGGGCTAGAAATGAGCTGAGCAGACCTCTCAGGTGAGACCCCACAGGTCAGTGCAGGGAGGGCTGTGCTCTCCCTGCTGTCCATGTTCCCACCAGGATCCCCCTTCCCAGGAGCATGGGTGAGTGTTTCCATCCCCAGCACCAGCAGCATGGCAGGATGGACACAGTGCCACTGGTGCTGCCCACGGCATCATTCCCGTCCCCATCCCCAGCGAGGGGATGACACCTCGGTCCCTGTCTCCCAGCAAACAGGTCCTGTGAGATGTGCTCTCCCTGCGCTGCTTTCCCTGCTCCTAGTTTGTCTCAGTGATATTTTTGCTGCATGTTCTCTCCCCAGCAAGGTGCTCGATGTGATTTATCATCGTGCTCCAGCTCAGCAGCCTGCAGGCACTGGATTTGCTGCAGGAAAGGCAGATGTAGGCAACTCTGATAGAGACAATTCATCCCTATTCCACGGGAAAATGTCCCCAGCTACATGGGGAAGGAGATATTGTCTCTTTAAATTCTTCTTTTGACTGATTTTCCTCCTCGTTCCTGTGTTTTCAGTAGAAGGCCAAGAAGACACTTGGCAGGAGGTGGCCCATGGAGGAAAGCAAGCCCTGATGTCTGGAGAGGAGCTTGGCCAGCCCTTGAGCTCTGCTGCAGCCTGGCCACCTAAATACCCCATCCAACAAGATCCAGCACCTCTTACTTAGCCCAACCCAAATCCCATGAAGAACAACAGGAATACAGTAGATTGCTCCAGGTGCTTTGGGATCAGGATCAAAGCCCCTCTGCTTCCAGCAAGGACAGTGTTTCCTGGGTTTTTTTATGCAAAAAATCATGGAATCATGGAATGATTTCTGTTGGAAGGGACCTTAAAGCTCCTTCCAGTTCCAAACCCCTGCCACGGGCAGGGACACCTTCCACTACAGCGGATTGGAAAGGGTGATCCTGTCTGATAGTTGCTCCCTGCCCAGCAGAACAGCCCCTGGCTGGTCCTATCACATCTGAGGGAGAATATTTGGGTGAGCTTCTGCCTGCTCCAGAAAGGACAAGTAAACCAAGCAGGTCCAGTTATAGGGGGAGGACATTAATGCAGAGTTAATGCAGATTTCAGCGGCAAAGCCTGGGCATCCTTTGAACAACTCCAGCATTACCCACAGGTCCCAATACAGGAAGGAAACTGGGGCTTTCCTGCAGTGCTGGGACCTGCAGGGTTTGCTCTGCCAGGGGCTGCATTTTGGCAGGAGCATCCATTATGTCCAGAGAAGGGCAATGTGAACAAGGGATGGGACAAGAGGAACCGGCCTCAAGCTGCACCAGGGCAGGTTTAGATGGAGCTGAGGAACAATTCCTGCCCCAGAGGGTGCTCAGGCATTGGAACAGGCTGCCCAGGGCAGGGCTGCAGGCACCGTCCCTGCAAGGGTTCACACCCCGTAGAGACGAGGCCTCAGTGCCATGGGGCAGTGGTGGCCTTGGCAGGGCTGGGAGTGGTTGGACCGGATGCTCCTGAAGCTTCTTCCCAACCCAGTTCATTGATTCTATGATTTTGCTGGTGGAGGCTGAGGCAAATCCAGGCTCACACCCACCGAGCCCCATGTTGAGCCCTGACGGAGCTGCCCTGCAGTGGTTTGTGCAGCCCTTTCCCTGCAGAGGGGCCCACGCTGGTGGGGGGATGCCTGCACAGAAGGGCAGGGATAAAGCTCTTGCGGTCAGGATAACCAGAGGCCCCTTCTCCATGCACCACACCCTGACCACCCCCTTCTGCTGCCCCCTGCGGGGACCCCCAGCGCGCCCCAGCCAATGGCCCCGCGGGGAGGAGCTGCCCCAGGGGATAAAAGCCTGCGTGGGGTCTGCAGCGCAGCCACGGGTCCGTGTCCTCCTCCTGCCGCCGCCGCAGCCTCCGCCGACACCATGGTGCACTGGTCAGCCGAGGAGAAGCAGCTCATTGCCAGCCTCTGGGGCAAGGTCAACGTGGAGGAATGCGGAGCCGAGGCCCTGGCCAGGTAGGTCCAGCCCCTGGGGTCTGCACCGTGGACAGAGGAGCTGCAGCGCTTCCATTCGGGAGCATTAACGTGCCCGTGCCTTGTGTCCCCGCAGGCTGCTGATCGTCTACCCCTGGACACAGAGGTTCTTCTCTTCCTTCGGGAACCTGTCCAGCCCCACGGCCATCATCGGCAACCCCAAGGTGCGTGCCCACGGCAAGAAGGTGCTCACCTCCTTCGGGGAGGCTGTCAAGAACCTGGACAACATCAAGGCAACCTACTCCAAGCTGTCGGAGCTGCACTGCGACAAGCTGCACGTGGACCCCGAGAACTTCAGGGTGAGCCATGTTTGCAGCCCCAGCCCCTTCCAATGGCTTGTGGGGAGAGGCAGGTTTTGCTCTGGAATGGGGGGGGGTGCCCCTTGCAGCACTGTCAGGGGATGCTCTCTTTGGCTGGTGGTACTCGTGTGAGGTGACAGCTTGTTTGGGGCTGGTTTTAACAGTTTTGGTGACTTTCACACACCAAAGTCCCATTTTTAGCCCCAGCACAGCCATGGGGAGAAGGAGGTCTTGGGAGACCTGAAGGAGATCTGGCTGGGGATACAAGACACGGAGGGGAAGGCGCAGCTTGGCTGGAGGGGGCAGAGGGAAGCGAAGCACTAGAGGAAATTGTGGGTCCTGCAGTGAGATGCGCAGCTTGAGATCCACAGGGCAGATTCCTGCCTTGTCCAGCGCGTGCTGCCTGTGGGGATAGGACCCTCCCTCCAACACTCTGATGTAAAACCAGATCATTTTCTTCATTTACATCTAAAGAGAAAGAGAAAAAAACATCATTTTGCCGGGTGGGTCTCCAGGCCAAATTGCTTTAAAATCCCCAGAATGGGGGCGAACAGTTTTAAAGTTTCCTTTTTGGTTTTCTTTTCACTTCTTAAAGAATGAAGCAAATATAATTTTAGAATTATAGAATCAACAGAAACTTTCCAAAAACCCAAGAGTTTTCTACGGAAAAGCTGAGGGTTTTGTTCTAGCAGTCCCAGGGAACACAGAGTGACCCATACCCAGCCCTGCAGCCCCATAGCCAGACCCAATAACCAGCCCTGCAGCCCCATAACCAGACCCCATACCCAGCCCTGCAGCCCCATAACCAGCCCCCATACCCAGCCCTGCAGCGCCAGGCTCCCTCTGATAATGCGGAGAAGGAAGAAGAGGGATGTGCAGAATGTGAGGGTCTCTTCCAGAGGGGAATCCAGCCTCGGGGGGAGGAGTCAGGAGGAAGGAAGCGCAGCCTGTGGGTTGCGTGGTGCTGTGTGGGGAGGAGAGGGACCTGGGGGGAGTCTCCTGCTGCAGGAAGACCAGGGGAGCAGAGCTTGCAGAAAGGAAGGAGCCGTTTAGAGCTAAAGACACAGCAGCACAGGGTGAGGTTGTGGAGCTGTGTGCAGCAGGACCCTTCTCCAAGGGGTTGTGGGTCCACCACGGCACCCCCAACTATGGTCCCTGTGCCGTGGTCCGCAGCATTAACCCTTCTGCTTTCCTCTTTTCCTCCAGCTCCTCGGGGACATCCTCATCATTGTCCTGGCTTCCCACTTCGCCAAGGACTTCACCCCTGCCTGCCAGTTCGCCTGGCAGAAGCTGGTGGGTGTCGTGGCTCACGCCCTGGCCCGCAAGTACCACTGAGCATCCCCCGTGGGATGGAAGGGTCCCTGCTCCGCCACCAGCACTGCTGAGCCCAAGGAGATGCTCACTGGGTATTGACCACCAAATAAAGTCCTTCTCCAGCACCACGTCTGCAGTGTCCCTGTGTCTGTGCCGAGCAGGGAGGCGGCCAGGGGAGGTTGTGCTCTCAGAGCAGTGACATCCTCTTGTTCCTGAGGGCTGTTGCAGGCAGAGGTTCGTTGACTCTGGAGTGCTCCCTCATGTGTGCTCCCTGCCAGTGCATGACAGGGACTGGGAAGGGAAAACCCATGCAAAGGGATCTGGCACCAGGGAGTGTTCCAGAGAGGGGCATGGGAATAATAAGGGATTGTGAAGAATCCACTGCTTCCCAAGGGGGGTTATCGTGCGTGTATCAGACCCTCATCCCCATGCACCCACAGTGCCAATGACCCCCCTTGCAGACTGAGATCATTCAGTTCCCAGTGACACCCAGTGAATAAAACCCACCATGGTAACTGGTATCTGGGCTTTGCCATGCCTCGCCCTCCTCCTCCCATCTGAGGGGCCTTCATGATGCATGGAGCAAGGCTGTGGGTCAGGCTTTGCTGTTCATTCATTGGGACAATGGTGACAAATTCCTTTTTTTAGCTATTTTATTATGCAACATTTTAATAAACCCCCCATGAAGATGGTCAAGACCGTGTTTGTCTTACTTTTAAATCCTGTCTTAAACCAAGACTGGAGACTCTTTGCATAAGGGGGCTGACAACCAGAGCTGTTTACAGCATCTGGGGCAGCAGAGCCCTGGCTCTGATCGATAGGAGTTTCTGGAGTTATCATGGAGAACACGGTTGTTTTTGCTCATAATCCTTCAAATCATGCCCTCACCTCACCTGGGCTCAGCAAACGCCCCCCATGAGCCAAACCCACGGAGAACAAGCAGCTCCTGTCAGTGCTGCGCAGGCAGCGTGTGCTGACCCTGCCTTGGGCAGGGAACCAGAGCAGGGCTCCTGCAGTGCCCTTCCCACTGCGTTATCCCATGGCTCTGCCCTCGGAGTCTGCAGAAGTTTGCTGCCTTTTCTCACCTACGGCTTGTTTTGAAGGGAAAGATGCAAGTTGAAGGTGCTTCTGTAACTGCTTCGTTTGGATGCTGTAAGAGACAGGGCTGAAGTGGGGTGGGGGGAGGACATAGATTTTCCCATCACAGTGTGGAAGATGGGGGTTCCTCTTTCCCAAATCTGTGCAGGGTTCCAAGCCAAGTTCTGTGATGAAGAAGGCTCAGACTGTGTAACCTGCAGGCCCTTGTCCTTGGAGGCAATGCTGAAAGGTGTCACACAGACCATGACAGAGGACAACAAAATGAAGAGGAGATCTGAACCCGTGGTGAAGAAGATAAGGTCCTGTTGTTCGCCATCTCTCTGGAGGACAGACAGGTCACCATGGGATGGAGGCAAAGGGGATGGGACAAGGTGTTCCCTGGTCATCAGGCAGCCAGAGGAGATGGAGAGCCTGGATATGATCAGGACTATGCTCCTCTGTGGGCACCTCAGCCCTGTTTCAGCTGCCCTTGTGCTCGCTGGCATGGTCACAGAGCCCTGGGGGGGGGGCAGGAGGCCATCAGCTGGACAAGGGGCATGGCAAAAAGCACTGCTGAGTCCAGGGAGGTGAGAAAGGAGATGAGGAAGAGCTGGGGCACGTGGGGGTAGGAGTTCATCCCCATGGGCAAGGAGCACAGCACCCCTGGAGTGGTGGGGACAGACAGCCCAAGGTCAGCGAGGGCCAGCATGGAGAGGACATGCACGGCTGGCGGAGGCTTTGGTCTGCTTTGCTGGCACACAGAATAGCACAGTTTCCATGAGCAGAGCAGATTGAGGTGGAAATCTGGGGTAAGATGATGTCCTTCACACCCAGGCAATGTGGTTACCAGAAGGTCTGTGACCATGAGGCTGGTCCAGTGCTTTTGGTGTCCTATCACTGCTTAGGAATTGCAATCTGCACAGCCCAGATTTGGTTCAGGTCTAGTTTAGAAATGGTAGAAACCTCCTGAATGCCCATGAATGTCAGCCCTGAAATGATGGGAAGCTCATCCAGCAGGTTGATGGATTGTTCTCCTGTCACAGCAGCTTCTCTGAGATCCAAGACAGCACTGCAAAGGTTTGATGGATGAGCACATCGTGTTGCTTTGGGAGGAAAGGAAGGGAATTTCCATAACAACAGCACAGACTAATTACTGAGTAGATTCTATGGGAGGAGGATTTGTTCTTGTGAAAATTGGTGGGGAAAAGCATTAGGAAATGGTGCTTCTCCTTAGCCATCAGATGCCACCTCTACTTCTGGAGCCTGTCCCAGAACTGCAGAACCATCATGAGAATGGAGCCCCAGGTCTGCAGATGGTGGGATGGAAAATATAACTTCTCTTTTCTCTCATAACAATCATTGTTTGCAGGTTTTATAGGTGTTCAGAAAGGGAATCAGCCAAGTGTCTGTGCTGGGCCAGTGAATGGAGTCCCTGCAGTGAAAAGTGTGGTGATGCCTTTTGTGCTTGGGAGAGAAACAGTCGTGGGGTTTCTCTTTTGTTAAATGCTGCGGCACATTGAGATGGAACCCTCAAACCTCCTGCTTAAGCCTGCAACGAGTTAATCAAACCCCAGAGCCTTTAAAGGGATTCTTGTTTGATGCTTCCTGTCAGTGGAAGGAGCAGGATAACCAAAGGACTATCAGGAATAACTATTTTAATTCATCCTGATCCCCACACTTGCCAAAATAACAGGAGCAGGGAAAAAAAAAAGCAGTTACTTCTTAGAATGAGGCAAAAATACTCTTTAAGTGACTCTGCTGCCTCTGCTGGAGTTATATATAGTGTAAGGAAGGATTTGATGCCTCTAGAGGGAATTCTCTGTCAGGAGTGCCAGAGCTTCAGAAGACAGGTCTCAGAGCTGGCGGGGTTGGGATGTGATCAGAACACAGCTCAGCCATCCATGCGATCTGCTTGTGGTGCTTTCCCAAGGGAAATGAGGATGGATGCTAATGTACTCGTTCAGGGTCTGCAGAAGACACTTCATTGCTCAAGAGAAGTAAAACAAGATGTTGTTTTCCCCAAGCAGCAGCAGCACCGAATGGCTCCATGCCCCTGCAGCAACCATTGCCGGTAGCTTTTACACGGCACGTTGTGTTACAGACATGGACAGTGTCCTGGGTTCAGCAGCAGCAGTCACTTCTTCTCCTTCTTAGTAGCTGGTGCAGCGCTGTGTTCTTGACTTTCGGCCTGGGTTCAGTACTGATAACACCGATGTTTTCAGTTGCTGGTCAGAATGTTTACCCTGACCAAGGACTTTGTGAGTCTCATGCTCTGCCAGGGAGGAGGGGAAGCGGGGAGGAAGCAGGGACAGGATGCCTGACCCAAACTAGCCAAAGAGGTATTCCATACCATAGTACGTCATAGCCGGGATGTAACTGGGAGTCCCCCGGAAGGGCTGGATCACTGCTGGGTGGGGGAATTATTGGTCGGCGGGTGGTGAGCAGTTGTATTCTCTTCCCTTGTTATTTCCTTTATCATTATTATTATTGGTGGTAGCAGTAGTGGTTTGTGTTATACCTTAGTTACTGGACTGTTGTTATCTCAACCCATGGGAGTTGCATTCTTTCGATTCCCCTCCCCATCCCTCCAGGAGTGGAGGCAAGAAAGGTGGGGAGGAAGTAGACTGCGTAGTTCTAATTTACGGCCTGGGCTT
This sequence comes from Psittacula echo, assembly GCF_963264785.1. Classification (NCBI taxonomy): domain Eukaryota; kingdom Metazoa; phylum Chordata; class Aves; order Psittaciformes; family Psittacidae; genus Psittacula; species Psittacula echo. The sequence continues at coordinate 127,681,708 of NC_137736.1, read as the reverse complement.
AAACCACGACTGGAAAGGTGATGGAACAACTTATTCTTGACACCATCTCTAGACATATCAAGGATGAGGGGGTCATTAAGAGTAGCCAACATGGCTTTACCAAGGGGAAGTCATGTTTGACCAACCTTATAGCCTTCTATGAGGAAGTAACTAGGTGGATGGATGATGGTAGAGCGGTAGATGTGGTTTTTCTTGATTTCAGTAAGGCCTTTGATACTGTCTCCCACAGCATCCTCATAGATAAGCTAAGGAAGTGTGGGCTTGATGATCAGGTAGCGAGGTGGATCAAGAACTGGTTGAAAGGAAGAAGGCAGAGAGTTGTGGTCAATGGGGCAGAATCTAGCTGGAGGTCTGTGACTAGTGGAGTCCCTCAGGGGCCGGTGCTGGCACCAGTGCTGTTTAATATTTTCATCAACAACCTGGATGAGGGAACTGAATGTACCCTCAGCAAGTTCACTGATGACACTAAACTGGGAGGAGTGGCTGACACACCAGAAGGCTGTGTTGCCATTCAGCGAGACCTGGACAGGCTGGAGAGTTGGGCGGGGAGAAACTTGATGAAATTCAACAAGGGCAAGTGTAGAGTCTTGCATCTGAGGAGGAACAACCCCATGTACCAGTACAGGTTGGGGGTTGACCTGCTGGAAAGTAGTGAAGGGGAAAGGGACCTGGGGGTCCTGGTGGATAGGAGGATGACCATGAGCCAGCAATGTGCCCTTGTGGCCAAGAAGGCCAATGGCATCCTAGGGTGCATTAGAAAGGGTGTGGTTAGTAGGTCAAGAGAGGTTCTCCTCCCCCTCTACTCTGCCTTGGTGAGGCTGCATCTGGAATATTGTGTCCAGTTCTGGGCCCCTCAGTTCAAGAAGGACAGGGAATTGCTTGAAAGAGTCCAGCGCAGAGCCACAAAGATGATTAAGGGAGTGGAACATCTCCCTTATGAGGAGAGGCTGAAGGAGCTGGGTCTCTAGCTTGGAGAAGAGGAGACTGAGGGGTGACCTCATCAATGTTGACAAATACGTAAAGAGTGAGTGTCAGGATGATGGAGCTAGGTTTTTCTGAGTGATGTGCAGTGATAGGACAAGGGGTAGTGGGTGTAAACTGGAGCATAAGAGGTTCCATGTGAACATCAGGAAGAACTTCTTTACTGTGAGAGTGACAGAGCAGTGGAACAGGTTGCCCAGCGGGGTTGTGGAGTCTCCTACATTGGAGATATTCAAGGCCCGGCTGGACAAGTTCCTGTGTGATGTACTCTAGGTTACCCTGCTCTTGCAGGGGGGTTGGACTAGATGATCTTTTGAGGTCCCTTCCAACCCTCGGGATTCTGTGATTCTGTGATTCTGTGCCTCTCAGACCAGAGGGGTGCGATTGAGCTTGCCCAGCCCATAGGCTCCCAGCCCCCTGGCTGGTGGGGCAGAGAAGACCTTGGTGCTGAGTTAGAACTGCTCAGAGAAAAAGAAAATGTCGGTGTTTTCTCAACCCTGTTTTGGTCACAAGCCCAAAACAGCATCAGAGGAGCTACTGCAAGGAAAAAGAGCTCTGTCCCAGCCCATACACATCCAAACCCATCACCTCACCGCCCAGGCAGCTATTGCCAGCGCAGCCCTTGCTGCCTGTTTGTCCATCTATCCACATACATCTTCATCAGCCATTGCTGTTTCTTCCCTCCAAAACCGTCTCCTCCTGTATTTTCCACAGCCCGGGTGCCTCTTGCTGGAACACGGGGACACTGCAGGGATGCAGCTGCTGCTATCTGGAGGAGGGAGAGGACATTTCTGTAGGGACCAATTTGGTGGCCTTCTATGATGGGGCTACGGAACTGATGGACAGGGGCAGAGCAGTTGATGTCATCTACCTGGACTTGTGCAAAGTGTTCGACACTGTCCCACATGACATCCTTGTCTCTACATTGGAGAGACATCAATTGGATGGGTGGACCACTCGGTGGATAAAGAACTGGCTGGGTGGCTTCACGCAAAGAGTTGTGGTCAATGGCTCGATGTCTGGCTGGAGACCGGTAACGAGTGGTGTCCCTCAGGGATCGGTGTTGGGACCGGTCTTGTTCAACATCTTTGTCGGTGACATGGACAGTGGGATTGAGTGCGCCCTCAGCAAGTTTGCCGATGACACCAAGCTGTGTGGTTTGGTTGATACGCCGGAGGGAAGGGATGGCATCCAGAGGGACCTCGACACGCTTGTGAGGTGGGCTGATGCCAACCTGATGAAGTTTAACCATGCCAAGTGCAAGGTCCTACACCTGGGTGGGAGCAATCCCAGGCACAGCTACAGGTTGGGCAGAGAAGAGATTCAGAGCAGCCCTGCAGAGAAGGACTTGGGGGTGTTGGTTGATGAGAAAATGAACATGAGCCGGCTGCAGTGTGCGCTCGCAGCCCAGAAAGCAACCGTATCCTGGGCTGCATCAAGAGGAGCGTGACCAGCAGGTCGAAGGAGGTGATCCTGCCCCTCTGCTCTGCTCTCGTGAGACCTCACTTGGAGCATTGTGTGCAGTTCTGGTGTCCTCAACATAAAAAGGACATGGAACTGTTGGAACAAGTCCAGAGGAGGCCACGAGGATGATCAGGGGACTGGAGCACCTCCTGTATGAAGAAAGGCTGAGAGAGTTGGGGCTGCTCAGCCTGGAGAAGAGAAGCTGCGTGGAGAGCTCAGAGCAGCTTCCAGAATCTGAAGGGGGCTGCAAGGATGCTGGGGAGGGACTCTTCATCAGGGACTGTAGTGACAGGACAAGGGGTGATGGGGTCAAACTGAAACAGGGGAAGTTTAGATTGGATCTAAGGAAGAAATTCTTTACTGAGAGGGTGGTGAGGCACTGGAATGGGTTGCCCAGGGAAGCTGTGAATGCTCCATCCTTGGTGGTGTCCAAGGCCAGGTTGGATGAGGCCTTTGGTGGCATGGTTTAGTGTGAGGTGTCCCTGCCCATGGCAGGAGGGTTGGAACTAGATGATCTTAAGGTCCTTTCCAGCCCTAACTATTCTATGATTCTATGACCAACACCCAGTGCTATAACAGCAGTGGGTGCTGTTTAGATCCTGAGTTTCAGACAGGATCTAAAGCCTTGAAGTGAAGCTTTAAGAACTGTGCTTTTTCCCCAGGATCATTCACTAAACACAGATGTGCCAATGGGATGTTTTGCTCCTGCCTCTGAAGTGGCTGGCGCTGAGCACTCTCAGAGATGGGAAACTGACTCCTCTGGTCCTTACAGAGAGCCTGACAGATGGTTCTGTAAAGCATGACTGAGCAAGGATGATGCTCTCTCCAGGCTCTGTGTTCATCCTTCTGGGTAGAAGCTGAGCATTCATCAGGGCAGGAGCCTCTCCCATGGCACAGACCCAGCTTGGCTGCTCAAACCCATCCTTTCCCTGTGTGCAGACACGTTGCTTGTGTGCCTCAACAAGGAGGGAGAAGCAGGTGAGGAATGTTCCTTCCTTGTGCTCACTGTGTAGCAATCAAAGTACTTCACAGAGGAGCACTGGTGGGCAGGATGCCCATCCTCTGGGGCAGCCCTGTGGCTTGAGTTTCTCAGTTTAATGGCTATTCACCCAGGCCAGAACAGTCAATGATGCACAGAGTGAACAAGAGATGTCTGTGGGACATCCAGAGCACATTTAGAAATTATGAGGATGAGGAGCACATTCACATCTGTACACCCAGGGTCAAATGCTTGAATCTATTTGCATTTTGAAGATGATTGCACCGCCCTGGAAAGCTATCTGTTGATTTAACTCACCCAGCTCATGATTCAGCTGGCAAAGGGAGAGCAGAGGCACAGATGTCTGGAGCTTTGTGTGGGAAGTGGGGCAGTTGGAAATAGCCTGATTCCATTCTTCATGGCGTGCTAATGAGTTTAGCCACATGCCTCCATTGAACAATGAATGCCACGTTCCCCCATTGAACAATGCCACGTTCCCCCAATGAACAGTGAATGCCACGTTCCCTGTTTGCACAGACAGATGGGAAGTGAATTCCGTGACTGCTGAGTGCTGGAGAAGTTTAACTTCTTCCACATCAGCCACCGCAGCCCCCAGAAGAGCAGCAGAAAAACCTGGCAAATAAATAGCACATGAAAAAGAGCATTTTATAACTTGTATAACATGTTGTTTACTCGTTACCCCAAAAGGCACCATTCCTGTACTCAAACCTTCAGCCCTCTAAGCGCTGCTTTTCCTTTATGATCCATGTTCCACACAGCGCTTTGTTTCCCTGAGGTGTTCGTGGGCTGCACATTGGAGTCCTTCTGTTGACAGTTGTGTAGAAGAAATGAAAGCTGGGTTTGTGCACACTTGCTGCATTTACCCACAATTGAGAGCTGTAAGAGCAACGTCCCTGCTAAGGATGGGAGTTGCTGTATCAGTGACACACAGAGGTATCTGTCACTTTGAGCAGCTCGGTGTGCTGTCGATCAGAGCTATGGCAATGGCAACAACAACTAGAACAGTAAATGATCTCCTAAGGGGGATGACAATGCTCTGAGTTGCCAGTGCCTTGTCAAACGTGGACTTGCAGCAGTGACCATGTCCCTGCGGGGTCAGGGTGGGTGACAGAGACACTGCAGTAACTGCTGCTGCTCCTGTAGCTCCGTGTCGAGGCCACGCAGCGCTGGCAGCTGCACAGGCACAGAACAGGGAGAAAGCTGCAGCCCCTTTCCCTTCCCCTTCCACTGAAGGGCAGGTGATGGGGTAGCACAGGGTGAAGGTGCAGGACAAGCAGGATCTGCCAGGAGACGAGCCATACTCCAAGCCATGGGCACAAGGAAGTGGGCACAAGGAAGTGCTTCCCAGAGCTCCGGAGGACAGGGCTGCCCAGCGGAGGCAGGGATGGTGAGAGAGACCTTTGTCCTCCTGCAATAATGAACTTGGATTGAAGTTTGAATTGAATGAATTCAATTCAATGAAGATTGAAGCCTGGTTTGGATTGAAGGGACCCTAAAGCTTATTCAGTCCAAACCCCCTGCCATAGGTAGGGACACCTTGTGCTAGAGCAGCTTGCTCCAAGTCCCTGTGTCCTGCATGGATGGGGTGAGGCTGTGTGCACTACGGACTGAGAATGGAGGGGTGGAAAAGGCTGGGAATCAAGAGGAAAGGCTGCAAATCCAATACAGAGCACTGAAGAGGGACCCACATGGAAGCAGAGACCATCCCTGAGGGCCAGGGAGGGACAGTGATATTGCTCACAGCAGCTGAGAGAAGAGGCTGCAGCAATGTCCTGCAGGGATGTGGCCCCTATGCAATAGATGATGGTATCATTGGCTTTACAGATGAGTAGCCTGGGGAAGATAAAGCAGGAAAAAGGCCTGATCCAGCAACTCAAAGTGCTCATCTCTGCTCTGTCACATCTTCAAGGAGGAGAAAAGAAATTACATCTTCATGCTGAGAAACCAGACTGCTTTCATTGCCCTGGGAAATCGAATCCTGCATTACCTCAGATTGCTAATGAAAAAGGGGCCTTTAAGGGAGGCAGCGCATCAGCACAGAGCATGTCCCCAGGGAACAGCAACTCTGGCTTCCCTGCTGATCACAGAATCCCAGAATCCCAAGGGTTGGAAGGGACCTCAAAAGATCCTCTAGTCCAACCCCCCTGCAACAGCAGGGTAACCTAGAGTACATCACACAGGAACTTGTCCAGCCGGGCCTTGAATATCTCCAACGTAGGAGATGATGGGCATTCCCTGCATGGCTCATTTCCATTACTGGATTTTCTTCCCTTGCTGTCTGAGGTACCTCATTGCGGTGCTGGGAATGGCTCATCAAAGGCTCCACCAGCCCATCCTTCTGATGCTGGCCACCAAGGACCTCAGCCTGACTGTGCACCCTGCCCATGGTGCTGCATATCTGCTGGATTGGGGCTGAAGAGATCAGCTTCCAGCCTCACCCAGATGCTCTGCATCCATGCCTTCTCCTTCAAGAAGTCCCCAGTGCTCCTGGCCATGGCCTTTGGTCATTACATGGCCATCTGCTGAGGTGCTCCTCCATCCTCACCAGTGCCAGGACTGAAAAGATGAGGCTGGGGATGGTTTGCTGGTCATGTCCAGAGAGGAGCAGACCAAAGCCCTCTCACTTCTGTGCTGTCCTCGTTCTATGTCCCCATGGTCAGCCCATCAATGGATGGACCAGTACAGGAAGAATACTGCACCCTTTAGCCACGTGCTCATGGCTAACATCTGCCTTTTTGTCCCACCTGTGTTTAACTTCATCATCTACAGCATGAAAGCCAACCCCATTCACAAAGACCTCCTCTGGCTCCTGTGTCAAACACTGGCCAGGCCATGGCAGGCAGCCCAGGAGTCACTGGGAAGTGGGAATCTTGCCTACCCAAAATGCCCATAAAAAGTGGAGAAGCACCAAATGAAGAACATCAGGGAGAGGCAGGGATCAAGCCTGGTGTCCTGTGAATCGAAGAGCAGCACTCTCAGCTCCACAATAGCCAGCAGCCAGCACGTACAGGGAGAGACGTGTGGCTCATGGATGCTGCATTTTGCTTTGATGCCAAAGGGGGTTGCGCTATTTCCCAGGATGGAAATAATGCACGGACAGCAGAAATGGAGGGCAAGGCACATGTTCCCACTTTCCATTCCTGGGATTCCTATTGAAAGGAAAGGAGAAAGTCTGAGGAAGCTACTGTTGGTCATTTCCTAGTGCAGCATCTTCAGTCAAAGATCCCCCTTATCACGCACAAGAATTCACAGAAGAGTAATCATGCCATAAAGCAAAGCTGTCTTCACATCTCTCTCACTCCAGTGATGGGGATCCAGACTTCAGAGTTTGTTGAGACAGCAAGAAGGCATCTCACTTTGGTGAACAGTTCTTAACATGGAGAGCTACAGCGCCACAAGGCAGAAAGCTTATGGAGATGGAGGGACACGGTACCTGGTTCATGACTGAATTATGAGCTTCTCTATGCCAGGATGCAGAGAGCTGTGCTGTGATACTCTATTGACTGTGTTGCACCAGAGGGCAAAAAGACTTATTCTGGATGGAGGGTGAAAGCAGACTCATCCAGAAAGCCCACCTCTAGATTTGGGAGTCATGGAGGGAGTTCACTGGTCCCTGCTCTGGCTTTTCCTTGTCCTGCAGAAGAATAAGAGGAGGAGCACCATGCAGGTACCTGGACCGGGGCTCTGGCATTGGCACTCCTCACATTGACATCTGAGTGTGGCTTCCAGTGCTTTGTGAATGAGATTCCCACATCCCTCCTGTGCGGGTGCTGCAGAGCAGGACTCTGCTGGCTCCGAGCTTCACTCTTATTTTAGAGCTCTTTTTTTATCATTATTATTCTTTGTACCTCCATTTTCTCTCTTTGTGTGCATGAGCATCAGCCTTGGTGCTCTTTTCCTTCCCTAAAAATAATGTTGGCAGCAAAGACTGGATTGAAGAGCCTTTGCACTGAGTGGTTTCTGCATCTTCGAGAGCTGGAGCTGTGCACAGCTGAGAACCCAGATAGTGCAGCAGCACTTTGCGGGACCCAGCCAACAAGCATCCACCAGCCTGCTGCCAACAGGCAGTGTCTGAACATCTCTGGCCCAAGAGTGAAGGATTTTGGGCTTGCATATTCCTGTGTGTACCAATGTAAGTGCTGTTTTCCAGCATCAATGGAGTAAACAGTAACCACATCACCCTCTCCAAGGGAGGAGAGCTCTGGCACTCCCTGTGTCACACAGGAACCACTTCCGCATGCTGAGAGATTTCAGTCCTGCTAACCCACCTTGCCAAGCTGTAACACAGGCAAGGGCTGTCCTTCCCCACAGTCACTGGGTGCAGGTATCAGCATCTCAGAGGGTTGTTGGAACCCCACAGTGGGGAACAGGCATGTCTGGGGGCAGTTTGGTTCACCCTGGTGTCTACCCCATCAGGTAGATGAGGTCTACATGTAAATGTACAGCCATCACTGACAGAAAGGTCTGAGGGTAACAACCTCTTCATGAAGAGCACATCTTCCCTTTAGAACTAATAATCACTTTAATACATTTAACATTGATGAAAGTATCTGGCATTCTCAAGAGCTGATGTGTGAAAAGCAGCCTGGAAAAGCAGATCACTGTGCCTTAAATGTGCAGTGGTACCCAAATCTGAGCATCTTGAATCCCAGCTGCCAGTGCACACATCTTTGTATCACCACTCCACAAATCTCCCAGGACTCCAGGCACTGGATGCCTCTGATTCCTGCTTGTTTGGCTGATTCATTATCTCAAAGGGGGTGATGAAAACCTACTATTAAGAGCGAGTGGGAGGCTGCTGCGGAATTGCCTTGAGTTAGGCATCTCTTAGAAGACCTCCTTTAAAAAGACATCTCTTAGAAGACCTCCTCCTCCACTGGAGGAAGCAGGTGGTGGAATGGATGGACATTGGTCATGAGCACAGCTCCCGTGTTCTTAATGGAGATGAAAAGGAAAAAGAGAACATCTTTTGTGAGGCCCTAAGAAAAACTCCCCAGTAGGTGAGCATCAGCCCACAAGAAAGGTGCAGCCCTGCTTTATGAAGGGGGTGCTCTGAGATCAGCTCTCAGATGAACTGAACTGCAGTTGTACCCCTCCTTCTCTGGCTTCCCCTTTGCCTCTCGCCTGTGGTCTGTGAAACTACTTCTGCTTTATCTGAAGAAAAGGGATGAACTGAGCTGAAATATAAGTGTTCTACTGAAATGGTGCCAAAAAGTCTCATTTCCTGTTTTGTCTGCAGCCCAACATCTGCTTTGCTTCAGCAGAAGTGCATGTCCACCTCCTGCTTCCCCATTGGATCCAGCTCACGGAGAGATAGCAGGGCCCGGAGGCTCCTGTGGTGGCCACGATAGCCAGGGCTGCTCAGGAAGATAGAGAGCTGCAAAAAACACGGGGCCAGGTCAGAGATGTCCTTTCCATCCATCAGGGCCCTTCAGTTAGTACTAAGAATAGAGCAAAGGACCATAATGTGCTTGAGTTTCCTAACTGAGTTTGGATTGTCTGACCTCCTCCTCATCCTGCTGTCTCTCCCAGACATAGAGCAGGGATCCTGTAAAATATATTTGCCTGTTTATTGGGATATTTCACGTGTATTAGCATAGTACAACCCAGTTAGCAAGGGTCTCCTGAGACAGGTCACTCCAAGAAATCGCATCAGGGAGGATTGCTGGTATGTCTGAAACGGTTTATGTTTACAAAGACTTCTGGCATTTGCTAACATAAGGTTATTGTAGGTTTTAGATCCTTACAGAAGAAAGGTTAATGCTTAAAATTGAATTCTACCCATTTCCTTCTATGAGGACCGTCACCATTTCATAGAATCATGGAATCACAGAATGGGTTGGGTTGAAGGGACCTTAAAGCTCATCCAGTTCCGACCCCCTGCCACAGCAGGGACACCTTCCAACCCAAACCTTTCTAAGATCCTATGACTCTCCAGCACAGGCTTGCTAACAAGTAGGAAATAAGGAGCGTGGGATAAGGCAGAAGAGTTCACAGACACGAAGCCCTGTTTGCCTACATTGATTGCTCTTGAGTCCTGTAAAAAAGCATCAAACACCATCGACCTGACCTGGTCAGTGGCAAACAGAGTGGCACGAGCTAAGGTTTGGAAGCTCAAATTTCCCACACAGCCCTTGATCCCTGTGAGAGCTGCTTGCTCTGGCTCGGGAGAGCACTTCTGAGGCAAGTGGCCTGCCAGCTTCAACTAGGAGACCTTGTCCTGCCTGGTGGAGTGGTCCTGGACCCTGCAGACCGGACTCCTCTGGACCATGCTGGGTGGGATGTCTGCACAAGGGTCACACCTGAGAGTCTCCAGTGTCCACAGGGTGTCCAGCCCAGGAGATGGGGGAAAAGCTGGTTTGAAACGTGTGTGGTGCACATATGAATTCATCAGCACCAGCCCTGTTGCTCCACAGAAGCTTTGAGCAGTGCTGAGCTGTTTGCCAGGGCAAACAGAGGCAACAAGGGCTTGTCTCAGGCAAGAAACAGCCAAATTCAGATAAAACTGGGAAGAGAAGGGGAAGGGGAACGGGAAGGGGAAGGGGCATGGGAAGAAGAAGGGGAAGAGGAAGGGGAAGAGGAAGAGGAAGCAGAAGAAAGGGAAGGGGCTTCAGTCCCCATGACTGAAGTTTGGAAAACAAGATGAAGATCAAGAATCCCACATGATTTTCATCTCTTGTTGTGGACTACAGCGTGCTTTAACTGAGCAGAAGAGGTTCTAACATGATGTGGTTGATGCTGCACAGGTGCAGACTACACAAAGGACTCCAGTTGTACCCAGTGTCAGCCGGCAACTGGAAGAAACTGCACAAACCCACAATCTATTGCTGTCATTTGGAGGTCCTGAGGCAAAACAGCTCCTGTCTTTGGTAAGAGACCTCTTTTAGCTCACCTAGAAGTTATGGACAAGGTGCAAGACCCCGTGAGTGAAGCCCTTAGATATGTTTCCTGTCCTCCCTGATGCAACTCGTTGTTCATGCCACATATTTCCCTCTTTTTCTTGAATAGTTTGGTTATTGTTCACAGCTAAACTTGCTTTTATTACTCCAGCGAGTACAGGGGCAGCAGAAGCACTTGTAATGCAAAGGAGGGATGCCCAGAGGGGTTGTGCTGCTTCCATCCCTGAAGGCTTTTAGAACCCAACTGGATAAAACCCTGCACAAACTGGCCTAACACAAAATCACTTCAAATCTTAGACCTTCAAGCACACTTCCACGTGCATGGTGTCATCAGTGCAGATTCACGTGTTCTATAACTTTAACTTTCCTCTTTCCTCCTTCTCTATCAGCTCCTCCATAAAGTGAATGTGCCACAAGTGGAAACCATGAATTATCATTCAAAACCCATGAATTAGCATTCAAAACCCATGAATTATCACTCAAAAACCAGTCAAACCCCACTGTAGCATTCACTCAGTTCTGCCATTGTTATGGGTGATATGGGAACAAAGAAGCAAAAAGTCAAGACATCCTTACTAGTTTGCTGAGCCCCTTTTCCTTCCCATTGTGTTACCTGCTGGATCAGGGTTGGCTTTAGGTCATTGTAGTAGATTCCATCCCTGGCAGTTCAAGGCCAAGTTGGACAGGACTTGGAGCAACCTGGTTTAGTTGGAAGGTGTCTCTGCTCTTGGCAGGGTGTTGCAGCTGGATGAGCTCTAACATCCCTTCCAACACAAACCATTCCATGATTCTCTGCAAGCTTGGTGAGCGTAAAGACTCTTAGCAGTTTACAATTGCTATTTCCTTTTTGCTTTGTGGCAGCACCTCAGTCTCCTACTGTGTGCTATGTGCCATACAAAGAGGGAACAGTCCTGCACGAAGGACTCCAAGTGTAAAACAAGATTGTCTAGTATGAGGATGCAGGAAGCAGCAGCAGAGCACAGGTCACTGGACAGTTCTGTCGTAGATACGAATTAAACTCAGGATCCTCCTCTGTATCTGCTTGGTCCTCACCCCATAGATGATGGGATTGAGCACAGCAGGCACCAGGATGTAGACGTTCCCCATGATGATGTGGACCAGTGGAGCCAGGTCTTTCCCAAACCTGTGCACCACGGACAGCCCAATGAGGGGCACATAGAAGACCAGGACCACGCAGATGTGGGCAACGCAGGTGCTGAACACCTTGGCCCTCTCCTTCCATGATGCCAGCCGCAAGACAGCCTTGAGGATGAGGACGTAGGAGAGGCAGATGAGGACCGCGTCCAGCCCCATGACCAGCAGGATGGTGGTGAGGCCGTACACCATGCTGGGGGTGATGTTGGCACAGGCCAGGTTCATCACATCCTGGTGCAGGCAGAAGGAGTGTGACAGCATCCGGGAGCTGCAGAACGGGAGGGGCAGGAGCAGCAAAGGCAACGGCAGGAAGAAGAGGACTCCCCGGGCCACGGCTACCAGCCCTATCTTGGCTGTCATGGTGTTGGTGAGGATGGCAGCATGTCTCAGAGGGTGGCAGATGGCCACATACCGGTCCACGGCCATGGCCAGCAGCACAGTGGACTCGATGGCAGAGAGAGTGTGGATGAGGAACATCTGGACAAGGCAAGCGCCGAAGCTGATCTCCCTGGTGTCAAACCAGTAAAAGGAGAGGATGCGTGGCACTGTGGCAGTGGACAAGACCAGGTCAATGGCAGCCAGCATGCAGAGGAAGAAGTACATGGGCACATGCAGGCTGGGCTCCATCTTCACAATGAGCATCACTATGCAATTCCCGGTGACTGCCAGGATGTACATGGAGCACAGGAGGATGGACATCCAGAAATGCGCAGCCTCCAGCCCTGGGATGCTGGCCAAGATGAAGGAGGATGGGCTGAGGTCAGAGGTGTTGGGGAAGGGCATGGCACATGAAGGGAAGAGCAGTCATGCTATGCCATGTCACATCCCCTGCTGCAAGGGAAAGAGAAACAGCAGCTTTAGTAGCCCTTTCCCATGATTGGGAATCCCTCAGGGCCATGCCTGTGAAATCTAAAGGAATCTTTGAATTACCACAATGCAGAGAGCTCCCCTTATATTCCTTTAGCCCATTATGGCTGCACACAAAAATGCATGGAGCCACAAAATGCTGGCATGTGAATCTGAACAAGAATTGCTTGGATTCTCTTAAATGCAGAACTCTAAAATCTACTTTTTAAGTGATAAACCTAAGAGATGAACTAGTTTTCTTTTACTTATAGAGGGCAAAATGAAAAAACCCAACAGATTTTTGGTGTTTCCTGTTAAACTTCAGTTCTCCTTCAGTTTTTCCATATGTGCCGCGCTGCCCTGTTGGAAATGCTCTCTGAGGAACCGGCTGAGCTGCCTCCCACGGTCCAGCACTCCCGAGTGCTGCAGGGAGACAACACGTGTTCATTTGTCTGCACACACAAATTGGATTTTCATCCTTTTGGCCTGAAAACAGATGGAATATCAGTGGAGAAGAGAAGAAAATCTGATTATTCACCTCACTGTGTGCCCGTAAACCTTCCAGGAGTGCCGTGTACCAAGGAGAACAGGCAGGGAGATGAAGCCTTTGCTCCAGGTCCTTTTCTGCTCTCAGGGATCAGATTTGTTTCAATACTGGGATTTTGAAAGCGTTGAGGTGGAATGTCAAAGGCTGATGCAACGGCAGTGTCAGCCCCAGCCTGGCTTGGGGGAGCTTAAACAGGGACATTTAAACTGAAACAAGGGAGACTGAGATGAGCTCTTAGGCAGAAGCTCTTCCCTGTGAGGGTGCTGAGGCGCTGGCCCAGGGTGCCCAGAGCAGCTGTGGCTGCCCCATCCCTGGCAGTGTTCAAGGGCAGGTTGGACACAGGGGCTTGGAGCAAGCTGCTCCAGTGGAAGGGGTCCCTGCCCGTGGCAGGGGTTGGAGCTGGAGGAGCTTTAAGGACCCTTCAATCCGAACCTTTCTATGATTCTAAGCACATAACTGCTGTCTGCAACATGACTGAGCTTTCCGATTGTTTCCTCCCTATCCATGCAAAACAGGGATGCAGAGTGTTTTATGGCAAGCTCTGCAGGCTGTTAATACACGATTTTTAAAGTAACATTCATCTGTGAAAACAATATTAATCTTTTTTACTGCACATCTGTGCCAAAGCCCTTCTCCTGAAATAGCAATCCGGGTTTATTTCCCTGATGTGGGGGTTTTCCATCGTGAGTCTATACCAAATAAGTTATGCTCTAGATTTTAATACACAATTCACAGGCAGTGCAAGTGAACTGTTACTGACAAGTCTTCTAAAAGCTATTTGAGTGATGAAATCTCCAGCAAACCACTTCCATGAAGGTGGAAGCTGAAAGAACAAAGTGCTTCAATGATTGCCAGCAAGTATCTGAGCCAGGTTCCTCAGGTGTGGTTACAGCATGAGGGTCATTGCAAAGCATCCGAGGGAATGTGGCTGTGAAAGGCAGGCGCTCGAAGTCGATAATCCCTGGATGGTTCAGTTCATCTTCAGTTCTTTGGCATCAATAAATGCAGAAGTGACTGATGAGTTTGGGTTGCTAATGGAGAGTGGGGTGAAGGGCAGGTTCTGTAAGGACCTTTCCTTCTGTAGAGATGAAAACTGGATCCATGTCTTTACAAACCCCAGTAACTGCATTTAAAGAGAGGTGAGCACATTCAGATAACAAACCCATCCAAGCTGGAGGACCATGAGCAGCAGCCACAGCAGCTGATCCCAGTAAATGCTCATCAACAGTGACCAGACTGTCCCAGGGAACCAAAATAGGCCTAAGACCAACTCCCCAGGATGGAGCAGGCAATGGGACTGTCTGCATCATCTGAATCCCATCTCTCCACTGCAAGGTGGCAGTGAGAGAGGAATGTATGTACCCCTCAAAAGGAATCATTTGAATATGTAGCCATTTCTCTATATCACCTCAACAGAAATAAAAGTATAAACCAAACCAAACTATTGCTTCAGAGGGAAAAGAGAAGAGAAAAATGAAAACCAGAAGGAATCACTCAAAGTCAAAGCATTTTCCAACCAAAACTGAACTCACCTTCATCGACGATTTGATCAAATGTGTAGTTTGGGGGATTTTATTTCTTGGCTGTTTGTCATCACCTGTAAGCAGAAAAGCTGAACCTGCTCGTAGCTGTGCTGCCCAGTCTTGGCCACATAACTCATTCTGGGCAGGCACTTGCTGTATTGGGATCCATACAAGTGACGTCTGCGCTAAAGTGAGCAGGACATGGCTGGAGCATCATCCCACCGTCATCTGCACCATTAACCCATTCCTTGACATCCCAGGCTGCTTCCAGCTTGCCCTGCCCCAGGAATGAAGGAGTGTGCAGCACTGGTCAGGGAATAGCATCCACTGGGTGTGGAGTAAAGCCCTCGTTCTTAGGAAAGGAAGAGGAAGAGCTGTGGAGCTGGCCAGGAAGCACCAGGGATCTCCAGGACAAAATTGTCCTTATCCCTCTTTTAATTATAGTGTGGACACAGACACAGAGCACAGCAGGGTCTGCAGCATTGCTCTGCATGCAGGACGACAACAGGAGAGTTTCCTAGGGCAGGGCTCAGAAAAAGATTGGGATATGAGGAGCTGGCAGTGGGAACCAAATGGAGGTGGCAGGAATGGTCTTCCTCCTTCTCCTCGTTCTCCTCCTCCTCCTTCTCATCCTCCTCCTCCTTCTCATCCTTCCTCTTCCCCTTCCCTTCCTCCTCTCAGCCTCTCCCCTTCCCTTCATCTCCCATTCCCTCTTTCTCCTCTTCTTTCCATCTTTCTCTCCTCTCCTCTCCTCCTCTCTGCTATGCCTCTGATATGTCTCACACTGCTCTTCCTGTGCCTCACAGGAAATAAATCCATTGGCAATACTGTCAGTGATCCCAAGGCACAAAGAGGAGAGCTCAGGGCATCACAGAATAGGAATTATCAGCTTTAAGTGTTTCATCTCTCTTCCCTCACACAGATGTTAATCCACAGTTCCCAGAGGCAGCCACAAAGGCTTTTGAACATGTGTTTCTAAAAGACAGTACCTTATGTAGAGGTTCCAAAATCTCTGCCGCCTGCTTGGTACCCTGCAGCTCCACAGGCTGGGAAGCACACGGGGCGGCAGATGAAGCTCTGCTGAAGTGGGTGATGGGAGATGCCCCACATCTGCAACCCTCACTCCACCGTGATCTCAGCTCTGCTCACAAGTGTGCTGATGTATCTCCTACTTGTTTCCTCCCCAAACCTTTGCTTCCTGCAGAGGAGGCTCCTTGGGCTTTTGCTGTTTCAAGGAATGCTGAGCATTCCCTGGAGCTCTGGAAGGTTTCGGAATGAGAGCAGTGCTGTGTGAGGATCTTCAAGACAAGCATCGCTCCAGCAAAGCTCTTCTCTAGGCTTTTCTGCTGAGAGCTCTGTTTGTTTCCTTGTGCTGATCTTCCCTCTGGCAGTAGCAAAGTGCACTCCCATTGGGTGCTATCTCAATGCAAAGCACCTCCATCCCGAGACCTGGTGTGCCGAGGCTCAGGCAGAGGATCTGGGGCTGGGCTGAAGAGTATTTCACCCTGTGCAAGGGCCCACTGGGATCCTCAGCAGAATAACTCACACAAAACAGTGTCCTGGGAATCATCCCCTTGGGAAGGTTCCCTTCTCCCTTTCCCTTTGTTTAATGGAGATGCTCTCTCATTATTCTTTTCTCTCTACTCCAGGTGCTGGTTTGTGTAGAGCAGAATAGAAATACTAACCCTGGGTTAGTGTGAAGTGCTGAGCAGCAGGCAGAAACAGGCCAGTTCTGGTGTGCAATCCTGTCCTGAAACCTTCTGCTGCTTCATCCCTCCAAGGTGAACATGAACCACTTCCTCTTATTCTCCACCATGATCAAGACTGGCCAGAATATGGATTAAGATCAACAAAAACACAGCTCCACAGTTTGGAGGCACAAAAGATTTGGGGCCATTTTAGTCTGTCTGTGGGAGGGAGAAAGGCACAGGGATCATGAAACCTTTCTGCGTGCTATGGCAGAGCAATAGGACGTTGGGACATGCTGTCACCTCTCACCCTTGGATGTCTCCTCCCATCCCTCTGAAGGGTTCAGTCGGTGCCTGGCTGTAGTATGTGGTCCTTAGTGCCAGGAAGCTCAGCCATTCCTATTATGCCTTTTTCACCACACCAGACCCCCAAGCACCATCCTGATGCAGACCTACTTCATACAATACTTCATCATACTTCATACACACTCCATACAATCCTTTGCTCATCTACAGCAAATACTGAAGATTTTAAGCAACTCCAATCTGGTATCTCTGTGTCATATAAACAGAAACCAAAATGGCTTAACCAGGTCTTTTGCCTTTTCACAATGAATAGATGTGTTTTATTGAAGATGTTGCACACACACATTACATTCAATGCAAAACAATGGCTGGAACTTCAGATTTGGCAACATGGTAGGAGTCAACGACATCAGAAAGAGATGCAAAAGCAGCAGGTTTCCATCATTGTGATGGTATCACACTTCAAAAACACAGATAAAGATAAAGGCTGAGCTTTTCTTTAGAAGGACTGAGAGTGCTGTTGGCCAACTTAACAGGACATAAACCTCGGAAAATTCTCCATGCTTCTCGAGCTGGGCTCCATCTTGTGGGGTGCTTCCAGTTGGACAATGACTGGGATATTCAGAGTGGCTCCAAACTCTTGGCTCTGTTGAGCTTGCTGCCTGGGTTAGCTATGCCTATGCTGTAGCATGCAGTGAGGGAATGACGACTCCATCCAAGGGAGTCTGAGTGAAGCTTACTTTCTGTTATCTGGCTACTAGAGCTTGCACAACATGCGTTGCATGTCCTTTATCCACCCCATTGCATGACTTAATGATCTAAAAGGTCCATTGATTGGACTTGATCTCAAAGGTCTTTTCCAACTGAGTTGATTCTGTGATTCTCTGACTTGCAAGAAGAAAGCCATGCAGCCCATTTTCCTTTAATTACCTTCCTCTGAGTGGGGCTTCCCTCTGTCTACATCACTGGCATTCATTCTTGAGGAGTTTGCAGGCTGCTGGAAGGGACATCGTGCTGGGAAAAACATGGAAGATCACAGCTGTAGATTGAGGGATGGCATCCAAGTGGATCTGCACTTCTTACGTCTCAAGTGACCTGTGTGAATGGAGCAGAAACCAGTCTGCTACTTCTGGCCAAGAAACCAGTCCACTAGTGCTTTCTGGCAGAACTGGTGCAGGAGCTACCAGTCAGATTCACTCTTCTTCCACAGTGCCCTGATCAAAGCCTCACGGATGTGGCTGGATTTTATGCTGTAGATAATGGGGTTGAGAGCAGGAGGAATTATAAGGTAAGTGTAGGCCACCAAAGTGTTAACCAGAGGAGGAACATTCTTTCCAAAGCGATGGATCATGGACAGTGCGATCATTGGGATGAAGAACACTAGAACAGCACAGATGTGGGAGACACATGTATGCAGAGCCTTGAGACACTCCTCCTTGGTTGCAAGGCTGACCACAGTTTTAATGATCAGGATGTAGGACAGCACGATGAAGATGAAGTCCATCCCTACCGTTGATAAGACAATAATCATACCATAGAAGACATTGACTTTTATATCTGCACACGCAAGGTTCATGATATCAGAGTGGAAACAAAAAGAGTGAGAAAGCTCCGTCTTCCCACAGTAGGTCAGTCTCTTGAGCAAGAAGGGGATGGGAAGAAGAGAGACCATACCCCTCACTATAATTGCCAGACCTATTTTCATGACAGTAGTCTTGGTCAGTATGGATGGATGTCTCAAAGGATGGGAGATGGCAATGAAGCGGTCGAATGCCATTGCAAGGAGCACAGAGGATTCAATGAAGGACAGCGTGTGGATGAAGTACGTCTGAGTGAGGCAAGCATCAAACCCAATCGTTTGCATATTAAACCAAAAAATGCCCAGGGTAGTGGGCAGCGTACAGAAAACCAAGCCTAGGTCTGTGACTGCCAGCATGGAAAGGAAGTAGTACATGGGTTTGTGAAGACTTTGGGTCTTCTTTATGATGAATAGGATCATGCAGTTTCCCGAGAGAGCAATAAGGTATAGTGTGCAGAAAGGAATGGAGATCCAGTGGTGAAAGGCTTCCAGGCCTGGGATGCCCATCATGAAGAAAGCTGAGGGCTGATAGAGTGAGCCATTGACTTCCCCCGTGGTGTGTAAGCCATGCTCCATCCCAGCTCAGCTCTCACATGACCTATACCTAAAACAAACCGACAACAGACACTCCATGTGGTTGGACTCTCCTCTGAGTACAGAAGTGAGTAATGACAAGTGCCACATCCCTCCACCTCCCCACCAAGTTATGCAGGTCACTCATGCTGTTTAGGACACTGGTACATCTACCATAGTGCCACATATGACTACGCTCTTGTTTAACCATTAAACTATAAAACGGAGGGAAAGGATGGACATTCTTTTTTAAAAAAGAAAAAAAAAATACTTTTTTTTTCCTTTTTTTTAATAAAAGTGAAAAGATTCCTGGTGAATGCTTCTGGTTTACAGATGTTTTCAGATTGCACAGGTTGAGATGCTCTACTGAGCAAGCAAATGCTGTTTCTACAGCCATCCTAACCCAGCTAAGCTGTTGGCTTCTTTTTGATGCTAACTGGAGGTCAAAGGACATGAACATGGTGAATTTTAACTCAGAATTCTTAGTTAAGAAATTCATTGGAAACAAATGCAAAATATATCAGGGAGTCAGGCACGTGGAGGCTGCTGCTAGCAGCTGGCCACCAGGGCAAGGTGGATTTCCAGCGGCTCTCGCATCCAAGTTGTTTCTCATCTCATAGTCCACCTCACTGTTGGGTGAAGGGAAATAAAGGAGCAAAACCCCACTTGTGAGGTGCCTGTGACTTCGTTAATAACAGGTCAAAGCACAAGAAGCTGCAGGTTAAGGAGCAATGTGGAGGCATCCATGCAAAGTCTTTGGGTCTGAATCGAAGGGAAAAGGGCACAAGGGATAAGGTGGAATTTTCACACAGGGATCAAGAGTATGAGGTGAGTGAGGCCTTTACAGAAACCTGGCAGATGTCTGCTCTGGTGAGTTCCGCTGGGATGGATGGGAGTTGGAGAAATGCCCTAGGGTAAGAGACCAAGGAAAGAGGCCAGCAGAAAGCCACTGGGATGGATAAGGGTTGGAGCAATGCCCCTGGGTAAGAGACCAAGGAAAGAGGCTTGTTCAGCCTGGAGAAGAGAAGTCTTTGCAGGGACCCAGCAACAGCCTTCACTCACCTACAGGGCTGTGCCAGGCTCTTCACAGCAGGGCACAGACAGCAGGTACAGATTGAAACAAGGGAGGTTTAGCCTGGATATAATGAGAAATGTTTCCCATGAGGATGGTCAAGCACTGGAACAGGTTGCACAGAGAGACTGAGCATCTCCATGCTTAGAAGTTTTCAAGACCCAACTGGATGCTGTCATGAGCAGCCTTATCTGGCACCATAGTTGGCCCTCCTTTGAGCAGAGCACCAAGCTAGAGATCTTCTGAAGTGTCTCCAACCTGGATTATCTGATGAATCAATGAGGTTTCAGTCCTCTTGGAGGATTCATCCATCTCAACACAATCCAGGTTCCTACATTACACGTGACAGTGCACCCTAGCAGAGCTGCTAGAGTGGTTGATGTGGTCCCCAAGCCCCCTCTCTGCCTTCTGTAACATAATGACTGGCTGGATAGATGGGGAAAGCAGTGGATGTGCAAACCCACAGCTGATTAAGGAAGAGAAATACATGCAGTTTCAGACTTAATGCACCTTCTTAATGACCACGAGCAGCCAGAGAGTGCCTCAGTTATGAGCAGGAGGGTTTACTCTAACACAGTTCAATTTTGAATAAACACACATATCATCCATGATGTATTTATTATGTTCCTAATGCAATTTTACTCCATTAGCCTCTCAGCCTGCTCGAGACTCTAACACAGCAATAAATCCCACAGCTTAGCAAGGATGAATCTTCCTGCTCCAGGGCAGAAGCACCAAGTAACTGATGGGAACCCAGGAAGACCTGAAGTCAATTTATTTCCTCCACTTAGTTCCACGTTAGTGTCAGGAACTGCCTTGGCCAGAGTCAGTGTCAGTTGCTGAAGTGACACAAGTCACAGCCCTCCTTCACCATGAGGGTGCTGAGGCGCTGGCCCAGGATGCCCAGAGAAGCTGTGGCTGCCCCATCCCTGGCAGTGTTCAAGGCCAGGTTGGACACAGGGGCTTGGAGCAAGCTGCTCCAGTGGAAGGGGTCCCTGCCCGTGGCAGGGGTTGGAGCTGGATGGGCTTTAAGGTCCTTCCCAACCCAAACTGTTCTATGTTTCAGGAGCTGACACAGATGTGGATGGGCAGCCAGTGCTTTCCTAATGCATCGACAGGAGTTGACATTGACAGAAGGAAACTGTCCAGAGGTACCTCTGGTCCTAAGGGGCATCTTGGAGCTCTCCAAAGGTAAGAGCTGTCCCTTTCTGCCACTCCAACAGCATCTGAGCAGCAAGAATCAACCTGTGGCCTCCTGCAATTCAGCCGTATCTAGAGGCTGTGTTAGAAACCCCCAAATCTGTGCATGCCTGTTTGTCCCTAACTGCCTTCCTCCCAGCAGCATCCGGCAGATAACAGAGCACACAAAGTTACTGAGATTCAAGATGTTTCCTGAAATATGCAGGTGGATAAAGAGGAGAGACTGTTGGAGCACAGTGGGAAAAGACCGGCGAGAACTCACCGGCGTCCATAAGGGATGCTCCTCCTACAAGAAAACCTGCTTGCAGCCTTAATGTTTTATTTTGATGTTTTTAATTTTCCAGGTTGGAAGGGACCTTCAAGATCATCGAGTCCAACCCATGCCCTACAACCTGATTTTGTCGGACACTGGCAACTTCGACTGTGCTGTATGAAGCTATTTAGGAATGGGCTCTACTACCTCTGCTCCTCCCTGAGCTACTCTGGAGTGTTACATGCTCCTATGTGTTACAGATATGGATCCCACTTCAAGCTGCTTCTTTTCCCTCCGTGTTTTCTCTGTGTGTGTATATATATATCTGTGTCTATAAATAATACATATAAATATATAAAATACATGAAACATAGAAAATATATATCAAGCATGCATGGGAATTTATGTTTATATATATTTATATGTGTATATACGACATATGGCACACACACATATGTTACACCTCCCAGCTGACTATCCTGGTACAGCAAATACACCTTTCACACTGCAGCCAAAGCCTGACGAGGAAACAAACCTTCAGACAGTGCAGGACGTACTTCAAAAGGCTAAAGGCAGCTCCTGGGCAGCGTCTGCTCCTGGACGAGCCAAGCATCCTGCCACAGGGAGCAAAGCATCTGCCCAAGGCATTTATGCTCCCCAGACTACTGGGAAAGGAGACAGGCACGGATGCAGGCTCCCCATGGAGGACATGGTGCTCTCCCTCCTGCTCCAGCCCCCAAAAGCCACCTCCTGATTTCTTGCCTGTCTCTGACTTTGATTTTCACCTATAACTTAAGCAAAGTGCTGGTGCTTTGAGGGTTCTTTCAGCGTAGGCAAGAGCAGGGCATGGGAGCCTGGGGAAGGCTGAGACTCAGAGATCTGCTGTTTTCCCAAGAGGAGACTTTGCTATATTCACAACTGCATCTCTGCCAACTCAAGCAACCAAGGGAGAGCTCGGCCAAGGGAGGAGGATCAGCAAAGGGGCTCTGGGAATGCAGCACCCACAGAGCCAAGTTTCTGTTGACTTTCCAGGCAGGGACAGGAATGTGCCATTCCCATCAGCTGAGCCAGGCCAGAGGGTGGAAGAGCAGGCTGACTCTTGCACAAAGCCCACGGCACATTGGTAAGCGGCACCACGATGGATGGATCATCACCAGCGGCACCAAGGCGCCAGCGCTGCCTGAAATCACAGCCACCCGCTTCCTCCAGCCCATCCAGCCCAGAGCATCCCATGGAGTGCTGTGGATCTCTGAGCAGTGCTTCAGACACACATCTCCCCACCTCACTGGCGTCCAGCACCATAGACCACAGGAGTGCAGTGATGGAGGTGTTGCCCATTGCCCGCGGTACTTACCAAGTGCAGTGTCGGCGGCCTGGGGGCTTTGGGACCTTCGCAGGCAGCACAACCCCGTTGTGATGCAGAGGAAGAACCCACGTCCGCATCCCTGCACTGGGAGGGCAGCACTTATAGCGCGCCCTGAGGTCTGACCCTGCCCAATCACCCTGGAGCCCGTGGAGCCCCAGCTCCCCACGCGCAAACTGCGTGAGCTGCACCAGGGGAATCGAGCGAGGAGGAAATGATCCTTCCACATTTATGATGCTCTCCCAGTGGCAGGATTCGCTCCTGGTGGTTTTCTGGGTGACACATTTACAGCTTGCTGTGATTTATGGCTGGCAACACTGCTGCGCTGGCAACACCCATCATTCTTATTGTGAGAGTGAATCTGTAATGCAAATAGCAATAAATCTTGCCAGAAGAGTGCTTGCAGCATCTCCTTGAGGGATTAACAGAGGTGAGGTTGTATCTATCCCCCTCTGACCTGTGAGACACGGACGGTTTAATTAGAATCGTGAGATATTGCACAATAAAACCAAACTAAATATTACCAAACCAAACACTGACACATTAGTGGATATTCTCACAGATGGCCCTGTTGTATCTAGATTACTATAAAATTACTATTAACCCCTATTTCTGTGGCTGCCAAACTAAGACACAGGAGAGCTAATGGGTTTGCCTGTTCTCCAATGAGGTTTCTATTGTAAATGCAGCCACTGGACCTAAGGATACGTGTGTAGTTGTAAACCGGACCATGCTGGGGCACTGCCCAGGATGGACACCAATAAATTGTTGTCATGGAGCTGCTGGAGCAAGTCCAGAGGAGGCCACAGGGATGATCAGGGGCTGGAGCAGCTCCCCTATGGAGACAGGCTGATGTTTCCCACCAAGTCATTCCCAGTGATTTTCTGCTTAATCCCTTTTCCCAGGTATTGCATGTGGATAGGGAGAGGCCTAAGGATCTGTTGATCATTTTCCCATCTTAAACCCCCCTGCTTTCCCAGAAGCTAAGGGGGGCTCAGCCCCCACTTGGCACACACTGCACTATTGCTGGAAATGTCGATAATTTGAATCACTCCTGATCACATTTGCTGTACAGGCCAGAGCTCAGTGCGTGAGCATGGGCAGGAGAGTGAGGAGGGATGGTGAGGAGGGAAGGGAAAGGTGGGGAACTTGGTCCTCCCATGTAACAGCCTTTATAAAACCCTGTTCGTAGCATGTAGGAAAGGAATGTTCGTTGGAGAAACACAAATAAGGAAAGGAAAGGGGTGAGGAAGATCCAGGAGAACAGGAGCAGCATTGCTGCCTGAAATCCTAGAATAAGGGAATCGCGGAATGGTTTGGGCTGAAGGAACCTTAAAGCTCCTCCAGCTCCAACCCCTGCCACGGGCAGGGACACCTTCCACTGGAGCAGCTTGCTCCAAGCCCCAGTCACCACACTGGAACCAGTTCTGGCTTTCCTCTTTTCTCCTAGTGAGGAATTCCACCGCCTGCATGTCCACACACGGGACTGAACTGAATGCTGAGACTCAAAGGCTGCTGCTATGAGGGTTCCACCTCCTGCCAGCCCAGCAGTGTCCCTCAGGGTTGCTCCAGTCTTGGCAGGTCCAGGGCAGGGGATGCTGGCAGGCATATAGGGCCTTGAGGATGATCAGGGGCTGGAGCAGCTCCTGTATGGAGACAGGCTCAGAAAGTTGGGGCTGCCTCATCCCTGCAGTGTTCAAGGCCAGGTTGGACGTGGCAGGGGGGTGGGACTGGATAATCTGAAGGTCCTTTCAACCCAAGCCATTCCACATCCCATCCTCCTCTGCTTCAGATAGTTTCAAAAAGGCAAATGCTGTTTGATCACACACAGGTTTCTTTGGCTGCAGCGGCTGGATGAAAGGGGGATTGCAGCGCAGAAGGGATGTCTGCTCCTTGGCAGGCTGCTCTTTTCACCTCCTACCAAGGAGCAGCATTGGCACCGGCAGCTCTGGCATCACCAGCTGTGAAGCAATGTAAATCCAAGTCAGCCATCTCCTGAGGGGCAGAAATAACTCTGAGGAAAGGAGTTGGGGGGGGGCTTGGACATGGACCAGCTCCTTTTCAGATCCCTCAGATGACCACAGAGCCCTGAGCTGGGCAGCTCTGCTGTGCTGGGATCTTCTCTGGGGCTTACTGTGAGGGGGAATCCCTCTCCTCTGAGCTCCAGGGATGAGGCTGTAGCACCAGGTAACCACCCAGGGGACATGTGATGGGGTAGAAACCTAAGATCCAGCAGCTCCTTGCAGCGGCAGCTGTTGCTGATCCCTGTTCTCTATGTGTGTGAGAGGGTTGTGCTTGAAGATGATGGAACTGGTGGGGCCGGGACAACAGCCCTGGCCTGAAAGGTGTGGGTAGATGCTGGAGAAGGATGCCATGGGGCCAGGCTTTGTGGTGGGAAGTCACAGAAGCATAGAATCATTTAGGTTGGAAAAGACCCTCAATATCATCAAGTCCTGAAACTACCACATCCACTACTAAGCCACGTCCCTAAGTCCTGGGGAAGGATGGAGAAGGGAGGCTCCAGCTTGGGCTGCAGTAAGTGCATGAGGGACTTAGATGTGTCAGGACTCAGACCAGGGGCAGCTGTATATGGGCATGGGAGAGGGGAAGACAAAGGAGTCCCCTGGATCAAGGTTTGCTGCAGACACCTCTGCAAATGTCCCCCCTTCAACCATGGAGGTTTAAGTAGCTTTGACAGGGGACCATGCCCTCGCTGCTGTGCCTGGTGTCAAAGCAGGCCTCCTGCACTCTTGTGTTTGAGGTATCTAAGCTGGGTGCAAGGCTTTGCGTAGTCTGTGAAAAGCAGGGTCAAGAGGAGGTGGAGCCTAGGTGTGACTGTTCCTGTAATTCTGTGCAGCTGCCACATCTGCAGAGACCTTCACTGGCTCTTGGTCCTGTGCTGACTTCCTGCCACGACAGCACCAGGCAGCAGCTGTGGTAAAACCCTCCCAAGCTCTCCAGGTTCTCACATATGGATGCTTCTGTGTTTAGTGTCCACCTTGTACATCTCTTCAAGCAAAACCCCTCAGTCAGTGGCTGCAAACAGGAATCAATCTTCCCCCAGAGCACTGCAGTCTCCAGCTCTATCATCCACCCTGAAACTTGTCTAATTCAACTACACCGCCTTGGGAATAACAGGGTGACCCCACACGGAGCCCGGAAGGAATTGCGGAGGCATGCAATGTCACTGCAGCATGGTCCTCTGCATGGAGCAGGGCAGTGGAGCTTGTGTGGAGCTCAGCCTGTGTTTAAGCCCGTGCAGTGGCTGCTTGCTCAGAGGACGAGCTGCCCCGGCTGTTTGAGCAATAAAAACAGTGCCTCTGATTGAGACCATCACAAAGCCCTGGGTGAAGTGAAGTCAACCCCATCTCCTGAGCTGCTACCCTTGGTCACTGCGCTGCAGCCCGGGAAGGGAATGAGCCCTTGTGCAGGCAAACATTGACATATTTAATGCCTGGCTGGGTACATCAGGTGGATAATAGGATGTGGGGATCCAGAAGCTGCAGAGGACAGGGAGTGCTGCCGCAAAGCAGCAGAGCCTCTGCTTTTAGTGCGTGGGGTGGAAAATCAAACAGTCCCAGGGGTACCTGCAAACATTGCAAGCCCTCTGTTTCATTTTCCTATGTTAAGCAAAGCTGGTAGATAGAGGTGATTCAGAGGCAACGGAGAGGTGAGCGTAGGTCAACATGACCTGAATGTAAGCTGCTAGAATACAGCGTCATGCAGAGCATCATGTACAGCGCGGCCCAAACCTCCACCAGCAGGATAACGCTGCCTGAACAAACATCTGGGATGTCATAAATTAACCCTGATGAGCAAAGAATGTGGAGGCAAGCTGTGAAACACGCTGCTGGTGTGTGACCCCAATGAGAATGTGTCTGGTCCCCAAACTCAGCAGTGCCATGGCTCCTGGACAAGCATCATTCTGTGGGGACTTCCTTACAAGCCCCTGTGTCCAACCTGGCCTTGAACACTGCCAGGGATGGGGCAGCCACAGCTTCTCTGGGCACCCTGGGCCAGCGCCTCAGCACCCTCACAGGGAAGAGCTTCTGCCTTAAATCCAACCTGAACTTGCCCTGGTTCAGCTTGAACCCATCACCCCTTGTCCTATCACTACAGTCCCTGATGAAGAGTGCCTCTTCAGCATCCTTGTAGCCTCCTTCAGACACTGGAAGCTGCTCTGAGGTCACCAGAAGGAGAGGAAGGAGAGGACATGGCATTAGCAGCAGAGACACCACTCTTTTGCCAAAATAAAATCCAAAAAGTGCATGTGGAAAGATCATTTTGCTTTAGGTGCATCCCTGAGTGCCTAAACAGGATCAAATGGACTCAGGTGCTCACTGAGGGCAGGAACAGCCACTATCTGCTCTACAAGAAGATTTCCTGTGCCAATGAGTCAATCAATCCAAAGGGTTTCCAGGCCCCATCTGGATCAAGGTGGCTGGATGGCACAGCACATGTCCCACAGGAACTGCACATTTGTCTTTACCCCATTAAACTTGCAACGTTTAAAGAGAGATTCCACAACATCACTTTGAAAAGCTTGACAAGACATTGGGTTTGATCTCACCAACATGTTTTGTGGTTTTAGGTTATCAGACGTGATTTGAAGGAGATATTGCAGGGGTAACAGCGGCGGAGCCTGAGCGCGGAGCTGCGGCAGGGCAGTAATGACATTACATCGCTGCTCTGCAATGTGATTGCTTCAAAATAAATCCTGAGACATCATCGACCTGCTTGAAATTCAATCTGGCAAATGAGAAAACACCGTCAGACGACTCAGCTTCCAAAAGGGACAGGGGAAGGATCAAGGGGATTTGATAACTGACGTACGAGTAATCTCTGACGTTGAGTGGAGTCAGAACCCTGCTGCTGCTCCTGCACACACAGGTTTTTGTTTGTTTGTTGCACAGACCAGACATGAATCTGAAATAACTTCTCAAAGCAGAAAAGCCTCCAAAAAAAAGCTCCTACCTTCTCTTTTCCAAAAGGAAAGGTGGAAGCGAAAGGAAATAGATCCGTTAGAATTGGTGCTCATTGATCTGTCAGTTCTTTTGAGAATAACATCCCCTTGGAAAGCAAATTTGTGACCAAAATTCTGCCTTTTGGACAATCTGGTTTGCAGATCTCTTGCAAAGCTGCCCTTGCTGTTCCTTCTACTGCTTCCCCAGCCTGCACACAAGCACGAGTCCTTGCAGGAGATGGGGAAAGGTGGGAATTGGGGAAGACTGATGGGAGAGGTGCTGGTTTCAGAGCTCTGAGACATTGTTCTGTGATGTCCAGCATCATCATCTCAGGGGTCAGAAGGTGATGCACCACAAGGACAGCCACAGGGTACCGGTAGGACTGGATCTGAGGACAAAACACAAAACTTGTCTAGGTGCGTGGAAGCTTCTCTTCACCTTTGCAACAAGGGGGTGTAGTTTCTAGCAAGAATAAGGAGATTAGAGCACAGAGTCCAATCCATCACGATGGGTGTCTGGTGATTAAAGATGCTGCTGTTGCTGGGGAATAGTTTCTGGATGCTGTGGCTGAGTCAGTAATGCAGTGCCCTGCAATGGAGGCAGAGATGAATACCTAACTAAGTGCCCTAAGGACCATCCAAGCCATGATGCTACAGTTTTATGCTGTCTGTTCTGTGCTAATCCTAGAATTCATAGATAATTTGGTCAAAAATGACTTGAAGAGCTCATGCGATCCATCCCTCGCACTGAAATGTGTTCATGGGCTTCTAAATGAGGCTGGATAAAATCTTCTCTGCAAGAAGACATACAACAGTAGGGCCAACAGCCACAAGACTCACCATGTTTAAATGAGTTGCTGAGAGGGAAGAAAAAGAGAAGGAGAAGGAGAAGGGGAAGGAGAAGGAGAGAGAAGAGAAGGAGAAGGGGAAGGAGAAGGTGAGAGAAGAGAAGGAGAAGGGGAAGGAGAAGGGGAAGGAGAAGGAAAAGGGGAAGGAGAAGGGGAAGGAGAAGGGGAAGGGGAAGGGGAAGGAGAAGGGGAAGGGGAAGGGGAAGGAGAAGGAGAAGGGGAAGGAGAAGGGGAAGGAGAAGGAGAAGGGGAAGGAGAAGGAGAAGGGGAAGGAGAAGGAGAAGGAGAAGGAGAAGGAGAAGGAGAAGGGGAAGGGGAAGGAGAAGGAGAAGGAGAAGGGGAAGGGGAAGGAGAAGGAGAAGGAGAAGGAGGAGAAGGAGAAGGAGAAGGAGAAGGAGAAGGAGAAGGGGAAGGGGAAGGAGAAGGAGAAGGAGAAGGGGAAGGGGAAGGAGAAGGAGAAGGAGAAGGAGGAGAAGGAGAAGGAGAAGGAGAAGGAGAAGGAGAAGGAGAAGGAGAAGGAGAAGGAGAAGGAGAAGGAGAAGGAGAAGGAGAAGGAGAAGGAGAAGGAGAAGGAGAAGAGGAAGGGGAAGGGGAAGGGGAAGGGGAAGGAGAAGGGGAAGGAGAAGGGGAAGGAGAAGGGGAAGGAGAAGGGGAAGGAGAAGGAGAAGGAGAAGGGGAAGGAGAAGGGGAAGGAGAAGGGGAAGGAGAAGGAGAAGGAGAAGGAGAAGGAGAAAGAGAAGGGGAAGGGGAAGGAGAAGGAGAGAGAAGAGAAGAAGGGGAAGAAGAAGGGGAAGGAGAAGGAGAAGGAGAGAGAAGAGAAGAAGAGGAAGAAGAAGGGGAAGGAGAAGGAGAAGGGGAAGGCGAAGGGGAAGGGGAAGGGGAAGGAGAAGGAGAAGAGGAAGGGGAAGGGGAAGGAGAAGGAGAAGGGGAAGGAGAAGAGGAAGGGGAAGGAGAAGGAGAAGGGGAAGGAGAAGGGGAAGGAGAAGGAGGAGAGAGAGAAGGGAAGGGGAAGGAGAAGGGGAAGGGGAAGGGGAAGGGGAAGGGGAAGGGGAAGGGGAAGGAGAAGGAGAGAGAAGAGAAGAAGGGGAAGAAGAAGGGGAAGGAGAAGGAGAAGGAGAGAGAAGAGAAGAAGAGGAAGAAGAAGGGGAAGGAGAAGGAGAAGGGGAAGGAGGAGGAGAAGGGGAAGGAGAAGGAGAAGGAGAAGGGGAAGGAGAAGGAGAAGGAGAAGGGGAAGGGGAAGGGGAAGGGGAAGGAGAAGGGAAGGGGAAGGGGAAGGGGAAGGAGAAGGGGAAGGGGAAGGAGAAGGAGAAGGGGAAGAAGGGGAAGGAGAAGGGGAAGAAGGAGAAGGGGAAGGGGAAGGAGAAGGGGAAGGGGAAGGAGAAGCAGAAGAAGAAGGGGAAGGGGAAGGAGAAGGAGAAGGGGAAGAAGGGGAAGAAGAAGGGGAAGGAGAAGGGGAAGAAGGAGAAGGGGAAGAAGGAGAAGGGGAAGGGGAAGGAGAAGGGGAAGGAGGAGAAGGGGAAGAAGGAGAAGGGGCAGGGGAAGGAGAAGGGGAAGAAGGAGAAGGGGAAGAAGGAGAAGGGGAAGGGGAAGGAGAAGGGGAAGAGGAAGGAGAATGGGAAGAAGGAGAAGGGGAAGGGGAAGGAGAAGGGGAAGGGGAAGGAGAAGGGAAGGGGAAGAGGAAGGGGAAGGAGAAGGGG
The DNA here is from genome assembly GCF_963264785.1 of Psittacula echo. Classification (NCBI taxonomy): domain Eukaryota; kingdom Metazoa; phylum Chordata; class Aves; order Psittaciformes; family Psittacidae; genus Psittacula; species Psittacula echo. The sequence continues at coordinate 127,651,751 of NC_137736.1, read as the reverse complement.
AAGGGGAAGGAGAAGGAGAAGGAAGAGAAGGAGAAGTGGAAGGAGAAGGTGAAGGGGAAGGAGAAGGAGAAGGAGAAGGAGAAGGAGAAGGAGAAGGAGAAGGAGAAGGAGAAGGAGAAGGAGAAGGAGAAGGAGGAGGAGGAGAAGGAGAAGGGCAGATGTGCTCCACAGCTCCGTGGGCTTCATGGACCTCTGACTGTCATGGGAGCTGGAACCCAAGACCCTGATTTGGGACACTGAATCCAGCTGAACGCAGGGAAACCCAGAAGCTGGATTCCTGGGGTTTTTCCTCAGCACTTTGACAAGCTGTGAGCCTTTAATGGTGTCCCACTTTGTGTACTTAAAAAGTCCAATTCATTTTTGGCCTCACCCATGATCTACTTCATTCTCAGGGTTGAGATTAATGTATGAAATCTGTTTACATGGAGCTAAAAGTTGTTCTGGCCAGTGATGTACAAACACACAGGTGTGGAGGCATCAACAGAGGATTTCATGGTCTTAAACATAGTCAGAACATTGGTCCATGTCCCAGTCCAAAGATAAAGCAAAATTTCCCAATGAACCCTTCTCAGAGTCACCCTGTTCATGTTGGTTTACTACAAAGTTCTCAAGATGCAGAAGCAGAGGAGCTGGGTGGTTGCTACTGGAGATAATAAAAAGAAAGTAGTATCTCAGTGGTATCATCAGAGTATCCCAGAGCTGACCCAGTTTGTCCATAGACTCCCTTCACTTCATAGTTAGGGCCCATCTTTAGCATCTTGCACAGCAGAGGAGGTTTTACAGTAGAAAGCTCTGCTGCTGCTGCAGCATCTTCTGGGAAGACAAATCCTGTGAAATCGGTTAACACAAAACCAGCTGGACCCATCGCGGGGCAGTTCGTGGTTGGCCAGCGCAGCAGGAAGCTTTCACACATGGCTTAAAGAGCAGGTTGGTACAAAACAAATATTGACCAGAATAAGATGCACGTGAGGCAGTGTCTGGGCATCATTTACCCTCACATCACCAGAGCTCCTGTGTTTACCAGCCTGCAAAGGTGCTGCTGCGAAGTTCCCAGCTCACGCATTTTGCTGGCACAAGGGAATTGTGTGGTGGCAAATGGAGGTGCAGGGCTGAGTAAATGCAGATAAGAGACAGGATGGACATGTGGGAAGCACTTGTAGCAGAATTGGTGTGTACATTATTGCCCTGGGCGATGGAAAGTCAAACAGAGAGAAGCAAACAGTGGCGCTGGGCACACGCACGCTCCTGTCAATGATTAAATGAAGCTGGGAATCTGGGACAGCCGGAGGAGAGCAGGGCTAAGGGGAACAGTGGATGCTAAAGAGAATTCCTCACCCTGCGTTTCCCGGAGCAGTCTCGGGTGATCTCAAGGTCCTTTCCAACCCAAACCCTTCTGTGAGTCTATGGCTCATTCTTAGAATAATAATGTAATAATTCAGGGGGACAGGAACAGGAGCAGCCTGAGCTGGTGCCGCCAGGGAGGGACCCAGAGCAAAGAAATTACTGGGGTTTTATACCCTGATGTTCCATGCACCCAACCATCACGTGCTGAGCATGCGTCTTGCACTTCTCTCTTGGTCCCGTGGTGAATTCTGGTCAGGGATCTCCTCATTATAGAACCACAGAATGGTTTGCGTTGAAAGTACCTTAAAGCTCCTCCAGCTCCAACCCCTGCCACGGGCAGGGACCCCTTCCACTGGAGCAGCTTGCTCCAAGCCCCTGTGTCCAACCTGGCCTTGGACACTGCCAGGGATGGGGCAGCCATGGGTTGGAGGCTCCTCTAATGACAGCCTGATGCTGTCACTTACACATCATGTGTGTCCCTAAGGAAAAGTGGCAATGTACCGAAAGCACTTGGATGTCATTGCATCCCACTGCACCCTGTACCTCCATTCCAGACCAGCCCATCCTCATCTGGAATATAACCTGGGAGGTGGAGAGAGATTCCTGTGATGTTTTTAGAAGGGTTTTAGCAGAGGATTTGATATCATGAGACAGCAAAACCCAAACACTCCCCTTGCAGGCCCTGCAATGAGACCTGGCTCATTTCTCTGGGTTTGTGTCCTTAGGTTGCAGTCCGTGGGCCATGAGCTTGTCTCCATAGCTGCAAAGATGTGAATCACATTATTTGTATAATGAAAGCCTCATCACGTAACTCTGGGAACTTACGGTTTCATATAATGGGCCAACATGGGGATATTGTAATTAAAAGCACAAGTCTGGCAACACCGTTTGTGTTCCTTCAGAGACCAGAACTGCTGCTCCAGCGGTGGATTTCTTGGCAAAGCCTGCTCTCAGCAGTCTTCTCTCTCCCCACCTGCAGGGAGAACAGCTTCCCACAGGGCCACACCAGCCCTGCAGGCTCTCTGGGAGGTGGGGCATCCCAAAAGAGGAACAGTGGGAATTGCCACAGTCCATCCCTTCATGGAGAGGAAAGGGGCTGTATTGCAGGGAAGGTGACAGGTTTCTCCTGGGAAGTGAAGGAGAATGAGTGATTTTCTCCGGGAGATGATACTGCCCATGAGCAGCCAGGCTGGGGAGGAAAGGAAGGAGAAGATTGGCTTTGGGGCATTGCTTTGTTCCACTCTGGCATTAGATCTGCTGCTGGAGCGGGATCCAGAAGAGCAGGACAAGGATCCTCCCATGGATTTGCTTGGTTTTCCGGCTGTACATGAGTGGGTTCAGGACAGGAGGCACCAGGAGATAAGCATCAGCCAGGAGGGTGCGAGTGAGGGGGGGGAGGTGCTTTCCAAACCTGTGGATGATGGACAAGACAACAAGTGGGACGTAGAAGATCAGGACAGCACAGAAGTGGGAGATGCATGTGCTAAAAGCTTTGGCTCGCGCTTCCTGGGAGACGATGCTCAGGACGGCCCTGAGGATCATCACGTAAGACAGGAGGACGGTCAGGGAGTCCAGGCCCTTGGTCAGCATCACCGCGATCAGCCCATACAAGCTGTTGACCAGGACATCCCCAGACACCAGCCTCAGCATGTCCTGGTGCAGGCAGGAGTGAGACAGGACACGGGACCTGCAGAAAGGCATCTTCTGGATCAGGACAGCAACAGGGAGCACCACGCAGATGCCCTGCATGAAGATCACCCCCCCTGCCTTCACTATGAGGGATCTTGTCAGGACAGGGGTGTAGAGCAGAGGGTAGCGAATATCCACAAAGCCACGGCCACCAGGACCCCCGACTCAATGGCAGAGAAGCAGTGGATGAAGTGCATTTGCACAGCGCATGCCTCGAAACACAGGGAAGTGGACTCAAATCAGAACACGGCCAGCAGAGCGGGAGAGGCAAGCCCAGGTCTGCCATGGACAGCATGGAGAGCAGGTAGTACAAGGGTGCAGGGAGGCTATGATCTGTCTGTATCACCCAGAGCAAGGTGCAGCTCCCCAGGAGCACGAGGAGGTAGAGGCAGCAGAGGCAATGCCACCCAGTAGCCACTCACTGGCAGGCCAGGAATGCTGGTGAGGATGAAGGTCAGGGAACTGGGCTCAGTCCCATTGGAAGATGACATCTCAAGAACGGATGGTCCGAGGGGCTGGAAATAACAATGTCATGGAATAAAAGCCCTGCTATGAGACATCCCTGGTCCCTCATCTGTAGTGGTGCTGGGAGGACAGGCTCCAACAGCCAAAAAGCCCTGTGCAGCTGCCCTCATGAATAACCATCACATCAGCCTAAAGACACAGTGGAGCAGTCCCAGGATCACTGTCAGGGCTGTGCACAGCAGCAGACAAAGAGGAAAGAGCACTGAGGTGTTTAACATGTCTCCCCCAGTTGTACTCCATCCCCAGCCTTTAAACCACAGGATCATGGACTGGTTTGTGTTGAAAGGACCTCAAAGCTCCTCCAGCTCCAACCCCTGCCACGGGCAGGGACCCCTTCCACTGGAGCAGCTTGCTCCAAGCCCCTGTGTCCAACCTGGCCTTGAACACTGCCAGGGATGGGGCAGCCACAGCTTCTCTGGGCACCCTGGGCCAGCGCCTCAGCACCCTCACAGGGAAGAGCTTCTGCCTAAGAGCTCATCTCAGTCTCCCCTCTGGCAGGTTCAAGCCATTCCCCTTGGCCTGTCCCTACAGGCCCTTGTCCAAAGCCCCTCTCCAGGTTTCTACAATGCCTTTGCCCCCCACAGGAGCAAGGGAGGATCTCCAGCTCCTTGGCTTTCTTTACACCCTCAATTACCTCTTTTGCTGTCCCTGTTCTCCCTCTTCCACCCTGCTTGGTTCAGTTTCAGAGCACCTTTTCCCCCCATCCCAGGGGCAGTCAGCTCTATATTGTCCCCACGTGACTCTTTCCTCTGAAGTGGTTTCTGAGGACCTGCACCATGGGTTGCTCAAGAGCACAGCACCAACATGAGCACAGCCCCAGTGTCTGCAGGCAGAGCTGCTCTCCCACTGCTGCCTTTCAGGTCTGACCCTTTGGCCATGCGAAAACTCCACTTACTTATCTCTGAGAGCAGATGAGGTCTCAGTGTGTCCACGTGTGTCCAGGACAAAACTTACTCATTCTGTGCTCCTCCTGTATGGGAAACAGCTGAATTCCAGCTGAACACAAACATGTTCTGTGTGGCAAGAGCTGAGCATGTGCTGCTGTGGCCATCTGTGGAGCTGGTGCCTTTAAGATGCACTGAATTCAGCTGCATTGGCAGAGAAGTCTGTTTGGAATAATGATCTGGAAATCTCCCTGGCCTTCCCAGCCTCCTGTGGTTGAGCATCACATCTGGTGCTCGTGCTCAGGGACAGTGAAGCTGCCCAGGAAAGCTGGTGGTTTCCTCTTGGTTTTCCTAACGGCCTCAGGCAGACAAAGCACCACTTCAGGTTCTTGGGCTTATTCAAACCTCTGGATTTCTTTCTTTCCATTTCACCTTTCTGGCAGCTGGAAAGCACAAACCCATTTTCCTCCCATCGGGGCAGTTTGATTAACTGACCTGCAGGTTTAGCTGATAAAGCGCTCTGAAACATTAGACATTTTGCCATGCTTATACTAAAAGGGAAGGAATCAATACAGAGCCACATAGAATGGGGCTGCTTCTCATCTTGGAGGGAGATGTTATCTCTTTGCTGTCTGATCGCATTCGGTTCAGCACAAACATTGATCTTTCTCTGCCTTCATCTCCCCCTCCATTCCCTCTTCCCTCTCCTGTCCAGATGCTTCTGCCTTGCAGGGCCAGCATGGGCAAGGCTGATCCTTCATTCCCAGGGCTGATCTCCAGGTCTCATCCCACTTCTCCTCCTTTTGCATCCAGGAGATCCCTGGCCCCAGGCTGTCATCACAGTGGAAGGGGTCCCTGCCCATGGCAGCGGGTTGGAACTGGATGAGCTTTAAGATCCCTTCAACCCAAACCAGTCTATGGTTCTATGAAATTAATTTACACATCCTGTTTGTGCAACACTTGAGAGAATGAAGGAAATGTGTAATTATTGACCAAGGTCAGTTTTTTAGGGTGTTTTTTTATAGCAAGCCCATATATAAGATCAAAAGTAATATTTGCTAAAGCAATTTGCTCCCAGCACTTTTCCAGTATGCTGCTTTGTTGTTTCTGCCAGAGAATCCTGCTAATCCCTGTTCTGATGCCCTTAAACAAACTGTCCTTGCAGAGGAAGAACATCCCTGGTCTGCCATCCTCCCGCAGCCCACCCTGCCCTTACCTGGTGACAGCAGAGGACAGGGGCTGGGGACCAGGAGCAGCCTGGGGTGCAAGTGCTGCAGGCAGGCACTGCAGAGGGCTGCGGAGCTGCCTTTAACCCAGAGCAAACCCCATGGGTCTCACCCAGAGCACAGCGAGTTCTGTGCTCTTCAGGGATGAGACACCATGGGGCTGGCTACAGGCAGGTTTCCCTATCCTTGGAAACACAGCAGAGTGTGACAAAGGGGGTGAGGCAGTTTTGGGTGAGGAAAAAAGAAAGAAATTGGGCAAAAAATGCGTATTCAGAAAATTCCCCACTCTTCCCTTGCTCTGTGAAGCCTCTGCAGTGTGAGACCTGGTGCCTTTCACCTCCTGGGTGCCCCTGTGCAGCTCACAGACCAGATGATGCTTGAGGTCCTTCCAACCTAGGATTCTAGGGTTCTATGATCCTAGTGATTGCTTAGCTCAACCTCTTCATCTTCAGGGTGAGAACCAAATAGGTACAGAGCAGGATCCTGATTTCAGTGACAATTTCTGGTGACAGAACTGCCCTTGAACTGCACCCAGCTCCTGACTTCCCTTGCCTTGGATTCGTGGCTTTGGAGACAGGGAATGTGCTGCTTTGACTCGGCAGCGTGCTGCCTTAGTCCTTGGCAGGCTCTCAGCCACTATCACAACATAAATAACAATGTTTTATGACTGCAAATTGTCGAGCAAACACACTTCATGCAGTATTCACTAGTGCTATCATAAAAGGCAACACGAGCTCATCACGTTGGTGATTTTATGGATATGGTCAGAACCCGTCAGGAGTTAACACTGAGCTGAGACTTGCTCCTTTCCCGGCAGTGCATCCCAGCACACCCCAGGCAGGATGAGGCAGACAGACACTATAAACCACTTCCATTTACTATTCACTTTTTCACTGTGTCTTCTTTTTCTGGTATTTATTCACTGCCTATAATTTAGGAAATTATCTCTGGGAGGAACAGACAAACGCCACTTTGTGGAAGCAGAAATTTCCAGCACAAATCTGATTAAGAGCTTCATTTCCTGAGTTAGGAACAAATTAACTCATTATCCACACACCACAAAGCAAACAGTGTCTGTAACAGCAGCTGAAGATTGGGGGGGGGTACTGGATGTGGATGGGAAGGATTTGGTTGTAGAGTGGCTGCAGGGGTGGCAGGAGGGAGGTGAAGGGCTGCCATGGTTCCAGCTGGTTCCAGCTACATCAGTAACAGACCCATCACAGAGTCATAGAGTGGTTAGAATTGGAAGGGACCTTAAAGGTCATCCAGGTCCAGCCTCCTGCACCAGAGCTGGGCCAGTCAGAGGTGTTTGTGGAAACGTATTTAGGAAAGGGCAGAAAATGTCAGACCAAGACAGGAGTGAACAGAGAGAAACGGCACAGGGAACATCAAGGTCAGAGCAATAGAAGGTGCTCCATGGGGGGAGCACTCCCACTGGGGGCTGTGGAGGACCCTCACTGGAGCAGGTACATCCCCAAAGGGACTGCAGCCTGTGGATCAGCCCATGGAACACTGGAAATGAGCAAGAAGGAAGGAGCAGCAAAGAGGAACTGCTGTGTACTGACCCTGACCTGCAACAACTTGCTGAGGGGACTGAGTGGAACCTGTGGTGGTAACAAGCAGAGGAGAGGAGTCTGGAGTGAAGAAGTGACTGAGCGCAACTCTGATGTTCCCAAGGAGTCAGAAGTTATAAGTCCAACACTTATTAACTCCAGTTATAACTCAGATCACGCCTGTTTCTGAGTGGGAATGGACAGGTCATACACAACATTGTACAAAATTAGGGCTGTGCTTTGCCAGAGCAGCTCAGTTTTAATGAATCTATATTGAAATTTACTGTCCAGTTTATCACTTCATAGAATCATAGAATGGTTAGAGTTGGAAAGGACATTAACATAGAATCATAAAATAGTTAGGGTTGGAAAGGACCTTAAGATCATCTAGTTCAACCCCACACCTCACACTAAACCATGTCACCCAAGCCTCTGTCCAACCTGGCCTTGAACACTGCCAGGGATGGGGCAGCCACAGCTTCTCTGGGCACCCTGGGCCAGCGCCTCAGCACCCTCACAGGGAAGAGCTTCTGCCTTATCTCCAACCTGACCTTCCCCTGTTTCAGTCTGAACCCATCACCCCTTGTCCTGTCACTACAGTCCCTGATGAAGAGTCCGTCCCCAGCATCCTTGTAGCCCCCTTCAGACACTGGAAGCTGCTCTGAGCTCTCCACGCAGCTTCTCTTCTCCAGGCTGAACAGCCTGAACTTTCTCAGCCTGTCTCCATACAGGAGGTGCTCCAGTCCCCTGATCATCCTTGTGGCCTCCTCTGGACTTGTTCCAACAGTTCCATGTCCTTACGATGTTGAGGACCCCAGCACTGCACACAGTGCTGCAAGTGAGTGTCTCAGAGCAGAGGGGCAGGATCATCTCCTCTGACCTGCTGGTCATGCTCCTTTTGAGGCAGCCCAGGATACTCAGCACTGCAAAGTTCTCCCACAATCCCCCATCTCTACTACTCTGGGTATAGTGGTTTCATAAAGAGCTTCCTACCAACGCAGTTCACATCCTTCCCAGCACGCCCGACGTCTCAGCTCCCTGCTCAGCCGAAGTGGCAGCCTCCCACAAGTGTGAAAAATCACTATTTATTCCTTCTTGGCCACGGTGTCTGGGCTGGAGGAAGAGAAGAGCTGCTGAGAACAGCCTGGGGGGAGCAAGCAGGGACACAGCGTGGGCAATGATCCACACATAAAACATGAGCTGCTGGATGTGGGGATTTCTTATCCGGGGGACTCTGATTGCAAAAGCCACGTCAGAGGTGCAAGAGCCACAGAGATACTGGTAAAATAGCCCAGACTTTGCTCTTGTGGCACATCAATTCATTAGACCCTGCAAACAGGGATCTCCTTTTGTAAGAGCCCACATTCATAAACCTACCAGCTGTGCCGCAGAACACATTTCGTATTCTGAGACCTGGAGGAAATAACAAGGTAGATGGATTAATTCAGTAGAAATGTTGTGGATTTCATCCTTTCTTCGTGCTGCATCTGCAGCAGTGACCTATGAATCAGACCTCGCGCAGCAATACATCACTCAGGCAACAGAAACCGTGGCCAAGTCATACGAGGACAATCACAATGGAAAAGATGGGGAGAAAATCAGCGCTCGCAGTTGTTTGTGCTCCTTCCCACGGACTCAGGAGCTGATCCTCCGACCCCACAGTGTGCCCAGGGCTGGAGGAAGGGGTCAGTGCTCTGCCTTTGTTAAGAGAGGAAGAAGGCCCATGCAGCAGATCTGTGCTTCAGGCTGGTTTGTGTCTGTGCCTGAGGAGTGGGCATCACCCCCAGCAAGGGTCACCATCCCAAGCCCCACTCTTTCCCAGTTACTTACCAGCGCAAGGTGGTTTTGTCCCTCCTCCCCCCACCCCTTTCAGTTAAATGGTCCAGCAGCATCAATAGCTCTTGGAGAGGACCTGAGTGCTCCTCAGCTCATTCCTCAGCACACAAAATGAGAAGAAACACAGCCTGTGCATCTCAAGCAAGAATGTTGATTACCTCCCGCTCTCCATCAGCTCAGTGACTCAAAGCTGACTGCTCTGAAACTTTTCCACTGCCACATAGGCTGACCTCTGGACTTAGCATCCTTCTCAGCTTGCTAAGCAGGATCCGCTGCTTGCTGTGGGCAGTGAGCAGCTGAAATGGTACCAGCACAAATGTACAGTCCTCTCCCAGGTCTTAGGTCATAATATGGAAAGATCTGCGAGAAGAGGTGGGAGCTGTCTGAAGTGGATCACGTACATCCTGCAGAATTAATGTGTCTGGGATTAGTTCCTGTGGCCTCTCATCTGGGGCCATGAGTTTGTACATGGATGGGATGCAAGAAGTTAGATTCCCTTGAGAGAAAATGCAATGAGCACCCCAGCGCAGACCAAGGTGGACCAGGGATCATCCCCCTGTCCTGAGGCTGGACAGGTTCCCGAAGGAAGAGAAGAACCTCTGTGTCCAAGGGTAGACGATCAGCAGCCTGCGGGGACACAAGGCACGGGCACGTTAATGCTCCCGAATGGAAGCGCTGCAGCTCCTCTGTCCACGGTGCAGACCCCAGGGGCTGGACCTACCTGGCCAGGGCCTCGGCTCCGCATTCCTCCACGTTGACCTTGCTCCAGAGGCTGGCAATGAGCTGCTTCTCCTCGGCTGACCAGTGCACCATGGTGTCGGCGGAGGCTGCGGCGGCGGCAGGAGGAGGACACGGACCCGTGGCTGCGCTGCAGACCCCACGCAGGCTTTTATCCCCTGGGGCAGCTCCTCCCCGCGGGGCCATTGGCTGGGGCGCGCTGGGGGTCCCCGCAGGGGGTCGGTCCCTCCATGGGGGTCGGTCCGTGCGAGGTGTGGTCTGCAGGGACAGCCCCGGCACTGGATCACCGGGCTCAGGACACGGCTCCCTCTTATCTCCTGCCCTGCCCTGCTGACCACAGGCAGGAACAGGCACCCCACGGCCTGCAACAGGCACTGACCCATGGCCGGGAGCTGCTGTGAGGGCTGGAGCCAGGCTGAGAGAGCTGGGCTGGGGCAGCCTGGAGAAGAGAAGGCTCCTGAAGGGGAGACCTGAGAGCAGCTCCAGTGCCTAAAGGGGCTGCAGGAAACCTGGAGAGGGGCTTGGGACAAGGGCCTGTAGGGCCAGGCCAAGGGGAATGGCTTTAAGGAAGATTTTATCTTGTTGCATTCCTGGGGCAGGAGGACATGGACCAGGGATCACCCCCCTGACCTGAGGGGGATCCTGCCCTGAGCATTTCATGGCACTCGGGTGATCAGCCGCCCTTGTTGGTGCCTCAGTTTCCCTACAGGAGCTCTGCCTGTGGACCAGCACAGGGGAGCCCTCTGATCCCTCAGAGCCTTTCCCTGGGACAGGGAGCAGGGCGCTGGGCTTGGGAACAGGACAGGTTTCAGAAGCAGTTGGCACATTTCACACCCCCCGAGTCTGGAAACAGGGCAAGAGGGGAGGGTGAAGAGGGGCTGGAAATTAGGACATGGGCAGGACATCTACAAGGGCCTGTAGGGACAGGGCAAGGGGAATGGCTTTAACCTGCCCGAGGGGAGACTGAGATGAGCTCTTAGGCAGAAGCTCTTCCTTGTGAGGGTGCTGAGGCGCTGGCCCAGGGTGCCCAGAGAAGCTGTGGCTGCCCCATCCCTGGCAGTGTTCAAGGCCAGGTTGGACACAGGGGCTTGGAGCAAGCTGCTCCAGTGGAAGGGGTCCCTGCCCGTGGCAGGGGTTGGAGCTGGAGGAGCTTTAAGGTCTCTTCTAACCCAAACCATTCTGTGATTATACTGGGGCAGGGATATGCGCTGGACGACTACTCTGGAATCATGGAATTGTAGGATCTAGCTCTATTAAACCCCAAAACCCAGGTGAGCTTTGTTTTGTGGCAGGCTGTGCACTGAGCAGGAGTGTTGGGCGGCTTTTAGCACCATTGCATCAGCATGTGGTTGCAAAAGGAGTTGGCTGTATGGTTTCGAGGGGCTCAAGCTGCATGATTGAGAGATTTACAGTGTCTAAGAGTCACACACAGTGTTAAGTGTATCATAGCTGGTAAATTCAATGGTTGTTGCTTAGCAGCAGAGGCAGATCTGGCAAAAATGACTGAGAAAAGAGTTAAAGGCTCAACTTCAAGCACCAGCATCTCTTCACTCCTTGCAAAGTCGGGGGAGCTTTGCCAGTATGGAAGCAATTAAAGATTTCAGCTCTGTGTGCGCTGTGTTCAATCCTGAGCATCTCATGCTCTGAGGGGATCTTAACCTGTTGTTTCACTGTTTATAAATGAATCACAACAAGTTTGCAACAAATCTAATGGGAAGCTGAGGTCAAGGTGCCTCATCTCAAAAATTTCTGGATTTGACTACTGCAATGAGCAAAACTTGTGACTTTACCAGTTACTGCTACTTGATTGCACAAATAGAACTCGATCAGCTTTTCATGCCAATGAAGCAGAAAGAAAATGCTCAGGAATGTGTCAACAGGCCCAATGGAGCAGCAGCAAGTCTGAAAGTGCTGCTCCCATCCCTGCTGTTCCATGTGCCAGGCAAAATAACAGCAGCATCTTCCTAACATGACATTTGTATGTAGACTGCAACTGCTGCTGTTCTGGGCTGGTAGTAGAAGAGGTCCATGCGAGGCTGATTGAGTCTGGGGAGATGAAAGAAGACTTCAAGGTGTGATGCTCTGTACAGGATGCGGCACTAGATGCCTGTCAGTATGTGTGTGTGTGTGTGTGTGTGCAGGATCTGGGGGTACCTTTGCTGGCACAGAGCATGTCAAGAGAAGGATGCAGGGAATATAAAGGTGGTGTAAGGTGGATGAAACAAGTGCAGTGGGAACAGCTTCTTTGCATGACCCAAATGGGCTGGTCAGAGACTGAACCAGCAAGGCTGATTCCTTGGCATTTCTTGTGTTGAAGTGCACCAAAGAAACCAGACCCTGCTAAAGGAACGGGACTGGTATAGCATGCAATGAACATACATGAAAGAATCCGGTAAGAATGGCAAAAGCTCTGACCGCACCACCCAAGTCTTGGAAGGCAGACACAGGGACTGTGGGAATGAAGACCCTAGGCCCACTGTAGGAGAGGATCTGGTTTGAGACCATCTTGAAAACCTAAACGTACACAAGTCCATGGGACCTGACGGAATCCATCCGCGGGTCCTGAAGGAGCTGGCGAATGAAGTTGCTAAGCCATTGCCCATCATATTTGAAAAATCATGGCAGTCAGGTGAAGTTCCCGACAACTAGAAAAAGGGAAATATAACCCCCATTTTCAAGAAGGGGAAAATGGATGACGTGGGGAATTGCAGACCAGTCAGTCTCACCTCTGTGCCTGGCAAACTCCTGGAGCAGATTCTCCTGGAAGACATGCTAAGGCACATGAAAAACAAGGAGGTGGTTGGTGACAGCCAGCATGGCTTCACCAAGGGGAAATCCTGCCTGACCAATTTGGTGGCCTTCTAGGATGGGGCTACGGAACTGATGGACACGGGCAGAGCAGTTGCCGTCATCTACCTGGACTTGTGCAAAGTGTTTGACACTGTCCCACACAACATCCTTGTCTCTACATTGGAGAGACATCAATTTGATGGGTGGACCACTCGGTGGATAAAGAACTGGCTGGATGGCCGCACGCAAAGAGTTGTGGTCAATGGCTCGATGTCCGGCTGGAGACCGGTAACGAGTGGTGTCCCTCAGGGATCAGTGTTGGGACCGGTCTTGTTCAACATCTTTGTCGGTGACATGGACAGTGGGATTGAGTGCGCCCTCAGCAAGTTTGCCGATGACACCAAGCTGTGTGGTTTGGTTGATACGCCGGAGGGAAGGGATGGCATCCAGAGGGACCTCGACACGCTTGTGAGGTGGGCTGATGCCAACCTGATGAAGTTTAACCATGCCAAGTGCAAGGTCCTACACCTGGGTGGGAGCAATCCCAGGCACAGCTACAGGTTGGGCAGAGAAGAGATTCAGAGCAGACCTGCAGAGAAGGACTTGGGGTGTTGGTCGATGAGAAAATGAACATGAGCCGGCTGCAGTGTGCGCTCGCAGCCCAGAAAGCAACCGTATCCTGGGCTGCATCAAGAGCAGCGTGAGCAGCAGGTCGAAGGAGGTGATCCTGCCCCTCTGCTCTGCTCTCGTGAGACCTCACTTGGAGCATTGTGTGCAGTTCTGGTGTCCTCAACATCAAAAGGACATGGAACTGTTGGAACAAGTCCAGAGGAGGCCATGAGGATGATCAGGGGCTGGAGCACCTCCTGTATGAAGATAGGCTGAGAGAGTTGGGGCTGTTCAGCCTGGAGAAGAGAAGCTGCGTGGAGACCTCATAGCAGCCTTCCAGAATCTGAAGGGGGCCTACAAGGATGCTGGGGATGGACTCTTCATCAGGGACTGTAGTGACAGGACAAGGGGTAACGGGTTCAAACTGAAACAGGGGAAGTTTAGATTGGATCTAAGGAAGAAATTCTTTACTGAGAGGGTGCTGAGGCACTGGAATGGGTTGCCCAGGGAGGTTGTGAATGCTCCATCCTTGGCGGTGTTCAAGGCCAGGTTGGATGAGGCCTTGGGTGCCATGGTTTAGTGTGAGGTGTCCCTGTCCCCATTCTATGATTCTAAGAACTGAGTCTGATGGTGGTTGAGCAGCATTATTTAATAACCTGGTAGCTTTATTATACCTGATGAAGTACAGGTACCACTGCCAAGAACAGCACATGGGATTGGAGATCAGCTGCCTGTGACAGAGGAAGGAGGGAGGATCTGCTTTCTTTCCAAGCACAGGATTGCAGGATCTCAGATTTTTGGCCTTTCCACATAAATAACCCTGCCACGAGACACATTTCCTGCTGGGCTGGCTTCTGCCTCCTGAGTTCACAGCCAAGGTATCTGGCCACAGACAGTCCTCTTTGCAATGAACTATTATGAATAACAGGTCTTGGCAGCATTTTCAGTATTGGCTTTGCAGTGTTTGCCCTTACCTTGCAAATAGCACTGACTGAAATGCCTCTTGGTTTGTGTCATCTGGAGGACTCAAAGCAGTTTGGAAGAGATTAAACTATTTAGGGGTCAAGGAAGTCAAATGTCTGGAAAGCCAAGGAAATGAAGTCTGGCTCTTTGGTGCACTGAAGAACGCAGGGTACAAGTGCCTGAGAAACGTGCAGCTAATTCCTGCACTGCCAGCAGCTGGTTTAACCTTGTTTCCCCTGTAAAACAGGGACAGTCATAGAACGATGAGCTGCTTTGGGCTGGAAAGGACCTTAAGATCGTTCAGTTCCATCCCCTTGACTCAGGCAGGGACGTCTTGCACTAGAAGATCTGGTTTGTATCTGAGAGGTGTGTTGATGACCAGAGTCCTGCTGAGCTGCATCCTCAGAGTATTCTGGATCTTTCCCCTTCTCCCAACTTTGATTTTTGTACTGATGGCAACTAAATGTGCTCAACTTCTACCCTGTAACTCCCAGGCTATGGAGGGGAGAGCTGGAGATAACAGCCAGAGGCCAGCACAGGAGGAGAGGTAAGATAACCCCAAATGTTCGGGTGAAGACCCTGTGTGTCTGTGTCTTGGCAATGATGGGACTGAGTGTACCTGGATAAGAAACAGGAGTGTCACACCATAGAATATCTCAGACTGGAAGGGATCCATAAAGATCATCAGGTCTGTGTGCCTGAGAAGACAGGCAGAGATGTTCTGTCTGTGGCTGGAGTCCAGCAGCTGGCTGTATCCAAGGCCAGGTTGGACACAGGGGCTTGGAGCAAGCTGCTTCAGTGGAAGGGGTCCCTGCCCGTGGCAGGCGGCTGGGAATGGAGGAGCTCTAAGGTCCCTTCAACACAAACCAGCCTAGGACTCCATGATCAGTAGGCATCCCTCCTCACCTATGAACTGCCTGATGCATCCGAGGCTCAGGACCTGCGCTGAGATCCCACCTCCCTGCCTCACTTCTTGCACAAACACTGCTTGGGGATTCAAGAGACATCCCAGTTGTTGTGCTGGTTCGGAGTGCAGACAAGACTGGAAACCCAGAGCTCCCAAAGCATTTTGCTCTCTCTGGTACAACCGAAGGGCTTTTTCTCCACTTGAGATGGACGTCTCCAGTTTACATTCTGTGCATTGGTCTCATGGGCACTGCCAGGCCCTGGAGAGCACCAGCACCCTGAGACCCAGCGGGGTGACACTGAGGGGGAGAGGTAATGACAGAGGCTGGAGCAGTGTTGACAATCTCCATCTCCTCAGAGGACACAGCCTGATCTCTGCCTCTTGTGTCCGCTGTTCCTTAGGGAATTCCCAGAGGCTGGATTAGTACCCACGCTGCTGCCCATGGAGATGTGCTGCTGCAGGTGACAGCCCTACGGGTGAGACAGGTACCTGTGCTCATCCTTCCCCTCCGACCGGGAGCTTCTGCTGCAGAGCTCCTTTGTGCTGCTTTTCCCTCTCCCAGGCCACCACGTCCCATGATCAGGGCTCTTCACTGCTGCTGCCACGCTGGAAACCCTCCTGAGCCAGGCCCTGGTGTGGAACAGAACTTCTGGAAGCAAATTCTCTCTTGCCTTGGCTGTAGGCACCCGGGGCTCTGCATTTGGACACACGTCAGTGCCTGCAGGTAGGTGGCCACAGATGCTCCTGTGCATGAGTGCTTCATGTCTGAGCCACAGCTTCTCTGGGCACCCTGGGCCAGCGCCTCAGCACCCTCACAGGGAAGAGCTTCTGCCTAAGAGCTCATCTCAGTCTCCCCTCTGGCAGGTTAAAGCCATTCCCCTTGGCCTGTCCCTACAGGCCCTTGTCCAAAGCCCCTCTCCAGCTTTCCTGGAGCCCCTTTAGGCACTGGAAGGCTCCTGTCACTTCGCTGACTCTTACCTGGATCTCCAGAGCCACTTGGGATGCCCCCCTGTACCCGAGGCATTCGTGCAGCAGATGCAGACCATCACCAGGGTCCTGATTCACACCCATTTAGCTCAGGTGAGTGCTCCTGTCCTGACCAGGCTTTCCAGCCAGCAGCTGCTGCAGCAACCCCAGACCTGGGGCTGAGCTCAATGGAGGGTTCAAAGCCTACAAAACCTGATGTTCTGTTTGAAAACTTCAGATGCTGTTTCCTCAGTTGCCTCCCAAAACCTTCTTGATTCCCACCCTGAACCTCTCTCTCTGCTGCTTCCACTGCTGCCACCCTGGCCGTGTCTTGTGTTCATTTTAGCCTAAATGACCCTCTCGTGGGGCTTTGCACATGTGAAATTACTCCATGCTGTCCCTGGCATGGGAATTGTCAGCCAGGGGCCGCCCCACACTTGCTGCTCACTAAGAAGCTGCTGGTGCAGGATCATGCAGGCAAGGCAGGGGTCTGGGGTGGTCACCACTTGCCTGGTTCTGGCCACCCCGTGGGGAGAAGCAGCAGAAGCAGGAGCCCAGTCTGGGCACAAATGACTGGGCAGATGCTGCTGCCCAGCGTGCTCGGACTCCTCTCCTTTTTCCCCCAGGCTGTTCCCTGGAGTTTCTCTGTTGACTTCAAGCTTCTCCCATCAGAACAAAACCTCAGGAATTCACCTTTTCCTCTTACTGACACCCAGTTTTGCAGGTTTCTCTCATGGCTGAAGGACGGAATGAAGCCAGAGCAGCATAAGGCCTTTTCATGATCACATTTATCATTCCAGAGCACTTTCTGAGGCCACTTTTTGCTTTACAGATCTGGAGGAACTCCCTATGCTGCGCCCATTGCAGGAACCCAGCTGCTCAGGTACAAGCACTGTCTGAGGGAAGCTGGATGCTGACCTGATTCCTTCCTCTTGCAGCTCATTTCAAAGTGTCAGCTGAGCAACCAGCAAAGAAATGAGCCTTTCACAAGCAACAGACTGTGACAGCACCTTGGTTATTCCTGGTGGCACCACCTGAAATATGAACTTCTTCCCCTTATAGGCTCTTTGAGCCGTAACATCCCATTTATTCACCATTTCTGATCCATTCCCCCAGCCTCCCATGTTCTGCTGTGGTGCTCCTGTAGCATGCAAGGGACTAATGGTTTGGAATCCTGACTCGGCTCTTGCACCCATGCAGAGATCCCACATTTCCTCCCTTGGCTGTGTGCATCTCAGGGCTCATAACTGGGCTCCCTTGATTTAAGCACAAAGCCACATCCGCCTGCATGGCTCCTGATCCCCCCAACAGCAGCTCCTCCTCTTTCATCCTTGTGGGTGTCCCCCACCTTGAAGCGTTCTCCGCCTGCCTGGGCACCCTTTTCTGCTCAGCCTATATCATCGCCTTGCTAGGAAACGGAGTAGTGCTGCTGGTCATTGGGCTGGACAAGTCCCTGCGGGAGCCCATCCACTGCTTCCTGGCCATGCTGGCTGTGGTCGACGTGGTGATGGTGACCTCCATCGTGCCCAAGATGCTGAGTGTGCTCTGGCTCAGCTCCACTGAGATCGGTGGCACAGCCTGTTTTGTGCAGATGTTCCTTGTTCACTCCACCACGTCGGAGGAGTCGGGAGTGCTCCTGGCCATGGCTGTGGATCGCTACGTGGCAATTTGTCACCCCCTCAGGTACCGAGCCATCCTGAGTCACCAAACCATTGCCCGCATAGGCCTGGCTATTGTGCTCAGAGGTTTCCTTGTCATTATCCCCTTGACATGGATGGTGACCAGCCTCCCCTATTGCCATTCCCATGTGATTCCCCATTCCTATTGCGAGCACATGGCCGTGGCCAAGCTGGCGTGTGCAGACCCCAGGCCCAGCGGGCTTTACAGTGTGGCTGGGTCCTTTCTCATAGTGGGGATGGATGTGGCTTTCATTGCTGCTTCCTATGGGATGATCCTTAACACTGTCCTGGGGAAGCGATCGTGCTGGAAGGCGCTGAGCACCTGTGGGTGCCACATCTGCGTGATGCTGCTCTACTACATCCCAGGCATAGTCTCTGTATGTGCACAGCAGTTCGGCAGCACCATGTCTGTGCCTGCACAGGTTCTGTTGGCTGATCTCTACCTCACCCTCCCCACCGTGCTCAACCCCATCATTTACAGCATGAGGACCAAGCAGATCCGTGGGGCTCTGCTCAAAATGCTCTTTTCCAGGAAGGTTCAGGCCTGACACAGGATCAGTGGTTTTCCAGGAGTATCCATCCCTGCAGAGCCAGCACCAGCTTCTTTCCCAGTAAGTGCACTTGGTGAACAGAAGCAGTGAGAGGAGGAGGGAGAACCTCCATAAGCACGAGACCCTACTCTGTGATGAGAGTTATGTGGGACTGGGAGCATGAGCAAATATGAGCTCCTATTTCCCTTCCCTCTTCCCAGGTGATACAGAGAAGTGAGAGCCACCTTTGAGTTTTGAGATGTTCCTGATGCCATGAACATCATTATTTAATTGATGTGTGTGATTATTTAAATGACATTTCAGGGCCTCAGGTATAATTGTGTCAATACACAGGTTCCATTCCAAATGGGGAAATGTCTCCTGTGTTGTCTTCTTTAGTCCCTGCTGGGGAGCAATGGCAGGTCCAGCAATGGGAGACAGTCACCACTGTAGATGCGGTGGCCGCAGGGGTTCTCCTCCCTGGGCCTCTCTTCACAAAAGGCTCATCCTCACTGAGCACAGAGCAGCTTCTGCACATTCCTGGGTGAAGATGGAAACTGAGCACCCCCAAAACCAAACTCTTCAAAGCGTTCTGCCCATCTGGCAATTCACAGCAGTGGGGTGAGGAACCTGGAGCAGGGAGATGCTCAGTGGGTCTAGCTCTGTGTCGTGGTGGCCACAGCTTGAAGATGTGGAAATAAACACTGGGTCTGTTTGGAGACACTCACCAGTCCTGTGTCTGCTTGTGGTGATGAGCAAAAGTACCTGAACAGCAAAATCCAGGCTGCCTGGAGGCCTGGAGCACAGCAGGCCATGGGTCTGAGGGTCCTGAGCCCAGCCAGCTCTTGCTGCTGCCGGACCTCTGAGCCCTCCCAGAGCCAGCCAGCTGTGTCCAACCAGGATTCACAGGCTCCATCCAGGGACTGCAGGACCCAACCTTGCTGAGACTTCTCTGGTGCAATCTGGTCTATGGAAGCTGTCCCTGCCCGTGGCAGAGGTTGGAACTGAAAGAGCTTTAAGCTCCCTTCAGCACAAACCAGTCTGGGATTCTGTGATTGCCCAGATGTTGTGCCAGGGTTATGTGACAGCTCCCATTAGGATGTTTAACATAAGCCAGTGGTGAAACAGAAATGAGAATTCAGCAGAAGTGAATGGCCTCATCTCTGAGGTGCTCATGGTCCTCTACTGGAGGAGAGGAGCCACGACCTCGCTTGGATCTGAGGGTGGCAGAAGAGCAGAGGGTTGAACTGTGTCCAGTAACACAGCGAATCAGAAGGGAAGCACCCAGAGATGGCGTGTTTCCTCCCACAGCAAGGGAGTGGGACAACCCCCATCCTCCACAGACACACTCAGGGTAGAGGTCCACATGGTCACCACCCTCTCCCTTCCATCGCTGCGCTGAAAGATGCTGGTGCAGCACCATTCCTCTGCCCTGTTTCAGGTGTCAGCTTTAGGTTGGGATCAATACTGCCCTAAAATCACTGAGACCATGGATATGAAGGCAATCTGGAGGACTAGCTCCAGGCATGGACTGGGACCACGTCTACAACAGCCACCCGTGTTTGTTGGGGTGAATCCCACCTAAAATGTCATGCTTAGTCCCCATCTCTACATTAGTTTAAAAAGTAAACTCAATGAAACACCTTAAGCTTCAAAACAGGTTTGAATGTGTGATTCTGTGCTTCAAAACCATTTTTTCCTGCCTTTGTGGTGTTTATTTGCCTTTCTGCTGGACTTTTCCTGACATCTTGAGAACTGCCTTGACAGAATGTTTGTGCTACCTTGAAACCACTTTTTATTGTGGAGAAATTGCACGTTTCAGCCTTCTGCTGGTTGAAATGGGAGCCTGGTGGGGGCAAGGACAGTTCATGCTCTTTGTACTGAGAGACTGACAGCTTCTGGTTCAGCACAGCCAGAAATGAACCT
Source organism: Psittacula echo (assembly GCF_963264785.1). Lineage (NCBI taxonomy): Eukaryota > Metazoa > Chordata > Aves > Psittaciformes > Psittacidae > Psittacula > Psittacula echo. Next base: position 127,631,586 of record NC_137736.1, on the reverse strand, counting down.
GCCCATGCACTGCTCCAGGCAGAAACACAGGGGAGGTTTTTCACTGTGCTGGAGACAACTCATGCAGCTGATTCCTTCCTGACTCGGTCAGCTCCTGACACCCACCGCTTGGAAAGGAAATGAGATGAGAGAGAACTGAGCAGGGACTGAGGCTGTTGTCCTCCAACCCCCCTGCTGAGGCCATTACAGAGGGTGCCTGGAGAGGGCTCTGGGTGCTCCTGGGGATCTCCATCCAGGAGGCTCCCACTGGCATTGCCTGGGGTGATTTATGCCCCTGCACACAGGAGATGTTTCCTCTCCTCTCGGCCTGAGCATCCCCAATGGTGGCAGAGAGCAGAGAGCAAGGTGGGTGCCTCTAGGGCAGGATGGGCATGAGCCAGGGCACGGAGGCAGCTCTGGGTACCAAAGGATGGGAGGTTGGTGGGATGTCAGTGTCCACCCGGTTTGATTCCCAAGGTGAGTCAGTTGGGAAAAGGCAATTGCTGGGAAATATTTTTAAAAGTAGTTTTTTAAACTTCTGAAGTGTTTTCTCAGCTGAAACTGTAGATCCAAGGCTGCAGAGCCCTGGTTTGTAAGTATTTGTTAGGTAAAAATAGCACTTGACTTAAAAAGTTTGAACAAGAAGATCCCAACCTTTCAACCAAACCTAGACACGGCTACAGAAGAGTCAGCTTGGTTTTGTCTGTATGGATGAATCTATAACATCCAACCTGGCCTTGAACACTGCCAGGGATGGGGCAGCCACAGCTTCTCTGGGCACCCTGGGCCAGCGCCTCAGCACCCTCACAGGGAAGAGCTTCTGCCTAAGAGCTCATCTCAGTCTCCCCTCGGGCAGGTTAAAGCCATTCCCCTTGGCCTGGCCCTACAGGCCCTTGTCCCAAGCCCCTCTCCAGGTTTCCTGCAGCCCCTTTAGGCACTGGAGCTGCTCTCAGGTCTCCCCTTCAGGAGCCTTCTCTTCTCCAGGCTGCCCCAGCCCAGCTCTCTCAGCCTGGCTCCAGAGCAGAGCTGCTCCAGCCCTCGCAGCAGCTCCGTGCCCTCCTCTGGAATTGCTCCAACAGCTCCACATTCTTCTTATGCTGGAGACTTGGAGCAAGCTGCTCTTAGTGGAAGGTGTCCTTGCCCGTGACAGGGGTTGGAACTGGAGGAGCTTTAAGGTCATTTCCAGCCCAAACCGTTCCATGGCTCTGTAGTTCTATGAAGGATTCACTCTGCTGCAGTAGATAATTCCCACTGCCACTGAGGTGTCTGTGATGAGGAGGGAAGGGATGCAGGGGCTGAGGTGGGGAGAGCTCAGACTGGAAGACGTGACAAAAGAGACAAAGTGTTGTGGGAGAGTGCAGGGACCACTCCTTCAGTCAGAGGGTCCTGCATCCAGCACTAACTGTGAGGAGTGAAGATGATTTAAGCTACAAGGAAGAAAGCTGGTGGCACCACGGAGCCGGTGTGGCCTCAATGTGCAGCACTGATTTTTCATTGCAGTTCCATTTCCCAGAGTTGGGGAACTTAAAGGCAGAGGGAATTTAGACAAGGAACCTGCAGAGTCACTTAGGAGGTGTCCTGAACAAGTGCAGCTAATGGCCAAGCTCCACTACAAACATGCAGGAAAGGACAGATGTAGTCAGGGAAGGGAATGGAGCACCAGGAGTCACAGCCAAAGCACCATGGATACAGTGAAATGGGGGAGCTGGTCAGGATCTGGTGGAGTTAGAAGCTAGAGAAATCACATAAAAGCAGATGAAAGCATCTGCCTCTCTGCATGGAGAAGAGACGTCCATGCCCACCAGAGGGAAAGGCAGTCAGAGAACTCCAGTTGTAACATTGGTTGATTGGTAGCTGAGAAGGATGTTGAATAGAACAAATGTACTGCTAAGAACAGAAAGCAAATAAAGCAGCAGGTCTGGGTAGTCTGCACAAGGGAAAAGCATCTCTGAGTTGGCCAAGGAGGTCTTTGGCCTCTTCTGCCAGACTTCTGTGAGTCCTGGCATGCCGTGGTCACTGCAGACGCTTCCTCAGGCCATTACTTTAGCAAGAAGGAGCGATGATGTGATTAGCTGCAGATTGCTCTGCCTGACGTCAATGCCCAGCAGAACGCCCAAGAACTTAACAGGAGATTTGGTCAATAAAGAATTAAGGGATTGGAATCAAATTAAATTAAAGCAATCAAGGTGGATTTGCAGGAAACAGCCCCTGTCAAACAAACCTGATTTCATTTGCTGATGAGACGGAAAGTTTAGTTAATCATCACAGAGTTATCTAACAGCAACGTGTCTCCACCATGCTGCTCCGAGGTGAGGGGCTGACACAGCGCAAGGTCTGTGGAGCATCAGCAAAGGGGGTGAAGAGCTGGGTGATCAATACCCTCAAAATGAAGCTGTCAGAAGCGTCTTCACAAAAAGCCTGTGTTTCTGCAGCAGTGCTGCAGGGGCTGGCCCCAGACTAGGGGTGACTCTGTGGGACTTTCAGCAGTTGTCCCCAGATTCAGCACAAATGGTGTCTTAACTTGCCTTTCCCCAGCATCATTTATGCAGAGCAGCTTAGAGAGATGCACAGGCTTGGGCTTTCAAAGGAGTTGCCTACTGGGGGTAGGGAGCAGAGTAGGGAGCAGAGACTCTGGCAAGCAGCAGACAGAGGTTGAGAGGCTGGCGCTGGGACCCAAAGGGCCCAATTTTGGTGCATGAGGGAAATGGAAGAGGTTTTATTTTGTTCAGAATAGGTGTTGTAATCTTGGAAATGTGCAGACAGTGGGAGAGGTGAGGGGAGAGGAGAATTTGCAGTGCTCTGGGTCTTTACCAAGAATAACCCCTTGGTCATGGGAAGTACCTACCTTCACGCAATGAAGGGGCCATAAAGGGCTCTCTGTCCAAGCACAGGAGGCAGAGGAGGATGCTGTGGCTGGAAGGAGCAGACAGGCAATGTCAAATGGGAATAAAACCACATGGTTACAACCATGAGGACAAGTAGCACTGGAGGCAAAAGTGAAGAGATGGAGATTCTCATCTCTGGATGCCCACAAGCCTGCACCACTGCAGTTTCTTCCAGGAAAGCAAGTGATAGCAAATCCCATATTATTGGGCTCCAGAGAGGGAAAAATGGGTGTAAAACTCTACTGTTTGTGACAGGACACTGTTCTGCTTTCATTTGGCATTCAATCTCCATGGAGGAGGGGTAGCACCATTTTGGTTGCACCCTACTGACTGCAGCTAGCAGCTACAGGCTGTCAGTGGTGCTCTGTCCCCTTAGTGCTGGGTGACAGCTTGGAGCATCATGGCTCTGTTTGCACTTTCTCTCAGCCCAGTTTCACCATGGACATGTTGTCTCGGTGCAGCTTCTGCATTGACCCAAGGCAGCAGCAGGATGGAACTTGTCTGACCTGGACCCATATGCTCAGTCTTCATCCTGAGCAGGGCACGGGGGGGAGGATACTTGCAAGTCCCTGCAGCAAGTCCTTAAGCCCTACCATTGCACTGCTCACAAAGGGTGGGCAAAGGCCAAACAGCCTGGGGTCATTATGCCCCAATTCTGTCCACTGAGAGTGGCTGGAAGCCACAGCAGGGCAGGGCACCATGTTGCCAGCCTTTAGACAGCTCATAGAACCCCAGACTGGTTTGGGTTGAAGGGACCTTAAAGCTCCTCCAGCTCCAACCCCTGCCATGGGCAGGGACCCCTTCCACTGGAGCAGCTTGCTCCAAGCCCCTGTGTCCAACCTGGCCTTGAACACTGCCAGGGATGGGGCAGCCACAGCTTCTCTGGGCACCCTGGGCCAGCACCTCAGCACCCTCACAGGGAAGAGCTTCTGCCTTATCTCCAACCTGAACTTCCCCTGTTTCAGTCTGAACCCATCACCCCTTGTCCTGTCACTACAGTCCCTGATGAAAAGCCCTTCTCCAGCATCCTTGCAGCCCCCTTCAGACACTGGAAGCTGCTCTGAGGTCTCCACGCAGCTTCTCTTCTCCAGGCTGAGCAGCCCCAGTGTTCTCAGCCTGTCTTCATACGGGAGCTGCTCCAGCCCCTCATCAGTCTCGTGCCCTCCTCTGGACTTGCTCCAACAGCTCCATGTCCTCCTTACATTGGACATGCCAGAACTGCACATAGAACATACAGATATGCTTATGCCACAAGCTAGAGGTAAATCAGAAGGAGAAGCCAAAGGGAAGGTGGCTGCATGTGGATGGCCAGGGCTCTCCAGTGACGTGTCCCCTGGAAAGCACTGAGCACAGCATCAGTTTAAAGCCCTGTCTGTAGGTAACAGGTTCTCAAGTTTTTCCCCACATGCCTACACCAGAACTTTGTGATGCTGCAGAACTGCCCTGGGCAGCAAACCCCAACCTCTCTGTCACTGTTCCAGGGAATGCAAGTGAGGAACAAAGGCGCATCTCGCCCACCCGGGCCATGTCAAGCACCAACCAGCCCAACACCAACCATTTGCATTTTCTCCTCATGGGCATCCCTGACCTGGAAGCTCTCCACATGTGGATTTCCATCCCATTCTGCTTCACATACATCATGTCCTTGCTGGGAAATGGCATGGTCCTGCTCACTGTGGTGCTGGACAAAACCCTCCATGAGCCCATGTACTATTTCATCTCCATGTTGGCTGTCATTGACCTCATCTTCTCAACTGCCGTAGTTCCCAAAATGCTGGCTGTGTTCTGGTTGGATTCAAGGGAGATTGGTTTCGAGGCCTGCTTCATCCAGATGTTCTTCATCCACACATTCACTGCAGTGGAGTCAGGGGTGCTCCTGGCCATGTCCTTTGATCGCTATATTGCTATCTGCAACCCCTGAGGTCCAACACCATCCTGACAACCTCGAGGACCATCCAGACAGGGCTGCTGTCTCTGGCCAGGGCCGCTGGTGTCATGACACCCTTAATGTGCCTCCTCACGAGCCTACCCTACTGCCGAACCAGAGTGATCCCTCACTCCTACTGCGAGCACATGGCCATGGTGGCACTGGCCTGTGCCGACCCCGCTGTCAGCCGTCTCTACAGCATCATCGTGGCAACACTGCTGGTGGGGACAGACTCAGTCTTCATTGCCTTCTCCTACGCTATGATCCTCAGGTCTGTGGTGAGGCTGCCAGCCCAAGAGGCTCGTCTCAAGGCCCTCAGGACCTGAGGGTCCCATGTTTCCATCGTCCTGCTCTTTTACATCGGTGGCCTTCTCTCCATGTACCTGCAGATGTTGTCTTTCGGTTCAGCACCTCATGTCCAAGTCCTGGTGGCTGATTTCTATTTGACAGTCCCTCCCATGCTCAACCCCCTCATTTATGGCCTAAAGATGAAGCAGATCCAGGAAGGGATGCTCAAGCTCCTGGGGCAGTTGGTGCAATTCAGTGTGCCACAAGCTGACAAGGACAGGTCAGATCCTGAGAGGAGGAGGCATCACCAGAAAAGGATTGATCCCATCATGGAACAGGTGTGAAGTGCAGTGAATTATCCTCCAGGTCCATCTCCCTTCAGTGACTACAAAGAGAACCTAGACCAGATGACCAGTGCTGACATGGCGGTAGCTTACACTACACCAATGTCACATCATAGAATAGTTTGGGTTGAAGGGACCTTAAAGCTCCTCCAGCTCCAACCCCTGCCACAGGCAGGGACCCCTTCCACTGGAGCAGCTTGCTCCAAGCCCCTGTGTCCAACCTGGCCTTGAACACTGCCAGGGATGGGGCAGCCACAGCTTCTCTGGGCACCCTGGGCCAGCGCCTCAGCACCCTCACAGGGAAGAGCTTCTGCCTAAGAGCTCATCTCAGTCTCCCCTCGGGCAGGTTAAAGCCATTCCCCTTGGCCTGTCCCTACAGGTCCTTGTCCCAAGCCCCTCTCCAGGTTTCCTGTAGCCCCTTTAGGCACTGGAGCTGCTCTCAGGTCTCCCCTTCAGGAGCCTTCTCTTCTCCAGGCTGAACCAGCCCAGCTCTCTCAGCCTGGTTCCACAGTGTAGATAAGGATAGGGAGGTTAAAAGAGAAAAGGTAATGAAACCAATGGGCCAGTCCTGATGGGTGCTGTGCAGCTGTCCCTTTGACCAATGCACTCCTGTTTTCCCAGGTATCACTTGGAGTGATATCACTTAATGGAGTCACCGTCCCTGCAAGTGTTCACACACTGTGTAGATGAGGCCCTCAGTGCCATTGGCCAGTGGTGGCCTGGGCAGTGCCAAGGAAGCACTTGGAAGGGAGCAGTTAGAACTGGTAATCTTACAGCTCTTTCCAACCTGGTTGATCCTGTGACTCTGTCGTTCTAAGGCCAATGCAAGGAAGGAGCTGACTCAAGTTCCAGCCCTGCAGGAATCAGCTGGAAAGGAGACAACCAGGATGGGGCCATTGCTCTGTGTAGAAGCATTGCTGCTGCCTACACTGAGCTCAGAAAATCACCCAGAAATCTGAAGTGGGAGCTGTTCCCTATTCCTGACGTATCCCACGGTTCCCAGTGTCAGGAGTGATCACAGATTGCTCCAGAAAAGGGACTTACTTCATAATTCTGCAGCGGGCGGTGCAGATTTGTCACCACTTGGAGAGGGGGGAGATCTGCTCCAGAACAAGGAAAATCAAATGTTCCCTGCACAGTGTGATGCATCCGCCCAGCTTTGCTTCCTTCTCCCTTCTCCTCATCCAAACCTTTCTCAACGCTGACATAAGTCATAGGATCCCAGAATGGTTTGGTCTGAAAGGAACCATAAACATCATCCAGTTCCAACCCGCCCTGATATGCACCCACTGGAAAACTTCAAGGAATCACAGAATATCTCAAGCTGGAAGGGAAGGATCATGAGTCCAGCTCCCTGCCCCTCATAGGACAACCTGAAACTGAACCCTTATGGCTGCGAGCATTGTCCAGATGTTCCTTAAATTCTGGCAGCCCATTGTATATTGTACTTACAACATCTTGGCTATGAAGCCTGATGTTAGATGTGAGTAAAGACGTCTACCAGGAAGGTGTCCAGCACTAGAACAGAGGCAATCCCCCAGCAGAGGACCTTAGACAAGCGTCTTGCTCATCCTCCTGCAGGGCAGGAGAAAGGGGCAGGCACCTTCCCAGGCATCGACAGGGATTAGATAAACCCACAAGGAGTTCATGTGCAGAGTGAGATTGAAGCTGGGAGCGTTTTGCTGTGCTGAGGACAGAGCACAGGGCGCTTCCAGCTCGGATGAAGAACCTTCCATATCCATCCTTACAAACTCTGGTTATGTTGCTTAGCATCTCCTCAGTCAGCAAAGTGAAAGGGGGGTTATCAGCACTCAGGACCAGCACTGCTGTAGGTGCTGGTGTGGTACAAAGTGCTCCTGCCACCAGTGCCCTAGGAGGTGCTTCCTTGAACTCTGATCATGGGGACACTGAGAGAGAGAAAGACTAAGACTGAAATGTGATCCATCCCGTCTCTGCTTCCTGCTCTCTGCATCAATCATGGAATCCCAGGGTGGTTTGTGTCGGAGGGACCTTGAAGCAACTCCAGCTCCAACCCCTGCCATGGGCAGGGACCCCTGTGTCCAACCTGGCCTTGAACACTGCCAGGGATGGGGCAGCCACAGCTTCTCTGGGCACCCTGTGCCAGCGCCTCAGCACCCTCACAGGGAAGAGCTTCTGCCTAAGAGCTCATCTCAGTCTCCCCTCGGGCAGGTTAAAGCTGGGCAGTTCATAACTGGGGGAGCGGTGGGCTGGAGAGTCAAACCGGGGTCCTGGCCCAGGTCTGTGTCTGCAGAACAGTGACAGAGGGATGTGGGATGTCTCACACACATCCCCAGTGCCACCAGCCCTGCCTCCAGCCAAGAAACTGCTGCAAGATCCCCAGTGAAGCATCAACAGCTGCAAACCCACTGATTGGTCCCTGGGCAGCCAGGCCGGGGGTGGGGGGAGCAGCATCGCCAGCCATCAATCCCCTGCGGCTGTGTGCTGCAATTACCACTCAGCTTCATTAGCACTAATTGGGCTATTCCCAGGGAGGGACCTGGTGGAAAGGAAAACACAAAGTTCAGTTGCTTTTAACTTCGACTTGTTGGAAGAAAACAAGTCAGAGGCCGCGGACACCTGGAGGGATGCTCCTGCCCCATGTCCCAGCCGCACAGCCCAGAATGTCTGCCAGGGCACAGGGGTGCATGGTGCACAGCAGCGCAGTGAGGCTGATGATTGGGATCCTGCTGCAGGATCAGGCTGGTCCCTGGGGTGAGGAGTGCTCAGCTTGCTGCCAGCACAGGGATGCTCCATCACTGAACACTGCTGGAGGGTCCTGAGCCCAGGAATGGCTCTTTCCCAAGCCAGGAGCCTGCTTATCCCCCTGGGACCATGCTGAGTGCATCAGGTGTGAGTGACTCAGCCTCTGCTTTTACCACCCAGCAACACCTGCTGAGTGACTGAGCTGAACATGAGCAGCTTGTGCCCAGGCAGCCAGGAAGCCCCCAGCATCCTGGCCTGGATCAGCACCAGAGCGGCAGCAGGGCCAGGGCAGGGATTGTGCCCCTGTGCTGGGCACTGGGGAGGCCGCACCTGGAATCCTGTGTTCAGCTCTGGGCCCCTCACTGCAAGAGAGACCTTGAGGGGCTGGAGCGGGGCCAGAGAAGGGCAGCGGAGCTGGTGCAGGGCCTGGAGCCCAAGGGTGATGGGGAAGGGCTGAGGGACCTGGGGGGTTCAGTGTGGAGAAGAGAAGGCTCAGGGGGGACCTGATGGCTCCCTACAAGTGCCTGAGAGGAGGATGGAGCCAGGAGGGGCTGGGCTCTGCTCCCAAGGAACAAGGGATGGGACAAGAGGAACCGGCCTCAAGCTGCACCAGGGCAGGTTTAGATGGAGCTGAGGAACAATTCCTGCCCCAAAGGGTGCTCAGGCATTGGAACAGGCTGCCCAGGGCAGGGCTGCAGGCACCGTCCCTGCAAGGGTTCACACCCTGTGGAGATGAGGCCTCAGTGCCATGGGTTAGTGGTGGCCTTGGCAGTGCTGGGAGTGGTTGGACCTGGTGATCTTGAAGCTCTTTCCCAACCTGGTTGATTCCATGGTTCCATGGTTCTGAAATGCTGGGGGTGCCCTCACCTTTGTCCTCACTGCCATCATTTTAGGGGTGCTTGTGGCCCCTGACAGCACCTCCCAGCAAACCCTTCAGCTTGTGTCCCCCCAAACCCAAGTCCTTCTCCTTCAGGACAGCACTGCCCTGGGGACAGACCCAGATCAGTATCCCTGCAGTGCATAAACCACCCTGCACCTTGCACCCTGCACCCTGAGCCCTGCCTGCACCATGCATTTTGCACCATGCACCTTGCACCATGCACCTTGCACCCCGCACTTTGACCATGCACCATTCACCATGCAATCTGCACCCTGCGCCATGCACCATGTACCCTGCTTAACCTGGGGCTGCTGCCCTGCAGCTGCTTCAGGAGCAGGCAGGAGCAAACGGGTCTGCACTGGGATGGGGGCTCTTGCAGCCCCAAAAGCTGTGCCTGCCTCTGCACCCCCCCTGCATGAGCCTGGTGTCATCAGGCTCTGCTGAGCTGGGTCAAGGCCAGGTTCTAGCAGAAAGCAAGCGTGGAGCAGCCCAGGGTGGGTTCCTCGTCCCTTGAGCACTGACCCCATCCCAGCTGATGGACTGGGACATCCCAGCAGGTGCAGGCAGCTGCAGGGTGGCCGGGGGGCAGGACTGGAGTGGCAGTGATCAGGGAGAGAGTCTGGATCACTGAACACTCCAGTTCTGCTGCATCCACCTTGGGGCTGCAGGAAAGCTGGAGAGGGGCTTTGGACAAGGGCCTGTAGGGCCAGGCCAAGGGGAATGGCTTTAACCTGCCCGAGGGGAGACTGAGATGAGCTCTTAGGCAGAAGCTCTTCCCTGTGAGGGTGCTGAGGCGCTGGCACAGGGTGCCCAGAGAAGCTGTGGCTGCCCCATCCCTGGCAGTGTTCAAGGCCAGGTTGGACACAGGGGCTTGGAGCAAGCTGCTCCAGTGGAAGGGGTCCCTGCCCGTGGCAGGGGTTGGAGCTGGAGGAGCTTTAAGCTCCCTTCATCCCAAACCATCCATGGTTCTGTAGCGTGGGGGCATTTGCACCCAGGGTTAGGGGCAGTGAGAGGAGAGGTGCCCAAACCCTGCAGCTCTCTCCCTGTGTGCTGTGTGCCCACGGGTGCAGTTCAGGGCAGGGGCTGTGTGTGTCCGGGTGATGCTCTCACATCTCCAGCACCTCCCGGGTAAGACGTGGCCCCCCCAAGCTGTGACCACAGAGCCGGGGAGGGGAGCCCGTCCCTCTGCTGCTGCCGCGGCTCTGCGGGGCGGGAGCACGCGGATGAACCCTAGCGTTCCCAAACCTCCCTCTGCTGTGGGCAAGCAGGCACCGCGGCGGCACCGAGCGTGGCACCAAGCGTGGAGCGACGGAGGCACCTCCTGGCCAGAGGAGAGCACTGCCAGGTCCCTGCACTGCCCCATCCCTGCACTGCCCCCTCCCTGCACTGCCCCCCCTCCACTGCCCCCCCTGCACTGCCCCATCCCTGCACTGCCCCATCCCTGCACTGCCCCATCCCTGCACTGCCCCCTCCCTGCACTGCCCCCCCTGCACTGCCCCATCCCTGCACTGCCCTCCCTGCACTGCCCCATCCCTGCACTGCTCCCTCCCTGCACTGCTCCCTCCCTGCACTGCCCCATCCCTGCACTGCCCCCTCCCTGCACTGCCCCCTCCCTGCACTGCCCCCTCTGCACTGCCCCCCCCCTGCACTGCCCCCCCCGCACTGCCCCCCCTGCACTGCCCCATCCCTGCACTGCCCCCTCCCTGCACTGCCCCCTCCCTGCACTGCCCCATCCCTGCACTGCCCCCTCCCTGCACTGCCCCCTCCCTGCACTGCCCCCCCTGCACTGCCCCCTCCCCGCACTGCCCCATCCCCGCACTGCTCCCTCCCTGCACCGCCCCCTCCCTGCACTGCCCCATCCCTGCACTGCCCCATCCCTGCACTGCCCCATCCCTGCACTGCCCCCCCTGCACTGCCCCATCCCTGCACTGCCCCATCCCTGCACTGCCCCCCCTTCACTGCTCCATCCCTGCACTGCCCCCTCCCTGCACTGCCCCCTCCCTGCACTGCCCCATCCCTGCACTGTCTCCCCTGCACTGCTCCATCCCTGCACTGCCCCCCCTGCACTGCTCCATCCCTGCACTGCTCCATCCCTGCACTGCCCCCCCTGCACTGCCCCCTCGCTGCACTGCCCCCCCTGCACTGCTCCATCCCTGCACTGCCCCCCCTGCACTGCTCCATCCCTGCACTGCTCCATCCCTGCACTGCCCCCCCTGCACTGCTCCATCCCTGCACTGCCCCCCCTGCACTGCTCCATACCTGCACCGCCCCCTCCCTGCACTGCTCCCTCCCTGCACTGCTCCCTCCCTGCACTGCTCCCTCCCTGCACTGCCCCCCCTGCACTGCTCCATACCTGCACCGCCCCCTCCCTGCACTGCCCCCTCCCTGCACTGCCCCATCCCTGCACTGCCCCCCCTGCACTGCTCCATACCTGCACCGCCCCCTCCCTGCACTGCCCCCCCTGCACTGCTCCATCCCTGCACTGCCCCCCCGCACTGCTCCATCCCTGCACTGCCTCCCCTACACTGCCCCCCTTGCATTGCACCCCTGCACTGCCTCCCCTGCACTGCCCCCACCTGCACTGCCCCCACCTGCACTGCCACCACCTGCACTGTCACCTCCCTTCAGTGTTCCTGCCAGCACCACCTGCAGTTCCATTTCTCAGGGCCTGCAGAGCCCCGCAGGTCCCTGTGCTGGTTGGACACTCACAGTGGGATGTACAAGCAGGCACCTTTCCCACATTACCTGAGTCTGGACTGTGTTGAACACAAAGAACTCAAAACGTGCCCACATCGACCGGCATCTGTCATAGAACTATGGAATCAACCCGAAAGAGCTTCAAGGCCATTCAGCGCAACCGCTCCCTGCATTGCCAAGGCCATCACTGACCCGTGGCACTGAGAGCCTCGGCTATGCAGTGTGTGAACCCTTACACGGTTTGATCTCCTGGTCCTTGCAGCATCACCCTCATGTCGCTCTCTTGCCAGGGAGGGAAACCCAGCCACACATCCAGCACATCCCTGCTTCCTGATCCCAGGCCAGGTCCCTCTTACCCATTTCAAGCAGAATGAGAAGTCCAGCAGTCAGTTCGAGATCGTTTCCTGCAGCAGATGAGCAGACACTTTGTCCCCAAAGCATCTAAAAGTGCTTCTTAACCTGCCTGTGCTCAGGACAGTGACGCAAACACTGCTCAAACACTTCCCTTCTCCTTGCAGCCATCACTCAGTGAGAGGACATTTTGCTGTGCAGTGCCGTGCAGTGCAGTGCTGTGCTGTGCAGTGCTGTGCTGTGCAGTGCTCTGCAGTGCAGTGCAGCACTATGCAGTGCAGTGATGCATAGTGATGTGCAGTGCTGTGCTGTACTGTGCTGTGCAGCACTAAGCAGTGCAGTGATGCATAGTGATGTGCAGTGCTGTGCTTTACAGTGCTGTGCAGCCCTATGCAGTGCAGTGATGCGTAGTGATGTGCAGTGCTGTGCAGTACTATGCAGTGCAGTGATGCGTAGTGATGTGCAGTGCTGTGCAGTACTATGCAGTGCAGTGATGCGTAGTGATGTGCAGTGCTGTGCAGTGCTGTGCAGTACTATGCAGTGCAGTGATGCGTAGTGATGTGCAGTGCTGTGCTGTGCTGTGCAGCGCTGTGCTGTGCAGTGCTGTGCCTTGCTTTGCTTTGCTTTCCATTTATTTGCAATTACCAAGCCTTGTATTTGTTGGGTTTTTCCTCAGCCCCTGCACTGAGTCAGGAACCTTCCCTGAGGGCTTTGGCTTTTCCTTTCCAATTGAATCCATGCCACATCAGCACCCACAGAGGCTGCTCCCAACCTTCCTCTGTGTGCAGCAGCTGGGGTGAGCGTTTATAACCCTGGCCAGACCGGGATTTGATTTTGGCCCAGTCTTGCTCCTCCGTGACTCAGGCAGTGAAGGGGGAGACCAACCAGACCTGAGTGGAAATGAGGGAAACCACAGCAAGGGTGGACCCAAAGGAAAGGGGTCTCTCAGGCCAACTGACCCGGATAACCCCTGGCCATGGTGCCAGGACAGCCGGGACCACAGCCAAGCAGTGGATGCCCCCAGGACAGCTCAGAAGATGTTGACCTGACAAGGAATAAGCTCAGGAGCAAAAAGCAGGAGAGATGGTATCAGACAACAGCAACAAGGGATGCACCAGCCCCAGGGAGCTCAGCAGTGGGCATCCTGGGGCTTGTTTGAGGTGGTCATTGGCAGGCTGAGAGCTGCCAGAGGGGAGATTGAGATGAGCTCTTAGGCAGAAGCTCTTTAAGGTTCCAAGCCCTCCCACGGGCAATGACACCTTCCACAGAGCAGGTTGCTCCGAGCTCTTTCTCCACTCCCCTGGTGCGAGGATGCAGTTTGCTGTGATGACCAGAAGGTGAAAGAAGACCAAAAGGGGTGAGGAAGAGCGGTGTGTGCTGCTGGACCCCAGGGAATCCAACCAGCCTGGGACGTGCCGTCTGCTCCCCATTGGCCATCCCAGCGGTCAGCCTGCCAAAGGGCTCAGCTTTCCTGGGCCTGGGAGGAGAAAGCGCCTTTCCTCCTGCTGTGGGTGCAACTCTCTTCTCCCTGTGAGGTGACCAAGGGTCTCTGCCAACACAGAACCAGGGGCTGGAGGCAGCTCGTGCCCATGGGCTCAGGGTCCCAGAGGCAGGTTTCTGGCAAGGAAGCAGGCTGGGTTTTCCTGCAGGATTAAATGTTCCTGCACTGAAGCGTGGGCTTCGCCACGGGTGCATTTCTCCATGGTTTCTGACGGAGCATGGCAAGAGCCTCATCCTGCTCTGGGGGATGAGTGGGAGCGGTGGAGGATGCTCATGAGTCACGCGCAGAGCTCGAGGCAGTGCTATTAACTGGGAGGCTGCCGGCAACGGCTCCTGCCTCCACCTCAGCAAGGCTTTGTTGGCAACCCGGGTGTCAGTGAGAGGTCTGGAAACTGCCTCCCCCAGGTCCTTCTGATGGATCCCCACCCTCCCCGGTGCCACCTCCAGCCTCGGGCGGTCAGCAGCTTCCATCAGCCCCTGCAGCCTCTGGTAAGGGCCTCAGTCATGGAACCATGGCCTGATTTGGGGTGAAGGGGGCTTAAAGCTCCTCCAGCTCCAACCCCTGCCACGGGCAGGGACCCCTTCCACTGGAGCAGCTTGCTCCAAGCCCCTGTGTCCAACCTGGCCTTGAACACTGCCAGGGATGGGGCAGCCACAGCTTCTCTGGGCACCCTGGGCCAGCGCCTCAGCACCCTCACAGGGAACAGCTTCTGCCTAAGAGCTAAGGAAGCAGCAGGAACCTCCTCGGGGCCAGGGGGCACCCAACCGGGACAACAACCTCTGAAGGAATGAAACCAAAATAAACCCAACCAATCAAACCAGACCCCATCACCCCCACCACAGCCTGCACTGAACGGAGCCAACGCACCGGAACGACCGCGAGCAAAGGTCCTCACTGCCCAGGCCACGGCACAACCGCAGGGGGGCAGCACGCAGTGGAGAGCAGCTCCAGCGCATGCTCACACTCTTGGATGCTCCAGGATTGGTCCCACAGGACCTGCCCGAAGAGGGACTCACATCCCCGGCAGCTCGGTGCTGAGCACAGCAATCCCAGCTGCTCACCAGGACACAGGCTGCAAAGCCAGGCAGGGACCCTGCACCAGGTTCATCCTTGCTCTGGCAGCCTCAGGCTCTGCTCTTTCTCCTTCTTTTACCCTCATGTATCCAGTGGTTATTCATGGAATTGGGATGGGGAAAAACCCATGCTTCCATATGGAAGTTCCATCACTTCCCTCTGCTCTGATGTGTGGTGGGACCAACACTGTTCTGTCCCAGGTGCTGCCTGGTTCTCTCCTCACCAGCTCAGAGGCTGAACTGGACACTAGGATGCACTACAGGATGCACGGAAAACCTTTAAGGTGTCTCAGTGAAGCACCTCAGACCCCTCTGGAGTCCATCATTTCATTTGCACCAGGGTTTGCTGAGAGCCTCACAAAGATCAGGAGCAACCCAAAGAATGGACACTGCGCTGATGGCTCCGGTTTCTCCCCGGTCTCCATCAGCTACCTCAGTCCCAAAGGCTGCTACAAGCCTTCTATCATTTTATTCCTGCTAAGCCTCTGCACCTGGATGGAGCTGATGAGGAGCTGGGTGTCTCATCACCTGCACGGTGCTGCTGCACTGTGGGAGAGGCTTGTACAAGAAGCAGCAGAGAGCAGGAGAGGGCTGAGCTGCAGGATGAATATTAACCAGGTGCACAGCAGGGTTTTCTGCTTGATGCCGAGTCTGAAATCCCAGACAATGAGAGCTCCAGGGAATGAGCAACTTCATCAGGGCCTGTAGGGACAGGACAGGGCTGATGGGTTCAAACTGAAACAGGGGAAGTTCAGGTTGGATTTAAGGCAGAAGCTCTTCCCTGTGAGGGTGCTGAGGCGCTGGCCCAGGGTGCCCAGAGAAGCTGTGGCTGCCCCATCCCTGGCAGTGCTCAAGGCCAGGTTGGACACAGGGGCTTGGAGCAAGCTGCTCCAGTGGAAGGTGTCCCTGCCCGTGGCAGGGGTTGGAGCTGGAGGAGCTTTAAGATCCCTTCCACCCAAACCAGGCTGAGATTCTATGATCTTCCCCCAGCATAAAAGACTCATTTTCACTGGAGCACAAACAAGTTGTGGGCAGGGACAGGGGAGGCAGTGAGCGCATCTCTGTATTTGCCACCTGATGGCTCTCAACTGTCTACAGCAAGCTGAGCGGACACCTTCTACATGGAGGAAGTGAAACACCAAAACCTGTGATTTTTAAATGGGAAAGAGAACAAAGCCTTGCTCCAAGTCGAGCTCCTTCTCTCCCTGCTGCATTGCGGCTGCAGAGTTAAGGATCTGTTACACTTTACTGCCATAAATTAGGAACAACCAGCTCCAACACACACACAAGCAGAGAGAAAAGGAAAACAGGCTGAGCCCTTCCAGCTCAGAGCCAGAGCTGTTAAAGCATTCCCAAAGGAGCTCAAGTGATGGAGTAAAACCTGCTCTGATGGCCAGGCGAGGACTGTGCCCACCCCAGGAATAGGAGGGATTCAATGTGAAACGCAGCCAAACCCAGTGGGAATTTCCACCCCAGAGCTCACTGCTCTGGCACAGATCCTTACACACAGATCCTTAAACACATATCCTTACACACAGGTCCTTACACATGACCATGGGCAGGGCCCTGGCTGCAACTCAAAATCAGCTTAAGCCCATCCTAAATCCCGCTGTGACTCAGGGGCTCCACTCCTCAGCTGCTCCCAGCCTCCATCTCCCATCGCTTGGCTCCAGCAGTGCACATGGCACAGTCCATGGCAGTAACACTGACTCCTCCTTGGGCAGACAAGCAGGATGATGGCTACGACAGCACAGGGGCTGGAGGGGCTTTTAGATCAGCACCATCCAGCTGCAAACCCACATCCTCCAGGACTGCAAGTGATTAAATCTCAGTAACAAAGCTCTCTGGTAAGTTCCTTACCAAGGAAGTTCTACACAAGCCCAGACTTTTCTAAGTCAACAGCTCACAGCCCCCAACGCAAGGCCACAGGAAGCACCAATCCCGTCCTTGATGCAGGACAAGCTCAGCATGTTAGAGGTGTTGCTGCTACGGATGGACAGCAGAACATGTACAGAAATCAGCATGGAGGTGGCAGGTCTTGGTCTTAACGCTCACCCAGACATGATCACAGAACCCAGCCTGGTTTGGGATGAAGGGATATTAAAGCTCCTCCAGCTCCAACCCCCTGCCCCGGGCAGGGACCCCTTCCACTGGAGCAGCTTGCTCCAAGACCCTGTGTCCAACCTGCCCTTGAACACTGCCAGGGATGGGGCAGCCACAGCTGCTCTGGGCACCCTGGGCCAGCGCCTCAGCACCCTCACAGGGAAGAGCTTCTGCCTAAGAGCTCATCTCAGTCTCCCCTCTCCCAGGTTAAAGCCATTCCCCTTGTCCTATCACTACAGGCCCTGATGAAGATGCTTTGAAACAAGATGTGAGGGCTGACGCCTGTCCTCTAGCAGATTCACAGGTCTGTCCTGTGAACACCCCAACCTCCTCTGCACATTCCCAAAACTACTTCATCCCTTTGTGTCTACCTTAGGCCCAAATCTTCAAAACACAGAATGTAACAGACACCCAACTGAGTTAAGCACAGCTGCCTCAGCAAACACCAAAAAGGGTGCTCCCATGCCTCCCTTTATGCCAGAGCCTTCAGCCTCACCTCACACACAGGAACCTTCAGCCAGGGCTCTGGCAGAGCTGTGCAGGAGGCTCAGGGCTCACAACCAAGGCCGCAGCCTCCAGCTGCTCCAGTTCAGTTTCAATCTCAGAAAAGCCTCCCCAGAATACCTGCTCATTCCTTCCACATTCCACACTTTATTGGCTTTGGCTGGGTTAAAGGGCTGGTTTGTGCTACATGAATTCAATAAATATTGTAGAACTGATGCTGGAGCCCCATCAGAGCAGCTGGGGGGAGTATACAGACAAGTAAAAATGTATTAGCTTTCAAAGATCAAATAACCAGCTGGGGGGGAAATGCAGCTCTGGCGGAAGGAAAGGATGGTGTGTGCACTTCAGAGGATTTCTGGCCAAGGCCAGAGCGAAGCCCATTACCAGAAATCTGACTGATAATGGTTTAATACAGAATGTAATGTGCTGCAGCAGCTCTGCCATTTCCTGGCCAGAACTGAAAGGGAATATTTCCCAAGTGCAACTCTGGAGAAGATGCACCTATCACCAGCCTGCTCCTTTGGAAAGCTTGCTGGAGAGAGAAGAGGTGGGAACAAGGGGTAGGAAATGGTGGGAGAAGGTCTCACTGGCAGATGTGCACACACTCCAGCTCCTCAAGCTTAACACCAGTCGCTGCTTGGCTGTGACACACAGCACACAGTGAGTGCACAGCACACTTGGCCTGGGGATGCTTTCCTGCTGCCCCCAGCAAACGAAAGCACAGTGAGGTCTGCTTCTTTCTCTGAAGCCATCAGTAACAGTCTTGAGCAAATGAATGTCTGAAGTCCCCAGGACAGGTCTCTAAGGTAGATGGCATTAGCACTTGCCCTGCCTCCAGGATTCAATGTAACACCATGAAAGAGCACTTCTGTTTCCCAGCTACTAAAGCAATATAAAAACTTCTCATGCACCCTTATCCATCCCCAGTGGAGGGGAAGCTATAACACACTACTGTGACACCCCCTCCTGCCACAGCTCCAGCAAGCCTCCACATCCTGACGTGTAATCAGATGTTTCTATCCAAGACGGGCTCCAGGTGGAATGGCTTTGCTGGCACTGCAGGGTGGATCCATTAGGAGCCACACATGAGACACTCATCCCGGTTCTCCAGGGAGCACACCATGGCTGCTTTATTCCTCTCCTTCTCTTCCTCTTCCCTGGAAATCTTCTCCCGCTCTCGGAGCTTCTCTTTGTTGAGGGTGAACTGGATGGGGTTAGCAGCTGGTTTTGTCCTCAGGTAGTACATGCCCGTCTTCAGGCCCTGCAGAGTAAAACCAGAGTCTCAGAGCTGGAGGTGAGGCAAGTAACAGCCAAACTGAGCTGCTGAGGGCAGCCTTCCTCAGCCCTGCCACTGCACCAGCCTCACAGTCATGTCTAGCACCAGCCAGGATTGCCAGGAGCAATGCTAAGAGCACCAACAGCTTCACTGCTCTAGAGATACTCCACTGGTAACACCACATTCTAGGAAGGAAGCAGCCATTCACCCTTCTGAGAATCAGCCAGAGCAACCTTTCCTGACAGAACTGATCAGACCCATGTGCTCTCGACTCTGGACAAGGCTCCCCCTACCAGCCCAGGTACCTGCTTCCAGCCATAGAAGTGCATACTGGTGAGCTTGCCGTAGTTGGGCTCTGCAATGTGGATGTTGAGGGACTGGCTCTGATCGATGAAAGCTCCTCTGTCCGCTGCCATCTTGAGGATAGTTTTCTGGGAGATCTCCCACACGGTCTTGTAGAGCTGCTTCAGGTCATCCGGAATCTCAGGAATGTTCTAAAAGGAGCAGGAAGTTTTCCAATGCCCAGATGTTCTTATTTATAAAATCAAGTTCATAGATTCACAGAACTTCTGCCCAAGAGCTCATCTCAATCTCCCCTCTGGCAGGTTAAAGCCATTCCCCTTGGCCTGTCCCTACAGGCCCTTGTCCGAAGCCCCTCTCCAGGTTTCTTGTCAGCCCCCTTGATGTATTGAAATTCTGAGACTTCAGTAACCCTGACCAGAATAAGGCTTTTCAACTTCAGCACTGAATCCGAGCATCCTGTACCTGAAAGCACCAAGCTTACAGAAACCTTGCTCCCTGCAACAGAACAGCTTCTTCTGAGGAACTGAAGAGAAAAAGCTGTTTGCAAACAGACCATCTGCCCTAAATAGTTGTGAGGTCTCACAAAAAGCAATCCAGACCAAAACTCCATGACCAGTGGTACGCACTTTGTCAGCTTGACTCCAAGCACAACAGGCACAGCAGCATTTCAAACTCCACAGTATAAACCATTCTTCCTACACAGACTCTTCTGAATCTCAAACTCAACTCCTGTCTCAAGCCTACTTCCTGCTGTGAAATTTCCCCCTTATCAGCTTTATGGTAATGGGAATCCAAACATTTGCAGAATCAGTCTGCAGTGGAGCAGCCCAACTCTGTGTTTCCAGCAGTATTTAGTGGTACATTTCCACTGGGCTTCTCTGTTACAGAGCAGGCTCCAGCAAGAGCAAACTATCACTGAGATCAGACACATCCCCTCTTACCTTGCACAGCTTTTCACCCCAGCCTGCCTGAGTCACTCAAATACAGCACACCCCAAAAGCACAATGTGGCAGAACAGCCCCAGCACTTCACAGACGCACAGGAACCCCTGAGCCTCCTCCTGGCCTCTCACACTTACCTGGATAGAGCCGTTGTGGGCAATGATTTGGTTCTTCATCTCCTCGTTCCACAGGACCCTCTCTGTGAGATCCTTCAGCAAGTGTGGATTCACAATCTGGAATGGGCAAAGGCAAAGAAGGAAAGCACTGCACGTGCTGCTAAGCTCTAGGCTTGCCTTATGGCACAGAGACGGCTTCCAAGAGGAGGCAAATCCACCCCAATGTGCATAGGTTTTTAAATGGTTAAACATGTACTGACAAACTCTCTCTTCAGTCAGCACTGAGCTGTGCACACAGACACCCCACAAGGGATAAGATTAAGACAACAGCGTGACAAACGTGAGATGCTGCTGGCCACTGCAGGCAACGCAAGCCTGTTTGCAAGGCCTGGCTGACAACAACTAGCAGGACAGTACCAGGAGAAGTTCCTGGACCTCACAAATAAGAAAGGGGAGTGTATGGAACTCCCCTGCATGAGGAATGCCAAAAGATGGGAAATGGAGAGATCCGGGTTTAACAAAGCCACTGACTACAACCTGAATTACTGAGTAAAGGTGTAAACAATCAGTAAGACTGGGGTCAGAAGGGGAAAGAATAAAACAGAATCATAGAATCAACCAGGTTGGAAAAGACCTTTAAGCTCATCCAGTGCAACCGCTCCCCAGCACTGCCAAGGCCACCACTAACCCATGGCACTGAGGGCCTCATCTCCACGGTGTGTGAACACTTCCAGGGATGGTGACTGCAGCCCTGCCCTGGGCAGCCTGTTCCAATGCCTGAGCACGCTCTGGGGCAGGAATTGTTCCTCATCTCCAGTCTAAACCTCCCTGGCACAGCTTGAGGCTGTTTCTTCTTGTTCTATCCCTTGGGAGAAGAGACCAGCCACTTTCTGGCTCCATCCTCCTGTCAGATAGTTGTGGAGAGCTATATCGTCTCAGTTACTATTCCCATAGCACACACATGCCTTCAGTAACATCACTTTTCATCATCCCCTGAGCAATTATTCCAGCAGGCCATCTCGAAGACTCATAAAGGTTTTATGCAGACAAAAGCAGCAGCACTTCTGTAGAATTCTGCACATTCCACCATGCCTGTTGAATATGCACAAGTGCACTGCTAGCACATAGAACACAGCATATAGAACAATATACATATTCCCCTTGGTGCTTTTGGCCTTTTGACACAGACATCTGACGAACTGAGTTACCAAGTGTGTGGTCTCCACCTTGTCTTTCCTAGCAGTGAAAGCCATAAAAGACATGAAAACAGAAAAGCTCTTTTGCTTTCTTACCTGGAACTCTCCTGAGAGGACTCTGCGGGTGTAGATGTTACTGGTGTAGGGCTCAATGGATTCGTTGTTGCCCAGGATCTGAGCAGTAGAAGCAGTTGGCATTGGAGAAAGGAGAAGGCTGTTCCTGACACCATACCTAGTAACAACAGACAAGGCTTAGAAAGCTTCAACCAAGTGAGATAAGACAGAAGAGATCCAAGACAAGCATAGTTTAAAAACTGCCTGCAAAGAGCTAAAAGGGCCTTGCATTAAGGTACAAGGAACACTCAGCTCACACTCAGAAATCAACAACTCCTCAGGGTACCCTACGAACCTCAGCTTACCTGCAGGAAAAAAGTGAAGCTCCACTAAACGTGTAATGTGGGTCAACATGGAAGCAGAACTAAAGTCTCTGCTATTTTCATCTGTAACTGTGGAATACTAGAATGGCTTGGGTTGAAGGGACCTTAAAGCTCATCCAGTTCCAGCCCCGCCACGGGCAGGGACCCCTTCCACTGGAGCAGCTTGCTCCAAGCCCCTGTGTCCAACCTGGCCTTGAACACTGCCAGGGATGGGGCAGCCACAGCTTCTCTGGGCACCCTGGGCCAGCGCCTCAGCACCCTCACAGGGAAGAGCTTCTGCCTATGAGCTCATCTCAGTCTCCCCTCGGGCAGGTTAAAGCCATTCCCCTTGGCCTGTCCCTACAGGCCCTTGTCCAAAGCCCCTCTCCAGGTTCCCTGCAGCCCCTTTAGGCACTGGAGCTGCTCTCAGGTCTCCCCTTAAGGAGCCTTCTCTTCTCCAGGCTGACCCAGCCCAGCTCTCTCAGCCTGGCTCCAGAGCAGAGCTGCTCCAGCCCTCACAGCATCTCTGTGGCCTCCTCTGGACTCACCACAGGGCTTTCCCAAATTATTTAGTCATGAGAAAGGGTGTAGAGAAAAACCCCCAATCTGTCAGACACTCCATAAGCCCACAGCACTCAGGGAAACCAAACCAAGCAGCTCATGAAGAGCCTGAGATCTGTCCAGAGAAGACAACAGACATTTACTAAAGCTAAAACTCAGATCCACACAAATTGAAGAAATTCATTACAGGCACTTCAGGCTTTAACAATCCCTGCCTTCAGGATGTTCAAGGCTCAGCTCCCACTCAGCAGGAGCCCAGCTGACACTGTCTCACTCCACTACATTTAATAGGAACACCAACCATTCCACTGATGTACTCAAGGTGAAATAAGAGCTCAGCTAAATCAGAGTCTCGGGATAAGCTCTCCCTCTTGCAAAGACAAAAATAAATGAAAGCCATCCACAAAACAGCTCTGAAGAAACTGGGGCAGGGGGAAACACCCAGAACCATTTTTGCACTTGCACCCTATCAGGCAGAACATAGTGAAAGTATTTTACATCCAACACATGTGCAGGGCTACTCACTTGGCAATCTTCTCCTTTAAAGCCTTCCAGTCCCAAAGATCTGAGGGGGTAACATTCCACATGTCATACTGAAGAATCTGAAGAACACAGGGGTAGTTCAGATTAGACAAGGCACTGTCTTCTCCATGCTTTTTAACACACTGCAAACTGACCTGTGATTCCTATTAACTATTCCCCTCAATTCAGCTCCTGTATCAGAATCTCACACTCTATTTTAACCGCACTGAAGGGACAGCAGCACAGGCTGAGTCTTGTTTTAATTTTACTGCTCTCTCCACTTCAGTTTAAGTTTTAAGTTCTGCATTTCATACCGCACTTCAGAATGATGGAGGAAATGATGGAGGAAAACTCAAGCACCATTTGTAGTTGCAGTATTGTCAGCTAAAGAGCTCCAATTATACATCTCTTCCTGTGCTAAAAGACTATGCACAGTCACGTTTGCGTTCCATAGCTTTGGCTCTGACACAGTACACATTCTGGTACTTACTCCTTTGCTGACAGGAGAACCCTCATATGTTTCATAGGGTCCCTGCTCCTTGGCAAGCTCACAGCTGGCTTCCAAAGCACCATAATAGATAGTCTCAAAGATCTGCTGGTTCAAGCGCTGGGCCTCAGGACTCTCAAAGGGGAACCTCATCAGGATGAAGGCATCTGCCAGGCCCTGCACCCCGATGCCGATAGGACGGTGGCGCCTGTTGGAGCGCTCCGCCTGCATGGCATTAGCAAAGAGAACATTACCTTCAGCACAGAAAGAGAGGCACAGGATGGGTAGACAAGGTTGGAAAGGACCTCTCAGAGGAACTGTCATCCACTGCCTTAAGTTTCATGGGCCTTTTGTTCTGCTGCAACAACCCCCGTTTCAATTCTGCCCAGTCCCCACTGTCTGCTGGGGCATGAGTGAGGACCCAGACTCAGTCTGTTAGAACTGCTCAATCTGACAGAAGGAGCAGTGATTCAGAAGTGGACACCAAGCACACTCTGAAATACAGCCCCGTGAAGACATTTTAAGTCATGCATTCAAACTGCATGTGCTAGAAAAACCTGATCCTTCAGCAGGTTTGGCTTCATACTTTGAGTGTTTGGTTATTTCCTCCTCCAACAGCCAGCCCTTGCTTGACTCCCTATGTTCTGCAATGCCACAAACCCTGCTCTCATTCCTCTTCAGCAATACCAAACACTCTCCCCACTTTCCTTCCCAGGAATCAGTCTATGCACCCCCCAAAAAATGGATAAAACCAACGAGGCTGAGTTACACATTCCTGGGACCCTTCCAGAATACTCCTCTCTGTTCCATTTCCTGCTCTATTCCTTGTGCTGTCCTGTGCTTCAAGGAAATCATCACACATGAAAAAATTCCAGCTGCAGAACCATCTCAAGGAGAAGGGTTTTCTGTAACTACTTCACTAAGGACTTGTCGGGGTTGAAGCTTAAGGCAGCACTAACAATGGGTCATGTCTTTAATCAGGTTGTTAATGGAACTCCCAACTATTTCCTAAAACAGGTTTACAAAATCCCTCCCTTATTTCTTCTGCCCAAGAGTCAACATGAGCCCAACATGACTTAGCTGTGTGTGTCTGCAGCCCAGAAACCAGCCATGTCCTGGGCTGCACCCCCAGAGCATGAGCAGCAGGTCAGAGAGAGGATTCTCCCCCTCTGCTGCATTCTGGGAGACCCTGACTGCAGTCCTGATCCAGCTGTGAGGCAACAGCACAAGAGGGACATGGAGCTGTTGGAGCAAGTCCAGAGGAGCTCCCTTCCAACCCAACCCAAACCGTTCCAGACTGATTGGGGTTGCTCCAGAACAAGAAGCCCTGTCCCCAGGTCCCCAGCACACTCCAGCCCTGCAGCAGCTCAGTGCTCACCTCTGGCACGGGGTAGTAATTGATATCAATGATTTTGTTCAGGTTTCGGACAATCACTTTGGTGACTTCAGCGAGCTTCTTGAAATCATAGGTGTGCTCAGGAGTGACGTACATGTTCAGGGCTATGGAGGCCAAGTTACAAACTGCAACCTGTGGAGAAGACACAGTGAAAACAGGCACCCCGGACAAAACCCCATGCAAAACCCACACTATCCTCCTTCCAGAGCATGCTCTCTATCCGAAATACATGGAAACAAAGAAGCAAGCAGCCTGCAAGGCTGGGAAATGCACTCCTCACTTCTCTGCTATCTTCTGAATTGTAAAAAGGGTAACAACAACTCAGAACTGTTTAGTTAGTTATCACCATAAAAATTCAGTCCTCTGGCCTGGTCAATCCTATTGCCTGCAAACCATCCTCACACAAACTAAGCCTAAGCATTTCTTGTCTTACAGAATCAACAGGATTTCAATGAAGTCCAGACTGTTTTAGGGTACTTTCTTGGCCATTTTTTAACACCAACATTCATTCCAGCCTCAGGAGAATTGGAAGGGAAGTGGTTTAGTCACCATGCCTGGAAGTATTTAGAAGTCATGAAGATCTGGCTTTTAGGAATATGGTTTAGTGGTAGCCTTGACAGTGTTAACAGTTGGATTTGATGACCTTAAAGGTCTTTTCCAACCTAAATGCTTTCATGATTCTATGAAAGAAGTCAGCTAAGATTTCTCCTGCAGATGCAAGCAAGATAGATCTCCACCTCTTCTAGGCTCTTCAGGACTTTATGAACATGCCAAGGAGTGTGAGCTAGAGATCTGTCAGCGGCTCAGGCAGTAGAAGCTTGTGGCTCAGGTAGCTTGTGGCTAAGACAGGTAGCTTGTGGCTAAGATACTTGCAGTTACAACAGCCTCAAGAGCTTCACTGCACTAGAGATTCCCTGTTCTATGTCCCATCTTCCCCTTTGTTAGCAATGCTGGGGCCCATACACAGCATATCAGTGAAGCATCAAGATTAGGGTAGGGCACAGGGAGCTCAAGGAGAATTGCTACTGCAGTGTAAGTCTGGGACTAAGAGAGCCCTGGTTTTACTAAATCATTAGCCGAGGAGATGCTTACATTAGCCACCAGCAAGCCACAGAGCTCACTTCTCCCTCAAGCTCTCAGAGGTTTTCATGATGGGATCTCTTGTTTTATACCAAATCCTCCATGGGAGTTCGAAGGGAGCAGAAACCCACTCAGAGGCAGTGGAGGAGTTGCAAGTACTCAAGACAAAGCATCCCCAGAATTTGCTACCTGTTCCCTTCCCCAGCCAAGTCAGACTTACTCTAGAAAGCTAAAACAGCAGCAGTCACAGCTTTCCTAAACACAAGTTGCTGTTCTCCACCTACCTCCTCTTTGCTGGTATACTCCACGATTTCTGTACACAGGTTGCTGCATTTGATGGTGCCCAGGTTCTGCTGGTTACTCTTCCTGTTGCAGGAGTCCTTGTAGAGCATGTAGGGTGTGCCAGTCTCAGTCTGCGACTCAATGATGGCGTACCAGAGCTGCTGGGCCTTCACCACTCTGCGCACACGGCCCTGCTTCTCATAGCTGCAACAGAACCATGGAACCATGGAATCAACCGGGCTGGAAAAGAGCTTCAAGATCACCAACTTCAACTCTTACCCCAAGGCCACCACTGCCCCATGGCACTGAGGCTTCATCTCCACGGGCTGTGAACCCTTGCAGGGACGGTGCCTGCAGCCCTGCCCTGGGCAGCCTGTTCCAATGCCTGAGCACCCTTTGGGGCAGGAATTGTTCCTCAGCTCCATCTAAACCTCCCTGGGTGCAGCTTGAGGCCATTTCCTCTTGTCCCATCCCTTGTTCCTTGGCAGCAGAGACCAGTCATAAAATCACAGAATCACAGAACAGTTAGAGTTGGAAAGGACCTTAAGATCATCTAGTTCCAAACCCCCTGCCATGGGCAGGGACACCTCATGCTAAATCATGTCACCCAAGGCTCTGTCCAAACCAGCCTTAGACACTGCCAGGGATGGAGCATTCACAGCTTCTTTGGGCAACCCATTCCAGTGCCTCAGCACCCTAACAGTAAAGAACTTCTTCCTTATATCTAATCTAAACTTCCCCTGTTTAAGTTTGAACGTATTACCCCTTGTCCTATCCCTACAGTCCCTGATGAAGAGTCCCTCCCCAGCATCACCTCCTGGCTCCATCCTTGTTTCAATTAGTTGTAGGGCACACGCTGCTTAATAATTCTCAGGCTCTCCAAAACAGGAGTGAAAGACAATCACCAACTCAACATCAGGTTCTCAAGCAGGCAAGACCCCATTCACTTGTGAACTAGCCAGGAGTGGTAACAGCAGGGTAGCAAGACTGTCCTTGCCTAAAGGGAACAAATCTTTCATTACAACTAGATCAAAGCAAAGCTATTGATTGCTCTAAATGGGGAGTGCTTCAGAATTTCCTTCTAAGAAGCTAAAACAATCATTCGCACACAGTTCTACCTTGAGCAGGTCCCAGTTTGGAGCAAATAGCGAGCAGACATTCCCCATCTTTGTCCATTTATCAATCTGATAACAGAACTCACTGACAAAACACCACAAACTCATGCTTTGGCTCCCCGATACCACACACACCAAGGGCAGCTTTTTGAAAGGGTGGCCACTGCTTCAAAGTCTATTCATGCTTCTTACCTCTCATACAGCTTCTCAAATTCCTCTCCCCAAACTTCATCTAGGCCAGGACACTCATTTGGACACATTAAGGACCAGTCCTGTAAGAAGGAAGAACAGTCAGAGAAAGTCTTCATGCATCCTGTTTATCAAAAGCACTGAACTTCATCAGCAGACCCTGCTGCAAAGAGGAACATGCCAACTTCCCATCCCAAAAAACTGGAACCAACTCTACCAGCAGACATGTGGAAGGGACTTATCAGATGAGTCAGTGTATTTAAAAAGTCATTATACGGATATTGATGACCAAACTGCACTTTCAGTCCTGAAATGTCTGGTTCTCGAGATACAACCCATTGTAAAGTAAGCACAAGCAGTCACATGAAGCCTGAGAAGATCTGAAGCTTTAATGAATGTACAGAGTAAATTCAGTGTAATAGTGTAACAACACAAGTCATGGGCTGGAAGATCAGGCACTGAAGCAAAGCATCCCACTGGAGCTCTCCAACTCCACTCTCTACCTGCACAGCCTAGCTCTTAAATAATGTGAAGCAGCTCTTTTGGGCAGTTCCTCTGCTGTTAGGAAGATGGAGCTGCAGCCCTGCATGAAGCCCATCCCAAGGCTGGTCCCGTTTCTCCAGTAACAGACCTATTCTGCACCAACAAAGCTTCTTACCTGGTTGGTTTCAACTCGCTTCATGAAGAGATCAGGAATCCAAAGCGCAAAGAAAAGGTCTCTGGCTCGTTGCTCTTCTTTCCCAGTGTTCTTCTTCAAGTCCAGAAACTCAAAGATGTCCAAATGCCAGGGCTCCAGGTAGATGGCAAAAGCCCCAGGCCTCTGAGAGGTAAAATGTGATCAAAATCAGGACAAATTGCCTTGAAGATAAAATCTCCTGCACTGCTCCTGAGTGCACCCAACAGCCTGAACTAACTGGAGCTTTATAGTGTCAATAACGCCATTTCAAGATGCTTTTTTGCCCCATAGGTGCTCTCACTACTGGAACTGGGCCATGTCACCAGTTCCAGACTCTCAATAAAAGTGATTTAGTATCACAACTGTATTCCCTCTGTGTAAACGGGAGCTCGAAAATCACAGATTTACTGTGTCATGCCTCCACTGACCTCTGGACTATGTGGAGATAAAGCATCAAGAAGCTTCCTACAGTCCTGTGCCTTAATTCACTATAGGGTGTTCAAGGAGTGACTAATACCCAGCGCAAGAGGCTGCTCTAACATGTGCCCATCATGCAGCAAGAGACAGACCTGCATGACAAAATGCATAGTGAAAGGGGAATACTAAATTATGAAGGGGCGAAATACCCTCTTTTGATGTGTCATCTACAACCACTTCACCAGCGCACTGATGTTACTGGGTCAATCTTTCACAGATGAGGATCTCTGACCCAAGGCTCCCTTCTTGACCCTGATGTAATGACAGTACCTTGTTTCCTCCTTGATCCACGTAGCGAGCAGTGTTGTTGTAGACCCTCAGCATTGGAACAAGCCCATTAGAATTCCCATTTGTCTGCAGAGGCACAGGAAAACCATCAATACTGAAAAGCATCTACCTGAAAAGATGGGCCTGCATTTCCTTGCTGACTCTCAGCAGTCTGCAAAGCTCCTACACTGAAAGCCAGGAACACACCACCCCAATCAGTTACTTGGTAGTCCCTTCCCTTGCCTGTTTTTAAAGAGATGAAACTGGATATATTTGCTACTGGTCTTAAGAGTTAATCAAATGTAGCTCCTAAGTTCTTTCCTCTGCATTAGGTAATGTAAAGCCATGCAGAGATTACATACACTGTAACAGAAACACCAAACACATATCCACAGATCAAAACCACAGAAGAGTTTGGGCTGAAGGGAACTTAAAGCTCCTCCAGTTCCAATCACCTGCCACAGGCAGGGACACCTTCCACTAGAGCAGGCTGCTCCAAGCCCCCCCAGGCCTTGAACGCTGCAGGGATGGGGCAGCCACAGCTTCACTGATGATCTCGAGCACTCAGACATACAAAAAGGTAAAGGGCTAACGCATGAGTCTCTGAGCACACTCCCAGGTTGCTAGTATGTAAGAAAGTGGAAATTGTCTGATCAAACAGTGGACTAAGACCCTCTTTTTGGAAGGACTTCTGTTAGGCAGCCAGAACACCACAGAAATCCAACCTTTTTGCCTTAGAACATACCAAAAAGAGAAGACTAACTGCTGTGTTCAACTGAGTCCGTAGAAGCTGCATTAATTTGGTAACTGAACTGCAGACATGTAATGAAAGCAGAAGGTTAACCTCCGCTGGGAGCACCATCGGCACACCTACCCCAGCAATATAGCTGCCTGTGGCTCGGATACAGCTCACAGCGAGGCCAATCCCACCAGCAGACTTTGAGATCAGTGCACACTGCTTCAGAGTGTCGTAGATCCCCTCAATGCTGTCATCCTTCATGCACAGCAGGAAACAACTGATAAAAACAAACAGCTTTAGCATACAAAGGTTAAACCAGAAAGAAGTCAAGAAGTAGTTCATGAGGGCTGCAGAAAACCAAGGGTGAACACTGATTCTTTATCATGCTACACAAAGCAAACAGATGAAGCAAAACTACAGCCTGCAAAGTGGAATAAAGAACAGGTTTAGATAACATCCTGAGCAATAGTTGTAATACTGGTATCTGTTATCAAAGCAAAACAGTTTTAAATCGTATCAGTTACGCTTGCTACTCTTAGCATGTATTACAAAACAATTACCAGGATTCATTTGGTCATCTACAAAACACTAAGCATGTAAGTAACTTTTAAATGGAAACATTTCCATTAGCTTTAGAAGCTTAGAGAAACCTGTGTGGTTTTCCCCAAAGACAACACTAAATATCAGATTAAATTTGACAGCAGCTTCTCAAACCTTCATTAATCAACCACAGAAGCACAGCTGCTATTTGTGAAAGCATTTCATCGACCAGACCCAATCTGCAGAACTTTCTCTTCACCCTGTTATGCATGAAGCAAACCTGGAAGCCCATGGTACCTGGAAAGCTGGGGCCGGTTGGTGCCTGCATTGAACAGCGTGGGGGAAGCATGAGTAAACCACCTCTCAGAAAGCAGGTTGTACGTTTCTATTGCAGCCTCTATGTCATTCTTGTGGATCCCCACTGACACCCTCATCAGCATGTGTTGAGGACGCTCAGCAACTAAAGACAAAGGAGAAAAAACAATGTCAGTGTGATATTTACTATTAGTACAGACGTGGAGGTTGTAGCAATAAGCTACAAACAGTGTGCAATGGGCCACTTGAGAGCCGTGGCTTTCATAGAACCAGAGTAATTCAGGTTGGAAGGAACTTCAGGAGGTCTCCAGTTCAAGCTCCTGCTCAAAGAAGAGTCAGCTGAGAGAATCAGAGCAGTTTGCTTAGGACTTGATCCAGTCAGGTTCTGAAGAACTCCAAAGATGGGGACTGGGTAACCCCTCTCAACAACCTGCACCAACACTCATGGGAGCAGAAACAAAGTCCACCTGTATTAACAGTCAGAATCCAATCAAATGCCCAATCCAGCATCCAATTGCTCTCCAGGTTTATTATGTTAAGCTGACAGAGGGGAGATTTAGACTAGATATTCGGAGAGAATTCTTCCCTGTGAGGGTGGTGAGGCCCTGGCACAGGGTGCCAGTAAGTGATCCCTGGCAGTGTACAAAGCCAGGTTGGACAGGGCTTGGAGCAACCTGCTCTAGTGGAAGGTGTCCCTGTCCATGGGATTCTATGATGTTACAATTATCCTCTCACTCTCCTGGTGTCCCTTTCACACTAGGGCCTGCAATAGCTGGTGCTGACAGCACAGTAGCTTATTCAACTTCAAATTTGTTATGAAGTGCTTAGTATTATGGAACACGTTATCAGATGGACAGGAACTCCTTCATCTTCTAAATCCTTGGTTATAGGCAGCTTCCAAAGCACCAGGGTCCTTAATACAGAAAGTGAAGCACAGTGGTCCAGGTCACATTTGGAACACCCAAACGCGCCTCAGTGCTGCTCTTTATCGATCAGCTGCTCTTCATGCAAGCACAGCACTGCCGTCAAACCCCACCAGAGTCCTGGCCTAAGAAAAGAAGTTGCACATGTCCAGAGAACACCCACTATAAATATCTGGCTGCTTTTTAAAGCAGAGTTTCCACTGGAATGCTTTATGGAAACCTCCAAGGTTTCCTTTTTATCCTCTCAAACCCTGCTCTGAGCTGTGGTCTTGACTTTTAAATAACAAAATCCCATTGGAAGGGACCTCAAGGATCATCAGGACCAAGCTTTCTAGTCAAAGCATGACCTAGACTACATGGCCCAGCACCCTGTCCAGCCAAGAAGAGATGAAGCAAGAAGAGCACCCTGTCCAGCCAAGGCAGAGAAGAGATTCAGAGTAGCCCTGCAGAGAAGGACTTGGGGGTGTTGGTTGATGAGAAACTTAACACGAGCTGGCTGCAGCGTGCGCTCGCAGCCCAGAAAGCCAAACATATCCTGGGCTGCATCAAAAGGAACATGACCAGCAGGTCGAAGGAGGTGATCCTGCTCCTCTGCTCTGCTCTTGTGAGACCTCACTTGCAGTATTGTGTGCAGTTCTGGTGTCCTCAGAATAAAAAAGACATGGAGCTGTTGGAACAAGTCCAGAGGAGGCCATGAGGATGATCAGGGGACCAGAGCACCTCCTGTATGAAGACAGGCTGAGAAAGTTGGGGTTGCTCAGCCTGGAAAAGAGAAGCTGCGTGGAGACCTCAGAGCAGCTTCCAGTGTCTGAAGGGGGCTACAAGGATGCTGGGGATGGACTCTTCATCAGGGACTGTAGTGACAGGACAAGGGGTAACGGGTTCAAACTGAAACAGGGGAAGTTTAGATTGGATCTAAGGAAGAAATTCTTTACTGTGAGGGTGCTGAGGCACTGGAATGGGTTGCCCAGGGAGGTTGTGAATGCTCCATCCCTGATGGTGTTCAAGGCCAGGCTGGACAGAGCCTTGGGTGACACAGTTTAGTGGGAGGTGTCTCTGCCCATGGCATGGGGGCTGGAACTAAATGATCTTAATGTCCTTTCCAACCCTATTCTATGATTCTAGGTTACATAATACTTGAAGTTGATAGAGACAGTTCTTACCTTTTGAGTTGATTTTCAGCAAGTAAGAACGTTCTAGAGTCTTTAAAAAGAGAGAATGCATTTAGGAGACATGCAGTTTGATAAAAATCATATTAATTAACCCCAAACTTGAGCACCTTCATGCTCCTTATCCCAGGCTTCAACAGAAGCACCAACCCTGCATTCTACTCCTTGCAAATGGCACAGCAGATGAGGTGACTAATGACTAAAATAAGCCAGAAGTCCACTGTAGGATTCCCGGTTCTCTGCTTTGGATTCAGGAGCAGTAGTGGAGCACCCAGGCACAGGTCTCAGCACTGCCTCTCAATCCACAGCAAGTAAAAGCTCAAAGACAAGGGAGTGCTTGTTCCCCACAACCCCAAGAGTGGCAGCTCCACCATGATAATGCCTTTCAGACAACCACATCACAGTCTGGGTGTTGAACACCCAAACAACAAACATGACAAGACTACAACTACAGCAGCTGCCTTTGAAGCTTGTTCCCAATGGATTACAGCAGTAATTGCAGGAGGGAATGTCAGGAATTTGTTTGTCTATACACATACAAAACACACCCCCTTCAAGGTCCCCTCTTTCCACCCCTATGCTGCTTCTGCAGTTGCTCAGCTCTTACACCCTCTACTTGTTTCTTCATTGCAAACTACTTCCCCTAGCCAGAAGGCACCATGTCAGGCGCATTGGTGGCAAGTCCTGGCAAAGCCCCCCAGCTCCTGCAGAGATCTACCAGAACCATCTGAAGCAGGCAGTGCTGTGGAATGGAGACATGCTCTCCAGAGACCCCACTGTGTCACCCCTAAAGCAACTCAGCAAAGCACAGCCTGTCTGAGAGAGCAGAAGGAACAGATGGTGGGGGCACAGCAGCCTGGGGGAGAGTTTCCAGCAGGGTGGAAGATGACAGAGGCTGAGTGTGGGATGACGCACTGACAAAATTGTTTCACAACACAATGGGGGAAACAAAAAAATCCCTTTTTTGGTTTCTTCAGAATCACATTATTCCCATGAGGAATGGCACGAGCTGGGAAGCTTTCACCAACTTTCAGCGCTGGCTGCACAGTTAAGAGCCCAGCAGTTACATTACAGCAGCCAAGGGCACACACTGAAGCCAACAAGTACATGATTCATTCAAAGAGCAACTGCTCTGTGCAGGTACTCTTGGATTTTATCAGACCCACTGATGTCCCACCTAATCCAGTGCCTGCTTGCCCAAACCTAGATGTTTCCATCCTTCCCAAATGATTCAGCTCCAGAACAACATCAAAACAGCACTCTTGGTTATCACGAATAACATGCTTTTTTACCTTAAATCCAAAGTAGTTGTAGGAGAAGTCTCTGTCATAGATAATGGCAGAATTCAGGCGCTGAGAGGAAATAAAACAGAGAAAAAGTTACATTTACAATCAGGGTTTTTGTACCTCACTTTAGGGTATAACAACACTGCCATTGCTGGGCATTCCTGGCCTCACAGCTCTAGTGAAACTGATAGCAGCTCAGAGGAATAAAGGAGGGAAAAGCTTGAAACAACAACTGCACAGTTTTAACAGGGTTATTTCCAAGTACAATGCACAATTGTTGGCTCTGTTTGCTGAAGTCTAACTAGACACCAAGAAACACAACATAGAATCAAAGTCCAAGGAATTGTTTGTCTATAGACATATAGACAAACAAGGGTGACCTCTCCACCTGAACAACCTGAAATCAGAGCCCACAGCTCAAGTCTCTATTCCATGCTCCCAGAAGAGGCTGCTACAGCAAAAGGTGCTTTTTGTCAAATTTTTGAGTTGTGCTGATCATGACTATGAGGACTCTGCTCTGGTGAGACCCCACTTGCAGCACCGTGTGCAGTTCTGGTGTCCTCAACATAAAAAGGACATGCTCCTCTGGCGCAAGTTCAGAGGAGGCCATGAGGATGATCAGGGGCTGGAGCACCTCCTGCATGAAGATAGGCTGAGAACATTAGGGATGTTCAGCCTGGAGAAGAGAAGCTGTGTGGAGACCTCAGAGCAGCTTCCAGTGTCTGAAGGGGGCTACAAGGATGCTGGAGAGGGACTCTTCATCAGGGACTGGAGTGATAGGACAAGGGGTGATGGGTTCAAACTGAAACAGGGGAAGTTCAGGTTGGATATAAGGAAGTTCTTCCCTCTGAGGGTGCTGAGGCGCTGGCCCAGGGTGCCCAGAGAAGCTGTGGCTGCTCCATCCCTGGCAGTGTTCAAGGCCATGTTGGATGGGGCTTGGAGCAAGCTGCTCTAGTGGAAGGTGTCCCAGCCCATGGCAGGGGGCTGGGACTGATGACGGTGTAAATGTTGATGAGTGCTGCCACTCATGGCTGTCCAGCCTCGGGGAAAATCTCTCGGTCCCCCTATTTTGGCGCCCAACGTGGGGCACGAAGGGTTGAGATAACGACAGATCTGACCGGAGTGTGTCTAATCGTATTTGTGATAAGCATTCAGTGTTTTGAATTGATAGTCACTTGTCACAATGCTGATTTATTGGCTCTCAAAGTTGTTGTTTTTGATCTCACAGTCTCAATATGCCGTAGGTTACTTAGAGCCGGTATTTGCTGTGTTAGTGTTTTTCAAGTGTGGGGCTTGGGCTAAGGTTATTGTCTCATTATATTTTATGGTAATGACTTGTAATACAATAGAAAAATTGATCATGAAACTGATCTGGCTTATGTTCCCAGTGTGGTCACCACCTTTATACTTTGGGAGGTATATAATACAAATGCTTAGCAACTATACATCTTTTTTCCCCCATGGCAGGGGGCTGGGACTGGATGATCTTAAGGTCACTTCAACCCAAACCTGTCTGAGGTTCTATTACACCTCAGAAAATAGAATCTGCTGCAGAAACATCTTTACATGAAGAAATTCCTACATCCTCTCTTTTAAGCTATCCAGGATGGACCAGTTCTCCCTGCACTGGTTTCTGCATTGGCATTTTGTCCTGAACCAAACACGGCTTTCTTAAAAATACAAGAAATCAATTATCTGAATCAGTTCGCTGAATGTTTAAAACTCAGAAGTGAAATAAGAAGTTACACACATCTTTGTTGGCCAAGACTATGTCCAGAGTTTCTTTGGAGATCATTGGCGAGTGCTTCCCATTGTGAGGGTTTATGTAGTTGTAGAGATCATCCATCACATCTGCAACAGAAAGAGGATTAAAGACAGGGACATCCACTGACCTGCACATGCATCATCTGCTATCTCGTTTCAAGGGCAAGAGTAACCATCCTCTAAAATAATCCCCTCCGGCTCTACAAACACACAACTTCACTTCTACCTGCTCACTACTGTTAACCTTAAAAATGCACTTTTCTTAGAAGGGTTTTTATAGTTTATAACACATAATAAATGGGAAAGAAAGTGGGTGCAACCTCATTTCTATCAGTTGCATTTTTCATCAACCTATTTATACAGATACTTTTCACAAACTAGGCAATTTCATTTTGTGTCACATTCCTAAAACTCATGTTTTTTCATTTCCATGGCATTTTTAGTTAGCCTGGGTACTGAGTAACTTCTGCTTAAGAAAGAGATTTCCATATTTATATCCTCTAAATCTCCTACTCCCTTTCTGATTATTGCTATACAAGGGCATGTAGCGAAAGGACAAGGGGAATGGCTTTAACCTGCTCGAGGGGAGATTGAGATGAGCTCTTGGGCAGAAGCTCTTCCCTGTGAGGGTGCTGAGGCGCTGGCACAGGGTGCCCAGAGAAGCTGTGGCTGCCCCATCCCTGGCAGTGCTCAAGGCCAGGTTGGACACAGAGGCTTGGAGCAAGCTGCTCTAGTGGAAGGTGTCCCTGCCCATGGCAGGGGGTTGGAGCTGGATGAGCTTTAAGGTCCCTTCATCCCAAACCAAGTGACCTTCTCCTCACTTCTTCCATCTTCCAGTGATGATGTGGAACTGAATGGGAAAATTCAGTCCGTAAACAATTGGCTACAAGACTGGTGCTGCAGGCAGGGCTTTGGATTCTTTAATAACGGCTGGTTTTATAAGGCTCCAGTCCGGATGATGGCACGTGGGAAAGGTTTATCTCACAGAGGCAAAAGGATGCTGGGGCATGAATTAGCAGGGCTCATTTGGAGAGCTTTAAACTAGATTCAAAGGGGGATGGGGTTGTAACTGGGCTTGCCCCAGTGGGGCAGCACTCTAGAATTGATGAAGACTGGGAGGCCTCCTATAATCCTAGGGTGAAATCGGTGAGCTCAGCTCCCTCCTTGAAATGCCTGTACACCAATGCGTGCAGCATGGGAAATAAGCAGGAGGAGTTGGAGACCTGTGTTAAGTCAGGAGATTATGATCTGGTGGCAATTACAGAGACGTGGTGGGACAGCTCGCATGACTGGAATATACTCATGGAGGGCTCTGTCCTTTTCAGGAAAGACAGGCCAGCCAGGCGGGGTGGCGGGGTTGCTCTTTATGTGCGAGAGCAGCTGCAATGTACTGAGTTCTGTCCAGGGACAGAGGACGAGCGAGTTGAGAGTCTGTGGGTGAGAATTAAGGGGCAGGCTGGCAGGGCTGATACTGTTGTGGGTGTCTGTTACAGGCCACCAGATCAGGGTGAGGAAGTTGACGAGGCCTTCTACAGGCAGCTGAGAGCGGCCTCACAGTCACAGGCCGTGGCCGTCGTGGGGGATTTTAACTTCCCTGATGTTTGCTGGAAGGACTACTCAGCAACCCAGCCACAGTCCAGGAGGTTCCTCCAGTGTATGGATGATAACTTCCTCATCCAAATGGTGGATGAGCCAACCAGGAGAGGAGTGCTGCTGGATCTCATCCTCGCTAACAAGGAGGGTCTGGTCAAAGCAGTAAAGGTTGAGGGCTGCCTTGGTTGCAGCGACCACGAGATGGAGGAATTCAGGATCTTGTGTGGTAGGACCAGTACAATAGCAAGTAGAATTGCAACCCTGGACTTTAGCAGGGCAAACTTTGGCCTTTTCAAGCAATTGCTAGGGGAAATCCCATGGGCAAGGCTGCTTGAAGGTAAAGGGGCACAAGATAGTTGGTTGACATTCAAGAATTGCTTATTCCGAGCCCAAGATCAGAGCATCCCGACACATAGGAAGTCAAGGAAGAGGGCCAGGAGACCTGCGTGGCTAAATAAGGAACTGCTAGGTATGCTCAAGTGGAAGAGGAGAGTTTATAGGTCATGGAAGGAGGGGCTGGCCACTTGGGAGGAATATAAGGCTGCTGCTAGAGGATGTAGGAAGGCAGCTAGGATGGCTAAGGCCTCCTTAGAATTAAATCTGGCAAGAGGGGTCAAGGACAGCAGAAAGAGCTTTTTCAAATACATAGCTGATAAAACTAACACCAGAGGCAAGGTAGGCCCACTGGTGAACGGGATGGGTGCCCTGGTGACAGAAGATACTGAGATGGCAGAGTTATTGAATGCCTTCTTTGTCTCTGTCTACTCTGCTGGAGGCAGTCCTGAAGAGCCCTGTACCCCTGAGACCTCAGATGAAGTCAGGTCAACGGAGCAGTTTGCCTTAGTCGATGAGGAATGGGTTAGAGACCAGTTGAGCAATCTGGACATCCATAAATCCATGGGTCCAGATGGGATGCACCCGCGGGTGCTGAGGGAACTGTCGGAAGTCATTGCTAGACCACTCTCCATCATCTTTACCAAGTCTTGGGAAACGGGAGAGGTGCCTGAGGACTGGAGGAAAGCAAATGTCACTCCAGTCTTCAAAAAGGGCAAGAAGGAGGACCCGGGTAACTATAGACCGGTCAGCCTCACCTCCATCCCTGGGAAAGTGATGGAACACCTTATCCTTGGTGCCATCTTAAGGCATATCAAGGATAAGAGGGTTATGAGGGGCAGTCAACATGGCTTTACCAAGGGGAAGTCGTGCTTGACCAACCTCATAGCCTTTTATGAGGAAATAACACGGTGGATGGATGATGGCAAAGCGGTGGATGTGGTCTACCTTGACTTCAGCAAAGCATTTGACACAGTCTCCCACAGCATCCTCATAGCTAAACTGAGGAAGTGTGGCCTGGATGATCAGGTAGTGAGGTGGACTGCGAACTGGCTGAAGGAGAGAAGCCAGAGAGTTGTAGTCTATGGGGTGGAGTCCAGTTGGAGGCCTGTATCTAGTGGAGTGCCTCAAGGGTCAGTACTGGGACCAGTATTATTTAATATATTCATCAATGATTTAGATGAGGGAATTGAGTGTACTGTCAGCAAGTTTGCTGATGATACTAAGCTGGGAGGAGTGGCTGACACGCCAGAAGGCTGTGCTGCCAT
The DNA here is from genome assembly GCF_963264785.1 of Psittacula echo. Taxonomy (NCBI): domain Eukaryota; kingdom Metazoa; phylum Chordata; class Aves; order Psittaciformes; family Psittacidae; genus Psittacula; species Psittacula echo. The sequence continues at coordinate 127,593,100 of NC_137736.1, read as the reverse complement.
CCAGCGGGACCTGGACAGGCTGGAGAGTTGGGCAGGGAGAAACTTGATGAAATATAACAAGGGAAAGTGTAGAGTCCTGCATCTGGGCAGGAACAACCCCAGGTTCCAATATAGGTTGGGGAACGACCTGTTAGAGAGTAGTGTAGGGGAGAGGGACCTGGGGGTCCCAGTGGATGGCAGGATGACCATGAGCCAACACTGTGCCCTTGGGGCCAAGAAGGCCAATGGCATCCTGGGGTGTATTAGAAGGGGGGTGGTCAGTAGGTCGAGAGAGGTCCTCCTTCCCCTCTACTCTGCCCTGGTGAGACCACATCTGGAATATTGTGTCCAGTTCTGGGCCCCTCAGTTTAAGAAGGACAGGGACCTGCTGGAGAGAGTCCAGCGCAGGGCAACTAAGATGATGAAGGGAGTGGAGCATCTCCCTTATGAGGAAAGGCTGAGGGAGCTGGGTCTCTATAGTTTGGAGGAGACTGAGGGGTGACCTTATTAGTGTATATAAATATATAAAGGGGGAGTGTCACGAGGATGGAGCCAGGCTCTTCTCAGTGGCAAACAATGATAGGACAAGGGGTAATGGGTACAAACTGGAACACAAGAGGTTCCACTTAAACTTGAGAAGAAACTTCTTCTCAGTGAGGGTGACGGAACACTGGAACAGGCTGCCCAGGGGGGCTGTGGAGTCTCCTTCTCTGGAGACATTCAAAACCCGCCTGGACACATTCCTGTGTAACCTTATCTAGGTGTTCCTGCTCCAGCAGGGGGATTGGACTAGATGATCTTTTGAGGTCCCTTCCAATCTCTAGCATACTGTGATACTGTGAAACCATTCCATGATTCTACCCAAGTCCCTCAGAGACGTACCACTGAACACCTTCTTGGTTTCCTTGTGCAAGTTGGACACTGCAATCCTTGCTGCCAGGATGGCATAGTCGGGGTGTTTGGTGGTCAGGGTTGCAGCTGTTTCAGCAGCCAACGTATCCAGTTCCACTGTTGTGACACCACTGTAGAGCCCCTGAATCACTTTCATGGTGATCTGGGCCTGTAAAAGGAAAACCCTGGAGGTTAGCTACCTGTTGGTGGGGAATAAAAGAGTCATGACATGATGTTTCAACCATTTAAGATGTCAAATCTGCTCCACTATAAGCAGTGTGATTGAGCAGGAAAGCAAATTAAGATGCCAAACCCTCTTGGTGAAGTACTGACTCCTAAAATGTTAAATACTAAGGCAGAAGGGAGAGCAAGGGAAGAGTGCAGAAAACAGGGACTGTCGGTCCAGAGTCATCACCAGCTTTTTCCCCTGCAGACACTTTCCTCAAGGCAGAGTAGCAGCAAAGTTCAAAGTTCAGAACAGTCAGATTAAAACAGTATTTGTTTGGGAGTTTTGAAACTCCAAATGAAGCCTGACCTTAGAAACACCTGAAGGGACATGGAAGTGCTGCTCTTAAAATCATTTCATGACAACAGAAAAAAAAAAACCTCCAGCCCTGGAAGGGACACAGTGGCTTTTGCTTCATAGCTTACTCCAAGCCTCACCTCCCAGTTGGGACCTTTTATGGGAAAAGACTTTTTCTGCTACTCTAAAGTATTTCCTGCTTTTCTCACATGCATTTAGCACTGATCCGTACAAGAAAGGGCACATTCTGCACTGGAGAAGAGAAGCTTGATCTAACAAAGTAACTGCCAAACACACTGGAAGTACCAACAGTCTCCCAAAAGCAGGGTATGCACTTTCAAACCTCACTCTTTGACAGTAAGAACGTCAGGTTAAGGAGTTTTAGCACTGGCATGTAAAGCTTCTGGCACAAGAAGATCCCAGTTGAAAAGGAGAAATTCAATTCCAGGAAGAGAGATGTCACACACTGCTGTCGAATAAATGAGAATGCAGTGCTTATATCAGATTATTGAGACAGGACTAATTACGAGTCAGGAGGACCAGGAATTTTGCCTCTGTCCTCATCTCCCAACATCACTGAGATCAAGACAGCATTCTTTGTGTTCCAGTGACAGAGTCCCTAAAGCTCCTCCTGCTCTTTGTGGCTGCAGAGCACTTCTTGCTACAGGATGAATGGCAAATATTCACAGATGCAATTTAAGACACAGAAACAGATCATCAGGTCTTTGAGATGAGAAGAGCCTTAACCTGGCAACTGCAAAAGAACAGACTGGGTCTGCAGAGCTGCATGAACACCTCACAGAGACCAACAGATCCAGAGAGAGTCATCTCTTCCCAGGCTTGGGAAGGAGAAGCTTACAGGAGCTCAGCACCCTACACAGCTCAAAAAAGCAAAGCAAGGAAATTATAGTGACAAGAAGGGTTCTCTCAGACAGAAAGACCACCTTGTTTTATTGAGAGGATCAGAAGCTACTTCCCATATAGCATTTCTCAAGCTTTGCAGATCGAAATTGAGAGCAAGCTACCAAAACCTGTGAACTGCAGCAACAAACAACTCTTCTTTCAGGACAAGAAGCTCAATCACTTCAAGAAGGTTTGAAGTAAAAGCAGTTTACAACAATAGGTAAAGTGATTTTTCCCCACCACAGTCTCAGACTTTGTATCTGTGAAACAAAAAAACTCGGAACACAATGAGAAGAAACACATCACGAATGCATTTGCCAAGAGCCCCTGCACAGGCCGCTGTGCTTGGCCTTGGCCTAGGAAGAGTAACTGGGTAACAATTGGATTTTAGGGGGGATCACCGCAAGGGGCACAGCATGGGATACAGAACTGACTCACAGGATCAACAAACTCAGCATTGAGCCCGTAGCAGAGCTTCTGGATGCGCGACGTGATCTTGTCAAACATGACACGCTCCTGGCGTCCATCTGTGGAGAAGAGGGTACAGCACAACAGGTCCCATTAGTCAAGAACCAGTAAAGCCCAGTGTGCTCCTACCCAGCGCCTTGTGCAAGGAGCCAGCCCTCTCTGGGGGGAACCTGGGGTGGGTGCATCAAGGACACCCTGTTGAAGCCCACCATTCAGGCCCAAGGAGAGGCCAGGAGGAGACATTCCCACTCCATGACACCTAAAACTTTGCCTAAGTCCCAGGAGCACTTCTGCAGGGAGGGGGAACCCAGCTGAGGCCACCCCCACCCCCCCAAAGGCTGGGGACCCCTCCTGTGGCCAGGAACCCTCCTTTGACCAAAGGCGTGGGGACCAAGCCCAGAGCTCACTGCCATGGTGGGAAGTGGCAAGGCTCCCACAGCAAACTGAGGGGTCACTGGGATCCTCATGGGGGGAGCTCTCTCACCCTAGGCTGTCTCCAGTGCAGACTCCAACACTCGGTGTCCTTTAGGCTGTGCACAAAGCAGAGAGGACCCCATCCTTCCACGTTCCATAAGGGACCCTCCCAGAAAAGAGGGGGGAGCCCCATCTGCTCACTTCAGGTGTCGTGATAAGAAAGGACCCCCGCAAATGAGAGGGATTCCATCCCCTCTCACCAGAGGCCATGCAAAGGACCCCCTAAAGCATAGTGGGTCCCAATCCCTCAACCAGATACTATGAAAAGTACCCCCCTAAAGCAAGAGGGCCCCATCCCCTTGCACCAGATGCCGTGGGAAGGAATCCCCCAAAGCAGAGGGGCCCCGACCCCTCACACCAGCGCCATGAGGGCTCCCCCCCAGGCAGGGCAGTGATCCCGCCGGCCCCGCCGGTGCTGCCGAGGCAGAGGCGCTCCCTCACCGCGCTTCACGACGTGCATGGCGGCGGTCGGCGTCCCAACGGCTCCTCAGCGCCAAGCGCGCTCTGATCGCTTCCCGCTCCCGCCAACCGCGCTGACCCCGCCGTAGCGCTCCGCCCCCGGGCTGAGGCTGCGGCCGACATCTTGCGTCCGGGCCCCGCCTCCTGCCACTGCGGCCTTCCCCGCCGCCACGGCTGCAGCGCGGCCTTGCACCGCCAGCGGAGGCTCTGCCCCTCGCTCCATCCCGCGCTCCCTGCACTCTGCTCCCGAGAACCGCAGCCCCGCCGCAAGCACCCAGCGCTTGCCCGCTTCCAAGATGGCGGCGCGCAGCACGCTCCTGATGGAGGCGGTGAGCCGGGAAGGGGCGGGGCAGGCCAGGCCGGCGAAAGGGCGGGACGTATGGAGGCTGCAGAGGGACAAAGCGGCCCCGTCCCGCGATAATCAGTATCCCCAACAATTACCAGTTATAATTATACTACAGTAAGGCGCTGACATTGTCTTTAATGCGCTCCAGCAAATGAGAGGCGGCCCCGCACAGCTCCGTCACTCAGCACCACCTGGCCCTTTCCCACGGGCAGTTTCCAGCCACTCTTGCCCAAGCCTGGAGCCTTCCATGGGGTTGTTGTGGTCCCAACGCAGGACCGGGCACTTTTCCCTGTCGAGCCTCAGCATTCCTCCAAAGAGAACTCCTGGGGTCCTAGAGAAGCCCATGACCGCCCTAAAGTGTGGATAAGGGGCCACCCTCTCCCTGCACATCCCGAGGGTGAGCCCCTCCGTGCCCCGTGGGCAGACATCAGGTCCCTCTGCAGCGCCTGCTCCTTGCAGAGGCAGGCGCGTGTCTGGGGTCCAGGCAGGGCTTCACGGGCATCTGCACCCAAAGCACCCAAAGGTTTACGTGCATAAACCAACCCAAACCGGCAGCAGTTCCTCTGCTGAGCTGCCCTGAAGGCCACATTGGACGGGGCTTGGAGCAACCTGGTACCTGCCCATGGCAGGGGGTTGGAACTGGAACTTCAAGCTCCCTTCAACACAACCCAGTCTTGGCTTCTATGATTCTGTGAGCACCGTCACTTCCCACATGAGGATGTTGATTCCGTTCGGCCTCAGAGCAAAAATGGCAACTAGTGATTCCTCAGCGCCCAGGTCTGATTTGAGAGTCTCCAGTGCACCAGCATCTCAGCCTGGTCCTGCTCAGCTTGAGCAAGACAAACACTGCACTGAGAGTGACAGCTCAAAGAGCTCCCATCTCAAAGATGTGCAACAGGGATGTTCTGGAACTGGCCAGGAACTGGAATCAGTTTGGGGTTGTCTCTCTATTTGACTGAAAACAAGCCTACTGAAGGACAAACCATAGCATTTGGATCTGTTTGAGCTGTTCTGTCTCACGGATTCTCATGCTCAAGCTCTTGGTGTTCCATTCACTCCTCTTTCACAAGGCAGTAGCAGGCGGAGCACTTGTTCCATCTGGTGAGGCTGTGGCTGTGGGTGGTGGGTTCAGCTGCAGCAAACAGCCTGCTCCCCTCCAGCACGGCCTGGGGAGAGCAATGACCAAGACAAACCCAGCCCGTAGAGAGGTGAGGTTTGGAAGGAAACAGAGCAACAAACCCCAAACTTCCTGAGCCAGCACAGGCTTCGGCTCCCCCCAGCCTGGAGCCGGCGGTGGCCGCGGTGCAGCATCTGTGCTAACCGGTTCCTGCTGTCACACAGTGCATTTTCCTTCCCCTGGACAGACTGCTTCATTCAAACTCTCAGAGCACAGCACGTGTGCCCAGCACAAGGGCGCTGGGCTTTTCCCAGCTAGGAAACAAGCTCTGAGCTGGGACAGCACCAAAACCAAATCAAGATTGCTTCAGAACCTCAGAGGCACGTGATGTGAAGCCTAAACCCAAAGGCTGTGACCCTGCCATGGATCAGGGGGACGTGGCTCCCACTTCTTTCCCACACGCTCATGTCTTGCCTATTGTCCTGGGTTCAGCAGTAGCAGTCATTTTTTCTCCTTCTTAGTAGCCGGCGCAGTGCTGTGGTTTTGACTTTCAGCCTGGGGACAGCGCTGATAACACCGATGTTTTCAGTTGCTGGTCAGAATGTTTACCCTGACCAAGGACTTTGTGAGTCTCATGCTCTGCCAGGGAGGAGGGGAAGCGGGGAGGAAGCAGGGACAGGACACCTGACCCAAACTAGCCAAAGAGGTATTCCATACCACAGCACATCATGCCCAGAATGTAACTGGGAGTTACCCAGAAGGGCGAGTGCACTGCTGGTTGGGGGCAAGGTATCGGTGGTGAGCGGTTGTATTCTCTTCCCTTGTTATTTCCTTTATCATTATTATTATTGGTGGTAGCAGTAGTGGTTTGTGTTATACCTTAGTTACTGAACTGTTCTTATCTCAACCTGTGGGAGTTACATTCTTTTGATTCTCCTTCCTGTCCCTCCGGGAGTAGGGGGAGGGAAAGAAGGGGGGGAGTGAGAGAGAGACTGTGTGGCTAGCTTGACGACAGGGTTTAAACCACAACACCTATGGTATGAGAAAGACATTCTTTACAATGAGGGTAGTAAAACACTGGCCCAGGTTGTCCAGAGAGGTGGTGGCTGCCCCATCCCTGGCAGTGTTCAAGGCCAGGTTGGACACAGGGGCTTGGAGCAAGCTGCTCCAGTGGAAGGGGTCCCTGCCCGTGGCAGGGCTTGGAGCTGGAGGAGCTTTAAGGTCCCTTCAACCCAAACCATTCCTAGATTCGGTGGTAAACAAGACCACCAAAATTTCCCAAGTTAAAAACCCGTCTTCCATTCCCTCTCTGGGGGGAATTACAGGTAATGCCTTAACCCAGAAGCTTGTGTACAAATGCTGCTCATTAGAAGAGGCTGCTTGATTCTGATTGTCTCTCCCCCAAGGTCTCAGCCTTTGCACTCCCTGGTACAGCAGCGCTGTGGCTGATGCCTGAGCACAGTGACTCTCCCTTTGGTTTCCTCCCATGATGAGCTTCCTTTTTGCTCCTGACTTAGATTAGATTGAAGCCACCCCACGAAGACTTTACACAGACTCTCAGAGGGGTCACCAGCTTAGTGGGTCACTGCACAATTAATTCACCACTGTCGTGGTTTAAGCCCAGGCCGTAAATCAGAACCACGCAGTCTACTTCCCCCCCCACACCTTTCTTCCCTCCGCTTCTGGAGGGACGGGGAGGAGAATCAAAAGAATGCAACTCCCATGGGTTGAGATAAGAACAGTTTAATAACTAAGGTATGACACAAATCACTACTGCTACCACTAATAGTAATAATGATAAAGGAAATAACAAGGAAGAGAATACAACCGCTCACCAACCGGTACCTCACCCCACCCTGCCATGATCCAGCCCTTCCGGGAACTCTCAGTTCTACATCCTGGGCATGATGTGCTGTGGTATGGAATACCTCTGTGGCTAGTTTGGGTCAGGTGTCCTGTCCCTGCTTCCTCCCACCTTCTCCTCCTCCCTGGCAGAGCATGAGACTCACAAAGTCCTTGGTCAGTCTAAACATCTGTGTTATCAGCTTTGTTTCCAGGCCAAAAGTCGAAAACACAGTGCTGCAACAGCTACTAAGAAGGAGAAAAACTGACTGCTACTGCTGAACCCAGGACAACCACATACTCCAATCCTGCAAAAGGTTCTTGGTTGGAAAGGGTTGATTCTGCTGAACCTTTGAAATCCCCCTTCCCTGCTGCAGTGGGGGGATAGTTCTGGTTCAAGATTACTTCCTTTTTCTAAGGAACCTCCTCCATTCGAAGGTTAGGAGGAGCTGGCTGCAGCTGCAGAGTGGTGGCAATGGCCAATGGCAGGGCCAGTGCATCAGGTGTATAAAGAGTGAATGTAGTGGTGCGAGACAGTCAGAAGAAGCAGAGGATCAGTGATCTCACCCAGCATCCCATGGAAATGCAGAGGGAAGGAGATGGAAATGTCAGCCAGAGCAGCAGATGACTCAGAGTCTGGAACAGGGCAGCTGCAGAAGCACTCTCATGGGTAGATCACAGATTCCTCTCAGCAGATGCTCCTGCTGCTGACCCTGAGCCCATGTGCAGGCAGCAGCGGTCTGACCCTCAGGAAACCTGCACTGATCCTTGTTTGGCTGCCAGCATTTCCCAGCAAACGGGATAGGAGAGCACAGACACTGGAAACCAGGGTGACAGTAATGTGTGTCTGGGGGTGACTCCATTCTGGGGAGAACCCCCCTGCATCCTGCATCCAGCCCTGAGCAACAGCACAAGAGGGACGTGGAGCTGCAGGAGCGAGGCCAGAGGAGGCCATGGAGATGCTGCAAGGGCTGGAGCAGCTCTGCTCTGGAGCCAGGCTGAGAGAGCTGGGCTGGGGCAGCCTGGAGAAGAGAAGGCTCCTGAAGGGGAGACCTGAGAGCAGCTCCAGTGCCTAAAGGGGCTGCAGGAAACCTGGAGACACAACACAACACATCCGTAGTTCCTCTGCAGAGCTTCTCTGAAGACCAGGCTGGACGGGGCTTGGAGCAAGCTGCTCCATTGGAAGGTGTCCTTGCCTGTGGCAGGGGGTTGGAACTAGAAGAGCTTTAAGGTCCCTTCAACCTAAATCACTGTGATTCCATGATAACCTGGAAAGGGAGATGGAGCCATTCCTGAAGCTGCTCCTCCCTTCCACATGGATGCTGTTCAGCTTGGTGGGGCAGCCGTTCCTTTTGTGTCCCTTCACACCACTCCCCACCTCCTCCTCATGCCTTCATGCCTGCTGGCTTTCATCACTGGATGAAAGCCTGGCATTGCTCTCTGCCTCCTCACACTGCCCTGCAGCAGGGCTGGGATCTTGGCAGTGCACAACCCTGATATCCCAGTGCCCTTACGCGTGAGGGCACCGGGCTGCGCCTGCATCGTGGCTCATCCATGGATGTCTGGGAAGCCCAGTACGAAACCGCATCCCAACAGAGGCTTGATGCTGAGAGAATCATCTCTTGGCTGCAGAAGCAAGCGGGAGGAACCGTTTGCGGGGGCTATTGGCTCCGGGGGGGCTGATGGGGACTCCACTGCAGCCGGGCTGCCTGGGGCGGAGCTGTACCTGCTACAGGTGAGCAGAGCGGAGCGTGGCCGTCCCTCCCCCGGTCCCTCCCTGCCGAGCAGGAAATGCCGGGCACCGGGCACTGCGACGCGCCGGAGCCCCCGACCCCCGCCACGCCACCGGCGCCCACGGTAGGACCGTGCCTGCCCAGAGCCGCGGGGTGCAGTAGCCTCTGATCCCATTGCCGGGATCTGTGGGGTGCAGGAGCCTCAGGTCCCATTGCCAGGACCCGCGGGGTGCAGGAGCCTCAGGTCCCATTGCCAGGACCCGCGGGGTGCAGGAGCCTCAGGTCCCATTGCCGGGACCCGCGGGGTGCAGGAGCCTCAGGTCCCATTGCCGGGCCCCGCGGGGTGCAGGAGCCTCAGGTCCCATTGCCGGGCCCCGCGGGGTGCAGGAGCCCCTGGTCCCGGTGCCGGGACCCGCGGGTGGGGGAAACTGAGTCACAGCAGCACTGGGCTTGCCGGAGGCAGAGCTGGGATGAGAACCCCATGCTGCCGAGGCCCCGTTCTCCATCTCCTGTGGGCTGAGGACACAGCTGGGCTGAGAACAACAGTTTGATCTGCTGTGGCACTGGTACAGATACTCTGGGGGATCCATGTGACCTTCCCAGGGGACAGGACCAGTGCCCAAGGAGCTGGTTCTGGTGGAAGGGATCTGAGCCCCAAGCGTGGTGTTTTCTCGCAGCTCCCTGTGCAGCCCTGTGAGCTGGGCAGCTGTGCTGCAGCCTCATCGGATCCCAAAGCCCTGTAGCCTGCGATATGATAACAACTGGGGCACGAATGTCCCCTTCCCTCTACCCAATGTGCTCATCCCCCCTATAGCAGAGGTGACTCAGGGCCAGGGTGCAGGTCTGGGTCTAGCAAGAGGTGTCCTGCTGGTCCCCCCACCTCTGCCATGCCATACAATGGCCTGCACAGTGTGCACAGCACCAGAACTCTCTTCCCTGAATCCAGCACCTCTTTGCCTTGGTGCTGTGTGAGGTGATGGCTCCAGCCCTTGGCCATGGGTCCCCTGGCCCGGTGCATGGGCAGGATCCTGGCAGAAGTGGGAGCTGGAGGTACAACCATAGACTCACAGGATGGTTTGGGTTGAAGGGACCTTAAAGCTCCTCCATTCCCAACCCCTGCCACGGGCAGGGACCCCTTCCACTGGAGCAGCTTGCTCCAAGCCCCTGTGTCCAACCTGGCCTTGAACACTGCCAGGGATGGGGCAGCCACAGCTTCTCTGGGCACCCTGGGCCAGCGCCTCAGCACCCTCACAGGGAAGAGCTTCTGCCTAAGAGCTCAGCTCAGTCTCCCCCCTGTTCTATCGCTCCCATTTCAGGGAGACCTTTAAAGTCCTTTGGGAACCAGGTCCTTTCTGAGGGAGAGCTTGGCCATGCCCAGCCCTGCCGAGGAGCCTTGTGGGGTCTGGGGGCTGCAGCCAGTGGTTCCTGACACTTTGTTCTCTCCCGCAGGTCAACATCTTCCATACAGAAGCTCCAGCCACTGACCCCACCACCCAGCACTGGCCAGGACCATCCCCTCAGCCCCAGATCTCGGCCTCCAGCGCCCCCCGGGAGACATGGGGCAGGCAGCACGAGTTCCTGCTGTACTGCCTGGGCTACTGCGTGGGGCTGGGCAACATCTGGCGCTTCCCCTACCTGTGCTACCGCAACGGAGGAGGTGGGGAGCCCTGGGAGCTGCTCATCTGCCGGGGAGGGAGGCCAGGGGGCTGGGGAGGGAGAGCGGGACAGCGCTCTCAGGACAGCAAATGGGTGCTGGTGGGATCTGGGATCTTGTGTTGCCCACCCGGACACTTTAATCACACCAACAGGACCACAGGGAGAGGTGCTGGAAGAGTTCAAAGCATCTTCATCAGGGCCTGTAGTGATAGGACAAGGGGAATGGCTTTAACCTGGGAGAGGGGAGACTGAGATGAGCTCTTAGGCAGAAGCTCTTCCCTGTGAGGGTGCTGAGGCGCTGGCCCAGGGTGCCCAGAGAAGCTGTGGCTGCCCCATCCCTGGCAGTGTTCAAGGCCAGGTTGGACACAGGGGCTTGGAGCAAGCTGCTCCAGTGGAAGGGGTCCCTGCCTGTGGCAGGGGCAGGAGGTTGGGAGTGGAGGAGCTTTAAGGTCCTTTCAACCCAACCCGTTCCATGATTCTGTGGTTCTATCTCCCCATGAACCTGCTGGTGGATTCCTCCTGCTGGGGCTGCCCAGAAGGGCTGTAACCTCTGCAGCAGTGTCAGTCCCTCTGCAGTGGTGCCTAGTGCTGTGCATGGTGCATGGAGGTGCCCATCCACTGGAAATCCCATTGAGTTGGGCAGGAGTGGCTGGGAAAGTGGCCAAGCAGGGCAACATCCAGCCACATTCCTGGGCAGTACAAAGTGCAGGGGACTTTGCATGCAGCTGGAGCTGGTGGCAACACGCTGGGATGCAGTGACAAGGCTGTGGGCTGTGAGATGGGAGAAACCTCCCCAAAGGTCATTCCTGAGCCCCTTGCAGCTTCTGCTGCCCTGGTGTTGCCTCCTGTTGCACGCAGCTGGAGTTCCCACGGCTTTGCTGTGCCTCCTGCCCTCTGGCATCTCCCCTTATGCTGGGCATCACAGCATGGGCATCCCCAGATGCTGGTCATCTGCTCTGCTCTGCTGCTGCCTCAGGATCCTGCATGCTCTGGGGCTCACATCTTACCCTCTCAGCATGGTCTGTGTGGCTTTTATTGTGCTAGTTTCCAACACTCACTCCAAATTGCTCAGTTAAATGGCTGGTTTTCCCCACGGATGCTCCTTAAGTCACTGCAACTGAAATAACTCGCTAACAGGCCACCGGAAAGCATGGAGCCAGGAGGGGCTGGGCTCTGCTCCCAAGGAACAAGGGATGGGACAAGAGGAACCGGCCTCAAGCTGCACCAGGGCAGGTTTAGATGGAGCTGAGGAACAATTCCTGCCCCAAAGGGTGCTCAGGCATTGGAACAGGCTGCCCAGGGCAGGGCTGCAGGCACCGTCCCTGCAAGGGTTCACACCCCATGGAGACGAGGCCTCAGTGCCATGGGGCAGTGGTGGCCTTGGCAGGGCTGGGAGCGGTTGCATTGGATGCTCCTGAAGCTCTTTCCAACCCTGTGGTTCCATGACTCCATGGTGTGAGCAGCCCTGGCTCTGGCCCCTGCCCCGCTCCGCTGTGCCCGGTGCCCTCCCCGTCACACTGGGCAGGTGTGGGGCAGCTCCATGGCAGGGCTGGGCTGAGCTTTGCACCTCAGCTCCCAGGGAGGAATTTGTCCCTCAGGGCAGGGCTCAGTGCTGGGTGATGGGGCTGCCGTGCCCTGCGTGGGGCTGGCTGCGGGGCTGGCTGCAGGTCCCTGCGGTGCCTTGTCCTCAGTCCAGAGGCGCTGCACAGCCTGATCAGTGTTAGCATCAAGGCTGCGGAGGGGGAGCAGAGGGGAAGGAGAAGTAGCTGCTTCTGTGGGCGCTGCTGCAGCCCTGGGGTGTGGGGCACCCTGTGACCATGGTTATGGGGTCAGCAGTGGGGTGAGCTGCTCCAGGGGCTTTTGACAAGGGCCTGTAGGGACAGGCCAAGGGGAATGGCTTTAACCTGGGAGAGGGGAGACTGAGCTGAGCTCTTAGGCAGAAGCTCTTCCCTGTGAGGGTGCTGAGGCGCTGGCCCAGGGTGCCCAGAGAAGCTGTGGCTGCCCCATCCCTGGCAGTGTTCAAGGCCAGGTTGGACACAGGGGCTTGGAGCAAGCTGCTCCAGTGGAAGGGGTCCCTGCCTGTGGCAGGGGCTGGAGCTGGATGAGATTTAAGGTCCCACAGCTCTGGGCTTCCCACAACTCTGGAGGGTGCCAGGCTGGAGCCAGCAGCCCCCAGGAGCTCTCCCTGCTCTGCTGCATCCTGCACAGATGTGTCCCTGCTCTGGGTCCAAACCATGCACATTTATCCTTTGCAGAGCCCAGGCTGGTGCCAGCCACCCCTGTGACCTGCTCCTCCTCTTCTCCCAGGTGTCTTCCTCATCCCCTACTTCATCATGCTGCTGGGCATGGGGCTGCCGCTCTTCCTGATGGAGCTGAGCCTGGGCCAGTACGGAGCTGCGGGGCCCATCACTGTCTGGAAGTGCTGCCCGCTCCTGAGAGGTGGGGCTGGGGCACCCTGAACAATGGGGCTGGAGCACCCTGAGCCGTGGGCCCAGGGTCTGTGGGATGCAGACAGGCCCTTGCCTGCTCCCAGCACCCCTCTCCCTGCACAGGCATTGGTGTTTCCATGCTGATCGTGTCCTCCCTGGTGTCCCTCTGCTACAACGTCATCATCGCCTGGGCTTTCTACTACCTGGGCTCCTCCTTCCAGAGCCCCCTGCCCTGGTCCTGCCATGCCCCTGTGAATGTGGGCCTCTGCCAGGTCAGTGTCCAGGGTCTGGTTCCAGGGCAGGATGCTGGAGGGTCAGGCAAGGACCAGGAAAGTCCTGGAGCACAGTGTGATGGGGAAGGGCTGAGGGACCTGGGGGGTTCAGTGTGGAGAAGAGAAGGCTCAGGGGGGACCTGATGGCTCCCTACAAGTGCCTGAGAGGAGGATGGAGCCAGGAGGGGCTGGGCTCTGCTCCCAAGGAACAAGGGATGGGACAAGAGGAACCGGCCTCAAGCTGCACCAGGGCAGGTTTAGATGGAGCTGAGGAACAATTCCTGCCCCAAAGGGTGCTCAGGCATTGGAACAGGCTGCCCAGGGCAGGGCTGCAGGCACCGTCCCTGCAAGGGTTCACACCCCGTGGAGACGAGGCCTCAGTGCCATGGGTTAGTGGTGGCCTTGGCAGTGCTGGCAATGGTTGGACTGGATGAACTTAAAGCTCTTTTCCAGCCTGGTGGATTCTGTGGTCACTGGGAGAAGCTTTGCCCGCAGCAGAAGGGGGGGTCAGGCTGAGCCGGGGCCAGGGGTGATGCTGGGGACGGTGGCAGTGACCGGGGCTCGGTGTTGCAGAACACGTCGGGGAACTCCAGCGCCAGCGACGTCTTCTGGAAGTGAGTCACCCTCCTCCTCCTCCACGTGAGCGCCCCATGCCTGCACCCGGGTCCGGCCCCGCCTCCATGTCCCTGGTCCCTCGGGGCCGGGGCTGAGCCGCGGTGGCAGCACTCGGGGATGCTGGAGGCCCGGTGAGGGGTGAGGACCCTGGGGGTGATGCGGGTCCCGCTGACCCTGTCCCTGCCCGCAGCGAGCGGGTGCTGGGGGTCACCCAGAGCTCCGGCCTCGGGGACCCCGGCGCCGTGCAGTGGCCGCTCGCCCTGTGCCTGCTGGCAGCCTGGAGCCTCGTCTTCCTCTGCACGCTGCGGGGCATCCGCAGCACGGGCAAGGTGAGGAGCGGTGCTCGGGGGCAGCGGAGGAGCTGCCCTGCCCCGGGCTGAGCCGAGCCCTGCCCTGCAGGTCATGTACTTCACAGCCACCTTCCCCTACCTCATCATCCTCGTCCTCATCATCCGTGGGGCCACGCTGGACGGGTCCCTTGATGGCGTCCGCTTCTACCTCTCCTCGGACTGGAGCAGGCTGCAGAGCGTGCAGGTAACCCAGGATGGGGTCCGCAGCAGCAGTGCTGGGCAGGCTGGGCTGGGGTCCTGCAGCCCCCCAACACCATCCTCCCGCAGGTGTGGAGTGATGCGGCCTCACAGATCTTCTACTCACTGGGCATCGGCTTCGGGGGGCTGCTCTCCATGGCCTCCTACAACAGGTTCAACAACAACATCATCCGGTGAGCGGGGGGCACACGGGGAGCCTGTTGGGTTGAATGGGGAGAAGTGGGGTGGTGATGGGGACGTCTGAGCCCCACGGCCCATGGGGATGCCCCCATCTCTCTCCTCACCCCACGGACATGAGGCTGTGACACCCCCTGGGCAGGGACACCCTGGTCATCGCCATTGGGAACTGCTGCACCAGCTTCCTCGCCGGCTTCGCCATCTTCTCGGTGCTGGGGCACATGGCCTGGAGGAAACACGTCCCCGTGGGCAGCGTCGTGGACTCAGGTGTGGGCTCAGGCGCAGGGACTCATCCTGTGCCATGCCAGGGACCTCCCGGTGCTGGCCTGGCCATGGCACATCCCTTCATGGCTGCATCACCTGCCCACAGGCCCCGGGCTGGCGTTCGTGGTGTACCCTGAGGCCCTGTCCCTGCTCCCGGGCTCCCCGTTCTGGTCCAGCCTCTTCTTCCTGATGCTCTTGATGCTGGGAGCGGACACTCTGGTGATTGTCACCTGGGGCAGCCTCATGTCCTGCCCCGTGCGTGGCCCTGGGGTGCTGGGTACACCCTGCCTCGGGCATGCAGGTGGCACGAGGTGCATGGGGCGGGGGTGCGTGGCCCTGTGCATGCGGGGCTGCAGCCGAGGTGATGGGCAGGGATGCAGCTGCATCCCACTGGCACTGGGTGTGGGTTTCTCCATGAGGGATGCACATGGGGACAGTGCCCTGCAAAGTCCCCCTGTGAGACCATCCCCGGTCCAGGGAATGCAGGGTCCAGGACATCCCCCACTGAACATTCCTCATCCTCAGTTTGGGAACATCGAGGGCATCACCACAGCCATCCTGGACGAGTTCCCAGCCCTGCGTGACTGGAGGAGGAAGGCGGCGTTGCTGGGGGGTCTCTGCACTGCCTTCTACCTGCTGGGGCTCCTGCTGGTCACCCAGGTATGGGGTCCCTGCACTCCCACGGTCACCCAGATATGGGGTCCCTGCACCCCTATGGTCACCCAGGTATGGGGTCCCTGCACTCCCATGGTCACCCAGATATGGGGTCCCTGCACCCTTATGGTCACCCAGATATGGGGTCCCTGCACCCCTATGGTCACCCAGATATGGGGTCTCTGCACCCCCATGGTCACCCCGCACCCTTAGGCTGATGCCAGGGTAGAGGATGGGGACAGCCTCCTCTTCCCTCCAGTGTCTGCACAAGGTGGGAGGACACGGGGCTGTGCTGGGCCCTGGCATTGGTGATGTCCATGGCACAGGGTCCCCTGTGCCCACCACACTGGCCCAAGCCGTGCTGACCCCGTCCGTCATCACCTCACAGGGAGGCATCTTCTGGTTCACCCTCATCGACACCTACAGCACCGGCTTCGGGCTCTGCATCGTTGCCCTCTTCATGTGCCTGGGCATCGCCTTCTGCTATGGTGAGGGGAGAGGGTGCTGCAGCCCTGGGCACTGCCGCGGGGTGCTCACAGCACAGGGCAGCCCCTGGCCGCCGGGCTGCCGTGGCTCAGTGTTCCTGGGGCTCACAGCAACCCACGGCCGGGCTCTGCAGGGTGCTTGGGGCTGGGGTGGGAGGGAGTCAGCCCGGTCCTGCTGCGCGTGTGCAGCTCAGCCCCGCAGGGGGACGGTGCAAAGCCCAGTGCGGGTCTCCCTCTCCGGGGGATGCAGTTTCCACCGCACCGCAGTCGTGGTGGATGCTCAGCCCCAGCTCGGGCTGTTGGGGGTGCCCCGGAGCGGCTGCACCCGGCAGGGCCACGCTGGGCACAAGCAGGGTCCTGGCCGTGACCCTCTCCTGGGCTCCTGCAGGCATGAACCAGTTCTGCAGGGACATCGTGGACATGATCTGCCTGTGCCCGCCCTGGTGCAGCCACGCGCTGGGCTACTTCAGAGCGTGCTGGGCCTTCCTCACGCCCTGCCTGCTGCTGGTGAGCGCTTGCCTGGTCCTGGTGCCTCCTGGGCCTCTCTGTGGCTGCTGCAGAGGGTTCGGGGCAGCCTTGGGGGTCCCAGCCCGGCCAGGACCCCTGGGCCGTGGTGTCACATTGCTCCTGCCCGCTCTCGCCCTGCAGTTCACGCTCATCTACACCTTCCTGGACATGAACAACGCGCCCCTGCGCTACGGCACCTACGAGTACCCAGGCTGGGGCACGAGCCTGGGCATCTGCATGGGCGTCCTCACCTGCCTGCAGGTCCCGCTGTGGGCTCTGGTGGCGCTGGGACGCGAGTCAGGGACACTGAGTGACGTGAGTGTGCGGGATGGGGATGGGGATGGGGATGAGGTGGGGGCAAAGCAGGGACTCCCCAGTGCGGGGATGGGGTGGGAGAGGCCAGTGATGGAGCAGGGGTGACGCAGACACTTCCCCAAGAGAGGAAAAGGGCCGGAGGCACAGGACAGAGGGATCTGGGCCCCCCCATGTGCATGCTGGCTGTTGCCCCTTCCCTCAGCCCATGGCGGCTCGGGGCAGCCCCGCTCACCCTCACCCCTCAGCGCTTCCAGAAGGCCAGGCAGCCGCCGCGCTCCTGGAGGTCGGGCTCGGCGCGGGACGTGGCCGGGGATGTCATTGATGTGCCCTTCACCATCACCCTGGCCAGCAGCGACTTCACCGCGGAGCCCCACAGCAGCAGCGGGTGCTGACACCGGCCCCGGGCACCCGAAGATGGGAGCTGCTGGCGATGGGGACACCAGCCCTGGGCTGCTGCTGCTGGCTCCTCCTGTGCCGCCACCATCACCCATGGCAGTGGATGAGAACCACTGACCCCAGCGTGGTTTTAATTCTTCCTCCTGGAAAGGCTCCACAGTGCTCCTGGGGGACATGGAGCAGAACCGGTGCCCGGGCCTCGCTCCAGCCCCTCACCTGCCTCTGGGCATTGTCACTCCCCATTGGAACAGTTCTGGGGCTTCCCTGGCCCCAGTCCAGCGCTCTCCCAGCAGGATGGGCTGGGGGCAGCTTCCAGCCTTGAGCAGGGGCAGCCTGGCCAAGCCCTGAGGAGGCTGTGAGCGTGTGAGACATTGAGGGGCTGGACTGGGGCCAGAGAAGGGCAGCGGAGCTGGTGCAGGGCCTGGAGCCCAAGGGTGATGGGGAAGGGCTGAGGGACCTGGGGGGTTCAGTGTGGAGAAGAGAAGGCTCAGGGGGGACCTGATGGCTCCCTACAAGTGCCTGAGAGGAGGATGGAGCCAGGAGGGGCTGGGCTCTGCTCCCAAGGAACAAGGGATGGGACAAGAGGAACCGGCCTCAAGCTGCACCAGGGCAGGTTTAGATGGAGCTGAGGAACAATTCCTTCCCCAAAGGGTGCTCAGGCATTGGAACAGGCTGCCCAGGGCAGGGCTGCAGGCACCGTCCCTGCAAGGGTTCACACCCCGTGGAGACGAGGCCTCAGTGCCATGGGGCAGTGGTGGCCTTGGCAGTGCTGGGAGCGGTTGCACTGGATGAGCTTAAATGGCTTTTCCAACCTGGTTGATTCCATGATTCTTGGGAGAATCTTTGCCTGCAGCAGTAGAGGAGGGTCAGGGTGGTCTTTTCCAATGCAGCTGATTCTGATTCTGTCTTTGCTGCTGCAGGAATAAAGATCCATTTTCCAGAGCGCTGTTGCTGTGTGCTGCTGACTGGGGTGGGGATGTCCATGTGTGGCAATGCCCATGGAGCTGCATGTGCTGGCCACCCCACTCGCCCCTGTGCCACAGGGTGCCACCACCCCCTGGGTTCATCACACACTTGGTTATAACTGGAAAACCCCATTCAGCTCCCCTAGCCCCTGCCTGTAGGGCCAGGCCAAGGGGAATGGCTTTAACCTGCCCGAGGGGAGACTGAGATGAGCTCTTAGGCAGAAGCTGTTCCCTATGAGGGTGCTGAGGCGCTGGCCCAGGGTGCCCAGAGAAGCTGTGGCTGCCCCATCCCTGGCAGTGTTCAAGGCCAGGTTGGACACAGGGGCTTGGAGCAAGCTGCTCCAGTGGAAGGTGTCCCTGCCCGTGGCAGGGGTTGGAGCTGGGGGAGCTTTAAACTCCCTTCCACCCAACCTATTCCATGTGCGGGTGATTTACGGCCAACCCAAGCAGCATGGGGTCAGTTTTGGTGCTGAGGAGCTGGGTGTGATTCAGACCCCACGGAGAGGATGGCACCAGGCTGTGGCTGCTGGGGGCACAGTCCCCAGGGAGATCCCCACCACAGGCAAGCATCAAATGGACCCCATCAGGGAAGGGCTGGAAGCAGGAGCAGCAGCCGCGGGCTCGTAAAATAGACTACATGCTTTATTGGATTTAAAAGTTTTATGAAATGACCCCCCCAAATAAAATAACCTAAAACACCATCCTCAGGAGTTGGCAGATGCAGCAACAGTCGCCGTGCGCCGGGTCCCCAACCCCCTGCTCCAGGTCTCCGCCACCACCCGCAGCTCCAGCCTGGGCCCCCCCTTGTCCCGGGGCACCCGCGGGCCCCCCCCCCGGGGCGTCCCTCCCTTCCCATGCGCGGGAATCAGGCACTTAGTCATGGAGAGGAATTGTTCACGCCTCAAAGCAACAGTGGGATTGTCACCTACCAGCTACGGAACACGGGACATGCGTGAGCCCCCCGTGGGTCAGACACGTGTCACTGTGCAAAGCAGGTCCCAGCATCCTGCCCGCCTCCTCCTCCTCCTCCTGCATCCTCCTCGGAAGCAGCACAGCTCGGGATGTGTGGGATGGTGGCGCAGGGGTTGGGATGGAGGGACAGGAGGGGACAGGGACCCCCGGCCTGGTGCAGAGCTCAGGGGGTCACATCGTGCCAGGCAGCCACCATGAGGAATGCAGGAGGCTCTGCTGGCAGCCCTGGCACTGGGATTGGCCCTGGGATGGAGCAGGACTCATCCCTCAGGGTGGGATCAGCTCTATGGATGGAGAAGCACTCATCCCTGGGGATGGAGCAGGATCCATCCCCAGTGATGGATCAGCCCTGGGAATGGAGCAGGACTGAGCCCTGGGAATAGGCTCAGCCCTGGGACAGAGCGAGGCTCATCCCTAGGGACAGGCTCACCCCTGCGATGGAGCTGGGCCTGGCCCCAGTTACTGCCCAGACCTGGGTACTCCCCACAGCATCCAGACCTGCAATGGGGGACATGTGCTGAGAGAAGGGCTCAGGCCTGCAGGATGCAACCCGCAGAGGGAGGACAGGAGCTGCTGATCCCCGGGGAGTAGCTTAGGATGGACAAAGACCCACCACGGGCTGTGTCCGTGCCCAACAGCAGCAGGGCCCCCAGGCTGACCCCATGTCTGGATCCAGAGACCCCCGCTCGCTCTCTCCAGCCCTGCCAAACCGGGACACGGGGACAAGGGATGGCTCCCGCACCCCGGACCCCCTCCATTTGTGTGGCTGCAGCAGCTGGACCCAGCTCTGCACCCAAGGGCAGCCCCTTCCCTCGGTGCTCCCCATCCCTGGGTCCCATCAAGACATGCCCGGTTCGGAGGAGCTCCTCAGAAGCTCTCCTTGCAAGTGAAGATGAGGCCACGGCTCCCCCCCACAGGACCCCCCCCCCGCACACAGTGCTCCAGAGCACAGACCCTGCGGTGCTGCGACCACCCCGGGATGCGGGATGCAAGATGCGCGTCAGGGCCACGCTGCAGGCAGAGCTCCCGGTGCACAAGTACCAGCGAGGGCAGAGCCGCCCCCCTCGGAGGGCGTTCGACTGCTCCTGCTTACCGAGAGCGCACCCATAGGGACCCCCCCCTCCCGGCCAGGCCGCAGCGATGGGGCCGGGGTGGGGAAGGGGCCGGGACACGAGAACCGTTGTGGTGCCCACAGGCAGGTCCCGAGCCGGGAGCGGGGCCGCTTCCCCCCCGAGCGCCCCCGGCGCGGGCAGGGGTGGGAGCGGCGGAAGGACCAAAAACCCAACGGAAAGGACAAAACCCGGGCTGAGACCGAGCCCGAGCCCTGCCGCGGGCGGGCGGCGGGGGCGCGGGGGCTGAAGCCATGCACAGCAAAGCCAAGGGACCGCAGCAGCCGGCGGCAGGGGGGGGCTCCTCGGGGGGGGGGGGGGGGGGGCGGCGGCTTCGTCCTCGCTCTCCTTCTCCAAGATGAGGAAATAAATAAAGTGCGGCGGCTGCTCCCGCGCGGGGGGGCCGGGATCGCTGCGCTCCCGGTGCGCGGCCGCCCCAGCGCCGCTCCTGTGCGGGCTCCTCGTCCCCCCCCTCCCCTCCTCCTACTTCTTGGGCTTCTTGAAGATCTTCAGCGGGAACTTCTTCCTGCTCGGGCCCAGCTCGGCCTCGTCGCCCGTGGCGCTGCTGTCCTCGTCCCCCGCGCTCTTCTTGGCAGCCAGCTGCGGGATGCGGGTGCTCTTGGCGCTGCCGGCGCGGCAGTCAGAGGTGGGGGAGGGCGTGTCGGGCTCGGTGGAGCTGGGGCTGTGCGAGCGGGAGCCCTCCGGGTGGCTGAGCCTGGCGGGCGCCGGGTGGCTCCCCTCGGCCGGCCCGCACGGCTTCTCCAGGCCGTGGTTCACCATCAGCATCTTCTTCAGCACCAGCGGGCTCTCGGGCAGCCGCTCCGGCAGCGCCGCCGGGCCGCAGGCATCCCCCTGCCGGCTGCCGCCGTTGGGGGTGGCCGCGGCGCTGGCCGGGTGGCCGGGGACAGCCTCCTCGATGGAGCGGGTCAGCAGGTTGGGCCGCGCAGCCAGCAGCTTGGGCGCCGAGCTGGGGATGCGCTGGTGCTCGCTCAGGTGCGGGATGGAGGACTCGGAGTCGCAGCGAGTCAAGTCTCTGCGGCAAAAGAAGGTGGAAGGAGAGAAACGGCGTCAGAGCCACCGAGCCGGGACATGGTCCCGACCCCTCCACACGTGGATGCAGCAGCCATGGGCAGTGCAGGGATATCCCTCGGGGCAGCCCCATCCCATGGCAAGAGTGCGGATACCCCTTGGGCCAGCCCCGGCCCATGGGGCAGTGCAGGGAACCCTCCTGAAGGCAGCCCCATCCTGTGCTGGTGGCTTGCAGTGAGCCATGGGAGCAGGATCAGGACAGCCCATTGCTCCCACTGCCTCATCCATGGTTCTGCTGCTGTCCCAGTGCCAGGACACTGTGTTGGGCACCCCTGGGGATGGGGGGACTCATCCAGCCCAGGACATGGAGCAAAGGGACCCCCCAGTGCAGAGGGCTGCTCGCTGCCTGCACCGACCTTTGCTTATCCCACGGGGAAGCTGGAAGGAAGCACTTGGACATGGAGGCAGAACCAGAGGGATGGAGGCCCTGATCCATGCGGCAGCAGCAAGTGCCCAGCCCTGAGCTCATGGGTCCAAAGGCAGCAGCTGTGGCTGCAGCCACTGGGCAACCTCAGCCGGGGCTCGTTGGATGCTGCCGGGCTGTGCTGAGCCATCAGCTCCCTCCCATTCCCTGCAACCACTCTGGATCCCGGTGGAGTCAGGCCCTGCAGCACCCAGCATCGCAAAGCCCTGACCTCGATGCTCTTCCAGCTGCAGCACTGGGGGCTCCTTCCTCAGGGGGTTCCTCTGCACTTCTCAGCTCACACCCACATGTGTGTGCTGCTGCCCTGCCCCCGGAGCCGCTGCCCCGTTATTCCTGGGGGAGCCAGGCACAAACTTCTAATGCCGGCAGCAGGAATTAGAGGTCCATCGCTCCCCATGCCATGCCTGAGCTGCTGCCTGCAGACCCTCTGCTGCACAGTGGTTTGTGCCCCCCAAGCCTGGTGCCACTTGGGGTTGCAAACGGTGCTTAAGAGAGCATTGTTGTCCAGCCTGAGGAGCTCCCATGCCCTTTTGGATGTGGAGAGTGGGAGGCAGGAGAAGGGAGAAATGGGGATTCCCACATGGCTGCTGGACCCGACATCCCCATGGTCCCTGCTGAAACGTGGAGCTGGACCAAGAGCTCTGGCTGCCACCTACCCTAACGCTGGCCTCAAGGCTTGGGTGCCACAAGGCCACCAGCCCTGGCACTGAGGGGTAACAGGGGACCTGTCCTCTGCTTCACCCATAGCCTGTGCTGGCCAGAGGCGAGGAGTATGGAATGGGAAAGGGGAATGGAGAGAAGAGAAACGAGGAGAAGCAGAAGGGTGTGAGAAGGGAAGGGAGGTGCTCACCGGTTCCTCAGCCCTGGCTGTTCCCAGCACAGAGCCCCCCATGCGGCCAAGCCCTGGGATGTGTTTCACTGTGTCCTGCCTCAGCACCAAACGACCCAGCACAGCATGAGGAGCGCCTGGATCCTCTTCTACCGCATCACCACCACCAGTAACATCAGGGTTTGGAGGCAGCAAAAGAGGCAAGGCAAGATGAGAGAAAGAGCTCTCACTGCAGAGGAGGCTCCCAGGCAGGGCAGAGAGGATGCTCAGGAGGTGACAGCAGCACAACGTCACCCAGTGCAACTGCACAGCACAAGGTGTGGTGAGAGGCAGGAAAGATTCTCCTCAGATCATCACCCCCGGGATGGGAACAAGGGTGGGTTTTAACTAAACCAACTGAATAAACCTGGGTCCTTGTTGAACTGCTCCACAGGGACACAAGGAGAAAAGGGGTACTGAAAACCCTCGGGGGTGGACAGGATCCAGCGCAGGATCTGCTGAGAGCCCAGGAGTGGAGATGGGCTTGGAGCAAGCTGCTCCAGTGGAAGGGGTCCCTGCCCGTGGCAGGGGTTGGAGCTGGAGGAGCTTTAAGGTCCCTTCAACCCAAACCAGTCTGGGATTCTGTGCTAGGGGAGATGTGAATCCAGGGGGACACGACTCCCTGGGGCACACTGGCTTTGCTGGAGAACAAGGAGAAGGTGATACTCCTGAGCCCAGCAGTGGGACAAGAGGGGAGGAAAGAACATCACCAGGATAATGGCAGTCATTCTTGGAGAGGCTCAGCCAAAAAGGGCTGGTTTTTGCGTTACACTGGATGACCTTTGTTCGAAGGTCTCTTCCAACCCAAACTATTCTAGGATTCTATCCCACTGATTTTCACAGGGGTGATGCTCCTGAACCGTGTGGCACAGCTCAAGAGGAAATGGTGGCTCAGGACAGAGCCAGCCTCGACGGGATCACGGGAAGGTGCCTTCAGAGGAAGCACTTCTGTGGTGCAGCAGGAGCTACCAAACTCTCATCCTCCTGGAAAGCTCAGGCCACCAACTGAGCATGGAAATACTCAGGAGCCTCACATCAGCACGTTCCTCAATCCCAGCTGCGCCGCCGCAGCGCTCGTGGCTTTCTGTGTAACGTGGCTGGGGACACTGACAGTCTATGAGACCAAAGCCAACGTGTTCACCTGCGTGAAGGCAGGATGCTCGTGCTGCTGCTGTTCTACCCGCTTCCACCTGCGCTTCCTACTGTGCTGCCCCAGGAACCTGCACCCACCATGGCGAGAGGGTGAGGAAATGGGAATGGGCTGACTTAGCAAAGGAAAGAAGCAGAGATCAAAGCATGGAGTAAGGAAAGACTGGCAGTGGTGGAGGAAGAGGGGACAGGGCAGGAGGATGAGGGGGTGACAGAGCATCAATACACATTTTGCCTCAACTCTGCAGCCCAGTGAGTGTTTCCCCGGGTGGCCCCACTCTCTGCACCCCAGGACATGGGCTGCAGGAAAGCCCAGGGTGACTGACATGAAAGCTGGGCTTGGCCCATCAGCCTCACACAGACCTTGCTGCACATACCATCTCCTGCCCTTCACCAGCAATACCCACAGCTGCACAGCCACAGCCTATCTGTGTATATATATATATACACATATATAGGCACTAGCCCAGCAAAGGCTTCCCCTATGGCAGAATCAGATTTGCCATATGGCTGTTATTTCACTGTGCCCACCCTGCCACAGTCTGAGGCTTTAGAAAGGGCTTGACATTGCAAATCCCAAATTCCACTCTGTACAGCTGTGAATGATGCTTTCTGCTGGAGTCACTGGTAAAGGGGCTCCAGGAAACCAGAAGAGGGGCTTTGGACAAGGGCCTGTAGGGACAGGCCAAGGGGAATGGCTTGAACCTGCCACAGGGGAGACTGAGATGAGCTCTTAGGCAGAAGCTCTTCCCTGTGAGGGTGCTGAGGCGCTGGCCCAGGGTGCCCAGAGAAGCTGTGGCTGCCCCATCCCTGGCAGTGTTCAAGGCCAGGTTGGACACAGGGGCTTGGAGCAAGCTGCTCCAGTGGAAGGGGTCCATGGCAGGGGATTGGGACTGGAGGAGCTTTAAGGTCTCTTCCAACCCAAACCATTCCATGATTCTATGCTTACTGACACTCTCCTTTTGCTTTGGCTTCCAGCTCCCATCCCTGCTGGAATAGGGCCACTGGCATGGGGATTTGGTCCTACACTCCCATCTCCATCAGGTTTATCCCAATGAAGCAGGCTCTGGCAGCAGAAACCTCTGTGCACGCAGCAGCCTCCAACCCCTCTCCCCCTCCCAGGGACACCCAGTCCCCAGCATGGACATTAACAGCCACACAGCAGCCCTGGAAATGGGAACAGCTCTGACCTTATTTGCACCGGATCCTCTGAAGCCAATTGCAAAAGAGAAGCAAAGAGTGAGGAGTTCAGGAAAGCAACTCGCGGCCACGCGCTGGCCTTGCCTGGAGAGCAGCTCCCTACCAGGTGAGCCCCACACAGCTTGCACAGGCAGGAGCGACCCCAAGCTGAGAGCTGCGGGGATCAGCTTGGCTGAGGTGGTTTCTCTCCTGGGGTCCCACCAACACCGGCATCTGCTGGGTACGAGAGAGGCTAAAGCGATGCAGCAGCCCAGCGCTCCCCTCCTAACGGGAGCCAGGGATGGGGGGGTTCCGTTCTCATCCTTGCCAATGACTTCCTGGAAGCCTCTCTCAGCCTCAGCTTCCCCATCTGTTCTGCTGGCCTCTTTGGGAGGCCTTGGAGCTCGAGGGATGCATGGAAGGGCCTCCAAGACCGGTTACATGAAAGAGAAAGAGTGAGCCATTGGCTCGTGCAGCGGCTTGCCTCCGCGGCGCTGCTTCTGAGGAAGCATCTGAGCGGGATCTGCTGGTGATGCAGTTGGACAAAAAACCAAAAGCAACAAAGTAAGAAGACATTTGGGCACCCAGTTCTTCATTTCTGCCTCCTGAAATGAACGGAGAATGGATGGGGATGGATTTGGAGGCATCTGTTATTGTGGAGCTGAAGCACAGGGGAAGTTCTCACTCCGCAAAACTCCGCTGCTAAAGCAATAATCCTGCACCACCAGATGGTCTTTGCTATGGGAAGAGAGAGAACCCAGTCCTACCTTCCACTGAGGCTACTAAGTGCCCGTGGGGAACAAGGAGATGACCTGTTAATTGTCTCCTAACGACCTCCCAGCACCATTTGCCGTCAAAGGGGATCCCAAAGTCATCCCACACTTCCCTCTGCCACTCTCAGGGGACTGAGACTTCACCCTGGTCAGCAATTAAGTGTCACAGCCTCTGCTGCAAAAAGAAATGATGTTTATCCAGCTATTCCTGAAGCAGTTCCCAGCCCTCACGCTGCTGGGATGAGCCTCCTTCCCATCGAGGCAGGAAGGTCGATGACAAACAGGGAATGTGTGATGCTACCAGAAGCATTCCCAGCTTTATCAGTCAAACTGGGGCAGCTGTGCTCAAGTAGGCAGTGATTCATTTCAGTTCTAATTGCACTCCTCCTCTTAATCCCAAACCGAACCTCACTGAATTAACCCAGACGTTGCTCTTTAACTGCTGCTCATTGTGGGGAAGTACAGGAATTCCCCTGTCTCAATATTCCAGAATCCCACTGCCTGGGGCTGGGGGATGCTCTGGTCCAAGCAGCAGCTCAGCTTCCAGACCCACAAATTACCAAGGGGTGAGACATCCACAACAGAGACACCAGGAGACACCTACACCCACGGGCAGAGGTCCCTATGGATAAAAGGAACAATGGTACAGCGTGCTGGGATGAATGAAGAAGTGGTGACCAGGAATGTTGTCCTGCCTGGATAAATAAACATGGAAGGACGTTGCCCCTCTCAGCTTCCTCGCTGGGGGACTTCCAGCCCTTTCCCAGAGCCAGTTCCCTAACCCTGAGGATAAGGAGAGCACTTTGAGTTTCACCAAGGAGAAAGCACAGAACGGAGATGGAACAACTGAGCCATGGTCACAGGCAGCTCCCGGGAGGATGGTGCTGGGACACTGACACAGGGTGCCCAGAGAAGCTGTGGCTGCCCCATCCCTGGCAGTGTTCAAGGCCAGGTTGGACACAGGGGCTTGGAGCAAGCTGCTCCAGTGGAAGGGGTCCCTGCCCATGGCAGGGGTTGGAGCTGGAGGAGCTTTAAGGTCCCTTCAGCCCAACCCATTCCTTGATTCAATGACTCCTTGAAGGCCCATCACAGCCCTTCCACCGTCTGCTTCAGCACTGACACCACTGAGCGCCCGCAACAGCCTGAATCCTGTGGTCTCCAACCACACAAACCCCACACCCCGCTCACCCCTTAGGCAAGGGTTCAAGTGAAGCTCCTGCCTGCACTCAGGCTCACACAGCGCTCTGGAGCTGGATGCATCCATGCCCCGGGTGGGGGGAGCACCTCCAGCACTGCTGCCTGTGGACCTCATTCAGAAGAAAGCCCCCAGAGCTGCCCAGGGAAGGTGATCCTCTGCTTGGGGTGCAGAACATCTGAGCTTGGGATGGCTGCTGGAGGCCGCCTCACTGCACTCCAGTTAGACCAGACAGGAGTCCCCTATCCATGGCTCACCCAATCATTCACCTCTCCAGTGCCAGCAGGTGAATCAGGACAGATCAGGGATTTAGGGATGTGAATGGGTCCTACTGTACACAGGTCTCCAAAGAGCCTTCGCTTGGCTGTTACTACTGAAAAGGATTAAGTTAAACCAGTGATCCAGCAATAAGAAGCTCAACTCCCTCCTCATTAGCTCCTCAGCCCAAACACAGCCATGACTCATCCCCTACCAACAGTAACCCCAAAACACAAAACTCCTGAATGCTTTCTGCCGCCTCCTGGACACAGCACAAACTTCAGCCCCTCCCTCAGCACCAACTCCTATCTCCTGGGAGCCACCCATCGTGTTTCCTTTGCAATTCGCTTGTGAAGACCCCAAGGGAGTCAAGGTTTCAAATAAGGTCAGCGTTTGCTTGGTTAGTTGTTACCTTTGTTCTCCCAGGAGCATCCCCCAAGGGAAAGACCAACTGATTCAGCGGTACCAAGTGCCCAGGAGCTCTCTTTGGCTTAGCTACAGTTAAACAAGCACTCCTCATGGGCTGTGCACCCACTGAGCTCCCAGCTACGAGGGGATGGACCATGGAGCACTCCTTAGAGGGTCCACTGGCACGGGAGAGCGGTTGGAGAAACAAACATGTGGGTAAGTCATGAAATGAAGGCCCAAAAGGAAAGGGCAGAAGGAATGTGGGGGAGAGAGCACCCGAGCAAGCACCAGCTCTGCGACACAGCAGGCAAGAGGGAGCTAGAAAAGAAAGAGCAGTATACCCAGAGCTCTCAGTGCGACAGCGAACTCCAGAGGTGACATCAGGAGGGGGTAGATCAGGGATGGAGTCCGTCTGGAGGAAGTAAGAGGAGGTGGTGTGATGGTAATAGAGAGGGTGGACATGGCAAGCAGGAGCAGATGCAGTGGAGGTGGATGAGGAGGAGCAAGAGGTGGAGGAGGTGGTGGCGGCGGCAGGTGATGGGCTGGTGCCGGGCAGGTCGGAACTCAAGGACTGTCCAGAGGAGAGGCTGTGCACTCGGCGGAGGGAGACTCTGCCTGCCCGGTACTGGGCCGGCTGCCCCGGCTCATTCTGGCCTTGCACGTAACTCTCTACCAACCTCTGCGATCCATGGGCGTGCTGGGGGTCCACCAGGCGCTGGCGAACTGTGCTGGGCAAGGCAGGAGCTGCAGGAGACAAAGGGGACAACACTGAAGGAGCTGCAAAGACACCGTGCATCACATCAGCTGCCACGGCGGTCACCCCACCTTGTGCTACAAGTTACAGTGCTTTGATGCAGAAGCAGCATTAAGGTGGTGCTACTGCTCCACATGCTGGATTAATGCCCAGCCCATGGAAAACTCTGACATTCCTGATGTAGGTGCTTTCTGAACACCTTATCTGATCATCTTGCTCCAAGCAGAAAGTGGCTGCGTGATTCATCCTGCCCAAGTTGACATCAGAGCTACCACCCAGGCTCCCTTCGGAGCACAAGTCAAATTGGTACTTTCAGGGCATGATTCATCCCACCCAAACACAGACATTGAAACCCTTCGGGTGCTTCATGCCTTGGTAGTGCCCAGAGAAGCTGTGGCTGCCCCATCCCTGGCAATGTTCAAGGCCAGGTTGGACACAGGGGCTTGGAGCAAGCTGCTCCAGTGGAAGGGGTCCCTGCCCGTGGCAGGGGTTGGAGCTGGAGGAGCTTTAAGGCCCCTTCAACCCAAATCAGACTGTGGTTCTCTCACCATAATGATCTTCCAGGCCACCCAGTCCTACCTGCCCAGTAATGGCAGTCAGGGACCTGAGCCTGTTCCCTACCCCACCTCTGCACAGCACCTACACACCGAGCTGGAGCCAGGGTCTGCCTGCACAGAGGCAGAGGGAGGCTCCTTCCCTACACGGCCATTTCTGGTACTCATCTCCACCAGCAGAGCATTGCAGATGGAAAACCAAGGATCCAGAGGGCTGCATCTCCACCCTGCACACAACCAGGGGGGTTGTATTTAACCCACTAGCTGTGATTTCCATACAAAACATTCCTTCCTTGGCAGGAGATAAGGTGTTCAGGTTGGTTCAGGATTTCTTACATACATAACAAATGGATGTACAAATGGGTTAAAAAGATGAAGAGAGGAAAGCTGAGAATGGAGTGGAAAGAGAGATCCTTTGGGAATCAAAGAACCAGCAAATCACTGCTATAAACCCCGACAGCTGGAACACCCATCTCCTGCAGCTCAGCTGACCTCAACAGTCACACCGAGGGATCCCAGCTGGGCTGTATTTCAAGTGGAAGAAGGGATGAGCAGGAATAACTCAGGCAGCTTTGCTGCTGGCACATCCCTGGGGTGAATTACAGTTCCCCTCACAGGGTCCCACCGCCCAGGTTTGCTGCTTCTCACTTTACTGCACTGCCCATGAAGAACCTTCCCCTGGAGCTCCTGACACCATCCACATTATAGTTCAAGAGTTTTATTTCTCTTAAGAGCTGCAGAGCTGAATTAAGTAAAAACAAGTTATGTGGAGTCAAGGTGGGAACAAAACCCCTTGCTCTGGTGGGGGCTGCAGGAAACTGCTCCTGTGGATGGACAGGGACCTGGGGCTGTTGGAGTGAGTCCAGAGGAGGCCATGGAGATGCTGCGAGGGCTGGAGCAGCTCTGCTCTGGAGCCAGGCTGAGAGAGCTGGGCTGGGGCAGCCTGGAGAAGAGAAGGCTCCTGAAGGGGAGACCTGAGAGCAGCTCCAGTGCCTAAAGGGGCTGCAGGAAACCTGGAGAGGGGCTTGGGACAAGGGCCTGTAGGGCCAGGCCAAGGGGAATGGCTTGAACCTGCCCGAGGGGAGACTGAGATGAGCTCTTAGGCAGAAGCTCTTCCCTGTGAGGGTGCTGAGGCACTGGCACAGGGTGCCCAGAGAAGCTGTGGCTGCCCCATCCCTGGCAGTGTTCAAGGCCAGGTTGGACACAGGGGCTTGGAGCAAGCTGCTCTATGGAAGGGGTCCCTGCCTATGGCAGGGGTTGGAGCTGGAGGAGCTTTAAGGCCCCTTCCAACCCATTCTATGGAAACCAGAGGCTGTTCCAGCTCCTGCTGTGCCTGTGCAGCAGCAATGGGCTCTGACAGGGATCCAGCTTTGCAGACTAACTAACTGGGGGTATCTGCTCCAGGTTTCTCCTTCTTTTGGGCCATGCTTTTCCCTGTAGAGGGTTTGTTTTTTCCCTGCTGTTCATTCCTCATCTACCAACTCCACACCTCACCCCTTTGTGCTCTCCTTTTTCAGCACATACCCTGTGATAAGCCCGGAACCGAAGCCACAGCAGCCCCTCACTTCCCTCAAGCATCACTTCCCTCCAAGCACTGGAGATTTTATCCACATTAGTCAAACACCCTGCTCATCATCATGAGGAAGAGCATGGCCTGGCCTGCTGCTGCATGCGCTCATCGTCCTCCATCCACAACGGTCAGCATTTGGCACCGCTCCATGAAGGGAAGGCTTCCAGCCAAAACCAGGAGGCTCAGGGTCTCAGCTGAGCATGTCATCCCCATGGCCCAGCATGGGACACAGGGGGACAAATTAGCACAGAGGTGGCATTGCTCAATTAATTTCAGGATCCCGAGGGAAGAAAGGCACCGTGATCCACAGCAGCCCCATGGGAGGGACCAGGATCAGCCTTGGCTGGCAGCGGAGAGGCTGGAGAAGGAGGCGGGATGTGAAAGGGAACACTACCACCTCCTCCCAGCCCAGCCTGAATCCTTCATCTCCACCTCAGGGCTAAACCCAAGGAAAACCAAGGCTCCGGATTTCCTACTGGGTTGTTTTTAACAGCAAACCCAAAAGCACGTGAGGACTACAGCGAACTGTGATTCTTCTTCATCCCACCAGACTCTTCCCTGGGGTTAGTCAAGATGCTGAGGGCCCAATGAAGAGAGGTACAGCCATTAGTTTAGCCGTGCCAGAAAGTTGGAAAATTGGTGTATGTATTTTAGTCCAGAAAAAGGGCAGAGCAAAACCAAATGAAGATATAACTGAAGAGAACCAAACCAGGGTATTTCCAGAGGGACTGTTCCTCCGAGGACAGAGACGAGCGGTCACTGAACCTGCGCCCGAAAAGCCAGGCTGCATCTGGGATGGGCCAGCAGGAGAGAGAACAGTGATTTACCAGGAGAGCCATCATGGGCAGTGAGCAGCACCCTGACAGGGCTGGGCAGGAGAACACCCTGGTTCAATCCTGAACCTGTCTGTGTACAGCAAGAGAAAAACCCTGCAGGGAAAGGCTGCAGCTCCCTCGCTTTGGGAATGTGGTGCCCAGCACTGGCTCCACACAGTTATTCCTGCTGGGAAGTGGATGGGCACCGTGGGAGGGAGGCAGGATGCAGGCAGCAGCCAGGCTGCCGGTCTCTGCACTGACAGAACTGCAGGTGCTGCTGCAAAGGTCTCATTTGAGGTGTCTTGAGCACAGCATGAAGAAGCTGAGGCTTAAAACCTGGGAGGCAGCCTCACACCTCATGCAGCTCCCATCCTCTGTGCTTTGGGTGCTACTTAGGAGGTTCCTTCAGACCTCCCTCCCTCATCTGCACCTTGCAAGTGTTTTATAGAGCTGCCTACTTTGGTTTCTAACAGCAAGTGACAATCACAGGGACTAATAGGATACAATTATGTGTTTGAGGCTTTAAACATTCCCTATTCACACCCAACCCCATAAATTCCCATCCCCTCATGTTTGCTGGGCCCTGGAACACACAGATACCCCTGTTCCTCCTGCCTTAACATCCTGCACACTCCCCGGATCCTCAGAGCTCTGCCTTCATCCCCCCATCACCCTGAGCCAACCATGGCATTCACCTCCAGACCTTCAGAGCATCTACCCAGAGCCTAATGGCATGTACAGACATGGCCTGCAGCACAGATGCCAACCCCAAGGCCCTTCAGTTCCTCTCCCTAACTTCTACCCAGTTACACAGAACTGGTTTTGATGAAGTCTGGAAGAAGCCTTCCAGTGCCTAAATGGGCTACAAGAAATGTGGAGAGGGGCTTGGGACAAGGGCCTGTAGGGACAGGCCAAGGGGAATGGCTTTAACCTGCCAGAGGGGAGACTGAGATGAGCTCTTAGGCAGAAGCTCTTCCCTGGGAGGGTGCTGAGGCGCTGGCACAGGGTGCCCAGAGAAGCTGTGGCTGCCCCATCCCTGGCAGTGTTCAAGGCCAGGTTGGACACAGGGGCTTGGAGCAAGCTGCTCCAGTGGAAGGGGTCCCTGCCTGTGGCAGGGGTTGGAGCTGGAGGAGCTTTAAGGTTCCTTCCAACCCAAACCCTTCTGTTATTCTGATTCCTGACCCTTAACCACTAACAATTGGGCCCAGGTCATTCAAAATCCATCTCGGACACCTCAGCTCCTCCTAGCACACCTGAACTGCTGTTCCAGGCCATCCCCATGCTGCAGCACCCAGCACCTGCAGAGCCCCAGGCCGAGCGCACAGGGACTACGTACATTGTATGGACATGGGAGACACGATCTCTTCGTCCAGGTCATCCACATCATCAGTCATGATGAAGTGCGAGGGGTTGGGCCGGGGGGTGCCCATCCAGCTGGGGTCGATGTTGAGGGCTGACGCCAGGCTGTGGATCCCCGGGTTGTTGACAATCTGGAAGCCACAGAGCAGCTCAATCTGCTGCCAGCGATGCAGGCGCTCCCGCAGTGCCGCCGTCACCTCGCTCAGTGCTTGCCTGGAAGCAGGGGTCAAACAGGGAAATGTGGGCAACGAAAGAGAAACACACCTTGAAGAGCCTAAACCGGGGACCAGAGGTTCAGCTTTGGATCCCTGTGCTTGAGACACCTCTCATTCCACTGCCAGGATTCCACACGCAGCAGGGTAGACATGCCAGGGTAATGGGTTAAGAACCCCATCACATCCCGAATCCCTCTGACAGGATTTTGAATTACTCTTCCCATCTGTGATTGCTGGTTTGACACAGAATTTAAAGGTTATTGGTTAAGAGGAGCAAGTCCAACCCCAGCTCAGTCATCAGGACACCAGTGCAGCAAAATGAGACCAAGAGCACTTGAGGCACAGCACGCTCACGTCTGCGAGAGGAGAGGGAGGAGACGGGAGCAGGAATAAGGGATTCAGCAGATACTCACTTTGCAGTCAGGATTTTATGGTCAACATCATCCAGAGAAGAGCTGTGAGCAACGTGGAACGTTCCAAACAGGGTGTTTCGCTTCTTCTTGATTTTTTCAGCCTGGAACATCAACAGAAGAGGGTCACAGGAAGAAGAGGACCTCGGGTGGCCTCCAGGCCAAGAACGTCCTGGATGGGGGAGCCAGAAATAGGCCCCGCAGCTGTCTGCACACGTGTGAATAGTGTGAATTGTGGTTCACTGAGGGATGTTATCCCTCCTCCCGCAGCGGGTGAGGAATTGCCAGCAGCCAGGAAGCAGCTGGGGGGCTCCTGCTCCTCCTGGCCCTTCTGATTTCCCAACACTCAGAGGAGCTGAAGCAGTTCAGGTCCTGCAGCGAATGGCTCTGATGAAGCTTGTTCTGGCTTTCCCAGGACCAAACTACCAAACACAGTTAATGCCCTGTGGTTGTTGGTGTGGGGAAGCAGTTTTTAGTTTGAGGTTGGTTTTCCTTCCCTTTGGGGAAAAGTCTCCCCTTTAAAGGAGTGTGAAATCAAAGCGGAGTAGAATTTAGCTTCACAGATCTAGTGGCCTTATCCTGAAACTCAGACAGACCAAGGACATGGACAGGAGAACTGGGACGGCAGAGGGAAAAGCACTGAAAAGTTAGTGTTCATAATAAGCACATACCAAGGAAGGGTTCTTACACTCTGCCAGCTCTGGGTGCTGTGTGTGTCCACAGACACAAACATGTTACAACAGCATCCCTGCACCTCAGAGCTTTCTGGTTGCCACACTACATTTGAACCAACTGGGAAGGCAGAAATGATTCATCTCTGCAGATCATATCCATATTCAACACGGTGTTGCCTGGGCATGTAAATGACCTAAAGCAGGGATTATGCTTAATAGGTGCAAACCCTTCTGCTTACTGATGACCCCCAGGGCTGTCACACGGGCAGAGATCCCTTTTCTGCACCTTCCCTGGGCTGCAGCACACTGAGGACGTGGTAACGCAGCTCACAGGCATGCCCTGGTCAGGCCGTCGCTCATCACCATCCTGGCAGTGTTCAAGGCCAGGCTGGACGACATGGCCTAGTGTGAGGCATCCCTCACCATGGCAGGGGGTTGGAACTGGATGCCCTTAAGGTCCTTTCTAACCCAAACCAGTCTGGCATTCTATGATTAAAATGGCAATGAAGAAGGTGCAGAGCAGCCAGCTGTGCTAGCTGCACCCCCCAAACCCACGGGGAGCACCCACGGTGTGGGCATTGATGTTCTCACCCCTTCCTTGGCCACCAGCAGCTGCTTCTCGGCATTCTGCTTCTTGATGTTGTAGTACTGGACCTCCACCTCATGGGTCAGCTGCAGCCACTTCTGCAGGGCCTCGGGCGCAGCCCAGCTGCAGTGCGACTCCAGCTCCTTCTCGGCGTTCTTGAGCGCCATGCGGACCTGCGGGACAAGCACCCGGGTGCTGCAGCAGTGGAGGGGACCCCTGCCCTGGCAGCATCTCCCCCAGCGCCGGCGGCCAACCCAGCCTGTGTCAGACAA
Source organism: Psittacula echo (assembly GCF_963264785.1). Taxonomy (NCBI): domain Eukaryota; kingdom Metazoa; phylum Chordata; class Aves; order Psittaciformes; family Psittacidae; genus Psittacula; species Psittacula echo. The sequence goes on along the minus strand of NC_137736.1, from coordinate 127,558,449 downwards.
CAGCAGAAAGAGGAAGGCTCCGCATGACTTCATCTTGCTCAGCACAGAAGCAGAAGCTGCTCTGAGAGGTGGTGGGCAAGGGAGAGGGAGTGCGGCAGCGCAGCCATCAACAGGCGACAGCCTCCTGGTACCTGAACGGGCTGCAGGAAAGCTGGAGAGGGGCTTGGGACAAGGGCCTGTAGGGACAGGCCAAGGGGAATGGCTTGAACCTGCCCGAGGGGAGACTGAGATGAGCTCTTAGGCAGAAGCTCTTCCCTGTGAGGGTGCTGAGGCGCTGGCCCAGGGTGCCCAGAGAAGCTGTGGCTGCCCCATCCCTGGCAGTGTTCAAGGCCAGGTTGGACACAGGGGCTTGGAGCAAGCTGCTCCAGTGGAAGGGGTCCCTGCCCGTGGCAGGGGTTGGGACTGGAGGAGCTTTAAGGTCCCTTCCAACCCATTCCATGTTTCTGTAACTCTCTTCCATTCCCGCTCACTCTCCTCCACACACTTACTCGATCTTGCTGGAGAAAGGAGCGATTACAGAACTAGAAGTGGGTGACAAGCAAGTCTGAGAGACCCAAACCTTACACAAAGCATTCAGTGCTAGCGCCCAGCACGAACTAACACTTCTCTGCCATTGCACAGACGTGGAGAGACTTCAGCAGCCTGACACAAGCCCTGCAGGTGTGATTTCCAGGGAGCCAAAGGTACCGGGTTACACATAGATCCTCTGGAGTCCCATTCTGGATGGATCCTGGAGGACATTTGCAAGATCCATCAAGGAGAAGCAAGGAGGCACCACACAGGAGAGGTCAACTGCTTATATCCCTTATGTGTGATTTAGTCTTGCTGAGCATAACATGGCCTAAATCACTGGCACAGAATGCTCGACCCCAGGCAGGTCTGCTTCTATCCCTCTGACACCAGCAGCACTGCTCCTACCTCAGGCAGAAGTGACCACGATCCACACGCATCTGGCATTTAGGAATATGGAGAATCAGGAAATGGGACACGAGGGATGTGGGGTAGAGGAGTGCTCAAACCTTGTCAGGAATGTTTCTAGGGACTGGTGGAAAAGGGAAGTGGTGCAGAACAACAGCCAAGGACCAGTGGTTGAGATGAGCAGTGGCCAAAACACCCCCCTTGGCTCTGCAGGGAACCAACACAGGCAGGAGTTACTTTGGGAGGCCACATTCCCCTGTAAAGATTCCCAAGATCCCATTTTGATCAGAACACTTTATAGGGCAAGGAATGACCTCTGAGGCTGCTGCTCTGGCTGGGGTCGTGGTCTGGGGGAGGATGCCCTAGTGAGGAGAGGACTGGTACGAACAACCCACTATGGGAGAGTCCCACCCCAGAAACACGCTGCAGCTCCAGCTCATACCCCTGGCTCCAGCAGGAGCTCCCAAACCCTCCAGTATTGCTTCAGTGATAAGAACCATCTGCTGCAAAAGAAGGTCTTGGTTTAATATTCCCTGGGACCCAAGAATATCTTCAATGGGACGAGGTTTCTGGTCAGTGGGAGTGACTGGTTAATGGTGTTGGTGGTCTACAGCTTACTGGGATGGTGATCATGTTATAGGCACACAGTGTGGATCATGTGGGTAAAACCAATACTCACCCTGGCAATGCATCCCTCCCGGAGGCCTCTAAGAAACAACAGAGCAGTTGAGTCACCTCCGGCTCCCCGGGTTTCTCACCAAATGTCAAAGGAGGGGAGGTGGGATGGGTGAGATCCTGCCTTCTCCAGAAGCCAGGAGCAGACCGGGTACAAGGGCCTGGGGTTACAAGAGGAAGGCTACACCCCTCTCTTTAGTGGCCCAAAACAAAGGGCCTGGATTTCTGTTTGCGTGAGGATGGACATCCCGGTGTGTGTCCTGAAATGGGGCTCAGGGACTTTGGGGGGAGGCTGGATGAGCAGTTAGGAGGATGCCCCATCCCTGGCAGTGCTCAAGGCCAGGTTGGACACAGGGGCTTGGAGCAAGCTGCTCCAGTGGAAGGGGTCCCTGCCCATGGCAGGGGTTGGAACTGGAGGAGCTTTAAGGTCCCTTCCAACCCAAACCATCCCAGGATTCTATGATCACCAGAGCAAAGCTGGTCCCAGGCACCTGCGGATCTCTGGGCTGTTGATCTGCCAAGCAGGAAGGGAACTTTCTGTTTGCTGACTGCGCACACCTGGGCTACACCGCCCTGTGGTTCCCACTGACCTGATGGCCCAGGACACTTCTTTCTCCCTTGTCAGTGGAACCCCTCAATTCCTGTCTTGTTTTCCTCCCCATCCTCCCTGGTGGCAATGAAAGACTGGACATGGTCAGGCTGGGGATGTGCTGATGGCCTCAGAATTCCCAACGCACCTGCTTGGCTCATGCAATTCCAGCTCACACCAGCTCAGGTTGAACTCATCTATAAATTACAGTCCGGCCAGAACTGTCCCTCAGGGGAGCAGGAAACAGCCACTGGGTTTGTGGCTTTGGGCAAAGGGAATTCCCAGATGCTCACTCTCTGCCCTCTGTTACTGCAGACGCCACGAGCATCATCCCTGATTTCCATTATTCCCCTATAGCCTTTGCTGCCGGTCTCAGGGTTTGAAGCTGTAGGACTGGGAGGCCTTTTCCCAACCTGTAACAAACTGTTTCACAAATGCTCTGTGTATCCTTCTGGACAAAACATGTTTCATTGTGCCCAGCAGCAGCCTTAGACGCAATATTCCAGACCTACATTAGGATGCATAACCTGGGGACATGTTTTTCCTGCTCATCTAAACATAAAACTAGTGGATTTGAGAACTGCATCCCAACTCTAACTTCGCTGTAGAGATTCTCATCTAGTGCTGACTTTCCTTGGAAGCAAATCTCCTTCACACACCTCTCTGACCCACCAGAAAACACGTTAAGCACAACCAAAGTCACCACAAATCTCTCCTAAACCCATGAAGAGATAAAAAAGAAAGAGCTCATGGTTGGGAGTGGGAGTTAGAAGTCACCAGAGGGTGCAGCTATGGGTCAGGCTCAACCCTCCTCCTGTGCGGCAGGATGGGAAGCTGTGTGGCCGCAGCCCATTGCTCAAGACCCCACCGGCACGGTCCCTGCTCCCAGCACACAGCAGCGCGGTTACAGAGTACAGGGGAGCGGAAGAAACCCTCAGACCCCTCCCTCCACACAGGGCAGCGGCAAAGCGAAGTGGCAGAGCAGGGTGGGCAGAGCAGCCCTGGGTTCCTCAGGGGGTGAGGAGCTGCTCATGCTGCCTTACCTGCTCCAGCTCCTGCTCAGCGTACTTCTGCCGGCTGAGCTCGTTCTCGGTGCCCTCCCGCAGCTCCCGCAGCCGATGGGCCTCCTGCTTGGCGATGCTGATCTCGTCCTGCAGCTTCTTCTCCAAGTGCACCTTCTCCACCTCCACGGAGCGATGCTCCTCCTGAGCCTTCTGCAGCCTGCAAGACAGGAGGGCCCCGTGCTGGGTGTGCTGCGCTGGTGGCACTGGCACAGGCGGCCACGGCGCGAGGGCTGCCCGGCCACCACCTACCCAGCCCTGCACTGACGGACCCTGGGTTATGTTCACAGGGATCTCTGCGGGGAAAGCGAAGGAGAAAGTTCTCCATGGGCAGAGAGAAACTAAATCTCCTCCAGAGTCACAACTTCATTTATTAAACACTCAGCAGGAATTCTCTTAGTTTTCCAAAGTGTTCCCAAGATTCACATTAATAAGCCTCAAATTAACTTCAATTTTCACTGTTTTTACGAACCAAAGACCTTTGCTTTAATGAATCAAAAAAGGAGAAGGAAGATCTGCCTCGGCAGGTCTAACCAGACAGATGGGATGCTCTCCTTGCAAGAGCCTTCAAACAGAGACATAGAATCATAGAATGGTTTGGGATGGAAAGAACCTTAAAATCATCCAGTTCCAACCCCCCTGCCATGGGCAGGGACACCTCACACTAAACCATGGCACCCAAGGCCTCATCCAACCTGGCCTTGAACACTGCCAGGGATGGAGCATTCACAACCTCCCCGGGCAACCCATTCCAGTGCCTCACCACCCTCTCAGTAAAGAATTTCTTCCTTAGATCCAATCTAAACTTCCCCTGTTTCAGTTTGAACCCGTTACCCCTTGTCCTGTCACTACAGTCCCTAATGAACAGTCCATCCCCAGCATCCTTGTAGCCCCCTTCAGATTCTGGAAGCTGCTATGAGGTCTCCACGCAGCTTCTCTTCTCCAGGCTGAACAGCCCCAACTTTCTCAGCCTGGCTCCATACAGGAGGTGCTCCAGCCCCTGCTCATCCTCGTGGCCTCCTCTGGACTTGTTCCAACAGTTCCATGTCCTTTTGATGTTGAGGACACCAGAACTGCACACAATGCTCCAAGTGAGGTCTCACGAGAGCAGAGCAGAGGGGCAGGATCACCTCCTTCAACCTGCTGGTCACGCTCCTCTTGATGCAGCCCAGGATACGGTTGCTTTCTGGGCTGCGAGCGCACACTGCAGCCGGCTCATGTTCATTTTCTCATCGACCAACACCCCCAAGTCCTTCTCTGCAGGGCTGCTCTGAATCTCTTCTCTGCCCAACCTGTAGCTGTGCCTGGGATTGCTCCAACCCAGGTGTAGGACCTTGCACTTGGCATGGTTAAACTTCATCAGGCTGGCATCAGCCCACCTCACAAGTGTGTCAAGGTCCCTCTGGATGGCATCCCTTCCCTCCGGCGTATCAACCAAACCACACAGCTTGGTGTCATCGGCAAACTTGCTGCGGGCGCACTCAATCCCACTGTCCATGTCACCGACAAAGATGTTGAACAAGACCGGTCCCAACACTGATCCCTGAGGGACACCACTCGTTACCGGTCTCCAGCCGGACATCGAGCCATTGACCACAACTCTTTGCGTGCGGCCATCCAGCCAGTTCTTTATCCACCGAGTGGTCCACCCATCCAATTGATGTCTCTCCAATGTAGAGACAAGGATGTTGTGTGGGACAGTGTCAAACACTTTGCACAAGTCCAGGTAGATGACGTCAACTGCTCTGCCCGTGTCCATCAGTTCCGTAGCCCCATCCTAGAAGGCCACCAAATTGGTCAGGCAGGATTTCCCCTTAGTGAAGCCATGCTGGCTGTCACCAACCACCTCCTTGTTTTTCATGTGCCTTAGCATGTCTTCCAGGAGAATCTGCTCCAGGAGTTTGCCAGGCACAGAGGTGAGACTGACTGGTCTGCAATTCCCCACGTCATCCATTTTCCCCTTCTTGAAAATGGGGGTTATATTTCCCTTTTTCCAGTCATCGGGAACTTCACCTGACTGCCATGAGTTTTCAAATATGATGGCCAGTGGCTTAGCAGCTTCATTTGCCAGCTCCTTCAGGACCCGCGGATGGATTCCATCAGGTCCCATGGACTTGTGCATGTTCAGGTTCTTAAGATGGTCTCGAACCAGATCCTCTCCTACAGTGGGCCTAGGGTCTTCATTCTCACAGTCCCTGTGTCTGTCTTCCAAGACTTGGGTGGTGCGGTCAGAGCTTTTGCCAGTGAAAACCGAGGCAAAGAAGTCATTAAGAACTTCAGCCTTCTCCAAATCCAGGGTAGCCAGTTCTCCGGATAGCTTCCAGAGAGGGCCCATGCTGTCCCTAGTCTGTCTTTTATTCTCTACGTACCTATAGAATCCCTTCCTGTTATCCTTAACATCCCTAGCCAAGTTTAATTCTAACTGGGCCTTAGCTTTCCTAACCTGGTCCATAGCTTCCCAGACAACATCCCTGTATTCTTCCCAGGCCGCCTGTCCCTGCTTCCACCTTCTATAAGCTTCTTTTTTCCTTTGAATTTTCCTGAGCAGCTCCTTATCCATCCAAGGAGGTCTCCCGGCCCTCCTGCTGCACTTCCTTCTAGTTGGGATGCAACACTCCTGAGCTTGGAGCAGGTGATCCTTGAATAACAACCAACAGCCTGGAAATTATTCTTTTTCCTCATAACAGAATTAAATCAGTAGGAATTATATACATGGCAACAAGAAGTACTAACATATTGCTTGTGCCCATTCAGGAAGGTTCAACCATTGAGGCTGGAAAGCTTCAGCCCTCTGCAGGAGACACCACCACAACCACAATGAGGTGCTTCAGGGTTTCAGTGATGTTTGGATGGATTTGGTGTTTTTCATGGAATCATAATCCCAGCCTGGTTTGGGCTGAAGGGACCTTAAAGCTTCTCCAGCTCCAACCCCTGCCACGGGCAGGGACCCCTTCCACTGGAGCAGCTTGCTCCAAGCCCCTGTGTCCAACCTGGCCTTGAACACTGCCAGGGATGGGGCAGCCACAGCTTCTCTGGGCACCCTGGGCCAGCGCCTCAGCACCCTCCCAGGGAAGAGCTTCTGCCTAAGAGCTCAGCTCAGTCTCCCCTCGGGCAGGTTAAAGCCATTCCCCTTGGCCTGGCCCTACAGGCCCTTGTCCCAAGCCCCTCTCCAGGTTTCCTGCAGCCCCTTTAGGCACTGGAGCTGCTCTAAGGTCTCTCCTGAAGGAGCCTTCTCTTCTCCAGGCTGGACCAGACCAGCTCTCTCAGTGACCAAGTAAAACTATCCATAAAATGAAAAGAAAAAGCCCCCAGTGGAATCATCTCCACCAGAAATAAGTATTTCAAGGTCACAAAAATCTTTTCCCCTCAAGACCAACATCCAAACTGGAAAGCAAACCAGCGGAGCGATGTGTCCTATGACAGAGGAGAGGACAGTGGTGCTCCGTGAGCTGGACCTGACCAAGATCACATCTGGAGAGGGGCACTGTGGGGCTTCCGAAGCAGCTGCTGCTCATCCCAGACCAGAAAAGGGAAACCCTGCTCCTCAGCTGCTGCTCCCTGCAGCACACACCAAGGTAACCAGGCTGGTGGTGAACGGCATCACTTGGGTGTGCTCTTGGGCATGCACGGGCAGCAGGGACCCATCGCTGCCTCTGGGGGCAAGACTGAACCCCTGACTGCCCCAGCAAGGACTCTTCTTCCTCAGGCTCCTCCTGGCCCAGTTAGAAGAGCGTGGACAGGCTGGGCTCTCTCTGCCATCGCATTGCCTCTCCTCTTGGAAAAGGCCCAGCTCCAATTGACAGCTCTGCTGAGAAACTCAAGTGTTTTCTTCCCAATTCAAAGAGGCTCTTGCCAGGACATTCCATGTTCTCAGATAAGGCCACGCTCTCTGCCCTAAGCAGCAGCCCTAAAGCTCTTTCATACTAGGCCTGTGCGAATCCCAAACCACCAAAATATCTCTTGTTAAAGGAGAAATTCCCCCATCCTGTGACGCAGAAGAGGGAAGGAATTTTGTCCTTCAGCTAATTCCCAAAGGCACTCTAACATTGTGATTCCCATTATAACCTCCTGTTCTCCTAACAGAGAGCCCATGTTTGCTTACGTTGGTCATGGATAAAACCATGTTTTGTGTGTGCAATCGCCTTCAAACCCAGATGATTGGGCCACAGAGGCACCATGTGCCCTGAGCTCTACAAGACAACAAAGTGCCTCCAGAGCTACACTTGTAAGCATCAAATCATCATGGAATCCCAGAATGGTTTGGGTTGGAAGGGACCCTAGAGCTCCCCCAGCTCCAACCCCTGCCACGGGCAGGGACCCCTTCCACTGGAGCAGCTTGCTCCAAGCCCCTGTGTCCAACCTGGCCTTGAACACTGCCAGGGATGGGGCAGCCACAGCTTCTCTGGGCACCCTGGGCCAGCGCCTCAGCACCCTCACAGGGAACAGCTTCTGCCTAAGAGCTCATCTCAGTCTCCCCTCGGGCAGGTTCAAGCCATTCCCCTTGGCCTGTCCCTACAGGCCCTTGTCCCAAGCCCCTCTCCAGCTTTCCTGCAGCCCCTTTAGGCACTGGAGCTGCTCTAAGGTCTCCCCTTCAGGAGCCTTCTCTTCTCCAGGCTGACCCAGCCCAGCTCTCTCAGCCTGGCTCCATGGCAACAAATCAAAGGGCAATGAGGACAAGAACCCAACGTCATCCATACAGATCTTCATACAATCTTCCACCCTCAGTAGGATGTGCTAGGACACGAGGTTTTTGATCTTGATGGGTAATTTAACTGACTGGAAAGTGTCACTTGTGAAGGACATCCTCAAAACGAAGATGAACAAAAAATGACTTTTTACATCCATCCTCCCTTCCCAGCTCTTCCAGAGGCACTGCTCTTGTTCATCAGCACCAGCACTAGCAGCTGACAGGTAACTGGAAAGGCATCACACACCTTCTGGAGGTCTGTTCAGCACCAGGTTCCAATGAGGCAGGACAGGAGGTCCCTTCAAGCTCTGGAAAAGAAGTTTCTGAGCAGAACTTCAGAACAACTGATGCTGTTTGGAGGTCCTGCTGCTCCTACAGTGGCTGAGGACCACAGCTGAACCTTGCTGGGGCTCCAGGATGAAGAAGTGAAGGTGTATTCCCCCTTCAGAGGAGAATTAGCTCAATCCTGCACCAAGATGCCCCACAATGCCCAGGGGTGCAGCTCCCACCTCCTGAGCTGCAGCTCGGTGCCCTCTGCAGAGGACAAGCCCTCCTTGCAGAAACAACACAAGCTGCTCTGGCTTAAGGCTCAGCTATGTCCAGTATTGGTGGTTTTGGGTTTCTTCCTCTCTGGCCTTAGAGCATTAGTTGATTCCCAGGAACATCCACTTGTTTACATGGCTCTGCCCTCGGCAGCAGGGCCCAAGGTCGTTCCCCACACCCTGCATTCACAGCAGAGGGTGCCTGGAGCTCTGCTGTGACCTGCTCCTCAGTGGCACCAGGCAGACCTCCTGCCCTGCATGCAGCCCTGCACCTCCAGATGGACAATGAGGAGGAATTCCCAGCTCCTGCTGCCTGTGGAAATAAATCCCCTTCTCTCTGGGGCATTTCCAGCCTGGGCTGTAGAACTCCTCAGAGCTCTGCGGAACCAGCTGTGGAACAGAGCTGGCACCACGGCAGGTAGAGGGGAAGTGCCGTGTATTCTATCCCTGTGCCAAAGGGAACACAGGTCACGTATCCACATTCCTGCCAAGGAACGTGCCCAGTCTGGCACCATCACCTTGGTGCTCTCTCAAGTGTCTGCTCCCCCCATAGACACCGACTGATGGGGTCATACTCGAAGGAAAAGCCTTTCCAGCAAAAGGAGCAGACAGCTTCTGAAGGCTGCTCATGGCACATAGTCAAGAACAGGCTGCAGTCCTGGGGCAGCTGCTCTGAGGCTTCCCTGGAGCTTTCCCTTCTCGCCAGCTCTCTCAACCTGTCTTCAGGGCAAGAAACAAAGGGGCACTGGGGCAAGAAACAAAGGGGCAGTGAGGCAAAAACCCAGGGTCCAGCATGGGGCTTCCTACTTGTCAGCAGCAGCAGTCAGTTTTTCTCCTTCTTAGTAGCCGGTGCAGTGCTGTGTTCTTGACTTTCAGCCTGGGAACAGTACTGATAACACCGATGTTTTCAGTTGCTGGTCAGAATGTTTACCCTGACCAAGGACTTTGTGAGTCTCATGCTCTGCCAGGGAGGAGGAGAAGCCGGGAGGAAGCAGGGACAGGACCCCTGACCCAAACTAGCCAAAGAGGTATTCCATACCACAGCACGTCATGCCCAGGATGTAACTGAGAGTAACCCGGAAGGGCACGTCCTCTTCTCTGTCAGGCTCATTTTCGGTGGGTGGTATCGTATTCTCTTCCCTTGTTATTTCCTTTATCATTATTATTATTGGTGGCAGCAGTAGTGATTTGTGTTATACCTTAGTTACTGAACTGTTCTTATCTCAACCTGTGGGAGTTACATTCTTTCAATTCTCCTCCCCATCCCTCGGTGCGGGGCCGGGGGGGAGTACAAACTGCGTGGCTGACTTGCCGACTGGCTTAAACCACGACACTACTGAATCCTCCAAAATGATGTATTTGTCCATCCTTCCCAGGCATCACCGTGCAGACAGGATTCAAGAGGGGATGTGTAATTCCTCTGTTGCTTCCATGGATTCAGCATGCCTTTTCCCCATCAAAAGCCAGCATGAAACAACCTGACCAGCCTGGATGCCAAAGTCTGCATAATCTGGATTCCTGTGACACCCTTAAGAGGCTCTTCTTCCCCTCCAGGTATGGATTTAAGCTCTAATTTCAGGGAGTGGGGATCCCAATATACTGTCACTATGAGTCAGACAGGGAATAGAAACCACATCACTTTCACTGTGTGAAATTCCACTGCTTCCATGCACTTAACTGTGGTAAATGAATAGGAAGTACCTACTTGAAATAGAGGAGGCCCTCAAAGCAAAGTGACCACTGTGAGTACAACAGGAGAGCTCCCATCCCCTTTGCTCAGATGGATGTTTTGCTCCAAAACCCCTTTGATTCCTTGCCCTGAAGCCAGGCTGAGAGAGCTGGGCTGGGTCAGCCTGGAGAAGAGAAGGCTCCTTAAAAGGAGACCTTAGAGCAGCTCCAGTGCCTAAAGGGGCTCCAGGAAAGCTGGAGAGGGGCTTTGGACAAGGGCCTGTAGGGACAGGCCAAGGGGAATGGCTTTAACCTGCCCGAGGGGAGACTGAGATGAGCTCTTAGGCAGAAGCTCTTCCCTGAGAGGGTGCTGAGGCGCTGGCCCAGGGTGCCCAGAGAAGCTGTGGCTGCCCCATCCCTGGCAGTGTTCAAGGCCAGGTTGGACACAGGGGCTTGGAGCAAGCTGCTCCAGTGGAAGGGGTCCCTGCCCGTGGCAGGAACCTTCCACCGCCCATGGCTCATCCTTCCACTGGATGAGCTTTAAGCTCCCTTCCAACTGAAACATTTCTATTACTCTGTGAAATCTAATGGAGTAAGAACCTTGCAGGTACGAGCAACAGCCTGATGAATGCTCAGGCTGGGTGGACACACAAAACATACCTTTCCTGAAGGTCATGGAGAGACTGCTCAGCTCTGTGGAGTCCCTCCAGGTCCTTCATCATCTTCTTCATGTGCTCCTTTGAATAGCGGTTCTGGATGTAGGCAAACCAGCAGCCACCCACTCCGATGACGATGGACACCACCAGCATGAAGTCCTTCAGGTGGTTGTGCCGAGTCACTGGAAGAGACCAGAGGCACCACTGAATTCAAGAGAAGATGACAATTAACGCACCAGAGCTGGACATGGGAACTGAAGACAGTGTTAGAGGGAATTGTGGGGAAGGTTCCATACAGGGGAAGGATGATGTTGCAAACATCTATTCCATTTGAATGGGGAAGCAAAAAGAAGAAAACTGATCCAGTTCCAGATCTAACAGACATAACCTGCCTGCAACACGTGACTCAGGAGGTTCCTCCGCACAGGAACCCCCAGGACAACCGTGCTCCTTCACACAGTGCAAACAAGACCAAATACAAGGACACAAGAGCTATGCCTGTGACTGCAGAGATGGGGCAGATCCAGGGCAAAACTGCCAAGTTGCAAAAGTTCCCATCAGGACTCCAGCTCGATGTGAAACCCCCTTTCCATCCGTCAGCAAACAGCAGGGAGAGACGTGAGAGAGGGGAAGGCACCAAATGTGGGATCAGTGCGAAAGAAACCAAACCCAGGATTCCAGCAGGATTTCCCAGCTAAGGAACAGCAGTATTTAGTGCCCACCCAAATCTCACGATGCCTCAGTGAAGCCAGTACAGGGACATGGATGTTTGCTTTAACTCATCCCCAAATTGCTGTGAATCCCAGCCAAGACAGAAGATGCAGAAGCTAAAGGTTACCACTGCTGGTATGTAAAGCGTGGAGAAGCCAAGATGAAAAGGTGTTGAAGGAGGATGCTGAGGTGTTTGAATTGGGAAGAAAAGATGCTGGATTTGATGGAATTCAGTATTTGGGGGCAGGAGGCTGGAATTATGATTTTACATTCTCCTGCAGCTCCAATAGAGGATTTACTTGGGGTTTCCTTGCATAGGCAGAACAACAGCAGGGACTGTGAGAGCAGAGTGCTCAGGGGATTGTGGCTGCCCCATCCCTGGCAGTGTTCAAGGCCAGGTTGGACACAGGGGCTTGGAGCAAGCTGCTCCAGTGGAAGGGGTCCCTGCCCGTGGCAGGGGTTGGAGCTGGAGGAGCTTTGAGGTGCCTTCAACCAAACCAGGCAGGGATTCCATGATCTCCACCAAGCACAGATGACAGGTTAGATCAACATTTTCTCTTCATATCCTGAAGCTGTCACGTCACTGATGCAGGAATTCCACAACAGTGCAGTTACAAACCACAGACAATGGCCTGGAGCTATCAAGAATAATACAAATACACACACAAACGTAAAGAATTGGCCAAAATGAGCCATTCCTACTTAAAGGCTCTAGGTGAAGCATCACAGAAGGGCATGAGCAGCCCCAGCCTAAGGAACAGATCACCTCGCGCCACAGGGACAGGGGAAGACACCAGCTGCAAAAGGCAGTGGAGCAGAAGATGGCACTAAGCTGGACTCAGACTCTCAGCCAGAGGAGCAGACGTGCCCCAGCAGTAAGGGCATTAAACCTGAGACCAGGGAAAGCCTGGTACTGGATCTCCAGGTCTGAGATATTCTTCAGCCAAGAGCAGCTGAGATGTGCCATAAAAATGACAGCTTTTGAGGTCATTTCTCCCTCAGCAGCAGATGATGGATGCGAATGCTCTGACTCCTCTGACTGCATCCTAAGGGACACATCACATGGGGCTCATTGCCAGTGACACCCATGGCCTGCAGTGATCTTTACTGTGTTGAAGTGCTGGAGTCTGACCTGGTTACGGCACAAAACTACACCCCGTGGACTCCCTCTGGCCACAGCCCAGCTTTGGTTTCTCTGTAGGTTGCTCTCCACTGGGAGTCAGATCAGCCTGAAGGTGTTTGAATCTAACAGGGTCACCCTCATGAGCAGAAACACCATTCCCGGAGTGACTCGAGTGAGCTGCTGCTCTCTCTGCCTGGTAGGAATTGCTCTGCTTGAGTGAGAGCCAGAAATGAGGAACAGACATGAACCAGCACAGGAAACAGATAAAAAGCAGCCAAGTACCCTGTCTGTACAGGAATATACTGACGCAGCGTGATGGATGGTCTGCATATAGGATGAAGATGCCCTGAGATCCCTTTGGACAAGGGCCTGTAGGGCCAAGCCAAGGGGAATGGCTTTAACCTGCCCGAGGGGAGACTGAGATGAGCTCTTAGGCAGAAGCTCTTCCCTGTGAGGGTGCTGAGGCGCTGGCCCAGGGTGCCCAGAGAAGCTGTGGCTGCCCCATCCCTGGCAGTGCTCAAGGCCAGGTTGGACACAGGGGCTTGGAGCAAGCTGCTCCAGTGGAAGGGGTCCCTGCCCGTGGCAGGGGTTGGAGCTGGAGGAGCTTTAAGGACTGCTGGGGACTCAGCCCAGCACATGAGAGGTTTCTGGCACCCACTGCCAGGTCATGGTGATCCCAACTCCCTCTCCTTAGGGCTGCTCTCCATCCAGTCTCCCCAGGCTGTGTTTGTGCTGGGAGTTTCCTCTTCCTCACCAAGGAGCTTCTATGCTGCACTGAACTTCACAGGGCAGTGATGAGCAGCACATCGTCACAGGCTGGACCTGGGGCCCCTGGTGCAAAGCAGATGGAGGTAACTGCTGGTGGGGCTCCAGCCACAGCTGGGCACAGGAGCTGCTCCTGTTCTCCAGGAGTGGGGCAGGAGCTGCCATAGAGCTTTCAGGGAACCCCACTCCACTTAACCTGCAGTTCTTGAAGCTAAGGAATAATCCCCTCCCATCCATCAGGAATGATGAATAGGATTTCAGCAGAAATCATCTTTATGTCCGTAAGGATCATGGCTCAGCAAAACTTCCACAGCTCATGAAGAACTCTGTCATGTTTCTTCCTTTAGGACAATAAAGATAAATTGTTCCTTAAATACCTGTGACATTCACCTCTGGACTTCTATGGCTTGAACATCAGCTCCTGCTGAAAGCCATCAACGCATCATTCCCTTTTAATGCTCTCCCCATCCCATCAGCCCTGGATTAACACATTAACAGCATTAAACACAAGAGATGGAGCTGTGGGATTCCAGCTCATGTGATCCCAGCAAGTGAGATCCCCGCAAGTGAGATCCCAGCTCGGGAAGGAAACCCCACTCATTGCATGGGGAGGCGAGGGCTGTGCGCGCTGCTCTGACACCGACGCTGCAGCATCCCAGATGCACACTAAGAGGAGGAACCACCTCCTCATTGAGATCAGCTGTCCTGCAAACCCGGATCCCTTCCAGACACTGCTAAGCTGCTCCAGGAGCTGTATTCTTCCCAGAAGCAGATGAACTACCCTGGCACCATCTCAAAGCCACCCTGGGCTGTTCCTCAGTGAGACAAGCTGCTCCAGCACAACCCCAGCAGCACCACTCCCCTCCACCAGGGACCATTCCAGCCTCAACCCTCTCTAGGAACACTTCAGCTGTGAGTTGGCAGTGTTTCCCCAGCAGAGACCGGTCCTGTGGCCAGCCTGGAGGTGCAGCAGCCCAGGCCAGGGGGCCCTGCAGTGAGCAGAAGGGACACTGGGGCTGGAACAGAGACCAGCAGCATCTTCTCTCCTGCAGCACCCGGAGCCCAGCAGCACCAGGAAACCCAGCCTGAAGCCACACTGGTAAAGTCAGTACTGGGAGGCACCAGTGGACACACAGATGTGGGGCACAGGGAGATGTCCCGGGTGAGGGATGGCCAGAATGGGGTGATGGGTGCAGGGGGTGGCTCACCAGGGACACTGATGGTAACAGGAGAAGGGGGAATGGCTTTAACCTGCCCGAGGGGAGACTGAGATGAGCTCTTAGGCAGAAGCTCTTCCCTGTGAGGGTGCTGAGGCGCTGGCCCAGGGTGCCCAGAGAAGCTGTGGCTGCCCCATCCCTGGCAGTGTTCAAGGCCAGGTTGGACACAGGGGCTTGGAGCAAGCTGCTCCAGTGGAAGGGGTCCCTGCCCGTGGCAGGGGTTGGAGCTGGAGGAGCTTTAAGGCCCCTTCCTTGAGGGATTTATGATGACAGCTAAAACACACCTGCCCCTGACTGCAGTGAAGGGTCCTTCCCTGCAGGGGGAGGGACAGGACCCTCCTCCAAGCCCTCAGCTGACATCCAAGCACTGCTCCCCTCATGTTCCCAGCACTCGATCCATTGCCCAACATGCCACAGATGAGTTCCAGCAGTTTTTGGAGAACATTCACTTGTAAATTCCACACTAAAGGAATAAACAAGATGAACCCTGGCCCCGTTTCCATCCCGGATGGAATATCACAACATCCTCTTCCCAAGGAGCAGCTCCTGGCAAGCTGCTGCAGATATGGGAGCTTTGAATCACTCTCACTTCACGCCCCGAAGAGGCTGCCAGCCTGCCTTGCTGGGGGGGATTGGTTACCACCACCCACACCTATTCCAGCTTTTTTCCCCTTTATTGCTTCCTCTGGTGCTGCTGTTCCCGTTCTGCCCAGCACGGGGCCAGCACAGCTCCAGCCCCGCAGCACAGGGCCTCAGCTAAGGCAGGATTCGGTGTAGTACAGGGCAATCCCTGCCAGCCCCACCTCGAGCTGAGTCACCTCCAGTGCCCAGGGCCAAGCAGGCTCCGCTCAGCAGCGCTGGACAAACAGCAGCAGCTTCCATTCCAGACAAGGATAAAGGAACCTCCAAGGAGAGCTCAGCCTGGCTGCAAATTTTGCTTCCTAGAACTTTTCATTGTCAAATCCAGGATACCCGGAAGAATTGAACTCTTCATTCCTGGGAAGGAACACGCGGGGAACTGCCATGGTTTAAATTCAGCCAAGCTGGCTTTTCCCTGCAGGTCCTCTCCCAAGGAAGGCACCGCCAAGCTCAGGGGTAATTTGACTGAATTGTCTGATGAAACTCATAGAATCCCAGCCTGGTTTGGGATGAAGCAAAGCTCCTCCAGCTCCAACCCCTGCCACGGGCAGGGACCCCTTCCACTAGAGCAGCTTGCTCCAAGCCCCTGTGTCCAACCTGGCCTTGAACACTGCCAGGGATGGGGCAGCCACAGCTTCTCTGGGCACCCTGTGCCAGCGCCTCAGCACCCTCACAGGGAAGAGCTTCTGCCTAAGAGCTCAGCTCAGTCTCCCCTCGGGCAGGTTAAAGCCATTCCCCTTGGCCTGTCCCTACAGGCCCTTGTCCCAAGCCCCTCTCCAGGTTTCCTGCAGCCCCTTTAGGCACTGGAGCTGCTCTGAGTTCTCTCTGAAGCCTTTTTTCCAGGCTGAACAAACCCTGCCCGTGTGAGCCGCATCCCACCACCAGCAGCTTCGCTCTCCCAGCAGCACAGACCAGGAGACCGCCTGCACTGAGCACCCAAGCAGAGCTGCAGCAGGAACTCATCCAGAAGCACTAAATCCATCACTGCTCTGAGCTGCCTCAAAGGTCACTGAGCACTTCCCGAACGTGCGGATTGCTCAGGGCTGCCGAAAGTGGCTGTTTCGCAACCCCTTCCTTAAGGAATCAGGTTTGGATAAACACCCTCTCACCACACACCACAACGTGAGCTGGAGACAAACCACAACGAGCAGAAAATAGCAAGTATCACCTCCTAAAAGGCACCAAACTCTACTGCAGCCACTACTGAAAGCCTGTCTCCTCTTTTCACATACTCACATGGGAGCTGCTCAGTCTCTAGCAATCTGAACCTCCTGCTCTGTGATCTGAGCAAGCCCAACCAGGACGTTCACTGGATCACTGAGCACTTTCATCAGTGCAACCACGAGGTGTTCCTGCCGCAGTGCCACAGGAGCCGCGTGGCACGAGGAGCTCCTCAGACACGGAGCAGGGCCTCAAGCTCAAACCATTCCATGTCATCATTTCCTTTCCACTTACAGAGCACCCAAGACCTGCCTGAAAAATCCTCCCCACAGCACAGGAGCGCCGGGGCTGGAGCCTGGGCTGGGGAGCAGCGAGAGCAGCTCTCAGCCACCATGTCTCCAGCAGCCCTGGGCAACACCATTGACCACCAAAGAGTGGCAGAGGCCAAGCGTAAAGCCAAAAGCAAACCGTGCCTGACTGAATGTGTTTCGAACACCTGGAAGCAGAAGAGGCCGAGTGTACAACCCGGGCTGTTCATTCACCCAGCTGAGAGAGTCCCAGACGGAGCTGGGTTAGCAGGGACCTCCGAGATCATCCAGTTCCAACTCCTACCGGTGCCAAGCCTCGTAAGTTCCATTGGGGTCCTTCTGTGCATCCACTTTTCCTAGGATTTACCTCATTGCGCCTTTTCTCAGGAATCTGAACACGGATTGAAAACAAGAGAAGGTGCCAGAACAGGGGGCTTAAACCCAACAGAGTAAATGGAAGAAATCATTTATCTCTGAGGGAGCTGGGCTTGTTCACAGACTGGTTTGGGTTGGGACGGACCTTAAAGATCCTTCAGTTCCAACCCCTGCCACAGGCAGGGACACCTTCCACTGGAGCAGCTTGCCCCAAGCTCCTGTGTCCAACCTGGCCTTGAACCTTTGTCCCAAGCCCCTCTCCAGGTTTCCTGCAGCCCCTTTAGGCACTGGAGCTGCTCTCAGGTCTCCCCTTCAGGAGCCTTCTCTTCTCCAGGCTGCCCCAGCCCAGCTCTCTCAGCCTGGCTCCAGAGCAGAGCTGCTCCAGCCCTCGCAGCAGCTCCATGGCCTCCTCTGGGCTCGCTCCAGCAGCTCCATGTTCCTCTTGTCCTGTTGCTCTGGCACACGGGGGTCAATGTGTGCTCAGGCAACACAACTGCCATAAAATCCATCTCATCTGCAGGATTCCAAGCAGGAACAGGCCCTGCTCAGCTCCCCGGTGCACCTAAAGCTCATGATAAAGGCACGAGTAAGAGGGAGAGCGACCAAAGTCCCTTTAATAGACACTAGACGTGAGCCAGACAGAACGAATGCAAAATGAGCACCCCAGCAGCGCTGAGATAAGCATCAGAGAGCTTCCAGATGCCAAGAGACGCCTGTAATCAGCGTCAAAGGAGCTGAGTCCCTCATTCTCATCCATCCCAAATGCCTTCCCATCCAGGATAAAGCCATTTCCCTCATCTGGAGGCAGCTGATCTGCAGCCTGAGTCACTGACGAGCCCCAAGGATGACAGAGCCAGGTCCCGGCAGCAGCGCAGGGAGCAGGCAGGGCGCTGCCCTGGGCAGCTGCACCACACCAAAGAACAGGAACCACAGGAAGGTTTTACCCTACGGACACAGGAGATCCCAGCAGGACAGCAGGTCTGCATCAGCAGAGATGAAACAGAAGCCCAGCGGGCAGGATGCTGCTGGGCTATGGAGCTGCTCTGATAAACCCAGAGACAAACCCATCCCTGTTTCAGAGGGATTACACCAGGGATGAGGTACCCTGTGCAGGGCAAAGTGTGCTTCCCACAGGTCTATCTTTGCTGTTCAAGCCTGAGCAGAGGCAGATCCTCCTGAGGAGCAGCCAAAGGACTCTCAATTCTGGTACTTACAGAGAGGAGGCCCAAAGAGCACCGTGTCCAGAGCCTTCAGCTGCAGCTTCTGCCTGTGGCTTCGATCTGTCATTTTCAGCACGCTGCCCATCATGGTGGCATTGTTCACTGCCAGCCTGGAGATCAGTCAGAAAGAAAAGTAGGGTTGGACACGTCCATTGGGCTTAATAACTGAGCAAACATCAGTAACATGGAGGCTACGGGAGGAGAAAGGCAATGAGCAGGACCTGAAAGCTCCCTGCTTAGTCTGTCAGAAATAAAGAAATCACCCAGATACTGTGATCTCTGACACAGGATCTCTCATGAAAGAGATAAGCAGCAGAAGCAGGAGAAAGAAGGAAAACCCAAGGCCACGTGTGTTTCACTGAGAACTCAGGGCCTGATTTCTCATCAAAACTGATCTTTTGGTGTCCAGTCCCAGATATTATTGTTTTTAACCAAAGCTCTGTTGTAGCCCCTGACATCTTCCATAGACCATAAACCGAAACTTCTCACTTGGAAGAACTGTTGGGGCACACCATGTACTGCCTCAAAACCCATTTTCCCTGTCAGTTTATAAGCCCCTTTTGAGTGACAACAACCTTTACCCATAGAGGTGGACTGAACTCTTCGGTTTAAGCCCTCTCATTCTCTTGAGGAACACAAGGCTTAAACGTCTCCTTTGCTGGAGCATCAAGCGGCATGGATTCCCACCACCACACACCACTGCTGCAGAGGTACAGAACCAGTAGCTCTCGAACTGGGAATATAAATGCTACTTGGATAACACCCAGAAAGTGAAGTCCCAACCCCCTGCCACGGGCAGGGACCCCTTCCACTGGAGCAGCTTGCTCCAAGCCCCTGTGTCCAACCTGGCCTTGAGCACTGCCAGGGATGCGGCAGCCACAGCTCCTCTGAGCAAGTGCAGCCTCTCCCTTCACCCACAGCTGATACATGCTCACCTAAGGATAAATCTCTCCCTGCAGAGGACCACAGCAAAGGAGAAGCATCCAAAGGTAACTGGAGTGGAGCAGGAATGACGCTTGGCTCTATGGTGCTGAGGAATCACACGGGATGTTACAAGCCGCCTCAGCTCTGGTTTATTCCCTGGCACCATCCCAGAGGAACACAGGACAACGTGGGGAGCACTGACCTGGGCATGGCATGTCCACTCAGCTGCAGCTTTCGGAAGGTCTCTTCATACTGCGGCAGCTCCACGTAGGTAATGAGCCACTGAACCACCTCGTCCACGGTCCAGTTGTACACTGCAGGAGAGGCAGAGAACAAGCTTAGTATTTTTAGTGAGCAACTGAAGTCATCACACCAACAGCAAGAGCACAACATCACCTGCACCGCTCATCCTGTCACCTTCAGCAAAGTGCCACCAGAGTGTAGTACCATGGAATGGTTTCAGCTGGAAGTGACTTAAAAGCTCCTCCAGTTCCACTCCCCTGCCAGGGGCAGGGACACCTTCCACTAGAGCAGGCTGCTCCCAGCCCTGATGTTTAAACACGTTCCTATTGAGCACGCAGTGACCTGGATCGAGATGTTCAATCCTGTGGACTATCAGCCAAGAAATAATCCCCCCGGGATGCTCCAGGCAATCCTGCAGCTCCTCAGCCCCTACATGGTGGCTGGTGTGATCGTTTTTGGGAGTCTGTTCTATGCACAACAGGCAGCTACAGATTCAGGAAGACACGACAGGCTGCAACACGTTTACCCTTAGGAGACACCACCAAGGAAGGTAAAGGACCGGTGTGTTCCCCACAGCAGCCTCTGACAATAAAGGCTTCATGGTGCTTGGTTTTACATTGTGCTTCCAGCTCAGGAAAGAATAAACCAGGCCATGAGGCCATCAGACAAAGCAGCGAGCACAGGCGGTGCCTCCTGGCACCCCTTCACAGTGTCACGGAATCATGGAATGGTTTGTGTTGGAAATGACCTGAAGCTCCTCCAGCTCCAACCCCCTGCCATAGGCAGGGACCACTTCCACTAGAGCAGCTTGCCCCAAGCCCCTGTGTTCAACCTGGCCTTGAGCACTGCCAGGGATGGGGCAGGCTCCAGCAGCCCCAAGCATTGTGCTGGCGGTCACCACCCTGCACGCTGCTGGCCCAGCCTCTGCCGGGCCCTCTCACATGCCCTTTCCAGCAGCCAAGTGGAGAGAAGTCCTGTTTCCTGCTGGCTCCAGGGTGAGCTGCAGAAGTTCAGTGCTCCATGGCACAGCCTGAATGTCACCAGTGACTTGTCCCACAAGTATGAGAAACATCCTCCAGGGAGCTCAATGCCTTTGATGGAAAGATGACAGAGCGGGAGCCAAGCGCTGAGCAACGGCTGCAAAGCTTGAAAAGCAGATGTCATCTTCGTGATGAGTCAGGGATGCATGCTGGCAAACACAAAGCCAGCAAAGTCCCTCACTGGAGGAAACTCCCCACAGTTAATGATGGCTCAGCCAGGAACCGTGGGAAACCTCTTTCATAGATACAGCATCATGGAATGGGTTGGGATGAAGGGACCTTAAAGCTCCTCCAGCTCCAACCCCTGCCACGGGCAGGGCCCCCTTCCACTGGAGCAGCTTGCTCCAAGCCCCTGTGTCCAACCTGGCCTTGAACACTGCCAGGGATGGGGCAGCCACAGCTTCTCTGGGCACCCTGGGCCAGCGCCTCAGCACCCTCACAGGGAACAGCTTCTGCCTAAGAGCTCATCTCAGTCTCCCCTCGGGCAGGTTAAAGCCATTCCCCTTGGCCTGTCCCTACAGACCCTTGTCCAAAGCCCCTCTCCAGGTCTCTGTGGCCACAAGGAAGATGTCAGAGCCAGGGATGCCGGTTCCCTGGGAGCAGCAGTGCCAGCAGGGAGCCCAGCGGGATAACAGTGCTGCAGGGCAGGAGGCCAGAGCGCTCGGCTGTTCCTGCCCACAGAGCAGCCACCAGCTGCGGTGGGAACGGTGCCCATGGGGACAGGACTCAAACAGGCTCTGCAGAGCCCTCTGTGAAGTGCTGGTCCCTGGAGCTCCCCATGGAGATTCCTGCCTGCACAGAAGGAGTGTGGGCACCGCTGCTGCCTGCCCCCCCACTACTGCCAGTGACTCCAGGCTTGTCCCTCAAGGTCCTACCATCTCCCCACGCCAACAGCCACCTCTTGGCTTCACACACACACCCCCGGACCCTCTGAAGCCTTCAGCTTCTCCCTCTTCTTGGCCTTCCATCTCCAGAGGTCTTTACTTGGGGAAGAAATCCCTGGGAAACAAGCTGGTGGCATCAGCATCATCTACTGCAAAGCTGAGCAGCTCGTGTGCCTGCATCCTGTGCCATGGTATCATCTGCTGCTCCAGTGGCTTTGGGAGAGCCATGGGCTTTAGCTGTCAAGTCCTACACTTTATATGAGCCTCACAACTTTGTATTTCTGGATAAGCAGAGGCAGAAAGAACTTCTTACTTTATGTGTGTGCCCAGGAACAACAACAGGAGGCAGGAAAAGCGCTTGGCATGGAACTGCCTGAAACAGGCACCTCCACTCTGGCCTCCCATCCCCATCAGAGCCGGGTGCCCTCTCAGAGCTGCTTTTCATACCCGCCTCCAGAGCAGACCTTTTCTCCAAGCCCAATCCTACCAGTTCTTGGAGTTCAAACTCCAGCACTGGCTCCGTATGAGACCACCCCTTGGGAAGCAGTAACTTAATTCATCAGTGGATGTGCAGAGTGCTGGGAAGGGAAAACCAGAGCAAAATCCAAACACAAGGAAAATCGTTAATGTCACAGGAGCTCTGCCCAGAGACGTGCCAGGTCCCATCTGTGTCACAACAGGGAGAGAGCAAAAGCAGCTCAGCAATTAAGAGACCTGGGGATTATCATGGGATGTTCTCCCGCCTCCCTTAATGACTTCTGCCCTTTCCCAGCCGAGATCCAGACAAACTTCAGGCAAAGCCGTCCATAAGCAGCTGTACAATGGAACAAACATCAGGCAGAAGCTCTTCCCTGTGAGGGTGCTGAGGCGCTGGCCCAGGGTGCCCAGAAAAGCTGTGGCTGCCCCATCCCTGGCAGTGTTCAAGGCCAGGTTGGACACAGGGGCTTGGAGCAAGCTGCTCCAGTGGAAGGGGTCCCTGCTCATGGCAGGGGTTGGGACTGGAGGAGCTTTAAGGCCCCTTCAACCCAAACCATTCCGTGAGTCTTTTCCTGACCCCCTTGGACACCTTCCTGGTGCCTGCCCACATCCAGCACTGCAGGAGCTCAGCGCATGGGGCAGCCTGCAGCAGCCAGGGAAGAATCAGTGAACGTTAAAGTTCTTCCAAGATTCAGAGGTTTCAGGCAGTTTCCAACCAATGACTCGGCTTCCACAGGTGAACTCGCCAGGATGGATAATGCCAATTCTTAACAGCCTGCACTTAACATAGAATCATGGAATGGTTTGGGATGGAAAAGACCTTAACATCGTCCGGTTCCAACCCCCTGCCACGGGCTTATTTCTGCATTGCATGGGTTTGTGTCCACTTCCAGGTTTAGGACTTTATTCCCCTTCTCTTCACCAGATTAAGGAGCTTTTCAGATTCAGCAAATTCCCCCTGAGGAAAACATGATCTGCACGAGAACTCCCATGCAGCTCTGCTGAACATTTAGGATGCTGCTACCCCAGAAGCACCTGAAAGTGGCTATTTGGGTAGTTGGGGCTGTTGAGCCTGGAGAAGAGAAGCTGCGTGAAGACCTCAGAGCAGCTTCCAGTATCTGAAGGGGGCTACAAGGATGCTGGGGATGGACTCTTCATCAGGGACTGGAGTGACAGGACAAGGGGTAACGGGTTCAAACTGAAACAGGGGAAGTTTAGATTGGATCTAAGGAAGAAATTCTTTACTGTGAGGGTGCTGAGGCACTGGAATGGGTTGCCCAGGGAGGTTGTGAATGCTCCATCCTTGGCAGTGTTCAAGGCCAGGTTGGATGAGGCCTTGGGTGCCATGGTTTAGTGTGAGGTGTCCCTGCCCATGGCAGAGGGGTTGGAACTGGGTTGGTCCTTTCCAACCCAAACTATTCTATGATTCTATTTGAAGGAGAACCTGGAATTGGACCATATTTGACTGTATTTTAATACACATTTCTAAGGGCAGGGAAACTAAACAGCAATTTATACCTTTATGGCCATTGTCAGAGGCCAGGATCAACAGATTGGAAGTACCAAGCCCAATGCAATCCTGCAAAGTCACCCAAAAAGGAAGCTAGAAGAGAACTGGACAAGGCAGCCAAGGAAACAGCATGTACACCCCAGGAGGGACACACAGTGCTGCCAAGGTTTGATGAAATCCAAGGTGCTCATCCCTTTCATGGCACAGGGGGTAGAACGGGCTGTTTCAAGTAGCTTCTTCAGGTTTTATTACCTTCAGATGTCTTCCAGGCCTTCCAGAGGTCTTCCACACTAATGAGCTTGTCCTCCCCATGGAAGGTGCTGTGCTTGACTGTGGGGTCGTGGTAATTCAAGTCCTCCCTCAAGAACTAGGAGAAGAAGAAAAGCAGGATTAGATTTTGATTCAGCTTTGAGGGAGAAGAGAAACATTTAAAACTAGAGATAATCTTCCACCTGCCTTTCTTATTCTTACATCCACAGGCCACCATAACTGCTATGGCAAAGCACAGCTACACAGAATCATAGAATACCAGGTCAGAAGGGAACTCAAGGATCATCTGTCCAACCTTTCTTTGCAAAGCACGACCTAGACTACATGGCCCAGCACCCTGTCCAGCCAAATCAAAGTAGCATCCAACAAAAGAAGGATCATCTCCCTCAACCTGCTGGCAATGCTCTGCCTGCTGCAATCACGGAGGCTTATGTGCCTTTGCATGAATGTACATTCCTCACTCATGATCAGCTTGCTGTCCCTGAGATGCAGCATCTCCGGTCTGATAATCTCTGATCAAAATGACTAAAGCTCCTCAGGTCCTCATGGAATGGTTTGTGCTGAAGGGACCTTAAAGCCCCTCCAGCTCCAACCCCGGCCACGGGCAGGGACCCCTTCCACTGGAGCAGCTTGCTCCAAGCCCCTGTGTCCAACCTGGCCTTGAACACTGCCAGGGATGGGGCAGCCACAGCTTCTCTGGGCACCCTGGGCCAGCGCCTCAGCACCCTCACAGGGAAGAGCTTCTGCCTAAGAGCTCATCTCAGTCTCCCCTCGGGCAGGTTCCCCCTGTCCCATTCTTCCCCTGGGTAAGGGATAACTGAGGCAGCTCCGACAGGGCAGCCGGTGCCTGTCAGTTGGTGACCGGGAGGGGACGTGGCAATGTCACCCAGTGCCACAGGCGGCGGCTGCCAGCTCCCGCCGGGACCAGGGATCAGCTGCTGCTCTGTATATTTAGCTCAGAGCACAGGAGGGAAAAGCGATCTCCTGCAGCTCCCCTCCAGCACAGGATCTCCACAACAAACCCCAAGGACTCGGCGGAGGGGACAGCACTGCTGTGCGAGAACATTGCTGTCAGCAGGCAGGGAGGAGGATGCAGGATGGGGCATCACCTCCTGCCAGGAGCTGCTCGTGGATGGAGCTGCACACCAAGGATTAGAAACAGATCTGCCCTTAGTATATGTTGGAGTGAGGTCAGAAGGGGCCATGGAGATGCTGCGAGGGCTGGAGCAGCTCTGCTCTGGAGCCAGGCTGAGAGAGCTGGGCTGGGGCAGCCTGGAGAAGAGAAGGCTCCTGAAGGGGGGACCTGAGAGCAGCTCCAGTGCCTAAAGGGGCTGCAGGAAAGCTGGAGAGGGGCTTGGGACAAGGGCCTGTAGGGACAGGCCAAGGGGAATGGCTTGAACCTGCCCGAGGGGAGACTGAGATGAGCTCTTAGGCAGAAGCTGTTCCCTGTGAGGGTGCTGAGGCGCTGGCCCAGGGTGCCCAGAGAAGCTGTGGCTGCCCCATCCCTGGCAGTGTTCAAGGCCAGGTTGGACACAGGGGCTTGGAGCAAGCTGCTCCAGTGGAAGGGGTCCCTGCCCGTGGCGGGGCTGGAACTGGATCAGCTTTAAGGTCCCTTCAGTTCAAATCATTCCAGGATTCTGTGCTTCTATGCAAACTCCTGTCTCCAAGCCCTTTTTTCTAACGTACCTGACCCCAGGCAGGGGCCTCAGAGGTTGACAGGAGCCAGGGCCTGATGGAGCAGCAGTATAAACCGTGTTTCCTTCAGGCCAACAGCATCCGAGGACTCCTCAGGATGAGCCTCCACCAGAGTTGCCCCTAAAGTGCTGGAGCTGCCTTTGGAGTGAGCATGGAGGCAGAAATAGAGCAGTAATTAGGAGAGGTCCCCGCCAGGGACAGGGCTTTGCTTTAATTGAGGTCACTGCTGTCATCTGAAACTCCATTGAACATCCACTTCCAGAAAGGAAACGGCAGTGATGGGTTAAGGGCAGCACGAGGCTGTTGGGTGAAAATTCACCCACAGTTCTTTTGAAACCCCCCTTTGTTTCTGTCTCTTTCTGCCCAGTCAGGTCTTCAAAACATACCCAAATCCTGCTCCCAAAAGGCCAAACTAATAAAGGTGAATACAAAGTTCCCAATGGACCAAGGAAACAGCAGGATGGGCATAAAGAAGTCACTCTGGCCACTGAGCCCCCCCCGTGCTCCAGGGCAGAGCCCACATGCCATGGATGGGAGTTCTGGCATGTGCATGCAGGACCAACATCTGTGAGAGCCACAGGCTCTGCTGAAGCCTGGATCTGCTTCTGGGGAAGAGGTGATTGAACACAAGCTTCAAAATGATCTCGGCCTCATCCTCAAGAGAGGGAACTGCTTTTTCTTCCTTTTATTGAAATAACTGATACATGATGAAGAGAAAGGCAAAGAGCAGAGAAGTGTGGTTTAGCAGGGACCTCATCCACCCCAGCTCAATATCTGGGCAAGAGGCAACTCATCCACCCCAGCTCAACATCTGGGCAAGATCAGTCACTTACACATTGTCTACTGGAGCTATGTTAAGATGTTTGTTTACTTTGTTCTGTTGCAGATCCACATATTAACAAATGAAAAGTCAATCCCAAGCACATAATCCTATGCTAAAGGAACGCAGGCACTGTTCCCCATCCCTCCTGCTGTGGTGGCACAAGAGCTTTGCCATAGCACACTCCTTCCCAAGTCACCGTCTGCATGGTTTCCCAAAAGGTTTATGGAAATCAAGGGTGAAATCCCATCCTCTACACCCACTCCCAAGGTGGGAGCCCTGCCCATTGAAAGAAGGGTGTATGAAGATTAAACACAACCTGCCCGAGGGGAGACTGAGATGAGCTCTTAGGCAGAAGCTCTTCCCTGTGAGGGTGCTGAGGCGCTGGCCCAGGGTGCCCAGAGAAGCTGTGGCTGCCCCATCCCTGGCAGTGTTCAAGGCCAGGTTGGACACAGGGGCTTGGAGCAAGCTGCTCCAGTGGAAGGGGTCCCTGCCCGTGGCAGGGGTTGGAGCTGGAGGAGCTTTAAGGTCCCTTCAACCCAAATGAGGCTGGGGTTCCATGATAACACACACAGCAATACTGGAGGAGAGCTGCTGGGTCCAAGACAAGCAATGCACAGGGCCTGAGCACGGTCTGAGGGGTTGGAGCACCGACTATAATGGCACCAGGGCCTTCTGAAGCCTTTTAGAGGAACAGATTTTACTACTCACAGTGGCAATATCTGGACATAAAAGGACCTGAGGGTACAACAGCTTCGAGGAGTTAATCCTGTTAGTGCTTGTGCAATAGCCCTCAATGGGTGCACAGAGAGAGGCAAGAGCTGCTGAGAGAGACATAAAACTGCTCATTAGTGCCCAGCCCTAACACATGATTATCCTCACTCTAGTAACGGGTGAGTAGGATGCCTGGAGCGAGCAGATTTCCCTGGGGCTCTCCCAGGAGTCAGTGGGAGCAGTGGAGATGCAGCTCCAAAGCCAAGTGGAGCCGGGAGCTGCCTTCAGAGAAAACACCAAACTTAAGGGACTGCAATTGAAAGCCTTTCATTTGGTTTAATTACTCCATGAAGTGGGATTTAGGCAGAGGGAACGGAATGCAACCTGGGAGCAGGCAGCCAACAGCAGCTTATTGACAGGGTGCTGAGCTCCAGGCTGCTGGGTCTGGAGCAGCCCTGGAGACTGGCACCATCCCAGAACCCAAAGTGCCCTTGTGACAGCTTCATTTGCCCCATAACTCAACTGCTGCATCGGCCTGGGTGGGAGAGTCTACCTCCTGGATGGTGGTTTCCTTATCTGGGAAGCAGGAACATGCCCTGGGGAAGGGTTCCCCATGGACGGGATGCTGTGTGGTTCTCATGGACAGCGCAGTGCCGGCTGCCCTGTGCCTTCAGTCATGAGGGAAAACAGGAGCCTTTTGGTCCAGGAGCAGCAGGACACGATTTTGTACCTTCTCAACCCCACGGAGATGCTGTCAGAGTCTCCCACAAGCCATACAGCTTGTGCAGCACTGTCCCCATCAGGCCAAGGCCTGGGGTGCCAAGGGCACATCCAGCAGAGCTCCAAAGTGTGGCACCGGTGGCTGTCAACCACCACCCTCCTCTAGAGAGGGAACCAGCTCAGCACCAGCCCCGGACTCAGCAGCTCCTGGCTCACTCCCCACCAGGGCCAAGAATAAACACAGGAGGGACGTGGAGCTGCTGGAGCGAGCCCAGAGGAGGCCATGGAGATGCTGCAAGGGCTGGAGCAGCTCTGCTCTGGAGCCAGGCTGAGAGAGCTGGGCTGGGGCAGCCTGGAGAAGAGAAGGCTCCTGAAGGAGAGACCTTAGAGCAGCTCCAGTGCCTAAAGGGGCTGCAGGAAACCTGGAGAGGGGCTTGGGACAAGGGCCTGTAGGGACAGGCCAAGGGGAATGGCTTGAACCTGCCAGAGGGGAGACTGAGCTGAGCTCTTAGGCAGAAGCTCTTCCCTGTGAGGGTGCTGAGGCGCTGGCACAGGGTGCCCAGAGAAGCTGTGGCTGCCCGATCCCTGGCAGTGTTCAAGGCCAGGTTGGACACAGGGGCTTGGAGCAAGCTGCTCCAGTGGAAGGGGTCCCTGCCCGTGCCAGGGGTTGGAGCTGGATGAGCTTTAAGATCCCTTCCAACCTAAACCATTCCATGATTCTATACCCTGTGTGCAGGAAAAGCTTAAGTGGCGAGAAACCCCCAGAACTGAGGCAAAGCCACACACTAAAGATCACAGTCCTGAAATACACTGTTTGGATCAGAAACTTGGCTCAAGATGGCACGTGGCTGCCTCTGCCAGGGAAGAGACCAGAGCCAACAGCCTGAATCTGCACTCCTCAAGTTCAGGCATTACCCCTGAGAAGACCCGTCCAGGAGCAGAGCTGGGGCCGGCCAGCGCAGCAGTGAGCACCTACCTCATCGCTCTCCTCGACATCCACGTTGCCGTTGGCATCATCATCCATCTGCTTGTGGATGTTGCGGACGGCCTCGAAGCTGAGCTGCTCGTCTTCATCGTGGCACAGGGGCTTGTCGATGCGGCAGAACTCTGCTGAGGAACAAAACCCCACGTCAGGCACCTGGTACCAAACCCATCCCACCCTGCTGCTTGTGCTGGAACAGCCCTTGCTGAGCACCACACACAGCACAGCCTGGGGCTCCGCAGCAGCCAGGGGCCCGCACAACCCCTGGCACAAAGGGCTGGTCATGGCCCCAGCAAGGCTGAGCTTCCAGCTCAACCCCTGCAGCACTTGGTGCTCCGAGGGCAGGTCCCTGCTGGGCTGCTCCTGCCCGCACCACATCCATCGATGCCCTGGAGGAGGTAAGGGGGGGCTGCACCTCGAATTTACCTCCCATGTCATGAACTGCACTTCTCCCTTGGACACTGTTAGTGTTGGCACAGCATCCATGAGGACATTGTGAGAGCGAGAGCTCCGTGTTTATACAACACGTCAATGGAAGAAGTCTCCCTCCTCCTGTTAGAAATGGAATTTTCTGGCTTCCTTCCACATTTTTCTACGTTTCATTTCTCACACTTCAAATCCTGCCCCATGCCTGAGCCCATGTAAGCACCAACGCGATCACATCCTTCCTATGGCATTGCCACGTGGTGAGGTGTGACCCAAGGCAACGGCAGCGCAGGGATGCAGAGACAACAGCCCAGATGCCAGGAACTGAAAACATCCCCCAAAGCGGAGCTCCTTGGGTAACACACAACAAGAAACCCCCTTGTGATTCACAGAGGCTACATCAGGGTAAGGATCAAGAACTGTCCAGGGTGTCGGCTGTTTGCCAATGACACGAGCCACTGATAAGGCATCTGGGAGACATTTATCTTTGAGGGAATATTTACCATGGAAACACTGTCCTGCACTTGGGCTACAACAGCCCCTGCACCGCTCCTGGCATGGGGAATTGTGGCTGAAAGGCTGCTCATAGAAAGGGACCTGGGGATGCTGACTGATGGAGCTGAACATGAGCAGCTTGTGCCCAGGCAGGCAGGAAGCCCCCAGCATCCTGGCCTGGATCAGCACCAGTGCGGCAGCAGGGCCAGGGCAGGGATTGTGCCCCTGTGCTGGGCACGGGTGAGGCCGCACCTGGAATCCTGTGTTCAGCTCTGGGCCCCTCACTGCAAGAGAGACATTGAGGGGCTGGAGCGGGGCCAGAGAACCTGACTGATTCCGTGATTCACAGACCTCAGGAAGTTCACTCCACACAATTCATGCCTCTCTGTGTGGCCAGGAGAGCCCAGCAGCCCTAGAAACCATTGACCCAAACCCATGCGGGAGCTGAGAACGCTCTCCCTGCCCTCTCCCCTGTGTCACTTAGAATCACAGAATCAGCCAGGTTGGAAAAGACCTTTAAGCTCATCCAGTGCAACCACTGCCCCAGCACTGCCAAGGCCACCACTAACCCATGGCACTCATCTACACTTCCAGTCAGCCCAGCTCTCCATCGGACACTGGTAGAGATAAAGACACCTGGACTCACGGAACCTGGGGAAAACATCTGGAACAGCAACAAGGAGTGATGGAAGGAGAAGGCAGGGGCAACGCTGTGACGGGCAGGGCTGGAGGAAGGTGAAGTCAGAGTTTCTCTGCTCAGGCGTGCCAGGAAGCCTCTGCTTTTCCATCACACCTTTGGATGCAGCCGGTGGTGGAAGAGTGGCCCGGTGTTGTCCAAGTACCTCACACCAACAGGGTGAAGGCATTTTCTGCCTGTGTCACTTTTTATGGTTCCAATTGGCAAGGAGGGCAACTTGGCAGAATTACTTGAAATATCACTGGCTGCCCAACACTGGTGTGCATGGGTTTGGTTTTCCTCTCCTACCCTGCACAAGCATGGCAAGATCAGCTCAGCACATTGGGCTGGGCCTTTCTGCAGTGATTTCTCATGCTGATCTCAATGGCACAGAGCAGGAACACAGGATGCTCGTGGTATTTGTCCTGCCTTTGGGCTGGGCTTCACAAGGAACAATGAAATCAGGCTAAAAGATACCTCCCAAAATACTCAGTGATCATCTTGTTCTAGGCCTGTGCTTATTACAGGAACGCTCTGGCAAGGGTCAAATTCTAAGCAGGAAACGTCATGTTATGATAAAACACGAGTGGTTTCTTCATGTTAACACCCTTGTAGCCATGTAACCCCAAACCACATCCATCCAAGCGTCCATCCAGCGTTCAGGCCACAAGACACATGGGTCGAGGTGATCTCACCAGGTTTCACGCAACCACAAGGACAACAGGTGGGGATTTGTGATACAAGGCAGCAGAGGAGCAATAAAGCCATGGTTACAGGTGTTGATAACCAAGCATACAACTCACAGCTAAGCGAGGAATGTGTCTGCATCAAGGCCAGGAAAAGCCTGAGTAAGTGATTTAATCAGCAGAAGCCCCTGCCCTGATAACAGAATGGCCCTGAGGGTGCTCCAGGCAGCATGGGCCACGCTGTTATCTCAAGGGGAACACAGGATGCAGTTGTAACATACCCCAAATGAAGAAACAAAGACCAGGGCCAGCATCTCGCCTAACAGTTATTAACTCAGGAGCTCGTGTCACAGTAACCACTGCCTCCTAAAGGCACACAAAAAAGACCTACCCAAGCGTCAGGTCCTCTCTTGGGTTGATGTTAATGTGGGCTTAGTGGCCAGCAGGTCCTGCCCTCCACATCACACACACACAGTGACACCCCACGCCAGGCCCTTCCAACACAATCCCTGGCACCTGCAGCAAGTGCAAGCCTTGAAGTGAGTGTGACACTGGTGTGAAGGATGCTCCTCCTCTTCCAGAAAGCCCTAGCACAGCACTGGTGTTTGCTACAGCAGCTCCTGGAAGGAGACACTTGCTTGTCTGGTCCCCATCACTTGTCCCAACTTGCTCCTTAGGTGTCAGACCACACTGGGATTTCAGGGCCCCTCAGGAGCTGACACCATCATCTCCATTCCACCCTCCCACCCCACCTTCTGAGTCATCAGGAGTTTTGTGTTTCTTCATCCAGCCCCTTGGTGCCTCCAGGCCTGTTCTTTATCTCCCCTCATCATCTCTTAATAGCTGTGGTCCATCCTTCCCTTCAGAACAAAAGGACATTTGCCCTCCCGTGGGGTGTCCTGATGAGGGCCACTAACCTGGGCACTATCAGCACATGCCATCTGTACATCCCTTCTCCTGCCATTGTTCCCCATTCACACGGACCCACCTTCATCCCTCAGGGCTCCATTCCCACACAAAAGCTCTGCAATCACCCATGCAATCTCCTGCAAGCAGCTGCTGAAGGTGCCACCACCTCGGAGACCATCCACAGGCACACAGGCAAAGCTGGAGTGACATGGAATCATAGCGACATGGAATCATAGCATCATGGAATCATAGCATCATGGAATCATAGCATCATGGAATCATAGCATCATGGAATCATAGCATCATGGAATGGTTTGGGATGAAGGGACCTTAAAGCTGATTCAGTTCCAACCCCTGCCACGGGCAGGGACCCCTTCCACTGGAGCAGCTTGCTCCAAGCCCCTGTGTCCAACCTGGCCTTGAACACTGCCAGGGATGGGGCAGTCCCAGGGCAGCCTGCTCCATGCTGGGTACGATCATACAGTGGGGTCTGCAGCAGGCAGGTAAAGAGGAATTCCCTGAAGTCACCAGTTTTCCACTCGGAGCCCTGCAAACAGCTTCTGAGGCACAGATCCCCGGTTCCTCCCCAGAAACCCAACCAGAAACCTTCACCCACCACATCAGTACCAGCAGGAGTTCAAAGATAGACTTTTCCCTTTGATAAAACACTTCCACGATGCAAACAAACCCCCTGCACCCAGCTCAGATTAAACAGTCTAGAAAACATGTAAATACAGCCAAGGTCAGACCGTGTCATCTCTGATACACCCCTGAAGACAGGAACAACACCCCTGGGCGCCTCTGCTGGGAGCTCCTACTAGAAACCCTCACAAAGCACCTAACAACAGCATTCAGACCAGGCTGTGCAGAACTCGGGGCAGATCTGTCTGACCTGGTGTGCTGGTGGCAGCTATCGCTCCTGGAAATGCCCTCATCCTGCAGGATCACCGTGACAGACCCAGGAGAAAGCCCACAGTGATCCATGGAGGCTCCTGGCACAGACACTCCCCACTGCATGTCATGACCATGAGCCGATGTGACAGGCACAGGCAGGGATGTGCTGCAGAGCCACCAGCTCTGCTTCAACCCAACCCTCCAACACTTCCACTGAAGGGCTTCTTTCCTTGGCACACGCTCAGTTTATGCACTACAGCCACACCCTCAGCACCGGCTGCAATCAGTGCCTTCATCTTCTCCATGCACCAGCGTACTGCCTGACCCCCAGCAACGCTTCATCCCCTCGCTTCCAAACATCCTCATTCTTCCCACAACCAGCAGCAAAGCCCTTTTTAATCATGGAATGGTTCAGATTGGAAGGGACCTTAAAGCTCCTCCAGCTCCAACCCCTGCCACGGGCAGGGACCCCTTCCACTGGAGCAGCTTGCTCCAAGCCCCTGTGTCCAACCTGGCCTTGAACACTGCCAGGGATGGGGCAGCCACAGCTTCTCTGGGCACCCTGGGCCAGCGCCTCAGCACCCTCACAGGGAAGAGCTTAACCCTTGCCTCAGTCTCCCTCTCCATCACAACCCCTGTTGTTTGCCCTGTTGGGGTGGGGAGGTACAGTTCTGGGTCCCTCCTCCCCGCCTCTCTTGAACCTCCCCAGACCAGCTCTCAGCATCCTCACTTGGGTGCTTGCCCTCAAAGTGCCAACGTCACTCACTTCCTTCCTGAGAAGTTCCTGTTTGCTCCCCTCAGGCCCAGCACTGGGGAACTTTTCTGCTGGGCTGTCTAAAAGAGAAAAGCAGTTCCAGTATCCCCCTGTGAGCAAGGAGGGTTTGCCCAGGGTCAGCCAGAAAACACCACATCAGCTCCTTCACAAGATGAGCACCAGCAGCCAAAACATCCCACAGGCAGGAAAAGGATCCAATGGAGCTGAAATAACTGGAGATTGGGTTACTCCATGATAATAAACCAAGTTATGTAACTGATTCCACCTTGCACACTCCTTCCCTCATGCTGAACAAACCTGAGCCATTAAACCTGTACCAAACAGTGAAACTCATCCAGATTTGACTTTAGGAATGTCTTTCACTCCATGCCACTGTCTCTTCATAGAATCCCAGCCTGGTTTGGGATGAAGGGACCTTAAAGCTCATCCAGTTCCAACCCCTGCCACGGGCAGGGACTCCTTCCACTGGAGCAGCTTGCTCCAAGCCCCTGTGTCCAACCTGGCCTTGAGCACTGCCAGGGATGGGGCAGCCTTTAACAGCTGATGTGCTTCAAAAGCAACTTCACCAGAGACGGGAAGTTTCACCAATTCATTCAACTCTGCCAATGTCGTGGTAACCGGAAACTCAGACACAACAGCATTGGCCACACAACCCAAGCCTTACCCACCCTTCAGGTACCCCCTTCTAGAGAGATTTAGCCCTTTTCCATGCCAGATCCAACCCCATCCTTGTCCCCAACAGTGCGGATGAAGCCGCACCGGGACCTGGGACCGTGCACTGGATGCTCTACTCACACCACACACAACATTGTCCTAAGTGCATCAAATCATAGAATCATGGAATCAGCCAGGTTGGGAAAGATCTGTAAGATCCAGTGCAATCGCTCCCCAGCACTGGCAAGGCCACCACTAACCCATGGCACTGAGGGCCTCCTCTACACAGTGTGTGACCTCTGGCACCAGCCTTAGCTCTCCAGCACCTGGGATCAACACTGCTGCGCTATGAAGAGTCCAGGAGACCACAGCACAGCCTAAACCAGCCTTACAGGTAGCTTGAAGACACAAACTCAGCGAGGGGTGGGAAGAAATCAACGTCAATCCGAAATCCTGCAGCAGATGTGAGTCAGCCACAGCCCACGGCACGCTGCAAGCGCAGCTGCGGTGCGTGGAGATGCACAACTCATCCCGAACTAATGGCTGTTATTTTTAAGTGAAAAAGAAATCGCTGAAACACAAAAAGCACAGACTGGATGAATCAGCTCTGCCAGGCTGGGCTGGGGCAGCCTGGAGAAGAGAAGGCTCCTGAAGGGGAGACCTGAGAGCAGCTCCAGTGCCTAAAGGGGCTGCAGGAAACCTGGAGAGGGGCTTGGGACAAGGGCCTGTAGGGACAGGCCAAGGGGAATGGCTTGAACCTGCCAGAGGGGTCCCCAAGTCCTACAGCTCACAGGTAACTCAGACCATCAGAACAAAGGAATCCCCCTTTCCCCTCTCCAGGAGACTTGAGCAGCACCAACATGTTTCCTCCATGTCATGGCATTCCCGTACACATGTGTGTACATACACTGCACCATGGCATGGTGAACCTTTTGCACACACATGCCATAGGGTACGTGTCAGATCATGGAACCAGACTGGTTTGGGTTGGAAAGGACCTTAAAGCTTCCAACCCCTGCCACGGGCAGGGACCCCTTCCACTGGAGCAGCTTGCTCCAAGCCCCTGTGTCCAACCTGGCCTTGAACACTGCCAGGGATGGGGCAGCCACAGCTTCTCTGGGCACCCTGTGCCTCCAGCCTGTGCAATGGGTTACCTAATGACCAGCTCCTGAGCTCCCGGCAAGTGCCACAACTGATTCGACATGATCCATCCCTCTCCATCACTTCCATGTGCCAAGGATGGAATGCACCATTAAAAGCCACTGCAGGCACAAGGTCAGAGGCTGGAGCCGAGTTTGACCCATTCAGATTATTTCAACTGAACAAACAGGATTTTTCCATAACTATTGACTCGGCAAGAAACTGGCCCCATGGAGTTCCAGTGAGCAGGATAAGCCACGGATGGCTTGGGAAGGGAACAGGAGAGCCTGGTTTGGAGAATGCCAGAGCTCTAGTCCCAGAGCGAGCACTGGATGCACTTCCACAGCATCACGGATGCTTGGGTGGGCAGAGCTGCAGAGGGAGGGCAAAAAATTACATACAACCAACTTGTTCCTCAGCATCCCATAAAGCATCCTCACAGAAGGGCTCGCAATTGAGGAGAGCCCTGCATCACTCAGCACTCACCACCGCTGGCTATGGCAAGATTCCCAGCAGAGCTTGTATTTGGGTTGGGACAACAAAGTGTTTTCCCTCCCTGTCCCATCCCTCCCTGCTTGTGTGGGTGCTGCAGTGCAGCTCAGAGCTCACAGGCTGCTGAATCACAAGTTACAAATGGAAGAGATGGATGTGGTCATCGAAGCTGGGGAGATGATCTCAGCAACATCACTCTGCTCCTTCCTCAGCAGCGTCCTGCTAGCAATGACAGCTTGGGCCTAGGGCTGGACACGCTTCACAGCAACAGCATCTCTTAGAACAGTGTTCTTAAACCAACAAGATCCTGGTCACTGAGATGCCCCATCCCTGGCAGTGTTCAAGGCCAGGTTGGACACAGGGGCTTGGAGCAAGCTGCTCCCGTGGAAGGGGTCCCTGCCCGTGGCAGGGGTTGGAGCTGGAGGAGCTCTAAGGTCCCTTCAGTCTGTGATTCTCTGGTTCCTCTGAAGTTCTCTGCTGTGGGGCTTTGGTGTGTGGAAAAGACGTCAGAACATCCACTTCAAGCTGAAGCAAACAGCAGCCTGTAATAGTTTATAACTGACGTGGGTAATCAACTCAAGTGTCCATTAACTGCCTCCAGAAAGAGAAACACTTCATTTCTGTGTAAGGTAATTATAGCCTCCCTCAGCCCCCAGCACGCAGGAGGCTATTTAAGGTACATGCTTCTAAATGAGGCAAACTAGTCTTGGAATACTATCTTTTTAAAATAAATCAAAACACAAGTGGGAGGGAGCATGACACAAACCTCGCGCCTGCAGATAGGAGCTGCTGGTATCCACAGTACAGATAAAGATACTGCCATTACTGCACGAACATGAAGGGACTAAATTAAAACATCACTGCTTAAGGCAGCTTAAAAATAGTTAAATCCAAACAGAAACACGTATCTGGTGTCCTCCTGGCAGAGACATCAACGTGGTACTTACGACACAGCCAGCAGTGAGTGGCTGCCCGGCTCTCCCACGTAAAGAGTGAGGATTGTATGGATATGGGGCTGGAGGAACCGTGGAAACCAAACGCGCTGTGCTCCTGCTACAGGGAGCTGCAGCCAAACTGGCCTGGTAAAATGGCCCATTAAAGGCTTCAGCCCCATCAGTGCCCATGCTCCAGGCAGCACTTGCTAAAGAATCCCAGCCTGGTTTGTATTGAAGGGACCTTAAAGCTCCTCCAGTCCCAAACCCCGGCACCAGCGCTGTTCCCACTGCCCTGTTGGGATCCCCTTCCCAAGACCAGAGCCCTCATCCCTGCAGCATCTCCGCACAGCCCAAGCCAGGAAACAGCGACCAAGTTTAGCCCTCATTAGGCTGTGGATAAACCTCTCCTAAGTCCCTCCATCCTCCAGAGCCCCTCCTCGGAGGCAGCAGGACCCCGAGCAGCTGAGCTGGAGGCACCAGCAAAGCCAAAGTCTCACAGCCTCAGCTCTGGGCTTTTCACCAGCTACCAGAGCCCTGGAGTCACAGAAGGGTCTGTACTGAAGGGACCTTAAAGCTCCTCCAGCTCCAAGCCCTGCCTCGGGCAGGGACACCTTCCATTAGAGCAGCTTGCTCCAAGCCCGTCCCCTTGGCCTGTCCCTGCAGGCCCTTGTCCCAAGCCCCTCTCCAGGTTTCCTGCAGCCCCTTTAGGCACTGGAGCTGCTCTAAGGTCTCCCCTTCACACAGCAGAGGGGCAGGATCCCCTCCCTGAGCTGCTGCTCACGCTCTGGGGTGCACCCAGCACACAGAGGGGGGCTCTGGGCTCAAGTGCACACTGGAGCCAGGTCATGGGGAGCTTCTCCTCAGGCTGCTCCATCCAGCATCCACAGAAGAGAATCACAGTGCCCATCTTCAGGCCCCTGCTCCAGACACACAACTCCTCTGCCTTGATACACGGACAAACTGAGGGACAAGGGGCATCCCAGCCTGTCTGCAGCCCTTCTGCGCAGCCTCCAGCCTGAAATGCTCCTGGATGAGGTGATGGATGTGCTGCTCTCAGCAGCTGAGGCTGCTCTTCCCTTTGGCTGCCTGATGGACAGAGCTTCTGCTTTATTAAGTGGTTGTATTTGAAAAGAGCTCTGGAAAGGCTCCTCTCTTCACCATGACCTACAGAGCAGCACACATTTACCTCCCATCTCAGTATGTTCAAGCCATCCCCCCCGGAGTGGCAACTCCTGCAGCTCTCCTGGCACACGTGTGCGTCCCTGCAGGGATCCCAGGGCAGCAGCACCAGCCTCTGAGAGCAACACCTGGGTCTGTTCGAGGGAACCAAGCCCTCAGAGCTCAGCTCCGGGTTATTTCAGCTCTCACTACGGGGTTACTGGGATTCATTATCACCATCAGCCACCTGCAGGGTAAAGAACTGTGTTTACTGAAGGCACAACTTTAGCTACCAGGAAAGCTCTGGCAGATCCCAACACAGACACAGAGCTGCTTCCGGAATGCAGCCCAGATGCACTCAGTCTTATTTAGTACCTCATCAAATAGGAAGAGGTGCTCTGTGGTCTGCTCAGGCAGAGAACAGCACTTCCAGCACCAGCGCTAAGGGGAAAGGTGCCGTGTTTTTGCCTCCTCTGCTTCAAACTGGGCAACTTTCCTTCATCAGGAGCTTGAGAAAAGCAGAACAATTTGGCCAATATGGAAAAAGGAGACCTCAGGTCAAGCCCGCACCTCATCCACATGCAAACACCAAGAGGAGACAGGATGGAGACAAGGTGGCTGCAAAATGGGTTTTTAACAGCAGGAACTGTTGTTCATTTATGCTTTGGATACGTGGAGCTGCTGGAGCGAGTCCAGAGGAGGCCATGGAGCTGCTCTAAGGGCTGGAGCAGCTCTGCTCTGGAGCCAGGCTGAGAGAGCTGGGCTGGGGCAGCCTGGAGAAGAGAAGGCTCCTGAAGGGGAGACCTGAGAGCAGCTCCAGTGCCTAAAGGGGCTGCAGGAAACCTGGAGAGGGGCTTGGGACAAGGGCCTGTAGGGACAGGCCAAGGGGAATGGCTTTACCCTGCCCGAGGGGAGACTGAGATGAGCTCTTAGGCAGAAGCTCTTCCCTGTGAGGGTGCTGAGGCGCTGGCCCAGGGTGCCCAGAGAAGCTGTGGCTGCCCCATCCCTGGCAGTGTTCAAGGCCAGGTTGGACACAGGGGCTTGGAGCAAGCTGCTCCAGTGGAAGGGGTCCCTGCCCGTGGCAGGGGTTGGAGCTGGAGGAGCTTTAAGCTCCCTTCATCCCAAACCACTCCATGAGTCTATGATTCCATGAAGATCCCCATCCCCACCATGACGGCACAGGAACAGACATGCAGCTCAAGACACAGCTTCCGAATGACAATCTCCAAGGGTTGAGACCCAGCCTCACCAAGGCACAGAAGCACAAAACATTTCTTCCCCTTTTCCAAGAGGAAAAACCCCAGAGGTGGGATTAAAGCCAAGAGATCCCACCTCCCACTTCCTGTGCCCACTGCTGTAAGCCAAGCTCCACAGAACCCCTCCTGCAGCGTGGCAGGGGTGCCCTCAGTGTCCCCAGAAGTCCCTTTCCACCTCTTCTGTTTTAGCGGCCCAACAAGCTAAAACAAGCGAGAACCAGGAGAACCTGATTATCCACAGAGCACGGAGCACAGGTCCCCAGGAACCAGTGCAGTCCAGAGGAAACCTCCCCAGGCAGCGCTGGAGGTGGGATGAGGACAGGAGCCTTCACTGCCCCACCGAGAGGTCCCCCTGCCCGCAGGGTGCTGCTGTCACCGCTCCCACAAATACATCAGCATCTTCTAAGTTCATTTCCTCCCTCCCCAGTTTCTCACCTCCGGGAGCAGCAACTCCTTTATCCAGAGGGGCTCCAGACAGGGCTTCATTAAATGAGTGTGCCTAAAGCAGGTCTAGCTGCAGGAGGGCCACACCAAGCTGCACCCTTATGAACCTCATGTCCCTGAGGAACCTCTTCATGGTCCCAGCATGGTGGCATCCCACTATGGGTCACCTCTGGGGGAAACCTGGAGCCTAAAAGGGCAGAATCTCTCTCTCAGCAGAGCCCAGCGTGATCCCACACCTCCAAATCCCTCTGGAGTTTCACCAGGCTGCAACACATTTGTGCCACAGCCCCAGTTTGGGGAGCTGGGGTTTCCTGGGGAGGAACAGAGCCAAGTCCTCCCGTGTGGAGGGCGTAGACCGATGGGCAAGGATGCACAAATCACACAGCAAGAAGCAGGGCCATTAACAAGTGATCCTTCCCACAGCTCTGAAAGAAAGGTAAAACAGTTCCATTCCTCATTGTGCGGAGACCAGGGGAAGCCCTGATCATCATCTCCCCTCTGCAGTGCTCAGAGATGATCTTCAAGCAATGACTTTCACAGAAACACTTCAGGGATACCCTCAGGGCAGCTCCAGTGCCTCAGGGGGCTCCAGGAAAGCTGGAGAGGGGCTTTGGACAAGGGCCTGTAGGGACAGGCCAAGGGGAATGGCTTGAACCTGCCAGAACAGGGGAGACTGAGATGAGCTCTTAGGCAGAAGCTCTCCCCTGTGAGGGCCGAGAGCCACCACACGCAGGGTTCAGGGGCTGGCTGGGGTCATCCTCACTGCACTGGAACCCCAGAGCTCCTGCAGAACAAGTGCAGCTCCTCCAGGCCAGCACAACACAACACAACACGCTTCGATATCTGCCTTAGAACGCAAGGCTGGAAGGAAAAACACTCCTGAGGAGCCCATAATAGCAGCACCTTGGAAAACAGTGTTTCAG
Organism: Psittacula echo; assembly: GCF_963264785.1. Classification (NCBI taxonomy): domain Eukaryota; kingdom Metazoa; phylum Chordata; class Aves; order Psittaciformes; family Psittacidae; genus Psittacula; species Psittacula echo. Next base: position 127,517,992 of record NC_137736.1, on the reverse strand, counting down.
GAATCGCTTCTCCATCAAAAAAGGAGCTTTTCCCCTGCATCTGCCTGACTCCATCAAGGAAAACACACCTTTTTGCCCTGCGGCTTACCCAGAGGTTCATCCTGCGCTGGCACTCGCACAGCCCTGAGCACAGGCATTGCTCAGCAGCTTTAATCCTCAATCACTTCTCCCCTCCCTGCAGTTCCAAGCTGCACTGGCACAGGGGCAGGGGCTGCTCAGTTGTACCTCAGACCAGGAGCTTTGTTACAGCTCTCATGGTCACTGTGTTTCTACCCACAGAGAGCTGCAGCTTTCCAGGCACCAGAGCTCAAAACGTGAAGGAATAAATTAAACTGAGCTTAAAACTCGGCCCTTCAGAGGAAAACGATGTCAGAACTCCTCGGCTACTCAAAATAGCTCCTTTTCTTGCACAACATGTGGCACGAGTGTGTGTTTGCAAACAGACATCACCATTTCCTATTGGATTGTTCCTGCTTCACATTCTGGAGCCATGGAATCACAGAGCGGTTTGCGCTGAAAGGAGCTTAAAGCCATTCCCCTTGGCCTGTCCCTACAGGCCCTTGTCCCGTCCCTACAGGCCCTTGTCCCAAGCCCCTCTCCAGGTTTCCTGCAGCCCCTTTAGGCACTGGAGCTGCTCTCAGGTCTCCCCTTCAGGAGCCTTCTCTTCTCCAGGCTGCCCCAGCCCCGCTCTCTCAGCCTGGCTCCAGGGCAGAGCTGCTCCAGCCCTCACAGCAGCTCCATGGCCTCCTCTGGACCCACAGACATCGCCCATAGCAAAGGTTCACAACCCAGGTACCTGCCGGGCAGAGAGGGCATGGTTCCTGCTGCTGGTTCCCAAAGGCAGGCAGCACAGCTGGCCCTGGCACACGAGCGAATGCATTCTCCAAAGTGGAAAAAATGGGTTACTTAAAAATAGGTCCGTAATCCAACCAACCAAACATCCCGATACCATTTCATAAAGATAAAGCAAACAAGCACAGATGATCCACATACACAAACATGCAGTTATCTGAACGACTTCCTTATCCCAGAATCACTAGGATCATGGAATGGTTTGTGTTGGAAGGGACCTTAAAGCTCCTCCAGCTCCAACCCCTGCCATGGGCAGGGACCCCTTCCACTGGAGCAGCTTGCTCCAAGCCCCTGTGTCCAACCTGGCCTTGAGCACTGCCAGGGATGGGGCAGCCACAGCTCCTCTGGGCCTCAGCACTCTCAGTAGAGTCACACAGGGGTGATGGGGCTGATTAAATTGAAGATAAAGGAACAATTAAAGCCTGCAGAGACCCACCTGGATCAGGTCACACAAGCAAGGGTCAGCAGGAGATGGCCACTGCCTTCAGGCACACAAAACATCTCCCCAACTCCTGAAGCAAAGTGAAGTGCTCAGGGCAGGAGGTGGCGACACAGAAGAATCCAAAGGCTGCACCATGTCATCAGGGAGAGTATCAAAGAGGCCAAAAAGCCACATTATTAATAGTGCTTGACTATGGCATAAAGAAGGGTGATCAGATCTTCCTTTTCCATTGTGGACCAGAGGGATGCCCAGCTCACACTGCAGACCTTCACCCCAACAGCAGTTAAAGTCCTGTCCCCATCCCCGCGCTGTCACAGCAGGAATCTGCAGCATGGCCAGAGCACCCCTGGAAACAAACCCCCCCAGGTACAAAAGGGCTTGTTCCAGCCGGAACCCAGAGCTGCCCCAGGAGGAAGCAGGGCTCCCCAGCCTCCAGCTCGCTCTGCCTGCTCAGGCACTTGTCTCTCCCCATGTAGCTTGGGTTAAAAGCGAAGCTAAATGAGGAGCTGAACAGGTTTTTCAACACTAATAGCCTGTGCAATTACAGCTGGCAAAAGCAAAGTGCAGCCGAAGGGAGGAAAAGGGTCACTGAGCTTGGCACTGAACGTGAGCTTGGACAACTACCCCGGGACAAGTGCCACCACGTCCATCAGCCCCCATGCTGGATAAGCAGAAGGATTATTAGCAGCAGATGGATAACCTCATGGCAAACGGGTGCTTTCCAATCCCCTGCTCGTACACTGTCCTTTTAACAACCAGATCCACATGGAATTACACCAGGATGACCTTTCCTTCCCTTCCCTCATCACAAGCCAGGCAGGTCTCGAACTAAAGTCGCTGCATGCTAAGGTGGCTCCCCTGCAGCACTGGTTAAAGCACAGCGTGCACCAGACATCCATCCCCTGCCTGAGGAGCAGGAGGGGACAGCACTACCCCATTCCCCGAGCCAGCCACAGACCCAGCAGCAGAGAAGCAAACTGTTTGTCTCTCTTATTCCCTTTGGGAGGAAGCTCCATTCTGAGACTACCAACACCACAGACACTGCTGGCCCCTCCATACGGGATGCCAGGAGGCTTCAGCACACATCGATCATTCCATTTCCTCCCAGGAGGAAAGGATGGACAGGAGGACTGCTGCTGTGGACTCCCCACATGTCCCTGCACATCCCGGCCAACCCAAAAGGCACAGTTTGAAGCAGGACATGAGGGAAGTCTGCCATGGACCTGCCTGGTTTTCCTTGCGGGAGGTCATTCCAGGACTGCACATTGAGGGAGGAACCCAAGCACCTCCTCACTCCACACGGTGGGAGACAGCACAGCCGGAGCTGCTCCAGGCTGCCCTGGACCACAGCGGCCCTGAGAAAACAGGATTTGGTGATGGAGACATGGAAAACATCAACAGCCACATCCAGCCTGTTTCCAGCCTGGAGATTCCCAATTCTTCCCCAGGAATCTCTGGGCACGAAGCGGAGTTACCGGATGCCCGTGCAGAGCTGAGGTCTGTGCTCCCACAGCTCAGCCTCCTACTATAAGGAGTCCCATGGGAAAGCCGAGGGGTGATGGGCACAAGTTACTGCTGGGAGATTCCCAATGGACACAAGAGGAGAATCATTCCCAATGGGAACAAGCAGCCATTGGAACAATCTCCCCAGGGCAGTGGTGACTCCCCAGTGTTGGACACTGTTAAGATGGGGCTGCACAGGGTGCTGGGCATCCAGTCTGGGTCCTGCTGTGCCTGGAGAGGTTGGAGCGGATGATCCCTGAGGTCCCTTCCATTGGGATTCCAGGAGTCCTCAAAACGAGTCTCATTCCTGAAGGAAGTAAAGGCTGTGCAATCCATGGAGGTTTCCAGTCAAGCTGGAGAAGAACACGGACTGTTTCCTGGCCAAGTTTTCCAAACATTCTCCAGCCTCCTCTTTCCCCCTTGCCCAACCCAAGGCTGCTACTCACATGTGCAGCTCCTCCTCAGTGTCAGCGAGTACCTCAAAAGACTTAACTGGAGTTAATGAAGAGTTCCTGTGGGGAGGTGTGTGCTGACAAGCTGGGTCATGCTCCTCCTCGAGCTGAGGACCTGGGCAGGCTGCAGGAGGATCTGGAGGCTTCCAGCACACATGGGATGAATCCTGCAGTGGCTCCATTACACAGCACTGGGAGCTTAAGGAGCAGCCAGATTAAGGGTACCTCAGTCAGCTGCTTGTATCTCACCACCACTGATTTATGCTGACCTCTGCCTTCAACTGATAAGGCTTCTTCTTGAGGCAACCCATAAAAGCATCTTGCTGCAGCGGGTGAAACCAGAGGCTCTGGCAAAGGAATAAAGAAGAAATGTGACTTCTGGCATCATTGTGGGTGAGGGAATCTTCAGCACCATCAAATAAATGCTCTAATGGAACGACTCATGAAGCAACTGGCAATGGTCATGTTTAAAAATAAAGGAGTCACCATCCACATGTGATCCACATCCAGCTTTCCACAGACACCCCTAAGTCCATTCTGCTCATGTTAAAAGATCTCACTGCAAGTTCAAGGTCCAAAGCAGTCACTTTCCAAGCTGGAGGTTTTGTAACCAAGGATTAACTCACAATAAACCCCTTCCTCTTGGCATGACGAGCACAGGAGCAATCAGCTGCTCAGGCACAGCATCCTCACCCAGGAGTGAAATCTTCTGCCCCTCTCAAATGAATCTCAGGGTAAAAGCTTGTGGTTGTGGCCCCTTCATCACCCTCATTTTAAGCACTGATGTTCTGTTTGTTCATGCAGCCTGAGCTCCGAGTGCTACAGGCAATCACAGTAACTCCCAGCTTGTCCACTCAGCTCTTCTGTTAATATCATCTTAATACTTTGATAACCCTGTTATAAACACCCCCTGGCTAGGTAAGAATCCCATGTGTTAAACATCACCTGAGCAACAGCAACGACTCCAGAAACCATGCAAAGGAGAGATCAAGGCAGGGAAGGAGGAGAAAGAGAAAGGAAGGGAAAGAGGAGCTGCTGTGCCTTGGCATATAAGTAAATGCCAAACCCTGCTTCGAGGCACTGAGGGTCCGGCCCCTGCCCACCCCCAGGCACACATCAGCAACAGAATGGGTCAATCTCACCATGCTATCTCAATCCCATCTTTTAACTGCTGCAGGAGACAGGGAAAATCCACACCAGGATCCCAAATCTGTCTAAACGAAGCCAGAAGAGGCATCAAAATGAGACCCCAGACAGCCTCCGGCACAGGCAGAGCATGGCAGACGCATCCCTACGGATGCAGGATCACTAAAAGCAATCTCAATCCCAAATGCAGCCAGGCTCAGGGGAATGCACACTCATATGGACATGGAGCAGGCCTGAAGGCAGCAAAGCAGACAGCAGCGGTGGAAGTATCACCACTAAGGGAGGCAGGATGAATCCCGGTCATCCAAAGCCCAGCCCCTTGCAGGCAGCATTCCCTGGATGTGCAAACACACCAGGAGGTCCCTGCAATAAGCAGCAGCAATATTTCAGTGTCCACCCGCGCTGCTCTGCGCAGAAGGCAATCAAGGGAAAATTAATAGCAGCAACCTCCTTGATACCAGTTAACGTGATCTAATGAGAAACAGGCTATGGAGAGAGATCACTGTCTGTACCGAGATTGAATTAGCACAGAATGGCTTGTGTTGGAAGGGAGCACAAAGCTCTGGAGTGCTCAAGGCCAGGTTGGACACAGGGGCTTGGAGCAAGCTGCTCCAGTGGAAGGGGTCCCTGCCCGTGGCAGGGGTTGGAGCTGGAGGAGCTTTAAGGTCCCTTCAACCCAAACCATGCTGTGATTCCATGATTAAATCAGTGAGACTCAGGCAATTAACAGATTACAGCAAGGAACTGGAAAGGGAATAAAACCAACCACCCAAAGGTAGTACCTGTACTGCCGGCCACAGGGAGCTTCTCTTGCCCCTTTTAGGGGGGGGGTGCAGGAGAGCCCGGGGCTGGAGCTGCAGCCAGACACATTCATGCTAAAAATAACCAGCAGCGGGTGAAAACAATGAGGCCGAGCGAGAGTGAGCACATCCTGCGGGGCCTCAGCACCGGCACACGCGTGCTCCAGGGCAGCCCCGGCAGGGCATCTGAGCGGTGCTGGGCTCAGGCTGCTGCTCTCCATGGCTCTGAACCACACCGCATCCCGGGCTGGCTCTCTGGGCCTTGCCAAACGGCTCCTGTGCGTCTGAAGTGGAACCGAACTCAGATCTGATGGAGCAGGAAGGGGTTAAAGCCACGTTTGGCTCCGAACAAGCCTAAGCCAGGAGAAGATCTGGTTTTCCCTGGAGTTCTGTTCCCAGCTCTGAGCTTCCTGCTCAGGGGAGACCTCAGAGCAGCTCCAGTGCCTAAAGGGGCTGCAGGAAACCTGGAGAGGGGCTTGGGACAAGGGCCTGTAGGGACAGGCCAAGGGGAATGGCTTGAACCTGCCCGAGGGGAGACTGAGATGAGCTCTTAGGCAGAAGCTCTTCCCTGTGAGGGTGCTGAGGCGCTGGCCCAGGGTGCCCAGAGAAGCTGTGGCTGCCCCATCCCTGGCAGTGCTCAAGGCCAGGTTGGACACAGGGGCTTGGAACTGGATGAGCTTTAAGCTCCCTTCCAACACAAACCACTCTGGGATCCCAAGATAAAACCACCCCATTTCAAACTCTTATTTAAGAATCATCTTAGGAACCAGCAGCACACAATATCCTCACCAGCACACAATATCCTCACCAGCACACAATATCCTCACTAAATGATGCTGATGCACACCCTCAGTGTGCCCAGAATCAAAGCAACGGAGCCCAAGGAGCCCACGCTGCTGCACTCACACTTCTGCTCCCTGCAAGCGCTTCCCTGCACATCCTGTACCATTCCCGGGAACAGTGACCGGCGCCGTCACCTCTTTTCTCCTTAGTTCAAGCCCTGTCACAAACCCCACCACCTCCCTTCCGAAAACCTGTCCCAGATGAGCAGTTTGAGGAGCCCACCACACCCCCCCCTCAGCTCCAGCCGAGCCCACGCTGCCGCGGACGTGTGCAGCCAACCCCAGCCTCACCCGCTGCTGCCAGGGAACACCTAAGGAAAACCGGCATGTGCTGGGGATCCTCCCGCACTGCTACAGCTCTAAGAGCTACAGAGCTAATGGCCAAGCGACCGCAGAGGCAGCATCAGCTTCAAGCTGTGGTAGCAGGGAGCAGCGAGCCCAGGCAGGGCACGGGGCTGTTACACTGCAAGTTATCCACGTTCAGAGCAAGCAAACCCCCCGTTACTGCCCACGCTCATCCACACGCTTGAGGTTCAGCCTGTGACCAGCCATCCCCTGCAAGGTCCACGTGCTGCTCTTAAGGGTTTTGAACCCAGAAGGAACTAAATACACCGGCTGTGACACAACAAGAGCTACAGAAGCATCTTCTGCAGGAGCAGCCCAACCGCAGCGCGTGTTGTTAGAGATCAGGGCTCGGGGCTGCTCCCTGCTCTGCCTCTGCTCAGAGAGGAGCAAGTCAGCAGCTGAATCACCAGGGCTGCCACACTTCTGCAGGGCCTCCAAAAATAACTCCGCTGGAAATTCCTTGGAGGCATAAACCTTGCTTCAGAAGGACTGCAGAGATCCAGTTTCCTTAATGGAGCGGACGGGATGTGAACTGGCCTCAGGATTTAGGATCACAAAGGAAGAATCTACAAAGCAACTTCTCACAGAGCAGCGTGCACGAGGGCAGCGGGGAGGGAAGGAACCCCTCAAGTGAGCCACACAAAGCACCACGTCGCCGGGATGAAACAATCTGCCCTGCCAGGAATCAGACACCGCGTTCCCGATCGTTCTCCTGATACCACGTTCCAGGACTTGCCCTGTTCTCACCAACCAGCTCCACACACGAAGCCAAACTCCTGCTTAGCAACGGCGCTGCGGCCACTTTCATCCTGCACCTTCCACTGTAACCAAAGCCTTCCACCAGCTCCAGTCCCCAGCCCTGCTCACACACCATCACCCTGCACCCCTGCAGCACCCAGGGGCTGGAGACGCTCACCACCTGCTGCCACCACCCCAAACCAGCACATTATCCCCCGTGGAAGCCTGTGCCTGGATCCGGAGTGAATCCAGGGTGTGGATGGCGGTGGTGGAAGCATGAAGCCACCCCGCTGCTGACAGCTCGGCTCACTGAGCAGAGTCGTGCCTTGCCCTGGCAGTGCTTTAGAGGGAGTGCTCCCGGTCAGAGCACACACAGTGCTCCATGTCCTCACCTGCAGTGCTCACAGCACACCCTCACCGGATCCTGTGTCAGCACACAAGCACTGGTGCTGTGCACTGAACGGGCAGGGAGCTCAGGATTTGTCTCAACACCAACGGTTAAAGCAGGTTTGAGGGAGCAGGCTCCCAGCTCTGACCTCAGGCCCCGGCACAAGGACACGCAGCAGCACCCGTGCCCACGCTGCAGCCCCCAGTCCCCAGCCCTTCACCGAGGCTGGCTCTGCTCTACCGGCAGGGTGCCACTAAAGCCCGGCTCCGGAGCGGGAATTTCTCCCAAACCCGGCGGGGCTTGGCCTTCTCCTTCCTTTTTTTGTGGGGATTTTGGGGTGGAGGGCAGCGAACAAGGGAAAGCTGGGTCCTGGCTACCGCTCCTCAAGGCGGGAGGTGGGGAAGGCTCAGCGCAAGGTGCGGGCAGGAGCCTGGAGCGGGCCAGGGCTGCCGAAGCCTCGGGGTCTCGCGGCCCAGCCCGCCTGGGCACGTCCTTACCCGAGAGGTAACGGCCGAGCCCCGATGCAAAGCGCGCCGCAAAGCGCCTCATGCGGGACCGGCCGGAGCCCGGGGGCACAAACAAACGGGGTTATTTTGGGAGCTCCGACCCTTGTCCCCAGCGCTGCGGGTTTGTGAACCCGGCCTCAGCAACCGGGAAACCGGGGAACTCAACCGGGCTTGGAGCAAGCTGCTCCAGGGAAAGGCGTCCCTGCCCGCTGCACGGGTTGGAGCTGCAGGAGCTTTAAGCTCCCTTCAACCCTGCCCATGGAACGGAGCAGCAGCGCGGCCCAGCCGACCCCCCCCATGGCACCGGGTGATGCAGGACTCCCGGTGCCCCGGGAGAGAAGGAGGGAGGGAGGGAGGGACGGGGGGGAGCCGGGCCGGGCCTCACCTGCAATGGCGCTCTCGTCCAGGTGGGAGCCGGGGGGCCGCTCCCCGCGGCCCTGCTGCAGGAGGAGGCCGCACAGCACCCACAGGGCCACTCCCGACCGTACATCCATTTCCGCGTCGGCCTCGCCGCTTCCCCCGCCGCTGTCAGCTCCTCCTCGGCATCGGCCCCGCCGCCGGGCCCGGCCGCTCCGCTCACCTCGGCTCCGCCGCTCCGCACACCCGGGCTGGGCGCTCCGCGGCCGGCAGCAGCTGAAGGACCGAGCGTTATTCCCGGTGTTCCCGCCCGGGCGCCGCTTCCCGCTGCCCCGGCACGGACAGAGACACCGCCGCCGGCCCGGCGAGAGATACCGGATCCGGACTGCCCCCCCCACCCCGCAGTGGTCTCTCCCGGCAGAGGCTTCCCCCCCGCCCCCCGCAGCAGTGGTCTCTCCCAGGAGAGCCCTGCTCCCCCTCCCCAGCAGTGGTCTCTTCCCGGGACAACCCTGTCCCGCTCACCCGCAGCAGTGCTCTCAACCGAGACACCCCGGCCCCCTCCCCGGTAACCGCTCCCGGTCCGCTCCTTCCCGCACCTTCCTCCTCAGAGGCGGTTCCTCCCGGGACACCCCCCGGACTCCCCTCGCCGCGCTGCCTCAAGGGACAGCCCCGCAGTCCGTCCCCCCCCGCCCCACGCAGCGGTGGTCTCGTCCAGGCGCGCGCCCCGCTGCGCACCGGGCCTTGGCACCGCCGCCGCGCGCTCGGTGACAGGAGGCGGAGCCAATCGCTGCCGGGAGAGACCCCCGGCGGGGCGGGGCCGCCCCCGCCGCTCGGCCAATCAGGGTCGGGCAGCTGGCCACGCCCCGCCGCTTCCTTCCCCCTCCTCCTCATCCGCCTCCGCCGGGCTCCCCGCGCCCGCCGCTGGGCCGCAGCGACCTCTGGTGGGCGCAGGGGAAAGCGCAGGCTGCGGGCGCGCTGCCGGCGCGGCGGGGGAGCTGAGGAAGGGGCGGCTGCGAGGGATGCCTGGATGGGGCGGGAGCCGCTTCCAGCCCCGGGGGAGGCTTCGCAGAGCACCCCGGCACGTCAGAGGAGCCCGGGTCATCAGCGCACCCTCACACATCGGAGCACTCTGCAAGGTCAGAGCACCCCGGCTTGGCAGAGCACCCCAGCACATCAGAGCACCCCAGCTCAGTGGAGCACCCCAGCTCGTTACAGCATCCTGGCTCATCAAAGGACCCCAACACATCAGAGCACCCCAGCTCATCAGAGCATCCTGGTTCATCAGAGTACCCCGGGTTACTAGAGCATCCCAGCACATCGGAGCATCCCAGCTCAGTGGAGCACGCCAGATCAGTGGAGCTTCCCGGCTCACTAGAGCGCCCCAGCTCATCAGAGCACACCAACACATCAAAACACCACAGCTCATCGGAGCACGCCGGTTTATTAGAGCACCCAAGCTCAGCTGAGCATCCTAGCTCATTAGAGCATCCCAAAACATTCTGACCATCCCAAAACATCGCAGCACCCCAGCTCATCAGAGCTCCCCGAGTCATCAGAGCATTCCAGCTCGTTAGAGCATCCTAGTTCATCAGAATACCCTGACACATCAGAGCACCCCAGCTCATCGGGACAGACCCGTTTTGATGCCCGGGCCTGGGCTGCCACATTCTGACACCCCCGAGAACTGCAGCACTCTGCCAGGGTCACATGCTCCTGGTGGCATCGCCACTGGCCACCATTGGCCCGGTGGCATCAGCACCACTGGGGCACAGAAAGGTCAGGGACGGAGGGTTCACGTGTCCTCCCTCGGCCCCGGAGTTGACAGTGGAGCTCCCTGCAGGGACCGGATCTGGCCCCAGAATAGCTCCATGGCTGCTGGTCCGGAAGCACAATCCCGTCCGGCTTCAGCCCCGCTGCCCCGAGAGGTGTCACTGCTGTCCCCAAGCGGGCGTTATCAGCCCCAGGACGCGAGATGGGGGTACTGGTATCCATGGGGACCGCCAGCCATGGAGGGTGCCCGGTGTGGAAACCAGGGCTGGCAACGGAGGGGATCGGGAAGTGCCCGGAGCCACAGGCAGCTGCCAGGCTCATTTCCAGGCAGAGTGGACCCGTCCCATGAGTTCCTCTGTGCTGGAGGAGGGTGACATCCCTCGTGAGGGCAGGAGGTCCCTGTGGCTCTGGCACACCGGGATGAGGGTTCCTGATGAGCCCACTAGCTTCCATCCCGGGACCACCGCATCTCTCCCATGAGACCCTCCTGCCCTAGGGCAGGGAACTGAGGACTGTCATGGGCTGTGGGTGCTGCCCTGGGGGCTGTTGGTGGGACCTGGCCCTTACGGGAGCCCTCATCCTGCGGTACCCAGCCCTTACAAGACCCCCCCCTTGGTATCCTGGCTCTGGTGGGGACCCTCACAGCACCTGGGTCCCCCTGGCCCTGACCCAGCAGGACAAGACCATGCTCTGGGGGCTGCTTCCCCCCCGGTTCTGCTCCCTCCTCTCCCATCCATCACCCCATCCCCACACAGACCCCAGGGCAGGGGCTGCCACTTCCTCGTCTGCTGTTCCGCTGTGCCCGACGGCCGGGTGCCCCCCCTTTCCCCCTCCTTCTCCCGCTACAGCACCCCCACCCCTGCAGCGCCGTTCCCCCGTCCTCATCCCCATCCCCATCCTGGCCCCGTTCCCATCCCCATCCCGGACCCCCCGTAGGAGCAGCCTTGGGGCGGGGGCTCCTCTCCCTGAGGCTGCAGGCCCCTGCTCGGGGGTCCCGGGCGGGCACAGCGGCGGCACCGGGAGCCCCCACCCGCGCTGCTGCCGCGCGGGAGAGGGGCGATGCCCGGGAGCGCCCCGCGGGAAGGGCCCGGCCCCGGCCCCGGCGGAGGAAGGAAGCGGCAGCGGGCGGGGGCCGGGGGGAAGTTTCTCCGCGGGACCGCCCGGGGCGGCGGGAGGCGGCCGCTGACTTCCTCCAGCTCCTCCTCCTCCTCCTGCTGCCGCCGCCGCTCCGGCCCCGCGCCCGCCGCCGCGCCATGCCCCGGGGTGAGTGCGAGACCGGGACCGGGCAGGGATGGGGGAGCCGGGGCCGGGGGGTCCAGGTCGGGGCGCGGGAAGAGCCGCCCGTCGGGGCCAGGAAGGGGGCATCGGGACCGGAGCCCGCGCGGCGGAGGGTGGGGGGTAGCGGGGGTCTGGGGTGCCCGTAGCGGGGACAGAACCGGGCCGGGCTGACCCCTTCCGCGGGGCTGCTGCATCCATCGCTCTGCACCCACTGCATCCACCGGCACTGCACCCACTGCAACTGCAGCCACTGCGCTGAGCCCCCACACGCTGCCCCGGGAGCTGCCCTCCCGCCGTGATGCGGTCACTGCCCGCACTGCACGAGCTGCCCACTCCCATCGCGCTCACTGCATGGACGGAAGGGCAGGCACTGCGCGCTGAGCCGGGCGCTGCACCGCCTGCGCTGCACGCCAGAGGGCGCTGCACGGCACCCACTGCTCCCCTTGCGCTGTGCCCCGGTGCTGCACCCTCTGCGCTGCTCCCCCTGCGCTGCCGGCACCCGCTGCACTGCACCCCCTGCACCCGCTGCACTGCTTCCCCTGCACTGCCGGCCCCCGCTGCACTGCAACCCCTGCACCTGCTGCACTGCGCCCCCTGCACTTCCAGCACCCGCTGCACTGCACCCCCTGCGCTGCACCCCCTGCACCCGTTGCACTGCTCACTGCAACCTGTGCACTGCTCCCCCTGCACTATACCCCCCTGAACTGCACCCATTGCCCCCCATGCGCTGCCCACTGCACCCGCTACCCAGCCGGCACTCACTGCAACACCCAGTGCACGCACTGCCAGTTCTGCACTTCACACTGCACCCGCTGAGAGGTACAACCCTGCACACTGCACACACTGCATGTACCGCACCCCCCACTCATGGCCTCACGCTGCACACAGCTTACAACACACCAGTTACAACACACGGGGCACGTCACGCAATGCTCATTGCAACACTGCACACACTGCACCACGCACGTCACTCACACATGCTGTCACACGCTGTCACATGCTGTCACATACGTGCTGTGGCACGTGTTCAGCAGCCACCACGCTGCAGTGCTCACAGCACCGTGTCCATCACACACCGCAGTGCACTGTGGGTGTCTCTGTCCCATGTGGCTGTGGTGGGTGCTGGTTTTGGGGCCACCTCTCAGTGTATCCCGCTGCTGAGCAGGGGCACCCTTGGGTCCCCAAGTGCCAGGGGGAGATGATCCATGGTGCGTGCATGGGCCTGGTCCTACTGTGCTCGCTCCTTTCTGCTCAGTGGAGCTGAAGCACCAGAGGTGGCACATGGGGATGTCACCCAGCAGGGGGGCTGGTGCTGGGATCACAGGTGCAGGTAGATGGGAGCATCCAGTGGGGTGTTTCTGGTGATGCCGCAGGTGCCTGAGCCCAGCACATCTCGAGGTGCTGGCCCATGGGGGTAGGTCTGGTGTGTGCCCTGTGTGGGGCTTTGACTTGACCGTAGCGTTGAGAGGTGCCAAACTGTCCCCATGCTGGTGTGCTCTGCCCTGGGTCTTGTCTGTGCCTCTGCTGGTGGTGTGAGCAGTGATGGGCTCACTTGCTGTGGAGTGTGGCGTGGCCCCATCCATCCGTTCATCCATCCATCCATCCATCCATCCATCCATCCATTCATCCATTCATCCATCTTCCACCCATCCATCCACCCATCCATCTTCCATCCATTCATCCATCTTCCATCCATCCATCCATCTATCCCTCCCTCCATCCATCCATCCATCCCTCCATCCATCCATCCCTCCGCCATCCCTCTGTCCATCTCTCCATTCACACATCCACCCACCCCTCTGTCCATCCCATTCCCCATGCTGGGCTGGGGGCTCTGGCCCTGGCTCAGGGGCTGCTCCTGGAGCCAGCTCCAGCCCCTGGTGCGGTGCTGTGCACCGTGGCCGTGCTGAGGGTCAGAGCAGGACCCGCAGCGGAGCTCCCAGCCCCGGAGGAGGGAAATCAAATGAGGAAATTGCTCCGGACGGGGCTGAGCTGGGACAGAGGAAAAGGAACCCCTGGGCTCAGGGGGAGGTTACAGCTGCGGGGCCTGGGGCTGAGCCGGGGGCACCGGGGCTGAGCGGGGGGTACCGGTGTTACCAGTGCAGCGCAGCACAGAGCAGGGACCCCATCTCAGCACCAGGCAGAGCCCCCCACCCGCTCCCACCGGATACCGGTGCCAGCTCCCGCCGGTGCTGATGCTGCCGCGCTCAGCCCCAAGCAGCTCCGCTCAGTATTTATGGAGCTGAGGAGATTCCTCTGCCTGCACTGGGGCTGCTCCCACTGAGCAGGATGGACCCGGCTGCACAGCACGGCTGGGGCTGGGCAGGGCTGCCTGTCCATGGGGGGCACCGTGTGTCTGTCCATGGGGGGCACCGTGTGTCTGTCCATGGGGGCACCGTGTGTCTGTCCATGGGGGACACCGTGTGTCTGTCCATGGGGGGCACCGTGTGTCTGTCCATGGGGACACCGTGTGTCTGTCCATGGGGACACCGTGTGTCTGTCCATGGGGGCACCGTGTGTCTGTCCATGGGGGGCACCGTGTGTCTGTCCGTGGGGGGCACCGTGTGTCTGTCCATGGGGGCACCGTGTGTCTGTCCATGGGGGGCACCGTGTGTCTGTCCATGGGGGCACCGTGTGTCTGTCCATGGGGGGCACCGTGTGTCTGTCCATGGGGACACCGTGTGTCTGTCCATGGGGGCACCGTGTGTCTGTCCATGGGGGCACCGTGTGTCTGTCCGTGGGGGGCACCGTGTGTCTGTCCATGGGGGCACCGTGTGTCTGTCCGTGGGGGGCACCGTGTGTCTGTCCATGGGGACACCGTGTGTCTGTCCATGGGGGGCACCGTGTGTCTGTCCATGGGGACACCGTGTGTCTGTCCATGGGGGGCACCGTGTGTCTGTCCGTGGGGACACCGTGTGTCTGTCCGTGGGGACACCGTGTGTCTGTCCGTGGGGACACCGTGTGTGTGTCCTGGTCAGGTCTGTCTGTCCGTGAGGGACACACCGGCTGTCCTTTGGAGGTCCATCTCCATGGTTTGGACCCACTGCCTGGCCTGTGAGCACGGGCAGCAACGTGCGGCACCCCACAGGGTGCAGGCTGTGGGGTGCAGGGTGCCAGGTGCAGTGTGGAGGGCTCAGGGCGCAGCGTGGGCTGTGCTGTGTGATGTGGGGGCCCTTGTGCACAGAGCGGGGTGCGGGCTCCCAGGGCACAGCTCATGGGCCCGGTTTGCTTCGTTGGGGTCAGGTTTGGGGTCCCTGGGGCCGGTGATGGGCGGGAGCTCAGGGAGCGGCTGCTCCGTCCCCCCCCGCGGAAACCCCCGGCGGGGATGCCCTGGCTTGGGCTCGGGCGCGTTTTGCTTCCCCTTTTCTGCTGCAGCGGGGACGAGGCCGTTTTCCCGTCCCAGGGCTGGTGATGGGGGGGGGGGTCAGAGTGAGTCACCCGCCCCCTCCCTGCACCCAAATCCCCCCAGCACCCAGCGCTCCCACTGGGGCTGGGCTCCGGGCAGCCCCCCCATGCTCTGGCTCTTCCTCCTCCTGTCCCCTCCCACGGGGCCAGGGAGCAGGGCTGGGGGGGGGCCGGCTCCTCCGGAGCCCCCCGGGGGCTGTGCCCCACACAGGATGTGCCCCTCGGCCCCACGAGGCGCCTGCGCCCAGGGGACAGAAGGGGTTAAGGGTGCTGCCGGCCATGGACTTTGAGGGAGAACAGAGCTGGCCTTGTGCAGGGCAGCGCAGGGATGGGCTGTGCTCACCCAGTGCCCGCAGTGCCCCCGGGCCAGCGCCGCCCATCCGGTGTCCATGGGCTGCAGCACCCTGCGGTGCCCCAGTGCTGGGATGTGGGGACCGGGGGTGGTGCCACCGTCCTGGCTGGGGGCTCCTGGTCCCCAATGGGCTCAGCTCCCACCTCCCCTCCTGTGGTCTTCGTGGTATCATGGAATGGTTCAGGTTGGGAGGGAGCTTAACGCTGCCCCGGGCAGGGACCCCTTCCACTGGAGCAGCTTGCTCCAAGCCCCTGTGTCCAACCTGGCCTTGAGCACTGCCAGGGATGGGGCAGCCACAGCTTCTCTGGGCACCCTGGGCCAGCGCCTCAGCACCCTCACAGGGAAGAGCTTCTGCCTTAAATCCAACCTGAACTTCCCCTGTTTCAGTTTGAATCCGTTACCCCTTGTCCTGTCACTGCAGTCAGTCCCTGATGAAGAGTCCCTCTCCAGCATCTTTATAGGCCCCCTTCAGACACTGGAAGCTGCTCTGAGGTCTCCACGCAGCTTCTCTTCTCCAGGCTCAACAGCCCCAATGTTCTCAGCCTGGCTCCATACAGGAGCTGCTCCAGCCCCTGATCATCCTCGTGGTCATGGAGGTCCCCTGCCCACTGACTCCTCCTTGCCTCCTGCCCGCAGCATCGATGCTGTCATAGGCACAAGTGTTTCCGTGTGCCCCATCCTCTTCCTCACCGCTGACTCAGCGTGGGCCTTTCCCAGGATGCAGGGTGCTCACTGGTTCCAGCTCATCCCAGGGTACCCACAGATAGGGTTTGAGCTCAGTGTGTTCCATTGTGGGACTCTGGTGGGGCCATGATGGGTGCTCAGGGGTTACCCAAGGAATGGGGAGCAGCAAGGGGGAGTCACCGCTTCATCCCCATCCCCACATCCCCCTGGAGCCAGTTCCTGCCCATCTCTTCTGCTGCCAACAGTGGCCTCAGGCTCCAGCAGCTCTTCCCATCCGTGTCCTTCCCCCGGGGATGTACAGACAGGGACAGGCTCTGGATGCATCTCCCAGCCATGGGGTGTCCCTGGGACCCCCTGACCTGAGTCTGGGCTGCCGCGGGACCCCCTGGATCCCACCTCAGCCCTGATCCCACTTGCTATGCTTCTGCTCCCACTGTCCTGCTCCCCTGATCCTGCTCCCATCACGCTGATCCAGCTCCTTTTCCCACTGACCCACTCTCATCCACTCTGCTTCTTCTGCCTTTGATCCTGCTCCCACTACCATGATCCTGCTCCTTTCCACATCGCTCTGCTCCTGCTCCTGTTTCTGCTGCGCCTGATCCTGCACCCATCGCCCTGACCCAGTTCCTTCTCCCGCTGTCCTGTTCCCTTTGCTCCTTCTCTCACTGCCCTGCTCCTGCTCCCACTGCCCCGCCCTGATCCCGTCCCCATCCCCTGCTTCTATCCCTGAGCTCCTGCTCCCACCCCTCTGCCCCAAGCCCCGCAGACCCCGGGGCGGTCCCGCTGCTGCCCCGGCCCCACCGCTGACCCCCGGCGCTCGGACATCCCGGGGCGGGTGCAGCCGGAGCGAGGGAGCCCTCGGGGCTCCGTTTGCGCGCGGAGCGGGAGGAAGCGGCGGCCGGAGGCCGGTGCCGGAGCGGGAGCCCCCGGGGCCCGGTGCGGGGCGGCCGCGGCTTCCTGCTGCGGGGGGCGGCTGCGGCCCCGGGCTCACCCCGCGATGGGAGCGCTGCTGCAAGGGGGACACCGGGTCCCGGCGCCGGGGCGGCTCCGGCAGCGTTGGGACCCCCCCGCTTGTCCCGGGGCCCGGGGCAGGGGCCAGGCGGAGCGGGGGTCACGGCGCACCCGGCCCCGCCGCGGCAGGAAGCGGTGTCAGGGCGGGAAGAGGAAGAGAAGAGGAAGAAGCCGCTTCCCCATCGGGGGCAGGGGCCGGGGCCCGGCTCCTTCCCCTTCCCCTGCCCAACCACCGCGTCCGGGGGCTCTGGGGACCCCAGCACCGTGCTCCGGGTCCAGGCGGCATCGGCGGCCCCTCCGCTCGCTCCCATCTTCAGCTCAGGAGCCGCTGCCCGCCGCGGTCCGGCTCCAGTGCGACAAATCCCGGTGGGCAGGGATCGGATCCCGGTAGGGACAGGGGCTGCCGGACCCACGGGTGGGCACCAGCCCAGCCTGGCCCTGTGCGGGGACACGCACCTCGGCTCAGCTCCAGCCTGCAGCAGGAAGGGGAGCAGGATGCGGCCCCTAATGGCAATTGCAGAGGGAACCTGAGGAAGGGAAACAGGGAAACGCTTCGGGCCCCGGGATAAACACAGCTGCTGGGGCGGATGTCACCCAGCTCCAGCCTGGCCACAGCACCCGGGGCCCAAACCTGCCCGCGGATGCTGCCCGTGTGCCCTCCATCCTGTACCTGCCATGTGCTGGGCTGGAGGCACAGAACCCCCCATGTCCTGGGCTGCACCCCCAGAGCGTGAGCAGCAGCTCAGGGAGGGGATCCTGCCCCTCTGCTGTGTGAAGGGGAGACCTGAGAGCAGCTCCAGTGCCTAAAGGGGCTGCAGGAAACCTGGAGAGGGGCTTGGGACAAGGGCCTGTAGGGACAGGCCAAGGGGAATGGCTTGAACCTGCCCGAGGGGAGACTGAGATGAGCTCTTAGGCAGAAGCTGTCCCCTGTGAGGGTGCTGAGGCGCTGGCCCAGGGTGCCCAGAGAAGCTGTGGCTGCCCCATCCCTGGCAGTGTTCAAGGCCAGGTTGGACACAGGGGCTTGGAGCAAGCTGCTCCAGTGGAAGGGGTCCCTGCCCGTGGCAGGGGTTGAAGCTGGAGGAGCTTTAAGTTCCCTTCAACCCAAACCATTCCTTGATTCTTTGTCACACGATGTTGCACGTGGCACAGGGCTCTACAGCACCCTGGCCCCCAGCCATGGTGACACACAAGTTTGGCCTAGGTTGGGGATGCGGTTCCTCATTGGGGGGTATCTGGTTTCTGCCTATTGCGGGGCTCTGGGATGGAGGGACCTGCCCCTCTGCACCCTGGATGGATGGGTGGGGGTCCGGGCAGAGGGGCTCTGGTGCCCTCAGCCCTGGCGTGTTCCCTGCCCTGACCCTCTCCTCTCCCCGCAGGCTGCTGAGGGCACACGGAGCCTCTGGGATGCAGAGCATCAAGTGCGTGGTGGTGGGCGATGGGGCGGTGGGCAAGACCTGCCTGCTCATCTGCTACACCACCAACGCCTTCCCCAAGGAGTACATCCCCACCGTGTTCGACAACTACAGCGCGCAGAACACGGTGGACGGCAGGACTATTAACTTAAACCTGTGGGACACGGCCGGCCAGGAGGAGTACGACCGCCTGCGGACGCTTTCCTACCCCCAGACCAACGTCTTCATCATCTGCTTCTCCATCGCCAGCCCACCCTCCTATGAGAACGTGAAGCACAAGTGGTACCCGGAGGTGTGCCACCACTGCCCCAGCGTGCCCATCCTCCTCGTCGGCACCAAGAAGGATCTGAGAAACAACCCCGAGACCATGAAGCGGCTCAAGGAGCAGAACCAGGCGCCCATCACCACCCAGCAGGGCATCAGCCTCTCCAAGCAGATCCGTGCCGTCAAGTACCTCGAGTGCTCGGCGCTCAACCAGGAGGGCATCAAGGATGTGTTCACCGAGGCGGTGAGGGCCGTGCTCAACCCGGCCCCGGCCAAGCCTAAGAAGCCCTGCGTCCTCTTGTGACTGCGAGACCCTGCCCACTCCGGTGCCCCCCCCGAGCTGCGCTGACCCCCCCGGGGCGGGGGCACCAGGGCCACTAGCCCGAATCCACCAGCTTTAATAATACAGACCTTGTTTGCACTAACTGGATCCTGCCCTGGGGGCAGTGGGGACCTCCAAACACCCCTGGCACCCCCAGCCCTGGCTCTCAGCATCCGCTTTTGGGTGGCATCTCTCCGGTCCCAGCATGGAGAAAGGGATGCTCAGGGTGGCTGAACCCCCCCTCCTGCCCCGAGCAACCCATGGGGACCTGCCACCCCATGGGGACCTGCCACCCCATTCCCTGCTCCGGAGGTGCCAGCCCCATGTTTGGCCATTGTGAAGCCCCAGTGGCTGCACTGGGGTCTCCCAGGTGGGTGTTTGGGGTGAGCCCAGCCCGGTGCCGCATCCCTGTGGAATCCCCTTGCTGCCGGGGGAGCGTGTTCCCGCATGGCCGGGGCTCCAGGACTTGCCTCTAACCAGTGCTCCCCGAGTTGCTTCTCCTTGAATAAAGCCCTGCCCAGGCTCCCGTGTCCTGTGCCTTCCCCACGCGCCTTCCCCTGCGTCTTTTCCATTGCCACTGAGGGTAACACATTCTGCTGCTGCCTCCTGCAGTCACAGAGCCATGGAACCAACTGGGCTGGAAAAGAGCTTCAGGAGCATCCAGTGCAACCATTGCCCCATGGCACTGAGGCCTCGTCTCCACGGGGTGTGAACCCTTGCAGGGACGGTGCCTGCAGCCCTGCCCTGGGCAGCCTGTTCCAATGCCTGAGCACCCTCTGGGGCAGGAATTGTTCCTCAGCTCCATCTAAACCTGCCCTGGTGCAGCTTGAGGCCGATTCCTCTTGTCCCATCCCTTGTTCCTTGGGAGCAGAGCCCAGCCCCTCCTGGCTCCATCCTCCTCTCAGGCACTTGTAGGGAGCCATCAGGTCCCCCCTGAGCCTTCTCTTCATTGTCCTGTCATGCTCCGGAGCTGCAGGCAGGGGTTGGAGCCCTGTGTCCTGGTGCCCATGGAGCTGGTGTGTGATGGGGGACCTGGGTCCTCTGCCTGAGTACTGAGGATGATGATGGTGGCAGCTCAATGGCAGCAGCTCAATGGTGGCAGCTCAATGGCAGCAGCTCAATGGCAGCAGCTCTATGGTGGCAGCTCAATGGTAGCAGCTCAATGGCAGCAGCTCTATGGGGGCAGCTCAATGGCAGCAGCTCTATGGCGGCAGCTCAATGGCAGCAGCTCTATGGCGGCAGCTCAATGGCAGCAGCTCAATGGCAGCAGCTCTATGGTGGCAGCTCAATGGCAGCAGCTCTATGACAGCAGCTCAATGGCAGCAGCTCAATGACAGCAGCTCAATGGCAGCAGCTCAATGGCAGCAGCTCAATGGCAGCAGCTCTATGACAGCAGCTCTATGGCAGCAGCTCTATGGTGGCAGCTCAATGGTAGCAGCTCTATGGTGGCAGCTCTATGGCAGCAGCTCTATGACAGCAGCTCAATGGCAGCAGCTCTATGGCAGCAGCTCAATGGCAGCAGCTCAATGGCAGCAGCTCAATGGCAGCAGCTCTATGACAGCAGCTCTATGGCAGCAGCTCTATGGTGGCAGCTCAATGGCAGCAGCTCTATGGCGGCAGCTCAATGGCAGCAGCTCAATGGCGGCAGCTCAATGGCAGCAGCTCAATGGCAGCAGCTCTATGGTGGCAGCTCTATGGTGGCAGCTCTATGGTGGCAGCTCAATGGCAGCAGCTCTATGGCGGCAGCTCAATGGCAGCAGCTCAATGGCAGCAGCTCTATGGTGGCAGCTCTATGGTGGCAGCTCAATGGCAGCAGCTCTATGGCGGCAGCTCAATGGCAGCAGCTCTATGGCGGCAGCTCAATGGCAGCAGCTCAATGGCAGCAGCTCTATGGTGGCAGCTCTATGGTGGCAGCTCAATGGCAGCAGCTCTATGGTGGCAGCTCTATGACAGCAGCTCAATGGCAGCAGCTCAATGGCAGCAGCTCTATGGTGGCAGCTCTATGACAGCAGCTCAATGGTGGCAGCTCAATGGCAGCAGCTCAATGGCAGCAGCTCAATGGCAGCAGCTCAATGGCAGCAGCTCTATGGCAGCAGCTCTATGGTGGCAGCTCAATGGCAGCAGCTCAATGGCAGCAGCTCTATGGCAGCAGCTCTATGGTGGCAGCTCAATGGCAGCAGCTCAATGGCAGCAGCTCAATGGCAGCAGCTCTATGACAGCAGCTCAATGGCAGCAGCTCTATGGTGGCAGCTCAATGGCAGCAGCTCTATGGTGGCAGCTCTATGGTGGCAGCTCAATGGCAGCAGCTCAATGGCAGCAGCTCTATGACAGCAGCTCTATGGTGGCAGCTCAATGGCGGCAGCTCAATGGCAGCAGCTCTATGACAGCAGCTCTATGGGGGCAGCTCAATGGCAGCAGCTCTATGGCAGCAGCTCTATGGTGGCAGCTCAATGGCAGCAGCTCAATGGCAGCAGCTCTATGGCGGCAGCTCAATGGCAGCAGCTCAATGGCAGCAGCTCTATGACAGCAGCTCTATGGCGGCAGCTCAATGGCAGCAGCTCAATGACAGCAGCTCAATGGCAGCAGCTCAATGGCAGCAGCTCTATGGGGGCAGCTCAATGGCAGCAGCTCAATGGCAGCAGCTCTATGGCAGCAGCTCTATGGTGGCAGCTCAATGGCAGCAGCTCAATGGCAGCAGCTCTATGGTGGCAGCTCAATGGCAGCAGCTCAATGACAGCAGCTCTATGGCGGCAGCTCAATGGCAGCAGCTCTATGGCGGCAGCTCAATGGCAGCAGCTCAATGGCAGCAGCTCTATGACAGCAGCTCAATGGCAGCAGCTCAATGACAGCAGCTCAATGGCAGCAGCTCAATGGCAGCAGCTCAATGGCAGCAGCTCTATGACAGCAGCTCTATGGCAGCAGCTCAATGGCAGCAGCTCAATGGCAGCAGCTCAATGGCAGCAGCTCTATGACAGCAGCTCAATGGCAGCAGCTCAATGGCAGCAGCTCTATGACAGCAGCTCAATGGCAGCAGCTCTATGACAGCAGCTCAATGGCAGCAGCTCAATGGCAGCAGCTCTATGACAGCAGCTCAATGGCAGCAGCTCTATGACAGCAGCTCAATGGCAGCAGCTCAATGGCAGCAGCTCTATGACAGCAGCTCAATGGCAGCAGGCACTCGGCCGCTCTCATGTCCCCTCCAGCCCCGCGGCGCTGGCACGTGCTGGCCGTGTCCGGCCCCGGCAGGGTCCTGGCAGGGTCCCCGCTGCCACACACGGGCCCCTTGTCCGGCCCCAGAGCCTTCCTGCAGCAGGGGCCGAGCCCGGTGCCCGCCACAAGCTGGGTCTTTGTTCCCTGTGCGGCCGCGTGGGTGCTGGGGCCTCCGGGCCGGGACGCTCTGGCCATGTCCTGTCCCCATGTCCCTTCCCCGTGTCCCATCCCCTCCCCATGTCCCCTCCCCATGTCCCCTCCTCGTCCCCTCCCCGTCCCTTCCCCATGTCCCCTCCTCGTCCCCTCCCCATGTCCCATCCCTGTCCCGATCCCACAGCCGTGTCATTCTGCAGCCTCACAGAGCCCAGTGCAAAGCATGGCCCCCCCCGGACCCCCAGCCTGGGAGCCCATGACCCGGCATGACTCTGGCTCATCCCTGGTGGGCTCCTGGGTCCCAGCTGCACCGAATCCAGCTCCTTCCGTGGGATCCTGGTCCCACTGCAGCAGCAGGATCTGACCTTCATCCATCTTCATCTGATCTGTGCTATGAGGGTCCCTCCTGCGTGGCCTTGGCACCCGTGGGGCTGTGTCACGCCATCAGCTCCCATAGGAAGAGCTGTGAGTCCCACAGCTGGGGGCTGCACGGGGCCATACAGGACCCTCGGTGTGCCTGGAGCGCCAGAGCAGGGACGTCCCCATCCCAGAGATGTCCCCATGCCAGACCCCATCCCAGGGCAGCAGGGGTGAGGCACCACCTTGGTGGGTACCGCGGAAGGGTGCTGCAGGGACCCGGCAGAGGCAGCGGGGCCAGCCCTGCCCTGGCTCCGCAGCAGCGGGATGAGCTCATGCCTGCTCCCCTCCCTGCCGCAGTGAGGCCAGGGCCCCACCACGGCCCCACAGCAGCCTCCGGCGGGGGGCAGAGGGAACCCGAGGCCCTGGCAGCTCCCGGGCACCCAGCACCGTGCCCCGCACCCGGCTGCGCCCACCCCATGGCTCCTGCCCCGGGCTCCGCTCCCCTGGCCCCGGCCCCGCAGCAGCCGAGTGCGAGGCCCTGGGGCCGGGTGGGAGCGGAGCCGCTGCTGGGGATGGACTCGGCCCCTCCAGCGCCGCCACCGCCCGGCTCCAGCCCCGGCCTCACCCAGCGCCCAGGGACACATCCTGCACCCCAGCACCGGGATCTGCATCCTTCACCCTGCACCGCAGCCCCAGCCCCCAGGATCCACGTCCTGCACCCCAATACTCATGTGGGTTCTTGTTCCATACCCAGCCCCCAGGGTCCACATCCCACTAATCCACCTCCTGCTCCCCAGCCCCAGGGATCTGCATCCTGCACCCAGCCCCATCCCTCGTGGTCCACATCCTGCACCCAGCCCGGGGTCCTGGCCGGGCTGGGGGCACCACACAGGGTCCGGCAGAGCTCTCAAACTCCTCAGTGCTTTATTTCAGTGGCAGCCCCAGCATGGGCAGCACCCGCAGGCACACACCAGGGGTGCATGGACCTGACCCACGCGGTGGGGGACACACGGCAGGACACGCACCAGAGCAGCCCCAGATCAGCCATGGGCACCAACCACAGCACCACAGGGCACTGCAGCCATGGACACCAACCATGGCACCACAGGGCACGGCAGCCATGGACACCAACCATGGCACCACAGGGCACCGCAGCCATGGGCACCAACCATGGCACCACAGGGCACTGCAGCCATGGGCACCAACCATGGCACCACAGGGCACTGCAGCCATGGACACCAACCATGGCACCACAGGGCACCGCAGCCATGGGCACCAACCACAGGGCACCGCAGCCATGGGCACCAACCACAGCACCACAGGGCACCGCAGCTCCTTCCTGCTGGAGGAGGCTCTGCCCAAGCCCCAGGAGCTCAGGGATGAGCACTGGGACATCATGACCAAGGGACCGTTGGTGGTGTCTCACTGACACAAAGGGCGCTGCAGGGACCTTCACAATGCAGCATGGTGTGGGGTGAGCTCTGCATGCACCGGGCACCCCAAGTTCAACACAGCTCCTGCTGTGGGCAGGCTCAGCCCTGACCCCCTGCCTGCATCCCTGCAGGAGCCAGCCCTGTGCCACCTCTCCAGGCACAGCACCAGCTCCCTGGTGCCTCCTGGTGCAGGATGTGGCTGATTCCCCCTGTGCCACAGCCCCTGTGAGCCAGAGCAGCAGCTCCAGTGCTGCCGCTCCAGCTTCCAGCAGTGCCGCTCCAGGAGCAGCAGAGGAGCAGGGGGACACTGACAGCACCCACCCAGGCAGTGGCACCATCCCTGTGCCAGCCCCCACAGCACCCGGAGCCCACCAGCACCTTCCTCCTGGGCAGCAGCAGCACCACTGAACCCCAACAAGTCCCATCTCAAGCCCTAACAGCAGAGGGGAAGCCGTGGGAAGCTCACAGACCCCCTCCAGCATCAGCCCATGCTCCTGGGCTTGCACTGGAGCCCAGCACCCTGCTCGCTGGAGGGGGCTTCTGGCACAGGCAGGGGCAGTGTGGATGCTTCTGGGGTCTCCTGTGCTCCATGCCCCACACTCATGCTCTCCTGCTCTGCTCCTGTGCAGTCTGTGCATGGACCAGCACCCTCCTCCAGCAACACCAGCATGGGATGGAGAGCAGTGCCCAGCCATGGCTCCCGTGCTCACCCCAGGCTTGGAAAGAAGCTGGGTCCAGCCCCGGCATGGGGCCAGCTCTGTCCCAGCCCTGCACAACAGCTTCCCAACAGGTCAAGGCTGTGGACTGCCCCGGTTTGAGGCTACAACCGGAGATGCAGGGGCAGCAAGTCCTTCTCCCAAGGCTGCCTTAAGCTTTGAGGTCCGAAAAGTCACCAGCTCCTTTTGAGGACCTTGGCCAAGGCTGGAAGAGGAACCATGAGACCATGCAGCCAAGGCAGGGCCAGGTTGGTCCCCCGTGTCCCTGGGGGCAGAATCCCGCTCTGCCCAGAGCACCCTCCAAAGAAGCAGGGAGCAGGTTCCCACCTCCGTCCTCCTGCCCATCCCAGTAGCCAGCAGGGAGCCAGGACAGGGGGTATCACCTCGGGGGTCCCCAGCAAGAGCCGCCAGCTCTGCTCCAAGAGCTCCAGGCGCAGCCAGGGACCATGTGCAGACACTTGTGGGGCACAGGACCCCGGGACAATCCTTGTGGCAGCTCCACAGCAAACGTCCTGGCCCCAGCCTGGGGACAACAGGAGAGGGAAGGGGCTCTGCCCCCAGCCTGCTAGAAGTGCTTGTCCTCCAGCAGCGAGCTCACCACCAGCTCCTTGTTGCCGAAGTCCCAGAAGGCAGTCATGTGGAAGGCCATGTTGGAGAGCACAACCAGGTACTCCAGGAAGGCGAAGATGGTGTACACTGGAGAGGAAACAGCACGTGAGGGAGGGGAGCCCGCAGCCACAGCTGCTCCAGGAGCAGGGGATGTCCTGGGCGCTCCTTCCCTGCCTGTACTCAGGGCAGCTCTCCTGCTCCCTTGGCTGGAATTGGGCACCACCCCATCCCCATCCCCGTGTGCCTTCCTCCGGCACAGCTGAGCTTGTGTCCTCACCTCCGGGGCCGCAGTACCAGTTGTGGTGGAAGTAGACACACACAGCAAATGCAAACGTGATGAAGGTGAAGAAGAACAGAAGCTGCTTCCACTTGTAGGACTTGCGCTCCTGGCAGGGGACAAAGAGATGGGTCAGGTCCCTGGCTGGTTCCCAGTGCCTGCCCCAGCATGCAAAGACACACCGAGGCCACAGCTGCCTCAGCAGATACTGGAGAAGCCAACCCTGTCTCCAGAAAAGCTCTGTCCTGGCCCCACCAGGGCATGCGAAGGCACCAGGAGCTCCACAGCACAGAATCATGGAATCACAGAGAGGTTTGGGTTGAAGGGACCTCAAAGCTCCTCCAGCTCCAACCCCTGCCACGGGCAGGGACCCCTTCCACTGGAGCAGCTTGCTCCAAGCCCCTGTGTCCAACCTGGCCTTGAACACTGCCAGGGATGGGGCAGCCACAGCTTCTCTGGGCACCCTGGGCCAGCGCCTCAGCACCCTCACAGGGAAGAGCTTCTGCCTAAGAGCTCATCTCAGTCTCCCCTCGGGCAGGTTCAAGCCATTCCCCTTGGCCTGTCCCTACAGGACCTTGTCCAAAGCCCCTCTCCAGGTTTCCTGCAGCCCCTTTAGGCACTGGAGCTGCTCTCAGGTCTCCCCTTTCACGCAGCAGAAGGGCAGGATCCCCTCCCTGAGCTGCTGCTCACGCTCTGGGGGTGCACCCAGCACATGGGGGGGTTCCGGGCTCAAGCACACACTGAAGCCGGGTCATGGGGAGCTTCTCCTCACCCAGCACCCCAAGTCTTTCTCCTCAGGCTCCAGCCCATCTCCCCCAGCCTGTCTCTGTGCTGGGATTGCCCCGACCCAGGGGCAGGACCTTGCCCTTGGCCTGGTTGAACTCCATGAGGTTCTCACGGTCTCAGCTCTCAGCCTACCCAGGTCCCTGTGGATGCTGCCCTTGGTCCTGGTACCCAGGGCTCCACCACAGGGTCGGTGCTCCGGGCGCTGCAGGTGGCTCAGCTCCGCAGGGCTCTGTGGGAATTCACCAGCACCAGGGAGCAGGAAACCACATCAAGAGCTGCAGCTGGGGCGGGCGCTGCACCCACACTGCACGAGCCGCCCTGGCACCGGGGCCCCATCCTGCTCCGGCGCCACCTCCCACAGCACAGCGAGGGGTGCAGGGCACGGGGCTGCTCCACAGCCCCCCATCACACAGCAGTGCTGGGCTGGCAGAGGCTGTCTCCTGCCTGCATGGTGGCTCCCCAAACCCATCGCCCTGTCCACACGCTGCCCAGCACCCCCAAAGCTGGGGGCTGTGGGTGCAGTCCCCTCCCACTCTTCCATCACCCATCATGGACAACGAAACCCAAAGCCCTGGGGTGAGCAGGGAGCCCCAGCGGCAAAGGAGCCCCAAATGCATCCGGACATGGAGGAGGATGCAGGGGAGACACCAGTATCACCATCCCAGTGCAGGGACACCAAGCGCTGGGGAAGTGGGAGCTGGAAACAAGGGGTCAGCCCCATACAGGGGCCGGGATGCTAGAGGCAGCCCAGACACGGGCTGTTATTCCTGCTCCTGGGTGGGAGGGGGATTTCCCCCTTGCTGATGTTCTCACACAGCCCCATCTGTCTGCTGAGGAGGAGGAAAGTTTACCTCACCCCATCACACTTTCCATTGCCCCAGAAAGCTCAAGCCCACTTGAGAGAGCAACTGGGTCATGCAGGAGGAAATCTCAGAGGGGAAGGGGAGCCCCAGTCGCCTTCACCAGCTGGGACACGGGCTGGGCAGGTCCCTTCCTGCTCGGGCTGATGAACTCTGACAGCAGCCCCTGGGACATCCCTTTCTAATTCCCCTGCAGTCCTGATCCAGCTCGGGTAGCAACACAAGAGGGATGTGGAGCTGTTGGAGCAAGGCCAGAGGAGGCCACGGAGATGCTGCGAGGGCTGGAGCAGCTCTGCTCTGGAGCCAGGCTGAGAGAGCTGGGCTGGGGCAGCCTGGAGAAGAGAAGGCTCCTGAAGGGGAGACCTGAGAGCAGCTCCAGTGCCTAAAGGGGCTGCAGGAAACCTGGAGAGGGGCTTGGGACAAGGGCCTGTAGGGACAGGCCAAGGGGAATGGCTTGAACCTGCCCGAGGGGAGACTGAGATGAGCTCTCAGGCAGAAGCTCTTCCCTGTGAGGGTGCTGAGGCGCTGGCCCAGGGTGCCCAGAGAAGCTGTGGCTGCCCCATCCCTGGCAGTGTTCAAGGCCAGGTTGGACACAGGGGCTTGGAGCAAGCTGCTCCAGTGGAAGGGGTCCCTGCCCGTGGCAGCGGCTGGAGCCGGATGAGCTCCAAGCTCCCTGCATCCCAAACCCGGCCGTTTCGCTGCCCCCGGAGCGCTGTTCCCGCGGCCGGGCTCTCGCAGCCCCCACACTGGAAGCACTGATGCTCGCTGGGCGCCCGCGCTGCCCCGGTCGGGGCTGGGGCGCTCCGAGTTTCACACCGGAAACGGGTCACAAACAGCCCGCGCTCGGCGGCTGCAGAAACGGCGGCACCCGGAGAGCGGCTCCCGCCAGCAGCAAAGGGAGCAGCAGCTCCACTGCACTGCACCGGGTCATAGAGCAATAGAGCACTGCACTGGGTCATACAGCAATAGAGCACTGCACTGCACCGGTCATACAGCAATAGAGCACTGCACTGCACCGGTCATAGAGCAATAGAGCACTGCACTGGGTCATAGAGCACTGCACTGCACCGGGTCATAGAGCAATAGAGCACTGCACTGCACCGGGTCATACAGCAATAGAGCACTGCACTGGGTCATAGAGCAATAGAGCACTGCACTGCACCGGGTCATACAGCAATAGAGCACTCCACTCCACCGGGTCAAACAGCAATAGAGCACTGCACTGGGTCATAGAGCAATAGAGCACTGCACTGCACCGGTCATACAGCAATAAAGCACTGCACTGTACCAGGTCATAGAGCAATAGAGCACTGCACTGCACCGGGTCATAGAGCAATAGAGCACTGCACTGCACCGGGTCATAGAGCAACAGAGCACTGCCCTGCACTGGGTCATAGAGCAACAGAGCACCGCACTGCCCTGCACTGGGTCATAGAGCAATAGAGCACTGCACTAGGTCATAGAGCAATAGAGCACTGCACTGAACTGGGTCATAGAGCAATAGAGCACTGCACTGAACCCGGTCATAGAGGACTACACTGCACCAAGTCGTACACAAACCATTCTATAATAATCCCAAACGCATCAGCCATGCTCTCCAGGCCACTCCCAACTGCTGGCTCTGTTCCTGGACCTTCCCTTCCAGGGGACAAGCAGCACAAGGGGACCTGAGAAATGCCTTAAGCAGCACTGAGGAGCAGGGACAGCAGCGCAGCGAGCAGGGGGCTGGGTTCACACCAAGCGGCACCGCTGCCTCTGTGCCTGCTGCAGGACCAGCCCAGCAGGACCCGGCTGCACTGCTGGCTGAAGCAGCCAGCCCGTGCACACGTGGCCCTCAGCCCCGCAGGGACACCGGGGCTGGGCCAGGGGGAAGCGCGTCTGCAAACCAGAAGTGAAACCGCTCTGCTCCGCTGCACCCTCAGGGTCCCCATGAAGCAGCTGGGCCAGGAGGGGTGCGAGGGGTGAGCAGTCCATGGCAGCAGAGAGGACAACCCCACACCAGCCCGGGCAGGCACCAAGGCCCCGTCTGCTGCCTCCAGCCCACAGCTGCAGTCTCTCTGCCTCCAGTTCCCCTTCTCCTCAAGCTCTCCTCTCTGCTTTGCCCCTTCCTTCCCCTCCTCCTCGGAGCCTTCCTCCCACCTCCCCTCCTGCACAGCTTCATCTTCCCTTCTCTCACCATTTGTCACCCTGCAGCTGGAACCCGCCTGCACTTCCCCATCTTGGCCCAGTTCCTCAGCACCCTCCTGCCCTCGCACAGAGGCACTTGCAACACCGGCCCCAGTACCGAGGCTTTTGCAAGACCGATTCCTGTCCCTCACCCTCCAGCAGCACTGCTGGAAACTGCACTGAGGGGCTGTGACCAGAGCCTGATCCCTGCTCGGCTGGAGCAGGAGGAAGGATGGGGGCAGTCTCCCAGCTCCTCGCATGGAGTTTGTCCTGGAGATGGTCCCATGGTTGGTCCTGGAGAACCTGAACCCCCCTGGGGACTCTGAGTGACTCCGTCTCCCGGTATCCTCTGCTGAAGAGGAGGGAAGGACGGGACACTACAGAACCAGAGCCATGCTCCTCACCCATCCCCTGCTGCCAGGGCCGGCTCCAGGGCTGGGGGAGCGAAGCTGAACAAAAGCTCCCACAACCAACACAAACAGAGCCAAAATCTGGCCTTGAGCCGCCCTGACCTGCCAGAACCTGTCCTCAAACAGCGCCAGGAGCCCCCAGCCTGGCAGCTCAGCAGGAGCTGCCCAACTTCTCTCTGCTCGTGTCGAGGCCGGCACTTCCCAGCAACACTTCCCACTGGCCACCCGGCTCAGGGTGAGGAGGATGCAGTGGTGCTGGTGGCAGCACTGGGCTTGTGATGGCCTCAGTATCCCTCCTCTGCCAACCTGAGCTCAGTGGTGGCCCCTCAGAGCCCTGGAAAGTGAGTGAGCAGCCTGAGAAACCCCTACAGCTGGATAAGACCCTGGAGACCTTAGAATCATGGAATGGTTTGGGTTGAAGGGACCTCAAAGCTTATCCAGTCCCAACCCCTGCCATGGGCAGGGACCCCTTCCACTGGAGCAGCTTGCTCCAAGCCCCTGTGTCCAACCTGGCCTTGAACACTGCCAGGGATGGGGCAGCCACAGCTTCTCTGGGCAGACTCCTCCTCCTCTCTCTCAGAGCTGTGGTCCCATGGGAATGATTCACAGCAGAAGCCCAGCTCACACATCACGGGACAGCACTGGAGGGACGAGGCACATCTGCAGAGCAGTGATAAGGATGAGCACCCAGTTATCAGAGGATGCCACCTGTGGCTGGGGGCCCTGTGATGTGTCAAGCCCTTGGTCTGCTTCTTCCCCACACATCCAATCTGAGGGCCCGGCCACAGCCAGGCCACCACCAGCTGTGCTTGGAGGAACTCACCCGGTGTCGTGCCCTGGGTGACAGCTCCATCTGCTGACACAGCCCTGGGGGGAGCTGGGGCAGGGCTGGCCCCACACGGGTCACACCTCTCTGCAGGGAGACACCCAGCTTGTGGGGACCACACAGCCCTGCAGGCAGCTCCCCTCCATCAGCAGCAGCTGTCCAAGAACCCCAGCCTGGTTTGGGTAGGAATGGACCTTAAAACTCCTCCAGCTCCAACCCCTGCCCCTGCCAGGGACCCCTTCCACTGGAGCAGCTTGCTCCAAGCCCCTGTGTCCAACCTGGCCTTGAGCACTGCCAGGGATGGGGCAGCCACAGCTTCTCTGGGCACCCTGGGCCAGCACGTCAGCACCCAAGAAGAGAAGAGGAAGCCATGCTCAGTGGTGGCACATGCTCCCAGGACATCACTGTGCCATCCTGTCCTTCCACCCAGGGATGTGCCATGGTCAACATGTCCTCAGAAGGAGGAAATGCTACTTGGCTGGGCTTAGGCCTATGCACCAGGACATGGGGATGCCCCAGCACAGCTCAAGCCCTGCAGGATTAGGGAGAGGGTAACAAGGACAAGCTGCCACTCTGCTCACTGCAGCGCAGGGCTGGAAGTGCTGTGGTTTGGTCAGTAACCCATGCTCAACACAAGCCACCTATCAGCACAGGAGTAGGAGATGCAGAGGCTGCTCAGTGCCAGCGGATGCAGAGAGCCCTGGTGACAGCACCCAGTGACATCGAGCCCATAGGCTTTGTGGGAGCAGGCTGCTCCCACACAGAGCCCCAACAGGGCCACCACTACACAGCAGATCCATGGACCAGCCTTGGTCTTACAGACACATGGGACGGGCTCTGGGCAGCCCTGCCAGCACCTCCTGCCTGCTTTCTCCTGCTCCCTGGGAGCAGTAATGAATCAGGCACAATGAGTGACGTGGCAGAGGGCAGCCTGCAGGCAGAAGTGCTGCCAGATGGCGGCAGAGCTCCCCAGGTCACACCACCACCAGCGGGACTTTGCTCCTGGTATAACCTGGCACGAACCTGGGAGGAACCCACCTGAAACCATCCCTGCAGGGGATGTAGGCATAGGACAAGGGGAATGGGTTCAAACTTAAACAGAGGAGACTGAGATGAGCTCTTAGGCAGAAGCTCTTCCCTGTGAGGGTGCTGAGGCACTGGCACAGGGTGCCCAGAGAAGCTGTGGCTGCCCCATCCCTGGCAGTGCTCAAGGCCAGGTTGGACACAGGGGCTTGGGGCAAGCTGCTCCAGTGGAAGGGGTCCCTGCCCGTGGCAGGGGCTGGAGCTGGAGGAGCTTTAAGGTCCCTTCCAACACAAACCAGGTTTGTGTTGTATGGTTCTGTGAATCACCACGAGAGAAAAGCCAGACACATGGAGGGAGGCTGCTCACCCTCTGCTCCAACCGTCCAGCTCCAGTGCTGTGGTGGGTCAGGGCTGTTAGTCCCCTGCTCCACACAGCAACACAGACCCATCACCATCAGGGTCCACAGGATTCAAGCTCAACCCAGGGAACTGCCACCATGCCCAGCTCAGCATCAGCATGATTTTTGGGTGACAGACAGCAGGATTAGTGCTGCTGCTGCCATGCTGCCACCAAAGCTCACGGGCTTGCTGCAGTGCTACAGCCAGCACTGGTGCAGTGCCTGCTCAGGGAGCCAGTGTTGGAGGTGCAGGGCTGGGAGCTCTGGCAGAGACAAATGAATGTACAGAAAACACCCCAAACCAAAGCCAAAACACAAGCCAAGAGATGGGATAAACAAAGGAAGCTGTAGGAAAGCTGCCAAGGAGCAAGCTCCCATTATCGCCGTATCACCAGAGACAAGAGATCACTTCCCAGCAAGAGGAGAACCCCAGGATCTCCAAAAATCCCTTTCATAGGGAATCTCACAGCCAAACAACTGCTGGAAGCTGCTTTTCCAGGTCTGGCACAAGCTAGCGAGGGGATGGGCTCCGTGAATTGCCGGAAGGGGACAATAAACACCACAATGGAGCAGGAGTCGCACTGAGGCACTCACTGTGTCACTGCCTGAGCAGATCCCAGGCACAGCAGCCCCGTCCTGTGTCCCTGTTCCTTAGGAGCTACCAGCCCTCGCCAGCTCACCGGGATGTGGGCACACACCTCTGGAAGCTTCCCCTGGAGGTCTGTGCTTTGCAAAGCAATCACCTTCCTGGAGCAACGCAGTGCAGGGAGCCTGAGGGACCATTCCCTATGGGATGGGAGGGTCAGGCTGGGGATGAGCTGGGTGAGACATGCCCAACAGGGGAAAATAAGGGAGGGAGGTCTAGGAAGCCCAGAGACCCCAGCAAAGCTGAGGCAGACACAGGCAGCAGCAGCAGCTTTCACACACATGGTTCCAAAGCTGCATATCCTGTCCTGCAGCAGTGCTGCAGGGTCCAGCACTCACTGCAAATCAGCTCAGCACCAGAGGTGCATCCATGCAATGGGATAAGAAGCTCCTGACCACTGAGTCGCTGAGCCCACCATCCCCTTTGCAGGGAGCAGGGCCTGCAGCAGCCTGTACAGTGCAGAGATTCCTGCAGGAAAAGGGGTAAAACCAGTGCTTCTCACTGCTCCTGGTTTGCAGGAGCAGCAGGTTCCGTTCCTCAGCACACAGAAGCTGATTTCAGCCCGGAAACAGGCATCCTTTGGGAAGGAGGGTCAGGAAATGCAGCCCATGGGGATACTGATGAAGAGTGAAAACCAGAAAATAGGAAATTAAAAGATTCCTCCCACTTTGTTTTGGTGAACTCTGAGTTTTGGTGACCATGTTTCCCAGTTGCACATGGTGGTGGCAACTCCTTCAGCATCCAGTCCCAGTTGTTCTAACAGTCTTCCAGTGCCTAAAGGGGCTCCATGAAACCTGGAGAGGGGCTTGGGACAAGGGCCTGTAGGGACAGGCCAAGGGGAATGGCTTGAACCTGCCAGAGGGGAGACTGAGATGAGCTCTTAGGCAGAAGCTCTTCCCTGTGAGGGTGCTGAGGCGCTGGCCCAGGGTGCCCAGAGAAGCTGTGGCTGCCCCATCCCTGGCAGTGTTCAAGGCCAGGTTGGACACAGGGGCTTGGAGCAAGCTGCTCTATGGAAGGTGTCCCTGCCAATGGCAGGGGTTTGGGCTGGATGATCTTCGGGTCCTTTCCAACCCAAACCATTGCATGATTCCATGATTATTTCACAACCAAGCGACAGTGAAACCCTCCACCACCAGTCAAAAGCCCCTCCAGCACCCAGCACTCAGAAAAGAAGGAAAGTTTCTGTACCTCGGGACTTACTGTGTGTTTCTTCGTCATCCTCCAGAGGATGCAAGTCAGCAGCATGTGGCCCAGAGCTGAGGTGATGAACACGATGAAGGCATTTTCATGGATTGCTGCACCAACAAGACAAGAGCTTTCCTGTTAAATCTGAGCCAGGAGCACAAGGGGAGCACGAGGCAGACATTGGGAGGGTGAGGGATCCTCTGCCTTCTGCAGGACATGGTCCTGCTGGCAGCTCCAGCACCCAGGAGATGCTGTGGCCCAGGACCTGGGTCTGTGCAGAAGACAGGCACAGCAGAAGAGGGAAAAGGGGGATTTAGGGACAAAGTAGTTCGTGAATCACACCCCTGGAATCCCAGGGCTGGAGCGGGATGTGGGCTGCTGTCAGACTTATCCCAGAGGTGCTAGGTAGGTGTTTTCATGCTCTGGCACCTGGTCTCCACTGCTTCATACTGTTGTATACCTCAGGCAGCTTCAAGAGCAGTTCAGCATCACCACTACTGCTCTAGGGATGGGGAAACTGAGGCAGAGAGGGGGATTTGCAGAGTGAGCAAGTCCAAGACCCAGGGAGGGCCATCTTCTGGCCTCCTTCATTATGCGCATGCCAATTAGGAGCTGTCATCAGCCTCCCCACCAGTTCTGGGGCTGCCTTATGCATCACTGCATAGCACAGATACAGGCTCAGGCTGGAAACGCAGCAGGAGCTCCCACAAGCCCCACACAAATCCATGCCACTTCAGGTGAGGTGTTTTCAAACGTGTGCTTCTATTTAAGAATTTTCTGCCTTTTCTCCAGGAACTGAACCTCAGCCTGAATTCCCAACCACCTGAATGTAAGCAATGATCTTCCCTGATTCCCTCTGATTCCAGAGAAAGGGAAACCCCATGAGGAGCAATGGGAAAGGCAACTGTTAGAGGTGAAGATGTGAGTCAGTCCCTGCAGAGATGATTAACCTGAGCCTGGTCTCATCCTGGCACATAAGCCAAGGGCTGAAACTTATCCCCTAGACACGAGATTAGTGTTTTAATAAGGATCTGGGAAAACTGGGTTAAGCTCAGCTCTCTATGTGGCTTTTGTTCAGCCTGAAGAAGGCTCCAGGGATACCTTAGAGCAGTTCCAGTGCCTAAAGTGGCTACAGGAAACCTGGAGAGGGGCTTTGGACAAGGGCCTGTAGGGACAGGCCAAGGGGAATGGATTGGAAGGGGCTTGGAGCAAGCTGCTCTAGTGGAAGGTGTCCCTGCCCATGGCTGGGGTTGGAACTGGAGGAGGTGTAAGTTTCCTTCCAACCCAAACCACTCTTTGATACTCTCAGTACAGCATCAGGTACATTCCCACCTCCACTGCTGTGAGGCAACAAATCCTCTTCTGTCAGTGTCCCCTCATCAGCTCCAAACCCTCTTCTTGGAGCTCTGCCCTGGCCTCTTTGGGAGACTTCATGACTACGCCCTACAGTGTGGTCCCACAGCCAGACCCAGTATCCATTAACATCATCAAGTGGTGCACAGGAACAGCCCAACACAGCGCTTCCTTGCCCAGAAGTCCCCAGAAGTTCTGCTGCAACAGCACCACCTTGCTGGCTCATGGATCTGAGTCCTCTCCAGTCAACCCCTGGTGCCTCCTCCAGATCTCAGGATTAAACAGCAGCTGGATATCATCACCAGCACTTAAAACTCACTTCAGATGAGACCAGGTGGGAGAAGAGCATTTTCCAGCCTGTGGTGACCATGTTTCACACACAGAATTCACCTGGAAAATGCTAATTTTGTTTCCAGGTCAACACAGGAAGTTTTACCCAGTTTAGTGGGGGGGTATTTAAAACAGAGAGCATGGGATGGAAGCCAGCTCAGAGACAGAGTCACAGCTGAGCAGCGGAGCAGGGGCAGTACTAACCTCACCTGTGGTGGGACACGTTAAGCACAGCCTTGGTGCACAAGTGGGAACCAAGCACTTGAAGTCTGAACTTAGGCAAGACACAAAAATTGGTGAGAACTCTGGGAAGAGCGCAGCTATTTCCAGATTATGACACAACTTTGCTCTAAAAATACTAATTTTAATACAATTTCTTCTCTTTTTAGCTGTTTTTCCTCCAAAGTGACCACTTCTGAAGTACTTGTGTGAATTATAGAATCATACAACAGTTAGGGTTGGAAAGGACCTTAAGATCATCCATTTCCAACCCTCCTGCCATGGGCAGGGACACCTCACAATAAACCATGTTACCCAAGACTCCATTCAACCTGGCCTTGAACACCGCCAAGGATGGAGCATTCACAGCTTCTGTGGGAAACCCATTCCAGTGCCTCAGCACTTACAGTAAAGAACTTCTTCCTTAGATCCAACCTGAACTTCCCCTGTTCCCGTTAGGTGAAGCAGAGCTCTGCAAAGCAGCAGCAGCCCCTGCACAGAGGCTGGAGATGACACCTACCATAGTTCTCAGAGGAGGACACATAGGTGAGGATGAGGAGGGCGAAGTTCTCGAGCAGGTTCAGCAGCAGGTTGCAGTGGCAGAGGCGCAGGTAGCGCGGGTGGGAGCAGTGGCAGCTCTGGTAGTGGTTCCAGTAGGCGATGGCCACCAGGAAGCGGGGGGCCGAGTGCAGACCAATGCAGAGTCGCCAGACGTAGCGCTGCGGGGTCTCGCCTCCGATGGCCGCGCTGATGGACGGCAGGTAGTTCGGGACCTGCAGGAGACACAGAGCTCGTGGGGAGGGACACAGGCTTGTCTCCTGCTGCCATGGAATCAACCAGGGTGGGAAAGAGCTTCAGGATCACCCAGTCCAACCGTTGCCCCAAGGCCACCACTGCCCCATGGCACTGAGGCCTCGTCTCCACGGGGTGTGAACACTTGCAGGGACGGTGCCTGCAGCCCTGCCCTGGGCAGCCTGTTCCAATGCCTGAGCACCCTCTGGGGAAGGAATTGTTCCTCAGCTCCATCTAAACCTGCCCTGGTGCTTTTTTTCCCTAAGTTTATTCCCATTTCAAGGCCAGGGAATGCAATGTGGCAGGAGCCCTGGTTCATCCGCCAGCCCTGCTAGGACAGTCCCTGGGTGCTGGGGTGCCCTGCTCAGGGTCCTGCTTGTGTTTCTTAGCTTTATAATTGATCTTTATGCCTTCCCTTTGCTCAGTCGTAGTCTCCCACATGTTCTCTGACCTAAAAGTTCGGGGAGAGAACTGACACCAGCAGCAAAGAGCAGCCAGGGAGAAGCCCAGGCAGAACCATGCACCCCAGTGTCCTGCAGAAAGGTGTTCCCCACAGGAGCTGCTCTCCAGTCATCCAACAGGAGCTGGTTCCTCAAGCAGAACTTGCCTCCTCCCTACCCTGTCCTGTACTTCCTCATACTGGCAGAGGGTGAGCACTGAATCCCTGCCCTCTCCAAGCAACCACACCTCTGTACCCCCCCCTCCCTGCTCTCTTCCCACCATCTCTTCCCATGCACAGCTGGAGATCCCTCACTTCACCACCATGGAACAGGAGCTGCAGGACACTTCTGAGCCTCCTCCTTGCCCTGCCCCATGCAGCTGAGTTGTGAGAGGGGCACAGAACCACACACTGGGTGTGCACATTACTCACGGCTCCAAGTCTCCAGTCAAATCGCCCTCGTGCTTCCCTGCTCCATCACCCCCACAGCAGCCTGTCTCACCATCCCTGCTTCAGGATCTCAGCACCAGGGGGCTTTCAACTAGATGATCTCAAGGTCCTTTCCAACCCAAACCATTCTATGATTCTATGATCACCATCAGCCTGTGTCACCCCACTCTGTAGGAGGAACATAGACCCCATTAAGCCCTGAGGTCACCACCTATAGTGTGACAAGGACTCCTGCCCTCTGTTTCAGCTTGTAACTAGCTGTTCACTGTGCTGAGGAGGAACCTGATCCCATCACATTTGGAAACCCAGGCGGTCCCTCCCAACCTACACTCCCCAGGTACGTGCTTGTGACTCCTCTGAAGAGCTCCAGCACATCTGAGGAGCAGCAATTCCTTCTCCAAAAGCTGGGCTAACCCCTCCACAGGACATTGGATCTGTCTGCAGCTTCATCACTTTTACTCCTCACCATCACCACCACTGTGCTCAGCAGGCACCAGCCTGACCAGGCTGCACCTCCGTACGCCCCTTTATAAAGCCAAAACCTCAGCTGCCAGACCCAAAGCACAACAAATACACCAAAATAAAGCAGCTTCTTCAAGATCCTGTAGCACCTCTGGTGGGAAAGCAGAGGAGAGAGGAGCGCTGCAAGCCCCAGCTGTCCCAGCACAGCGCAAGGACTTGGCACCATCCTGAGGAGTCACTTACACCGCAGTGAGTCGCTGTTGTCTCCCGAAAATGGAAGAGAAGAGACCAGATCACACAGAACAGGAATCCAAAGAGTGGGCAGAACACAGTCGCCAGAGCCAGTGTGGTGAAGCGGAGCCGGAAGAGGATCCCATCACGGTCCAGGGGCAGCGGCACCTGCAGCATCTTGATGGGCCTGGAAATGAACCAACCAGAGGGTTCATGCAATGGTTTGGGCTGGAAGGGACCTTAACACTCATCCAGTCCCAAACCCCTGCCATGGGCAGGGACACCTTCCATAGAGCAGCTTGCTCCAAGCCCCTGTGTCCAACCTGGCCTTGAACACTGCCAGGGATGGGGCAGCCACAGCTTCTCTGGGCACCCTGGGCCAGCGCCTCAGCACCCTCACAGGGAACAGCTTCTGCCTAAGAGCTCATCTCAGTCTCCCCTCGGGCAGGTTAAAGCCATTCCCCTTGGCCTGGCCCTACAGGCCCTTGTCCCAAGCCCCTCTCCAGCTTTCCTGCAGCCCCTTTAGGCACTGGAGCTGCTCTCAGGTCTCCCCTTCAGGAGCCTTCTCTTCTCCAGGCTGACCCAGCCCAGCTCTCTCAGCCTGGCTCCAGAGTAGAGCGTGATGGGGATTCTCTGTCCTCCTGCAAGGCCCAGCCCTCACAGCCCTAGGCAGTGGTGCACACAGATGGCTGGCAGAGGCTGCCTCTCACACCCATGTTTAACAGCCACACAGCCCCAGGGCAGGGATCAAGGACAGGCAGCTGACAGCACCCTTCTGGGAGGCAGAAGGGGAACACAAGCATAAGCAGGGGCTGCAAGCAGGGTTGGAGCAGTGTCCCACACACAGCAGGGAGGAGCTGTCAGTGGGATGCACAAGCAATGGGATATCACAAATGATGCTGCAGACAGCAAGAGTGATCTGGCTGGAGACACGTGAGCTCTTTCCAGCAGTGTCCACCATTCCAGACCATTCCTCTGTTTATCCAGGTCATTCCCGGGCTCTGCTTGGAGCTGCTGCTCAGGACCAGTGCTGACAGAGCGAGGGTACCATGTGCTGCGTGTTGCAGCTCCTCAGCTCATCCCCAACCTCCCACAGCACCATCTCACCACAGCCCCACAGCCAGCATGGACCCAGCTGAGTGCTCAGCACCTTCACAGGCCTCAGATACAAAGAGACCTGGACTCGCTCCAGCAGCTCCACAGGAGGCCATGGAGCTGCTGTGAGGGCTGGAGCAGCTCTGCCCTGGAGCCAGGCTGAGAGAGCGGGGCTGGGGCAGCCTGGAGAAGAGAAGGCTCCTGAAGGGGAGACCTGAGAGCAGCTCCAGTGCCTAAAGGGGCTGCAGGAAACCTGGAGAGGGGCTTGGGACAGGTTGGACAGGGCTTGGAGCAAGCTGCTCCAGTGGAAGGTGTCCCTGCCCGTGGCAGGAGGTTGGGACTGGAGGAGCTTTAAGGTCCCTTCAACTCAAACCATTCCACGATCCTATGCAGCAGGATCAGGACCTTGCAAGCCCCACACCTTGCACAATGATAAAGCTGCTGATCACAGGCTGGGCAAGCTGGGACAAGTGGTTTATCAAGGCTGGAGCCCGCCTCCAGCTTGGGCTCTCTATCACTCATCCCAACATTCTCCGCTGCTCCCCTGCTCTCTGTCATGGCTGTTCACCCTTGGCCCTTCCCTCATGCCCTCAGCCACAGCCCAGCTCCCTTTGGAGCACCATGATCAAAGGCAGTGTCCTGAACATCACACACATCTTCTGAGCTGGTGCTGACCCCTCCTCTCCCGGCAGGTTCTCCCATCCAGGACAACGGCCATGGAGCAGCCCGAGTGGCTGTGGTGTCCTTTTGAGCAGGCAGGGATCCGTGCCTCACCTTGTCCTGACCTTATGCCCACCTGAGCATGTCTCCATTGCTGAGGCTGCAGGACAAATCCACTCACAGCTAATCCCTGTGGAAGCCAAGGAGTAGCAAGGGCAGGAGCCTCGGCAGCAGCCCCAGGGCAGCACGGCCACCCCCCCAACTCATTGCATCCTTCACCACACCAGCAACAGTCATGGAGCTCATCTCAGTCTCCCCTGGGGCAGGTTCAAGCCATTCCCCTTGGCCTGTCCCTACAGGCCCTTGTCCCAAGCCCCTCTCCAGCTTTCCTGCAGCCCCTTTAGGCACTGAATCTGCTCTAAGGTCTCTCCTTAAGGAGCCTTCTCTTCTCCAAGCTGGACCAGCCCAGCTCTCTCAGCCTGGCTCCAGCCCTCGGATCCACTCACACAACCTGCAGCCATTGTCACAGCCCTGGGCGTTATCATCACATTGGAACTCTCAAACATAACACACCCCATAACCAGAACAAAACATCTACCTCAACCTCTCCTCACACTGGGGCACTTCAGCCCCTTAACCTACCCTTTCAGCTCCACAAACCTTCTAAACAGTGGGCAAGAAATCACTTCACATCAAATTGATTTATCCTGATACAGGAAAATAGCTGCAGAAGGACCTGGCACTACAGCTCACAGCAATTCCATCCTCTCCACCCCAGACTAACCAAAACCCATGGCAGGGGACTGGAACTGGGTGATCTTAAGGTCCTTTCCAACCCGAACCAGTCTGGGATTCTATGATGGAGGGTCCTTCACAAAGCAATAGGGAAGCTCTATCATGGACCTAAAGGAGCCCTTTGGGCTGGGACTGCAGGACACTGGACTGAGGGGCGGGTAGAGGGGACCCCCCCCAAGCTCACCGCTGGCAGTGACCCCAGCCCAGAACAAGCGGGGCTCAGCCTGAGGACAGACACACAGCGTCATGGGGACTGCTTGAGGCGGCACACACAGTGCGCCATAAGGACTGCTTGGGGGGGCACACACACACTGCGCGTTGGGGGGGGCACACACACACTGCGCGTTGGGGGGGGCACACACACACTGCGCGTTGGGGGGGGCACACACACACTGCGCGTTGGGGGGGGCACACACACTGCGCGTTGGGGGGGGACACACACACTGCGCGTTGGGGGGGGCACACACACACTGCGCGTTGGGGGGGGCACACACACACTGCGCGTTGGGGGGGGCACACACACACTGCGCGTTGGGGGGGGCACACACACACTGCGCGTTGGGGGGGGCACACACACACTGCGCGTTGGGGGGGGCACACACACACTGCGCGTTGGGGGGGCACACACACACTGCGCGTTGGGGGGGCACACACACACTGCGCGTTGGGGGGGGCACACACTGCGCGTTGGGGGGGGCACACACACACTGCGCGTTGGGGGGGGCACACACACACTGCGCGTTGGGGGGGCACACACACACTGCGCGTTGGGGGGGGCACACACACACTGCGCGTTGGGGGGGGCACACACACACTGCGCGTTGGGGGGGCACACACAGAGTCCCTACCATCCCCACAAAGGCAGCCCCCGATCAGCTCTCACAAGGATCCTGCCCAAAGGGGCAGTCTCTTTGCGCCAGGCACTGAGTGGTCCCGGGGCTACCCTGAATCGGAGGGTCCAGCACCCCCGAGACCGGTCCCCGGGTACCTCTCATCTCCCATAGATACCTCCCCACACATCCCCCTGCCTACCTCATATCCCCACCAGAGACAGCGAACCCCCGGGCACCCCAGACCGCTGCGACACCCCCCTGGGTACCACAGAGTGCCCTGAGGAGCCTGACCCCAAACCCTCACAGTGACCCCTCCAGACAGCCCCTCACACCCCACAGAGAGCACCCCAGGGACCCGGACACGCCCCAGGGACACAGTCCCGAGCAACCACAGCCACCTCCTCCGGCCTCAGTGCTCAGACCCCGCGCAGAGAGCCCCCCAGTTACCACAGACCCCTGGAGATCGCTCAACACCCCACACCCCCGCCGACATCACCACCGACCGCAGGCACTCCAGACCCGGACCCATCCACTCCAGAGCCCTCGCAGCGCTGTGACTCCCCCACGGACGCTCCCTCCGCCTCAGAGGCCCCCAGTGCCCCACAGCGAACACCCTCTCCGTGCACCCCACAGCTCCCTCAGCCCCTCAGAACAGCAGCCGGAACCGCACCCGCCCGTCGCCGCGCTCCCCAGCCCCGCACCGCCCCGTGGTCGGCCCGGCCCCCGCGGCTCCTCCCGCCGCCCCCCAGGCCCCGCTCCGGACCCGGCCCCCCTCAGGTACCCCCAACGCACCGAGCCGCGCGCCGCCTCACGGCCCCTTTAAGGCTCCAGGTCCCGCCCCCTGCGCAGGCGCCGCAGAGCGCTCGGATTGGCCCGGCCTGGAGAAGCCCCGCCCCCAACGCCCCGGATGTCGGGCGGAGCTGCGATGCGGCGTTCTGGACCCTTCCGCAGCACGAGCCCCGCCCCTACAGACGTCACACCAATCATCGCTCAGGGCGCGACACACGTAATGCGTTCTTTCACCCAATCAGCGGTAAGCTTTCGCTGTTCCCCGAGGGGAGGGGCGGGGGAGCAGCCTCGCTCCTAAAGGGCGGCAGCCAATGGGCAGTGAGCGCGCGGGGGACGCTGGGAGGCGCGCGGAGCGGGCTGTGACGCAGCTTCCCCCTCCGTGAGGCGGCGGCACCGCGAGAGCGGCGAGGCCCAGCCCGGGCGGTCCCGGGGGGTGAGTGCTGCGGGGCCGACAACGGCCCAGGGTCCTCGTGGGGCTCCGGGCCCGGCCCAGGCCCAGGAGAAGGCGGGGGGCGTGGCTCGGCCCCCTCTGAGGGGCCCGGCGCAGGAGGCTCCTCCGGAGGCGGCCCTGGCGGTGCGTGAGTAACCGGCTTCTGCCGGCTGCTCCCCGGGCTGTTGGCGCTGTCAGTTCCTCGTTCCGGGTGTTGGTGGAGGTGCTGGGGTGTGAGGGGGGGAGGTAACGGGGGTGCCGGTGGGTCCGGGGT
The DNA here is from genome assembly GCF_963264785.1 of Psittacula echo. Taxonomy (NCBI): domain Eukaryota; kingdom Metazoa; phylum Chordata; class Aves; order Psittaciformes; family Psittacidae; genus Psittacula; species Psittacula echo. Next base: position 127,474,913 of record NC_137736.1, on the reverse strand, counting down.
GACCGGACCCGTCCGCATGGCGCCTGCCGGGGCTGGACCCCCAGGCCCGCCCTCGGGAGAGAGGTTTCATTGGCGTTACTTCGGGTTCCTTCGATGTGGCTGGAGCTTTGTACTGTGTAAAGTGCCCTCAGAGCCTGCAGGAGCGGGGGGAGCTCCTCTCTAACCGGGGATAGTGCTCAGCGGGGGGCCGGGGTGTGTAAGAGCCCATCTCCTACTAATCCTGCTGTAACTTGGGTTCGGTTCCTGCTTGCCGCTGGTGTTCCTGCGGCCGGGAGCTCCGGGTCGGCTCCCGTGCCGCGGCTCAGACGTATTTTCATGGCACACGTTTGGTTTAACACAAGGTTTGATGCGTGCAAGTGTGAGCCCACTGTTTGTGTGCACCGTCCCCCGGGTTAAAGGTGCTTTCATGGGTCCCCAGCACCAGTGATCGTATAAAGCCCAAGCTCCAGAGGTGGAGAATGCTGCAGGAGAATGAGATCTTAATAACTCGGTTTCCTTACACAAAACTGCTCTTGAGGTTTCTTCTGAAAGAGTTTGGCATTTAACAGTCTGACTGTGAAGGAGCAGCAGCCTGAACAAGGGGAGCAGTGGAGGGGCAGGGGCTGTATGAGCTGCGAGTAAGGCTGAGAATAATGAGATTGAACAAGTGAAAGCTGTGGAGACACTTAAGCAGCTCCCACGGAAGGGCATCTAAGGGACAAAGTGACCATGAATAGTCTGTACAGGTTTAGAAGAGTGCAGCTGAGGTGGGTGTGTGGAGTTTGAGGAGTTCCAGGGTAAAATTGATCTTCTAAGTGTTAAAATGATCAAATAGGACATTTTTAAGGCATCACCTACAGAATGATGCGATGTTCTCCAGGTTCAGGGTGCCCTGATAGTCTGTCAGATCAGGTTTTCCTTCTAAAACCAGAGTTGTGTTGTTTAAAGTCTCCTAAAGTGTCCAGAGAAGTCCATAAGAACTTGGATGTGTGAGTGGGAAGACTTGTTACCACCGCAAAGCAGTGTCCTGCTGTTGTGAGTAGCTGAAAATAACACCAAACATCATCTAAGTTACTCTTAACGTGTCAGATTCTGATCTGCTCCTCGCTGCTGTGGTCCCCAGTGCACTGGGATGGCTGCAGAGGTACAGGGGGTAGAGCTCCAGCTGCTCAGGATCCAGGATTGGCTGTTCCCAAGAGGTGTTGTGGGTTTTTAGGAACAAATACCTATGACTTCATGCACGATGGATTTAGTGCCTTCACTCTGGAGTGGCTGTGCTGGGCTGTGCAGAGTTTGTGTGTGTTTCCTTTGAGTTGGGAGGGTATAGGAGGAGTTGGAATTAGGGAGCTATAGAAGACCTGAAACTGGACAGAAGGAGAAGTGTGTGTCTGGAGATTAACTTGGATTGTTGATGACCACATGGGGAATACTTGATAGGTTGTTCAGCTTGGAGAAGAGAAGGCTCCTGAAGGGGAGACCTTACAGCAGCTTCAGTGCCTAAAGGGGCTGCAGGAAAGCTGGAGAGGGGCTTGGGACAAGGGCCCGTAGGGACAGGCCAAGGGGAATGGCTTGAACCTGCCAGAGGGGAGACTGAGCTGAGCTCTTAGGCAGAAGCTGTTCCCTGTGAGGGTGCTGAGGCGCTGGCCCAGGGTGCCCAGAGAAGCTGTGGCTGCCCCATCCCTGGCAGTGTTCAAGGCCAGGTTGGACACAGGGGCTTGGAGCAAGCTGCTCCAGTGGAAGGGGTCCCTTCTGTGCCCCCTGTGGCAGGGGTTGGAGCTGGAGGAGCTTTAAGGTGCATTCCTACCCAAACCCTTCCATGAGTTTATCACTGTTCTGGATGATGGAGCCTCCTGGAAAACCTAAGTGCAGTTTAAAAGTGCCAAAATGCTCCAGGTCAGCGTGACCTCACATAGAGCAGTGTTAACCTAACATGACCGTAAGTAGTGCTGTGTAAATGTTCCTGGTAGGGGCAATGTATTAGTTTTCTAAACTTCTCAGTCCTGTGTTGCTGTGGATTAATGATGCTGCCAACAGGGAATTGTTCTGTGGATAACAGCAGCATTTTCCACATTGGAGCCAGCAGATGCCAGCCTGAGTACAGGAAAAGCCAGCTCCACTTGGAGCAGGCTAAGAATGTGTTGTGGGTTGTTAGAGAGCCATAACATCGTGTTTGTGCTTGGAGAAGGCATTGGACTGAGGCAACAGAACTGAATGTGTGTAGAAATAAACCAGTGGGTTGTGAACTGGGATGAAACTCCCCTGAGCAAGGACTTGGAAGCAGTGAGCTTTAGAAAGTGAAGGAAATCCCAGTACAGCCCCATGAGTGTTAATGGGAAGCAGATGGAAGGGGTATTCTTGCAATTTCTGTGCTGTGTGTGGTTCTGCTTTCTCTTATTTGAAGGAGTTGGTAAATGGGGTTTAATGGAAACCTCATGGAAAACCCTGAGAGTGCTGCAGGAGCTGCAGTGTGAATCCTGTTTGTGCATCTGTAGCAGGGTGTCCCATTGGTGCTCTTTCAGGAGTTCAGATAGAATCATAGGATGGTTTCTGTTGGAAGGAACCTTGAGATAATCCAGTTCCAACCCCCATGGTTGAGCAGGACTGAGCTTGTGTTGAGGTGGGTCAGATGCTGTAGACAGAGATGTGAAAAGTGCTGTTAGTGTGGGATGTTCTGGAAGGTTTTGTTGGAAACACATGGATTGGGGAGTAGTTCTGTTTAGGATTTTTTCACTCATAGAACCATGGACCATGGAATGGTTTGGGTTGAAGGGACCTTAAAGCTCCTCCAGCTCCAGCCCCTGCCACGGGCAGGGACCCCTTCCACTGGAGCAGCTTGCTCCAAGCCCCTGTGTCCAACCTGGCCTTGAACACTGCCAGGGATGGGGCAGCCACAGCTTCTCTGGGCACCCTGGGCCAGCGCCTCAGCACCCTCACAAGGAAGAGCTTCTGCCTAAGAGCTCATCTCAGTCTTCCCTCTGGCAGGTTAAAGCCATTCCCCTTGGCCTGGCCCTACAGACTCAGTCTGGAAGTTGTACCGAAAACCTCACCATGATTAAGGGTGGGAGGCAGCTTCTTTGGCACGTCACCAGAGCATTAGTTCCTTGTCTCTTCTGGTGTTTTACATTGTTTAGTGTGACATAAACCTGCTGTGACATGTTTTGTGGCTTCAGGATTCATTACATTGCTTACATCCACCCTGAGGAAGCTGCAAAATGAATTTTGAAGATAAGTTTTAACTAAAAGCTGAATTCTTCTTTGCAGGTTGAAGGGAAGAACCGGATACATCCCAAAAATGTTTAACAAATCCTTTGGGACTCCGTTTGGAGGCAGCACCGGCTTTGGGACAACTTCAACATTTGGACAAAGTAAGTGATAAACTGACTTTCCAGCACTGCAGGTGGTTGTTCCTGGAGGATCAGGTGGTGGTTTTTTGTGATGGAATCAGAGGGCTGAGTCAGGGGCAGGCTTCTGCACTGACCAAGCTCCTAATTTGGATGGTGAGGCACTGGAATGGATTCCCCAGTGGAGCTGTGAATGCTCCATCCCTGGCAGTGTTCAAGGCCAGGTTGGACAGAGCCTTGGGTGCCATGGTTTAGTGGGAGGTGTCCCTGCCCATGGCAGGGGGTTTGGAACTGGGTGATCTTAAGGTCCTTTCCAACCCAAACTATTCTGTGAGTCTGTGATGCCAGGTTTCCACATAGTTGTGGAAACTGCTTTTTTGAATAGGAGGATTAGCTCAAATGCTCAGATGAAGACCACCTTGCTGGGGTGGGGATTCTTTCAGTTAATACTGGATTTGTTGGGAAGTTTTGGAAGGAATATTCTGTACTCTAAGGGGTGTCCTGTGGAGATACGTGTAGATACCACAAGTGAGGTTATAGCCCCTAAATCAGACCAGGAACGGTTTATATGCTCTGTTTGTAGGAAGGATACACACCAGTGCTGTTTATATATTGCCAGGGGTCACTAAAAGTGGTAGAGCCCCTGCAGAGGAGTCTCTTTGCACTGTGCAGAAGTGACTGACTCAATATATCCCAGCTTTTGCTTCAGGAGCCCCATACAAGTATTAATGATTCCACTTCGTGTATCTCAGGCATTGATGTGTAGACAGGCATGCACAAGCTTCTTTTGGGACATTAAAAAGGCAGTGACAACATTTAGTTCCTTGTACCCATGTTCAGCATGTGGCTTATCCAAACTCCAATGGTAATTTCAGATGCTGGCTTTGGGACAAGTGGAGGAGCGTTTGGAACATCTGCCTTTGGCTCAAACAACAACACTGGAGGCCTCTTTGGGAGTACACAGACAAAACCAGGTACTGCTGTGGTGTGGTTGTAGGGGAAACCAGTCCTGAAAGAAGGATGTTGTTAAAAAGCCATGGGGAAGGAAAGGAAAAGAAAGAAACCCAAGCAGCCATCAGCAAATGCAGTAACACAAGCCACCCAACCAAAAAACTCACCCCAAAACAGCAACAAAACCCTCAACACCCTCAGGCAGTCGATGAGTGCAAATGATTACTGGTCTGTCAGTGTCCTCAGGAGGAAGCTCTGATCCTTTGTTGGGTCAGAACTTTTTCATTTAAAATGCTCTTAAAGAGCATAGGGAAGCCCATAAGGACTGGGATGTGTGAGTGGGGAGTCTCTGACACCACAGAACAGTGACCTGCTGTTCTGAATAGTTGAAGAACCCCAAAACCCCCAAGCAATTGATGAGTGCAAATGATTAATGCTCTGCTTCTGTCTGCAGGAGGATTATTTGGTTCCACGACATTTAATCAGCCAGCCACCTCCTCCACAAGCACGGGCTTTGGCTTTGGAACCTCAACTGGGACATCAAACAGCCTGTTTGGAACAACCAGCACTGGGGGAGGCCTTTTCTCATCCCAGAGTAATGCCTTTGCCCAGAATAAGCCGGCTGGGTTTGGAAGTGAGTAAAACTGCTGCATGTCCCCTGAGCATTGCTTGTTGTCTTTGAAGAGCACAGAATGTTCTTGGTGCATGTGTGCAGCTGCTGCAAGTGTTAAGTGTGAGGTTGGTGTTTTTCCTTCTCCTGAAGGATATAGTGACACTGTTGTGGTCCACAGTAGCCAAAAGTGAGGATTATGGCTACAAAATCTGTAGTTGTGATTCTATCCATAACTTTTCATAGAATCCCAGACTTGTTTGGGTTGGACGGGACCTTAAAGCTCTTCCAGTTCCAGCCCCCTGCCACGGGCAGGGACTCCTTCCCCTAGAGCAGCTTGCTCCAAGCCCCTTCCAAGCCATTCCCCCTTGGCCTGTCCCTACAGGCCCTTGTCCCAAGCCCCTCTCCAGGTTTCCTGCAGCCCCTTTAGGCACTGGAGCTGCTCTCAGGTCTCCCCTTCAGGAGCCTTCTCTTCTCCAGGCTGCCCCAGCCCAGCTCTCTCAGCCTGGCTCCAGAGCAGAGCTGCTCCAGCCCTTGCAGCATCTCCGTGGCCTCCTCTGGCCTCGCTCCAGCAGCTCCACGTCCCTCCTGTGGTGGGGTTTCCATTTCCAAACTCTCTTGTAATTTGAATAAAGTATTTGGGTCGATGCTTTAAAATTCAGGTTTCTTTAGTACTGATCTCTTTCTTTTCATGTTTCTTTCAGACTTTGGAACCAGCACCAGCAGTGGGGGGCTCTTTGGAACCACTAACACCACTTCCAATCCCTTTGGCAGTACCTCTGGCTCTCTTTTTGGCCCAACTAGTTTCACCGCTGCTCCAACTGGCACGACTATTAAGTTTAATGTAAGTCCTGCTTTTCCTTCCTACTCAAACCTGCTTGCTGTAGGAGTAAGTTTTGCAGTTATTTGTGTGAAGTGCTGTCTTGGTCCACTAGAGCAGGTTGCTCCAAGCCACGTCCAGCCTGGCCTTGAGCACTGCCAGGGATGGGGCAGAATTCTGAGTGATCAGTGCTAAATGCTGACATCAATGAGGTGTTTTGGAATGGGACAAAATAAATGTGAGCCCTAAGTCTTAGAAATGTAAACTGGAATGTGGGGCTGATCCCTGGAGTTCCCTGGATGAATTCCCCTTAAGAAAGGGTGGAATAACATCCCAGAGGTTCTGTAGCACTTGAAAATGGAGGGTGACTCAGAAGAGAAACCCACCATGGAAGTGAGGAACTGATTCCTGGTGGTAGGAGGTGTTCTTTTACCCAAATACTGGTTCACTCAAATCTCAGCTCTCTTCATTTCTGCACTGAGCTGATTTAACACACAAACTTCGTTGTTTTGGGGCAGAGGCAAAACTCTTGACAACTTGTGCAGGCTGTGTGCTGCTGATGTGCGCTTCCATAGTGCAGTTAAGGAGAATGGGGGATAATGAAATCCAGGCAGAGCTGGAGGATTTGAGTCAGAGATTGTATAAACTCCTCCTAAAATGGAACTGAATGGAATGGCCCTGCCTTGTTCTGGGTGTTCACAGGGGAAATTCCACTCTCGGTTGCTGCTGAACCACGTCACAGGATGAGGCTCCAGCTGTACAGAGTGCACTGATCCACTGCTCAGGTCCTGTGCTCAACTTAGGTCTTAACAGCTACCACTAAAAGAGCTCTAGGGGTATTGAACAAAGCTATGTCTGAGTTTAAGCCTCACATCTTGACCTCTTCTCTTGCAGCCACCAACTGGTACAGATACTATGGTAAAATCTGGTGTCAGCACCAACATCAACACCAAGCACCAATGCATCACGGCCATGAAAGAATATGAAAGCAAATCTCTGGAGGTCAGTCACCAGTGCTCAGACACTCTTATCTTGCTTGTCTGATAGTGTTGGGTTAGTAAAGGTTTTTATGGCTGTAATGAGTATCTGCTGTGCTGTGTATTAGCAGTATGACCTTCAGTATCTGCAGCACCCACAGAAGAGGGGTGTCATCAAGTAAAACGCTTCATGTATCACCAAATTAATTGCATTTGGGTTTAAATGCTTAACCCTGCAGCTCTTGAGGAGCTACAATTCCATCTCCCCAGGTACCCAGATACAGTCCTACACTGCTGAGGTAACAGCAGAATCTCAGACAAAGAAAAGTTGTTTAATATAAAGTAGTGTTTCCAAGGGTTTAACCTGAAGCCTTTCCATTCAAGTTGACTCACTTGGTACTTCAAAACAGGTCTTCTACTCAAAATATCTGAAAGAGCTATGAGATGTAAACTGGAAGCCTAAACATGAATCTGAGTTTAGGTTGTAGAATGATGGAATAGTTGGGTTGAAGGCACCTTAAAGCTCCTCCAGTTCCACCCACCTGCCACAGGCAGGGACACCTTCCACTAGAGCAGCCTACTCCAAGCCCCATCCAGCCTGGCTTGCATTGAATTGAAGGTTCTGTTTATGGCATCCCTCTTTTAAAAATGTGGGCACGCAGCTTTTCTTGATACTCTCATGTCAGTGTAGGCTCGAATGCTGTGCGAGCTGCTGCTCAGGCTTGTCCAGCCTTACCCTGTGTAAAGAGAACTGGCTTTTCCTTTGCTAGGAACTGCGTTTGGAAGACTACCAAGCAAACAGGAAAGGACCCTCCAACCCTGTAGGAGCTGGAGCAGCTGCAGGCTTGTTTGGGTCTTCTACAGCTACGTCGAGTACAGCTACAGGACTTTTTGGCTCTTCTACTACTAGTACTGGCTTTTCATATGGACAGAATAAAACTCCTTTTGGAACCAGTAAGTACTGCCTCTTTAAAGCTCTTTAAAGGCCTCTACTAACAAAAGATGAGGAAACTGGTGCGAGCTCAGAATGTTCCTGGTTGTATTATCAGCATTCACTAATCAGGTTTCTTGCTGTAGGAATCTCCATTTACTCGTCAGGGACTGTAACTTCCTCCACATCCCCCAGGTTCTGCTGGAAAGCAGCTTATTAGAGCCTCTGCTTCCCAGGGAAGTCAGCTGCCTCGTGGGCGAGGAGAGTGGTTTGAAGCAAACCCACCAGGATGTTGCTGATGGGGGGCAGGGTGGGGGCATCAATTAGTGCTGAAGTCAGGATTCTGCTTCTGCTGAGGAGCACAGATACATTGCCTGGAAAGGGACTGGTTGATTTATAGCAGCCAAACTAGAATCTGCTAGGGGCTTTTCTCCACCGCAGAGCAGGCTGTGACCTGTTTTATCGTAGACTCAGTGTGGTGGTTGAACCCCAGTCAGTAACTCAGCACAGTGCAGCCGCTCCCTCATTCCCCCTTTACCCTCTGCTCCCAGCAGGATGGGGAGGAGAATGGAAAGAATGTAAACCCCATGGGTTGAGATAAGAACAGTCCAGTAACTAAGGTATAATACAAAACTACTACTAATAATAATGATAAGGGAAATAACAAGGGGAGAGAACATAAAAGGGAAAGGGGAAAAAAACCCAACAAACACAAGTGATGCCCAATACAATTGCTCACCGCCTGCTGACCAATACCCAGCCCAACCCGAGCAGCAATCCAGGCATTTGGGTGACTGCCCCCAGTTTCTATACTGGGCACGATGTGTTGTGGTATGGAATACCCCTTTGGCTAGTTTGGGTCAGGTGTCCTGTCTCTGCATCCTCCTGGCTTCTTGTGCCCCCCCTCACTGGCAAAGCGTGAGATTGAAAAGTCCTTGACTGGAGTAAGCATTACTTAGCAACAACTAAAACCATCAGTGTTATCAGCCCTGTTCTGATGCTGAAGTCAGGTTATGGAACTGATGGACAGGGGCAGAGCAGTTGACGTCATCTACCTGGACTTATGCAAAGCCTTTGACGCTGTCCCACACAACATCCTTGTCTCTACATTGGAGAGACATCAATTGGATGGGTGGACCACTCGGTGGATAAAGAACTGGCTGGATGGCCGCACGCAAAGAGTTGTGGTCAATGGCTCGATGTCCGGCTGGAGACCGGTAACGAGTGGTGTCCCTCAGGGATCAGTGTTGGGACCGGTCTTGTTCAACATCTTTGTCGGTGACATGGACAGTGGGATTGAGTGCGCCCTCAGCAAGTTTGCCGATGACACCAAGCTGTGTGGTTCGGTTGATACGCCGGAGGGAAGGGATGCCATCCAGAGGGACCTCGACACGCTTGTGAGGTGGGCTGATGCCAACCTGATGAAGTTTAACCATGCCAAGTGCAAGGTCCTACACCTGGGTGGGAGCAATCCCAGGCACAGCTACAGGTTGGGCAGAGAAGAGATTCAGAGCAGCCCTGCAGAGAAGGACTTGGTGGTGTTGGTCGATGAGAAAATGAACATGAGCCGGCTGCAGTGTGCGCTCGCAGCCCAGAAAGCAACCGTATCCTGGGCTGCATCAAGAGGAGCGTGACCAGCAGGTCGAAGGAGGTGATCCTGCCCCTCTGCTCTGCTCTCGTGAGACCTCACTTGGAGCATTGTGTGCAGTTCTGGTGTCCTCAACATCAAAAGGATATGGAGCTGTTGGAACAAGTCCAGAGGAGAGCCATGAGGATGATCAGGGACTGGAGCACCTCCTGTATGAAGATAGGCTGAGAGAGTTGGGGCTGTTCATCCTGGAGAAGAGAAGCTGCGTGGAGACCTCAGAGCAGCTTCCAGTATCTGAAGGGGGCCTACAAGGATGCTGGGGATGGACTCTTCATCAGGGACTGTAGTGACAGGACAAGGGGTAACGGGTTCAAACTGAAACAGGGGAAGTTTAGATTGGATCTAAGGAAGAAATTCTTTACTGAGAGGGTGGTGAGGCACTGGAATGGGTTGCCCAGGGAGGTTGTGAATGCTCCATCCTTGGCAGTGTTCAAGGCCAGGTTGGATGAGGCCTTGGGTGCCATGGTTTAGTGTGGTGTGTCCCTGCCCATGGCAGGGGGGTTGGAACTGGATGATCTTAAGGTCCTTTCGAACCCTAACTATTCTATGGTTCTATGAAGTCAAAACCACAGCACTGCACCAGCTACTGAGATGGAAAAAAATAACTTGCAGCTGAACCCAGGACACTCATAGAATGGTTTGGGTTGGAAGAGACTTTAAAGCTTCTCCAGTTCCAACCCCTGCCACGGGCAGGGACCCCTTCCACTAGAGCAGCTTGCTCCAAGCCCCTGTGTCCAACCTGGCCTTGAACACTGCCAGGGATGGGGCAGCCACAGCTTCTCTGGGCACCCTGGGCCAGCGCCTCAGCACCCTCACAGGGAAGAGCTTCTGCCTAAGAGCTCATCTCAGTCTCCCCTCTGGCAGGTTAAAACCGTTCCCCTTGGCCTGTCCCTACAGGCCCTTGTCCAAAGCCCATTTCCAGGTCTCTTGTAGCTCCTTTAGGCAATGGAGCTGCTTTAAGGAGCCTTCTCTTCTCCAAGCTGTTCCATCCAGCTCTCTCAGCCTGGGTCTGGAGCAGGGCTGCTCCAGCCCTTGCACCGTCTTGGAGTGTGGAAACATTGCAGGTTTGGATAAATACTTGAGGGTGTTTTGACCAATATGTTTCTCTGTTGTAGGTACAACTGGCTTTGGAACAGGAACCACGGGGGGGCTTTTTGGTCAGCAACCCCAAACTACAAGTCTGTTCAATAAGCCTTTTGGCCAGCCCACAACGACGCAGAACACTGGCTTTTCTTTCGGGAACACCAACACCCTGGGGCAGCCCAACACAAGCACAATGGTAAGAGAAACTGTTTGAACCCTAAAAGTGGAAGTTTGGTTGTAGCTACTCCAGTAGACACGGGACACAGGGATTTAGATCTTCCTCAAACTGTGGTACAGCTCTGACTGCCACCATCTGAGCGGCTTCTTGCCAAGGGAAACTTCGCCCATAATAATGGGCAGCAGAACAGCTGTTAAATAACTTCACCCATTCCTTTCTTTAAGCTGTCTGCTCTATCAGTTCAGGTGTCTCTTATGTTCACACAGGCAAAATAATTCCATTCTTAACATCCTGTGGGATTCATTACCAATTCTGTGCTTCCTGGTGGCTAATGAAGACATTCATGGGCTTCTTTTGGTAGAAGGATGCTGTACAGCTGTAACCTGTAGTGTAGCTGAGGCTCTGCCTCCAAATATGCTATAGACTTCCTGAATACCTTATGACTTCTCCCAGAAAATGTTCCTTTTTCCTCTCAAAGTGATGAGGAAATCACTGTATCCCTCAGTGATGAGCGAGATGTTTCTTTTCTCTCTCATGCACTCAAAGTGATGAGGAAATTCCAGCAGCCTTTGAAGCTTGGAGCATGAATTCTTTGCTCTTTTATTTGATGCTTTTAATTTCCTTTTTGTACTTTATCTCTTGGAGAATGACAAAAGCTTCTGATATGCCTTTCACCCATTGTCCCCGTGCACAAGGGCTGATGTTGCAGCATCGTTCTAGTCACTGTGTTTTAGTTCCAGTATCACCAGTGCAGACCTGGAGAAGCACTGTACCGTGAGCTTAACCTAATTCCTGTCCATAGGGTCTCTTTGGAGTGACCCAGCCCTCACAACCTGGAGGCCTTTTTGGAACAGCTGCCAATACAAATGCTGGGACTGGGTTTGGAACTGGAACTGGGCTCTTTGGACAACCCAACACAGGATTTGGTGTTGGCGGTTCGGTATGTCTGTGCTTTGTTATACAAAAGCAGAACTAGAGGAAATGAAATGGGAATATAGCAGCCTTCCAGTATATGAAGGGGGCCTACAAGGATGCTGGGGAGGGACTATTCGTCAGGGACTGTAGTGACAGGACATGGGGTAATGGGTTCAAACTTAAACAGGGGAAGTTTAGATTGGATCTAAGGAAGAAATTCTTTACTGAGAGGGTGCTGAGGCACTGGAATGGGTTGCCCGGGGAGGTTGTGAATGCTCCATCCCTGGTGGTGTTCAAGGCCAGGTTGGATGAGGCCTTGGGTGCCATGGTTTAGTGTGGGGTGTCCCTGCCCATGGCAGGGGGGTTAGAACTGGATGATCTTAAGGTCCTTTCCAACCCTAACTATTCTATGATTCTATGATAAATGGCTTAGGAGTTCTCTTCCTGGGTGCTGACCTGCATGAAAATATCCATTCTCTTAGGAGCCCCTTATCTTAGACGTCCATTATCTTAGGAGTTAAGGTGCCCAAGATTCAGAACTAGTGGGGGTTTTGTGAACTGAAGGAAAGAGTATAAGCATGTGCATAGAACTGGTGTGGTAGAAAAGAGGCCAGGTTGGACATAAGGGCTTGGAGCAATCCACTCTAGTGGAAGGTGCCCCTGCCCATGGCAGGGGGTTGGAACTGGATGAGCTTTAAGGTCTGTTCCAACCCAAGACATTCTCTGATTCCATAAGTAATGTCTTGAGTGATAAAACACAGGAGGAGAGACCTAGGGATGCCTCTGTGTAGTGTTGAAAATACAGATGCTCAAGTTGTGATGATGATGATGACATAACAAAACTAGAACTTGATTACTGATATTGGGTTATCCTGGGTGCAATGGAGTGTAATTAGGGTGGAGAAACCCTTAAGAGCAAGTCCAACTGTAATACTTGTTTCCAAAAGGTGCTTGCTACACACAAGTGCACGTATGTGTGCAGGTAACGCACCAGTGCTGGGAGCCTGGCTTGTGTGGCTTCACGTGTGCTTGGCTTCAGTTCTGCTTTCGTGCTTAACGGTGTAACAATTAATGAGTCCATCAGGTTTCCACATTGATGTTTCTCCCTTCTAGACCCTGTTTGGGAACAAGCCTGCTGGATTTGGAACCACCACGACCAGTGCTCCCTCGTTTGGTACAACCACCGGTGGCGGGCTCTTTGGTAACAAACCAACCCTGACTTTAGGAACCAATTCAAACACTTCCAGTTTTGGTACATATTTAAAAAGTGAGGTTTCGGTCACTTAGCACTGTACTGCATATACCACACACACGGCTGCTGAGTATTGCATGCTAAATGTTCTGGGTGTTAAGATTTTCAGGTAAGCCGTGCTCCTGATGCATGTTGCTGCAGGGGAGCATCTTGGATACTGGTTTATACCTTTCCTGTTAGAGAGGATGCTGATTTGCCCCAATAGGGCAATTCCAGGCACAAACACAGGCTGAGGGAGACTGGATGGAACAGCCTGAGGAGAAGGACTTGGGGTGCTGGGTGAGGAGAATCTTCCCATGACCCAGCTCCAGTGTGTGCCTGAGCCCAGATCCCACCCCCGTGTGCTGGGCTGTGCCTCCAGAGCGTGAGCAGCAGCTCAGGGAGGGGATCCTGCCCCTCTGCTGTGTGAAGGGGAGACCTGAGAGCAGCTCCAGTGCCTAAAGGGGCTACAAGATACCTGGAAATGGGCTTTGGACAAGGGCCTGTAGGGACAGGCCGAGGGGAATGGCTTTAACCTGCCCGAGGGGAGACTGAGATGAGCTCTTAGGCAGAAGCTCTTCCCTGTGAGGGTGCTGAGGCGCTGGCCCAGGGTGCCCAGAGAAGCTGTGGCTGCCCCATCCCTGGCAGTGTTCAAGGCCAGGTTGGACACAGGGGCTTGGAGCAAGCTGCTCCAGTGGAAGGGGTCCCTGCCTGTGGCAGGGGTTTGGAACTGGATGGTTTCTAAGGTCCTTTCCAACCCATACTATTCAGTGATTCCTCTTGGTGGTACTCCCTCAGGGATAGATATTTTCAAGTACTGCTGTTCTGACAAGAGCAGAAGAGAAGCTGGAGCCTGTACTTAAACTGAAATCAAAGCATTCAGAGAACAGAGGTGTGTGCAGAGGCTGCAAACACACTGGTGCCAGGAGTGATGGAGGAAATAAGGTATGGCCAGTGATGCTGCAGCCTGGCAGCAAGTGGAAGGAGATTGTACCATGGAGCACAGGTGAAACAGAGCAGTCAGTTCCTTTTTAACTGGAAGCTTTTCATCGTGTGAAGGATCAAAGTCCTGAAGAACTGGGCTTTGTGTGTTCCTGTTGGCTTCTTGACACCAGTATCAGGGAACTGCTGAACAAGTGTGTGACAGAGCCTGAGAAATGTGCCGCGATAGTTCAAGTCTATGACCATCTTCCTGTGCAGAGCTTCTGTGACATCTGCTTTGTCTTTTTCCTGCTGTATCTGAGAGCAGCAAAACTGTTCCTGAAAGTGAGCAGGAGGGGGTTTAGATCCATCCTTTGTTCTGTTTGGGGTTATTTTATTAACTGGTCCGGTAATAAAGTCTGCAGTGAGTTAGCCTCATTTCCCATCTGGCCAGAATGGGGAAGAAATTGTTGGGTTCTTGGGGCAGCACCTTCTAAGCACAGCACCTTCTAAGCACAGCTTCATTGTGGTGACCCACCCTGGGCAAAGTCACCCCATCATGGTATTTGTGAGAGGTGCTTCCAAGTTCCTTGTCCTTCCCCGAGATCCTCATGGCCTGTGTGTTGACACTGTGTGGTGAACACTACTGCTTGTAGAGTGGGGTTTTAATTCGCCTGTGTTACTTGCAGTGAGGCAGTTGTAGGAAGAGCAGAGTTTGGTTCTAAGCTGTTGCTGATGTTAGTTCATGACTGCAGTTCTCTAGTCCAGTTCTGTCTCTGCACACAAAGTAAGCATGGGATGGTTCCACAATCTTCACTGTAAGAACTAATCTGTCCGATGTCAGGTTTGGATTGTACTTGGATACCGTTAGAGGTGTATCTTTGAGCTGTGTGCTTACAAGAGTCCGAGTTGTTACCTTCTTTGGTGGCAAGAATCAGGGAAGTGTGTGTGGTATAAACAGTATAAAATGGGATTTGTTATTTCCCAGCAGCAGAAGAAACTTAATACACTTCATTCCATTGCGAGAAACAGCATCACTGGGTCCGTTCTGGCTGTCAGTAAAACTGGGAAGGTTGTAGCAGATTGGAAAGCTTAAGAAGATGAAACACCTTCTCTGTGGATCTTTTCAGTGTTATTTCAGTAGTATTTTCATTTTTATTTCATAACTGAAGTATGTGTTATGAAATTTTTACCATTGAAGTCCCTTCTTGCTGCTTGTCAGCTGAACTCCCACTCTTGGAAACAGTGTGAAATCAGACCTTAACTGTTGCAGGGCTGTCTCTGAGCTGGGAATACCTATGTATTTAAATACATCTTTTAATTCCACCACTATTATAGTAGATTAATGAGCTTCTGGTTCTGTTCCTGAAGGGTTTGGTGCCAACACTGCTGGAAACAGTTTATTTGGAAATAAACCTGCAACTGGGACTCTGGGAACCGGCCTTGGAACCGGATTTGGAACAGGTAGGGTTGACTGGTGTATTTCATGTCAGCCTAAACGTAGTCCTCAAGCATCAGTGATAGTACAGCCTTGTTGCTGACTCTAATGTAGATGTTTAAGCTTGAAACCATCAATCTCTGTCTCAGATCAGAACCCAACAGAGCTTCTAACATGGTGCCAGGTAACCTTTTAGAAACTCCAGCCAGCAGGAATTGCAGTTCAGTAAATAACTGATTCTTTGCTGTGGGATAAACTGGCTTGTAAGTTTGTCCCAGTGTTGTAGTAAATGACAGTATCTCTTGTGCTGCAGCTCTTGGGGCAGGACAGACGTCTCTGTTTGGGAACACCCAGCCCAAACTCGGTGGAACACTGGGAACGGGAGCGTTTGGAGCACCAGGATTCAATACATCAACAGCTACTCTGGGCTTTGGAGCCCCTCAGCCTGCTGTGGGTAAGTGTGGGTTAACCTCAGTTTAACTGACGCTTCTCTCTTGTTTTGGATGTGCCTAAATGTAGGAGCACATCCCACTCAAATCCTTTGGAGAGAAAAGAGGTGTTCGAGCATCTATTTGAGCACTTCTGTTCTCAGTAGCAGGGGAGACCATCTTAATGGCATTTTTGGTACTAATTACATGTACTTTTTCAAGCTGTGTAACATTACTGGTAATTGCAGCTATTTTAAAGCTTCATGATTACCACTGTATTTTCCGTCACTGAATTTGGGGCAGCAACAAAGTTTGGTGCTTACAGAAACTGAAAAGGGAGATGTAGCATTGGCATCCTCAATAATTCCAGTTAGGAAAGCCAAAGAGGTTTAATTTGTGAGTATTGGGGAAATAAACGATCTTCAAATTCAGGCTCTTGTGATACCATGTTGTAAGTCCCAGTGTGTAGCAGGAAGCCAGGCAAGGTGGCAGAAGGCCTCTGGAGGAAAGAGTTGCTCTGGAAAAGCTAAACACTGACAGGGAGCGTACGGGAGGTGGAAGCAGGGAAGGGTGATCCGGGAAGAAGGCAGAGATGTTATCTGAGCATGCAGGGATGGGTTTAGGAAAGCTGAAGCCCATTTGGAGCCAAATTTGGTCAGGGATGTCAAAGGCAACAAGAAGCTTTTATAAGTATACAGGTGACAGAAGGAAGAGCAGAGGTGGCTGATTCACCTGAGGGTTGTGCTGCCATCCAGATGGACCTCGATGGGCTGGAGAAACAGGCCAGCAAGTGGTTCAACAAGGGGAAATGCAGAGCTCCAGAGGAGGCCATGGAGATGCTGCAAGGGCTGGAGCAGCTCTGCTATGGGCACAGGCTGAGAGAGCTGGGCTTGGCCCTGCTTCAGCAGGGGCCTGGGATAAAGGTGGCCTTCCGAGGTGCCTCCAGTCTCATTGTTCTGTGACCCTCACAGGAACTTCCTATACCAGTTATGACAGGGAAAGTGTGGCTGAGGGGAGCTCTATCCTCCTCATAGTGAAATGCTCTCTCGTGAGTGATTGCAGTCAGGTTTCCCATACTTCTCTCTTGTTCCCATCATACTTCTGTAATTCTAATGCTTGGACCTCCCTTGAAGTAACTCTAGAGATGATCCAAGCCTTCACCTCTGTAGGCAGCGCCTGCAATGGGACAGCATCAACATCTCGGTTAAACCAGCTTTCAGTCTGATAAGAGCCAGTTGTCTCAGTGTCTCCCCTTGCAGACTTTGGCAGTGAGCTGCTGCGTCTGGAGTGGGTTTGTCCTTTGGGAATGCACAGATTCAGTCCTGTTTTCTTGGATTCACTCTTCATGGGGTTAACACTTAGAGCAATTTAATGGGAATTAAAATGAGATGCTAGAAGGTGAAGAGACAGAATCAAGAGGCTGTGGTTGCAGAGGGGACTCCAGGCCTGTATGTTTGGTTGCTGCAGCAGGAATGTCACATTCTGCATGAAATATTCCCCCCCTGCCCTTGGGAAAGTGCTCCCGGAGTCAATAGTTAAAGGGTTTGGTGGGCCAGGCTCCTGCTGCTGATGTGCAGCTCTCTGTGCCCTCAGGTTTTCACTATTAAAACCTTCCTGAATGTGGCTGCAGATACTAATGGGGGAATAGAATCTGGTTTCTGCTCCAGGCTGGTGCAGCAGCAGTGACTGAGGAGCCTGGAAAGGAACGCTGGAGGTGATATATAGAGAGATGTGGATGCCTCTGAGGAGGTCCTGTGTCTGGAAGCCTGGCTCTTCTGCCTACTCTGATTCTATCTGAACCTGGGTAGTTTTGGTGTTTTAACAGTGAAACTGTTAAAACTCAAACCTGATGTTCTTTTACAGCACTGACAGACCCAAATGCATCAGCTGCCCAACAAGCAGTGCTTCAGCAGCATCTCAACAACTTGACTTACTCACCCTTTGGAGATTCTCCACTCTTCAGAAACCCCATGTCAGACCCAAAGAAGAAGGAAGAGGTAAGTCCGTGTGAACATTAATTTTATGGATAAGACTTCTGCTTTGTGCTCACTGTATTCACTTCAGTACAGTCAGCAGCAAAATAAGTTGCCATCTGCACCCTCATGCTGGTGCAGCAGCTTTTTATGCTCTCCAGGATGCAAACAGCTTATGCTGTGGCTTTGTTCACTGCCTTCACCTCCATCAGAGCCTTGACTTTGGATTTCTGGTGTGATTGCTGCTGCTAGAATAGAGATGGGTGATTGATGAGTCTGTGTATTCCAGTGCCTAAAGGGTCTACAAGAAAGATGGAGAGGGCTTTGGACAAGGGCCTGTAGGGGCAGGGGCCCCACTGTCCTCCATGGCTGGGGCAGAGACCCTTGTCTGCTCCAGGCACTGGGGCCTCCTTGCTTCAGCTGCTGGCCTTGGGATGCTCACGTCTCTGGTATGTCCCCAGAGTCACTCTGCTTGGGCTGGACACCCAGGCTGGCTGCTCCAAAGCTACATCTATAGGTTGTTAATGGCCCTTCAGTGAGTGACTGGAGGCCTTTGATCCTTGGCATTGCTTCTGTTACCTGTTGTCACCCAGCTTTGTGTCTGGTTTTGTTCATTGCTTCCCCCTTTCCTTCTTACCCCTTTTCATTTAAAAGGTCCTTGACCACCACACACCTTTACCAAAGCAGCAGTGAGTGGTGTGAAGCCTCCAATTCTCCATCTTTTTGTTGCAGAGGCTGAAACCAACTAACCCAGCAGCTCAGAAGGCCTTAACAACACCCACCCACTACAAACTGACCCCTCGTCCAGCAACCAGAGTGCGACCGAAAGCTCTGCAGTCAGCTGGCCCTGCCAAATCCCACCTCTTCGATGGTCTTGATGATGATGAGCCATCCCTGTCCAATGGGGCATTCATGCCAAAGTTAGTGTCTCTCTTGTGTTTGTGCGTGAGAGGAGGCAAACTCCTGTAGAGGGTCCTAAAGTCCGTGACTGTTTGGTGATTCAAACAGGAATGGCAAGAACTAATTCTCTGTAAAACTTGAACTGCTTTTGGTAGAGGAGCTGAAGTTCAGCTTAAGCTGCAAAGGCCAAATAAGCTGTAAAATGAGGTCATGCCATGTATGAGGTCAATTAGGAATTGCTACAAGAAAGCTTGTAGGATGTAATACTTCCTGCTTCTGCACCAGAAGGGTCATTAGGTTGCTAATGCACTTGCTGTAGAGGCAGATTTGGGGCATTTCACAGCCTGGCACAGGTTCTACTTCAGATCCATGGATGTCTCTGTGAGAGCTAAGTAATGATGTTGTGGATCTATCCTAGTGAAGCTTTTGGGTTCAGTCTTCAAGAGCATCAGTGGCAACCAAATTGAAAAGGGCTTTGGAAAGCTTTGGAGTTCATTTAAAGCAAACAGCAAACAGCTTTGGAGGAAGATGTATCCTTCCTTGAACATCCCTCTAAGCACAGGCTTTCTAAAGCATTTTGTAACTTCTATGAACTTGGGTTGTCTCTAACTCAGCTTGAACAATCTGTTTGCTTTCCAAGGAGAGGGCAGAGATGAAATTACTCGGAGTTAAGTTGAAAATCACCGACTGATCACAAGATCAGAACAAAGGGATGCTTGCAGTTCTTTGGGTGTAATGGGTGTAGTAGTTCAGTGATCTTCAGGTTGCAGGTTCAGCCTTAGTCCGGCCACTGACTTGCTCCTAAAGTAACCCTGTAGTGAAGAAGAACATGTGTCCAGAGGCCAGACTTGGTTTTGCTGCTGGAAAAGCTCTATTTTGTAAAGCGGAGATTACTGTGGTTTAATGAACTCAGGTTTTGAAACTCAGTGACCTGTGCTTCTCACACTTACCCCTAAATCAAAGCCACAAATGGAACTCCAAAGAGAGCTTTAGTATCTCAGCTACTGCAGTGCTCTTACAGGCAACTTGATGTGTCCTGAGTGTGGGAGAAGATCTCACACAGCTGGTTTGTGGTCCCTGCAGCACCCAAATTAAGCATGAAATGTAGATTTGTGCAGTGGAGAGACCCCAATTTCTCTTTGGTGCGGTTTGTTTTCAGGAAGAGCATTAAAAAGCTGGTTTTGAAGAACCTCAGCAGCAGCAGCCTCTTCTCTCCTGTCAATCGGGAAAATGAAGACCTG
Source organism: Psittacula echo (assembly GCF_963264785.1). NCBI lineage: Eukaryota > Metazoa > Chordata > Aves > Psittaciformes > Psittacidae > Psittacula > Psittacula echo. Next base: position 127,455,348 of record NC_137736.1, on the reverse strand, counting down.
GCTTCTCCCTCAGAGTACCCAGAGAATGGAGACAGGTATGGAGATGAATGACATGGTTCACCACACATGCGTGTGCTTGTGAGAAATGCAAACTGGTTCTGCCTGTCTCTTAGAGTTATTAAAAGAATAGGTGGTTACTGTCAGGGATGTCATCGTAGCTGTGCATTGAAGCATGCTGACCTGTTGAGATTTACTTCCTCTTAAACTGGCCATAGGTTCTTCCTGCGTGGTCACATACCAGTACATTCCATCCAGAATCAGCAGTTGAGAGGAATGACTTCAAGAATGACTGCCAGAGGGGAGGCTGAGATGAGCTCTTAGGCAGAAGCTCTTCCCTGTGAGGGTGCTGAGGCGCTGGCCCAGGGTGCCCAGAGAAGCTGTGGCTGCCCCATCCCTGGCAGTGTTCAAGGCCAGGTTGGACACAGGGGCTTGGAGCAAGCTGCTCTAGTGGAAGGGGTCCCTGCCTATGGCAGGGGGCTGGAACTGGATGAGCTTTAAGGTCCTTTCCAACTCAAACCATTCCATGACTGTGGTACCCCTCTCCCAACCTTATCCCTACTTATCCCTATTTCTTGTAGTGGGAGACCCAGAGTGGATGTGAAGTGGTGGAGGTTGTCTGACAACAGTGAAGGGGAATAATTGCTTCCCTCAGTCTGCTGACTCTGCAGTTCATGTCATGGTCCATTTTGCTTTTGCTGTGAGAGACCCCAGAGTTTGGATGCTGCCACAGTCCCCTAAAACTAAATCATTCAGCTTCATTCTTCCTACCCTCAGGTTCTTCCTGTCAGTGCCCCCCGAAGAAAACCATAGGCAAGATGGGGAGCGAGAGGATGAGGATCAGCACGAGGTGAGCAGGTTTTACACGAACCCCATTGCCAGGCCCATTCCCCAGCCTGCAGAGAACTCCCTGCACAAACACCACAACAATGTGGACGACACCATCGTGGCCCTGAACATGCGTGCGGCCCTGCGGAACGGCCTGGAAGGCAGCAGTGAGGATGCCTCTTTCCATGATGATTCCCTTCAGGACGAGCGTGAGGAGGAGCCGGAAATCATGCATCATCTGCACCCTGCAGGTAAGACTGGGGCTGGGGTAGGTGTGTGGCTCCTGACAGCATTCCGTGGGTTCCAGTGTTCTCCTGGCTGTTGTAGACCCTCAGCTTTTGCTCTTTGCTTCCCCTCCTTTATTCTGTAAAATCCAAATCTTGCTTTTCAGTCTCATGTCTAGTGTGGAATTTGTTCCTGCCGAATCAAGAGCAGTTTAACTCCATCACCCAGTTTAATATTAGACTGAGGTAGTGAGATGTGTGAGAGGGAGGAGGAGGACCCAAGCTGTGAGTGTTCTGCAGTAGTAAACAGGGTTGTCTGTTGTTCATGAGCCAGATTTCACAGTTAGAGATCTAATGCATAGTAGTTACCCATGTGGAAAGTGCACTGTAGGAACTGAAAAGGATGGAGCAGCTCTGCTCTGGAGCCAGGCTGAGAGAGCTGGGCTGGGTCAGCCTGGAGAAGAGAAGGCTCCTGAAGGGGAGACCTCAGAGCAGCTCCAGTGCCTAAAGGGGCTGCAGGAAAGCTGGAGAGGGGCTTGGGACAAGGACCTGTAGGGACAGGCCAAGGGGAATGGCTTTAACCTGCCAGAGGGGAGACTGAGATGAGCTCTTAGGCAGAAGTGAGGGTTCTGTGAAACACTAAAGTTGAGAACTCACTGTCAGCCCAGTGCTGAAGGTGTTTGTGTTGCAGGCATTGTCCTGAAGAGAGCTGGCTATTACACTGTCCCCTCCATGGAGGACCTGGCAAAACTCACCAACGACAGGAACGAGTGTGTCGTGACAGGCTTCACCATTGGTCGCAGAGGTAAGCATGAGCAGCTCACCTTATGCTGGAAGGGACTTTACACCTGTGGAACCTCAACCTGAGTTCTGCACCCACAGTATGATCATTAACAGCACCCTTTGGTGCCGGATAACTTGGGTTCAGGTCTCGTAGTGTTTCAGCCTGGTAGCACTACCAAACTGGAGTGACTTGAGAAGGTTAAAGGTGAGAAGAACAAAATCACCTGCAGTTGTAAAATCCAGACTTGCTGCAGCATTGATGCACACCTCATGGTCATCATCATTTCCATCTTAGGTGCTTTATGGAGCTTGAGTGAAGAACCTTCAGCCCAAAGTGTGTTCTTTACTCTTTTGTTTAATACAAAATCGTACAGTGTATACTACTTAAATCTTCACATTTGTGTTGGCAGTATAAATAACCAAGTGATAACAAAAAGCTTTCTGTGCAAAAGAACTAGCTATAAGGAAGTTGGAGACATATCTCCAGTGTGTTGACACTGGGAAGGAGTAGGTCAGTGGTAGGGTGAGGAAAAGAGTGTAGCAGGCACATGGGTTCTCTGGCATGTGACTTGTCATGGACAAAGTGTGATGGTTTGGGTTGTTTTGCAGGTTATGGATCCATTTACTTTGATGGAGAAGTAAATCTCACCAACTTAAACCTGGATGACATTGTGCATATCCGTAGGAAAGAAGTTGTTGTCTACCCTGATGATGAGAGAAAACCACCCATTGGTGAAGGCTTGAATAGGTGGGGTTTAAATATGTTCTCTGTGGGGATGGGGCTTGCAGAGGGGTTGTGTCTGACACTGGTCGCCTGCTGTGGCTGCAGGCAGCTGCCAAGGGATCTGGATCCAGGCTGTGCATTCAATCATGGAGTCATGGAATAGTTTAGGAAGGGATCTTCAAAGCTCATCTAGTCCAACCCCTGTAGTGAGCAGGGACATCTTCCACTAGGTTAGGTTCCCAGAACCACATCCAAGCCTGGCCTTGAATGTTTCCAGGGATGGGGCATCCACCACCTCTCTGGGCAACCTGTGGCAGCGTTTCACCACCCTCATCATAAAAAATGTCTTCTATCTTGTCTGAATTTGCCCTCTTTCAGTTTCAAACCATCACCCCTTGTCCTATCCCAACAGCCACTGCTAAAAAGTCTGTCCCCATCTTTACTTTGAAGTACTGAAAGGCCACAGTAAGGTCTCTCTGGCGATCACAGCGTGGCACAGTCACTGGATGATACTTGCAGGTTTCTGAAACAGAACCTGGCTTTAAAAGCTGGTTTGAGCCCATGCATTCAGTTCTCAGCTCCTCCACACAACGTAGTAGCTTTGCTTCAACCCCTTGTAGCCTCTTACCCTTTTGTCTGTCTTTCCCAGGCGAGCTGAAGTTACCTTAGATGGAGTGTGGCCTACAGATAAAACCTCTCGCTGCCCCATCAAAAGCCCTGAGCGACTGGCAGAGATGAATTATGAAGGGAGACTGGAGGCTGTGTCTCGGAAGCAGGGTGCTCGCTTCAAGGAATACCGCCCGGAGACTGGATCCTGGGTCTTTAAGGTACTGTTCTTGTCCTGGCTGTGAAGTGACTTCAGGAAAGGTGGAAATAGCCTGAAATTTGGATCTCCTGAGCATTCTAATTCAGAAACTTTCCTAAACTTCCATGAGCTGTCTCAGGTCCTTGAGTTGTAGTGCAAAATGTCACAGAATCAGGGAATGGTTTGTGTTGGAAAGGATCTTAACATCATCCAGTTCCAACACCCTGCCACGGGCAGGGGCACCTCACCCTAGACCGTGTTGTCCAAGGCTCTGTCCAGCCTGGCCTTGAACACTGCCAGGGATGGAGCATTCACCACTTCTCTGGGCACCCTGTGCCAGCTCCTCAGCACCCTCACAGGGAAGAACTTCTGCCTTATACCTAACCTAACTTCCCCTTTCTCAGTTTACACCCATTTCCCCTTGTCCTATCACTGCAGACCCTGATGAAGAGTCCCTCTGTCATGGTTTAAGCCCAGCTGTTACAGCTGAACCCAGGACACCCTCTCTGGTATCCTTGTAGCCCCCTTCAGATACTGGAAGGAGTCCTCACCAAAATGATCACAACATCTTTGGCTTCAGAACTGCATGCAGTGGGTGTTCTTCGTCTGCACAAAGGCTGGACTGGTTCTGGATGTCCCAGCCAATGTGGAAAGTGGCCAGTTAGGCCAGCTCAAACTTCAGGCCTTCCAGAAATAGATGCCTGAATCCTCTCTTCCAAGGTCTGATGTGTTTGCCCTTCTTTATGCAGGTGGCACACTTCTCCAAGTACGGCTTGCAGGACTCGGATGAGGAAGAGGAGGAGCATCCTTCCAAAGTGGACATCAAGAAATTAAAAACCACGCCAGTGCCACCCCCCGGGCACCTGCCCCCCCAGCAAATGACCCTGAATGGCAAACCAACGCCTCCAGCTCAGGTAGAAGGAGGACAGTGACTAAAAGGGAATTCCTAGGATGGAATCTGAGGAGTAGCTGTGCCTGGGGAGGGGTTGTGGAAGCAACCAGTAGCCTGGAAACCGAAGAGCAAAACCTTGTGCAATCCAGTAGCTCTTCTGACCTCCTGATGAGCGTTTGCCTGTTCCTTTTCATTCAGACACTTTGACATTTCATGCTGAGGATGGGGGAGGGATGGGGAGGCTTTGTTTCTTGTTTAATTTCTGGGTTGAGTTTGGCATGTTTGCACCACTTAGGAAGAAAAGTTAGTTTGTGCCTATTAGATGTATACTGTATAGTTACAGCACCTTGCGCTGCCTGCCTTGTGAGTGCTGTTGTGCATTAGTTTGACTTTAGCATCAGTCAGTGTGCAAGAATGTGCTTTCTAGTTTAAGAATGTGCTCTATTTTTATTAAAAAGTACTTTTTTAAGGCTGTTACATGCTGGATTTGAAATGTATTTGTGTTGGATGTGACTGCTTTAAAGCTTTGTAAAACATCCTCAGAGTTGTGCCTCTCTCTTATATAGGGAAGGTGGCGTTTGATCCAGGTCACTGGCAATCCCCTAAGGTCTTACATGAGTTTAATGATAAAAAAGCCTTTTAATATTGTTCTAAAGGGTAGTCAAATGGCAGCTGATACTCCTGAGTTTTCCAAATAGGATTAGTATGGATATTGTCAAGCTAAGGGAGGAGCTGCTTCGTTGTGGTGAAAAAACAGCCTACCTGGGAGCCATCCTGGCACTGATGGGATAGACTGTACTCATTGTGCCACATGAGGGTGGTAAATGTGAGCTAACTGTGGCTTTTGGAATAGCTTGTTCTAAACAGCAAGAGCAGATACCATTTCCTCCCAAAACTGGGTTCTTGATTGCACATCATGGAATGGTTTGAGTTGGAAAAGGACCTTCAAGCTTATCCAGCTCCAACCGCTGCCACGGGCAGGGACCCCTTCCACTGGAGCAGCTTGCTCCAAGCCCCTGTGTCCAACCTGGCCTTGAACACTGCCAGGGATGGGGCAGCCACAGCTTCTCTGGGCACCCTGGGCCAGCGCCTCAGCACCCTCACAGGGAAGAGCTTCTGCCTAAGAGCTCAGCTCAGTCTCTCCTCTGGCAGGTTCAAGCCATTCCCCCTGGCCTGACAATGAGCAGACATCAGGAATTAGCTGTGACCACTGTCCTCACCTGTCCTCCTGCCCAGTTGGCTGTATTTACACTCCCTAAGCTGATAATGAGCTGTAGAGTGTGACAGAGCACTGCATGCCCTTCAGGGATGTCTTGGCTCTGCTACCAGGAGCTGGTTGATAGAACAGGACCCCTGTAGAATGCCACTCATGGCTGGGGTGTGCAGCCAGCAGGTCAACCCAAGAGTACTTCCTGGCCTAGGAGTGATTAGCCTGCGCCCTGTAAGCTGAATGGCTTTAGGTGGTTCTCATTTTGCCTGCCTGACCATTCTCTGTTGCTCAGATATGTGTGTCCTGGGGAGGGCTGATGCTCACAGCTTACTTGGGTTTCCAGAAGCGCTGCATATACATGATCACAGGAACCGAGGCAGGTCATGCAAAGGAGTGGAAGAGCACGTTCAAGTGGCTGCTCTTGGATCATTAGAATTGGGCAGGAAACGTGATGAAGGTTATCAGATGAGGCAGATCGAGCCAGACGTGGGGTCTGTAAAGATAGAACTTGGAGCAGTGGCGGAGGGAGCATTAGTGAGTGGTGTCCGTACACACTTGCACTGTGCACAGCAGATCTACAAGTCAAACCATGGTCACAAACATGACTTTCACCATTCCCTTCATTGGGCTTTAATGCAGCCAGGTCCCTGGTATAATCATTCCCTGGGACCTTGCAGCATTAATAAATTCATGAATATTCAAGTAGTGAGGGAAGGAAAAACCTCAGTTCTAGATCCTTTTAAATGCTTCCTACAGACCAAATAATAGCATTTTGAGATGCTTTACATCCCAAGTGGGGCAGGTTTTGAAGCCATGCTGTTTGCCAGGGGCTTGGGAAATGAAACGCAATGGTTTTCCTATTTTGGGCAACAAAACCCATTGTTAATGGTTGCAAGTCAGAGAGATTGATCTGGACGTGGTTTTGCTAAGTACACTTGAATCTAAGGTCAGAGTAAGTCACACGCATTCCCAGTATTTTTGGCTGCTTCAAACATCAGCTCTGGTCTCCAGCTGGACAGGGGCCTGTAGGGACAGGCCAAGGGGAATGGCTTTAACCTGCCAGAGGAGAGTCTGAGATGAGCTCTTAGGCAGAAGCTCTTCCCTGTGAGGGTGCTGAGGCGCTGGCACAGGTTCAAGGCAGGGAGTTGGGACTGGGTGAGCTTTCAGGTTCCTTCTAACCCAAACCATTCCATGACTATGACTTAAGGTGTGTATAGGTCCCCTCAGGCTCATCACTGAGGTGATGCCATGTGATTGCCATCAATAATATCATAAAATTAATTCTTCCTCCTGCCTTGAACTAGTGGTAGTTATGGGAGATTGAGCTGCAGATTAGAAGAGAACTTCTGCATTCACTTTCACACTGCTGATGCGCAGAGGTAAGTACAACATCACTGGGGAAAAGTGTCCAGCTCTCCAGTCCTGTGCCAGTTGTGTCCAGGTTTAAAGCTGAAAATAATGACGTGTGCACACACACATGGTCTGTGACCCAGTTGTAGGTGATCTTCAAGGGAGCTGGTGTTCACTTAACATGTGTTAAGTTCTTGGTGGAACACAGACCCAATGGTTTTAGTTTGTACCTGATCACAGCAGGGAAACACAGCAGATCCTGCAGCAGCTCCTCTGCTCCTCAGCCATATGTTGGTGCTGGAGAATCACTCAGTGCTCAGTCCTCTGAAAGTTGAACTGAGGCCTCTCTTTGTGTGGGAGCACTTTGAGGGAGCCGGGAGGGAAGGCAGGGTGCACAAAACTTCCTTTTTGGTGGCCACATGAGAAGTGGAAAGCTGAAGAATAGTTCCTTACTGCCTGGTGGATCTTGGTGAACTTCAGGAGCGCATCGCTAAACCCTGACTTCTCCTCACTGTTAACTTGCACTCTTGTTACAACTCAGAAGAAGACAGGAGTAGGTTGTGTGTGTTCATCTCTAAACTTAATGTGGAGGCTTGGCACAAGCAGGGGAGTCCTGCGCTTCGCTTGCAGGTGATTGTTGAAGCTGTTGAATCTTCTCTCTCTGCAAAGCTCTTGCAACCTGTTGTAGCCTGACCCAGCCTTTGCCTGTCTCTGCAGACCCCAGACCTGGAGCAGCTGGGCAGGATGGTGGAGCTGGACAGTGACATGGCTGACATCACCCAGGAGGCCCCCCAGGAGCCTCTGCTGGAAGCCAACATCATGGAAGAGCAGGAGGCAGTGCCTGCTTCAGCACACATCGCATCTACCCTGGGCATCAACCCCCACGTGCTGCAGGTGGGTGCCTTGTGACAGCCCCTCTCTGAAAGGAGTACTTGGTAATGTTTATCACTGATGGCTCAGTTTGGCTCCCCAGGTACATACCAGATGATGAACCATCCATCACACCGATAGTGCGATCCACCCTTCCACTTCCTAAAGGGGCTGCAAGAAACCTGGAGAGGGGCTTTGGACAAGGGCCTGTAGGGACAGGACAAAGGGAATGGCTTTAACCTGCCAGAGGGGAGACTGAGATGAGATTAGGCATGGGGGTTGGAACTAGATGAGTTTTCTTTCAAAACCATCCTGTGATGAAGCTTTTCATATCTATAAAAGTGTACCACAAACACAGAAGCCTAATATGAGTGGTAATCATAGAATCATGGAATGGTTTGGGTTGGAAGGGATCTTAAAGCCATGGACATGGAATGCAAAAATTAGACTCATCTGAAAGGTAGAATTCTGAGGGGTGGGATAAGCTGAACTGATCCCTACATAGGATGCCCTGGGCCCAGTTGGTGAGAAATAGGAATGGGAAATGGGAAATTACCACAAGGTAATGGGAGAACTGGTCTTGATTTGGGGGTTGGTGTTCTCATTTGGTGGAAGGGTTGTACCTTCAACACTTGTGGGCTTCTACTTGTTACTTGAATTTGTAAGGAAAAACCAGTCCTGAAGTTTTTAAGCTGAAAAAACAAGTAGAGAGAGCTGAGGAAACAGGATTATTTTGGGACTTCACACCCATCCGTACCCAGGCCTGTGACACTGATGTAAGCAGTTGGTTGTCGGAGATCCTCATCCACTGAAGCTCACTCCTGCCTCCACTGTCACTGAGAATCCTCATAGCATGTGGAGGTTGTCTGGTCATGTGCAGCTGTACAGGTGGTTTTGGTGGGGAAGGAGCCAAGTGGATCAGCTGCTGCTATGAGTGAGCACTAATGTGCAGCCCTGACTTGCCACCTCTTCAGATCATGAAAGCTTCCCTGCTCGCTGATGAAGACGACCTGGATTTGATCCTGGATCATCATCCTGGGAAGCAACCTGTGAAAACGGATTCTTCTCAAGAGATCTGCTCCCCAAGGCTCCCGATCTCAAAGTCCCATGGACAGAAAAGATACTCAGGTACTGTGAGAAACCACGTATTGTCTGAAGAAAGAGGGTTTGGTTCTGATACTAACAAAGTCCTGTCACTGGCCGAGCACAGGGCAGAGCTGTGGTGGGTCAGCTCTGGCCAGCAGCCTGTTGCCCATCCAGCCATACTCTTCCTCCGCCTCTTCAATAGGATGGGGGAGAAAATGGGATGAGAAAAGCTCATGGGTTGAGATGGAGACAGGGAGATGGTTCTTCTTGTGACAGCACCCGGGAATCAGACTTGGCTTATGTAAAATTAATGTGTTGTCAATTAAATTAGGTTTGGATAGTGAGAAACTGAGACAAACTGGAGCAACACTTCCGTACTTCATTATGGGGGTGGTGAGGCGCTGGCCCAGGGTGCCCAGAGAAGCTGTGGCTGCCCATCCCTGGCAGTGTTCAAGGCCAGGATGGATGGGGCTTGGAGCAACCTCACTTAGTAAAAGTCATTGGAACCAGATAGTCTTTAAGGTCCCTTTCAGCCCAAACCATCCCATGATTCCATGAATGTACTGCTGAAACACCAGCACCCTGCTCGTGTTCTTCCTTCTCCCTTCCAGTCGGTGGGCTGCTGCAGTCCAAATTTGCCAGTGTGATTTCCCAGTCACCCAGTGCTGCTGGGCAGGACCTCAAGGGGCCACAGGCTCCAGGCAGTCCCTCTCCTGCTGCCGTCTGGTCGATGATGTCTCCGCTGAAGCCGGTGTTCTCCGTCCCGCCGTCGGTGCCCGAGGTGCAGATGAGAACAGTGGGTGTGCGCAGGCAGCAGGGCCTCGTGCCCCTGGAGACGTCCATCACCCACAGGAGAGGGAAGCTGCTGATGGACATGGCACTCTTTATGGGCCGCTCGTTTCGTGTTGGCTGGGGACCCAACTGGACCCTTGTCAACTGTGGAGATCAGTTGAGTGCATCAGGTGACATGGAAGATCTTCAGCGTGACTCAGTGGAGTATGGATTCCTGCCGACTCCTGTTGCTCCCAAACCGTGAGTAGCAGTTTTCTTTGGGATGGCTCTGACATCCTCTCTCTTTGTGGTTGAGAGAACTGTGATTGTAGGTCCATATTCCTTCAGAAGTGGTGCAAGACCACATTGGCCATGGAGATGTCCTTCAGGTTGCTACTTCACCAGACTCTCAATCTCAAAGACCTGGAATATTGTAGTAAGAGCAGTTAGGTTCTTAACAATAACACCGTCATTGTGCTGAAGGTCAAAGAGAGCTCAGAATTGTTGTCCAGGAAGCCTTAATCTGCTCTTGGTCCTCCCTGAGGATATCTGACCTACCTAAGGAATTTCTTGGTTAGCCTTCTTGGATGTCTTCAATTCTGCTTTTGTGTAAAGCAGAGTACAGAGCTTCCCGGGGCTGTGTAACTCCATCCCTAAACTTGACTGGAGTACGGCTGGATGTTCTACCTCTGCAGTCCTCCAAAAACCTTGTTTGGATGCTCTCCAGCAGATGTGATGTGCTGAGAGAATGAGGTGCCCTCACAGAATGCTCTGGCTATGGTAAGGTGTGCTGCTTGCCTTTGGAGAGGTTCAGGCACTGAGTTCAGTGAGGTTTGATGGGCAAAGTCTGGTTCTAAGTCCCAGGCTATACCCAGGATTTTCATACCTGGCTGTTGAGCTTGGCTCAGATCTTTGTCTGTACTTATGCTACAGCTGGGACAAGCTGCACAATGCAGCAGCTCTGTGGATGGAGAACTCTCTCCATGGAGAACCAGCTCTCACATGGATGGAGAACAATTCTGAACGTTACTACCTGGTTTTGTCTCCTTTCCTCCTCCAGACTCTCAGAATCCTCTTTCAAGGTTCATGTGGAGAAGCTGAGCTTGGCACAACAGACGATGGACAGAGAAAACCAATTGTATCTCATCCCTCTGGAGATAAAGCTTAAGCACAGCACTGTCCATATGGATGAGCACTGCCCTCTTCTAGCGCCTAACCCAGGAGTTTCTGCTATCCATGACTATGCTGACTGGGTCAGGAAAGCGTCTGAGGATCCTGCTGTGACAGAAGGTGAGGCTGGAATCTGGAAAACTGTCCAGTTCAGATTGAATTCAGGCTGAGAGAGCTGGGCTTGTTCCACCTTCAGAAGAGAAGGCTCCTTAAGGGGAGACCTCAGAGCACCCCCTGTGCCTAAAGGGGCTACAGGAAACCTGGAAGAGGAGCCTTGGACAAGGGCTGTAGGGCCAGGCCAAGGGGAATGGCTTTAACCTGCCCGAGGGGAGACTGAGATGAGCTCTTAGGCAGAAGCTCTTCCCTGTGAGGGTGCTGAGGCGCTGGCCCAGGGTGCCCAGAGAAGCTGTGGCTGCCCCATCACTGGCAGTGTTCAAGGCCAGGTTGGACACAGAGGCTTGGAGCAAGCTGCTCCAGTGGAAGGGGTTCCTGCCCATGGCAGGGGTTGGAACTTTAAGCTCCCTTCCAACCCAAACCATTCCATGATTTCAGGTTTCGTCTGTGCAGTGAAATGTGAATAAAACAGGGAAATGGGCTGTGGCAGTGTTCCTTCGAAAAGCCCAAATGTGGTTGGTTCCATCTGGGGAGCTATCTGACTCCCTGCATCGACTCCTAACAGTAGGATAGTCCTTCTGGATATCCTGCAAGCTTCTGCTTATCTTAGAGTCCTCCCTAAATGTTCTTCTGTAAGTCTTCATTCCTGACCGAGTAACTCTGTCCTGGCAGCTACTGTGAAGCACTGGTGCTTGGCATGGACGTTGTGTGAAGCCCTGTGGGGGAAGCTGAAGGAGCTGGAGGCCAGGTTGGAGGAGCCCAGGGAGTACGTGCTGGCGCTGGAGCGCAGGAGAGCCTTCTCCCGCTGGCTGTCGGCCACGGCTGCCGCGCGCATCGAGGAGGAGGTGGCCATGTCCCGGCACGGGAACCCCGTGGAGGCTGTCTTCAGCTGCCTCACTGGGAAGAGGATCGGGGAGGCCTGCAGGCTGGCCCAGCAGTCAGGTGAGGTGCTGCAGTGTCTGCTCCTTGCAGGAGGGTGCTCTGGGTTAAACCCAGCTGGTGACTCAGCACCATGCAGCTGCTTGAGGGGGACAGGGAGGAGGATGGAAAGTATATAAATCCACAGGTTGAGATAAAAACAGCTTGATCACTAAAGGACAATGTAACACTACTGCTAATAATAATGATAAAGGAAAGCATTGGGGACCTCAGAGCAGCTTTCTGTGTCTGAAGGGGGCTACAAGGATACCAGAGAGAGACTCGTCATCAGGGACTGTAGTGATAGGACAAGGGGTGATGGGTTCAAACTGAAACAGGGGAAGTTAGGTCAGATAGAAGGCAGAAGCTCTTCCCTGTGAGGGTGCTGAGGCGCTGGCCCAGGGTGCCCAGAGAAGCTGTGGCTGCCCCATCCCTGGCAGTGTTCAAGGCCAGGTTGGACACAGGGGCTTGAAGCAAGCTGCTCCAGTGGAAGGGCAGGGGATTGGAATGGGATGATCTTAACCCTTCTCAACTCAAATCATTCCATGCTTCTGTGATTTTCAGAGCTTAATGGCTAGTTTAATCTTGGTCTTTTATGTTGGCTCACATCTTTGGAGTTCTCCATTTCTCTCCTCTGAGGAATCTGTCCATCCCATTTTGTCTTCTCCCCTCACCCCCATTTAGGGGGTTTATTTCATATTGTGGTTTATTTCATAACAAATTGTGCCCACACACCGGCTGAGCGGCTCTGGGCTGATCCAAGTGCCCCACAGCTCACAGAGGTAGCTGGGACACTGGTGGATGGAGGATCTGCCTGATGTGCTGCTTTGTCCCATTGCAGATGACCATAGGCTGGCTCTGCTCCTGTCCCAGCTGGCCGGGAGCCAGCCTGTGCGGGACCTGCTCACCATGCAGCTGGTGGACTGGCACAGGCTGCAGGCAGACTGCTTCATCCAGGAGGAAAGGCTCCGGATCTTCGCCCTGCTGGCAGGAAAGCCTGTGAGTCCTTTGCCTCTTCTCTTCTTGACTTCGGCTTCTTGGGAGCAGCACTTTTACACTGCAGCACACAACCACAGTGCGTGGTACACAGTTGGAGAGGAGGACAAGGTGGTGGTGGGTTTTCTCTTAGTGTTGCACGCCTGGTTGGGGCAATCCCAAGCACAAACACAGGCTGGGGGAGACTGAATGGAGCAGCCTAAGGAGAAGGACTTGAGGTGTTGGGTGAGGAGAAGCTCCCCATGACCTGGCTCCAGTGTGTGCTTGAATCTAGAACCCCTCTGTGTGCTAGGCTGCACCCCCAGAGCATGAGCAGCAGCTCAGGGAGGGGATCCTGCCCCTCTGCTGTGCTCTGGGGGGACCTGAGAGCAGCTTCAATGCCTAAAGGGGCTACAGGAAACCTGGGGAGCGGCTTTGCCTGACCTGAGTGCTTTGTCTTTTCAGGTATGGCAGTTATCAGAGAGAATCAACATCAACGTATGCTCACTGCTGGACTGGAAGCGCTGCGTGGCCGTGCACCTCTGGTACCTGCTTCCTCCAACAGCTTCTATTTCCCAGGCACTTGCCATGTACGAATTGGCCTTTCAGGTAGGTCAGTCATTCCTTGGTGTGAGGAGATCTTACTCAGTCCTAGTGACTGATGCTGCACTGAGACTTCTGTAAGCAGTTGGGTGTCCCTGTGGAAGTGCTGAGTGTGGAATTCACTGTGTATGGGTTCATTATTTCAGTTGTCAGAGCATCAGAGCCCTTCACCAGCTCTAGGATGAGTTGTTGCAGCAGTGCACTTGAATAGGAATGTTCTTTTCAAAGGGAATAAAGCCCCAGGTTTGAACCTGTTGGTAATTTTAGTCACTTGAGGAGCTCAGCACTGCTCCGCAGGTGGTAGCAATGCATTTTAAGTGCATCTTCCACTGATCGAGTGTTTCCAGCTATTTGCCAGCTACCCAAAACTAGGATGTTGGGAAATGGCCAGCAGCAGGAGCTGTTTGAGCCAGGTACCATGCAGTTTTCCCACTGGGATGTCTAATACTCAGCTGTCTGACTTGTCAAATAGTCTTTGAGCCATCCACCCCATTTGTTTCACTGGGTGTTTTACAGCAGACAGAAGCCGAGCTGCAGGCAGCGCGTGGCTGATGCATTATGCAGAGGCTGGTTGGTGCTGCAGAGCTGTCAGCCTCTGGGTACAGACAGACAAAGGGCTCTGTGGCAAAAAAGTGTTTAATCATTTAACTAAAGATCCTTCAGCCTCCATCTGTGTGCTTAACAATGGCCCAGCATCAAGTGTAGCAACTCCTAATGGATGCGTGCTCAGTGCTGCAGGACTCTTTATTGAGGAGAAGCTCCCCATGACCTGGCAGCCTGTGCCTGAGCCCATCATTAATGCAGAACACTGTAACCTCTGCTCTGGAGCTATGCTGAGAGCTGGGCTGGGTCAGCCAGGAGAAGAGAAGGCTCCTGAAGGGGAGACCTTAGAGCAGCTCCAGTGCCTAAAGGGGCTGCAGGAAACCTGGAGAGGGGCTTTGGACAAGGGCCTGTAGGGACAGGCCAAGGGGAATGGAGGCTGCTGAACTATGTGGAATGCAGGCTGCAGTTTGTTCAGGGTTAGCTTTAACTGACTGTTAAAACTGGTTCTCTAGAACACATCAGAGTGTGAAAAATATGCCTGCTGCCCTCTGCCTCCCTACCTGGAGGATTCTGGCTGTGTCATAGAAGAAGATGACAACACAGGAAGGCCTCTGAGGGACGTCTGCTTCCACTTATTAAAGCTCTACAGTGACAGGTAAAGAGTCCCAAAGCTTATATAGAAAGATCTTGGATCAGTGAATGATCTGAATTCCCAGACCAGGGGTATGAAATCAGCCTCAGCACTTAGTGAACTGCTCCAGCAGTCAAACCTTGCCCTGTGTGTAGACCCATAAAGCACACAGTGATGCTGGTGCTGCTGGTGGTGGTATCACTGATGAAACTGAAGCTATGGAGCATGGCTGTGGGGGATTCTTGTATGTTGTCTGTCTGAGGAGTGCAGTGGTCGTGCTTCGTCACAGCAGCCTTTCTGAAGGCCTTGAGAAACCTGCAGGAGGGTTTAAACCATGACAGTCACGTAGTAAAGGAAAGGTGGTGACAGGCTGGGTGCAGACTCAGAGGAGCAAAAGGATTTTAACAGTTGCTCTTATGTTTTTATTATTTTATTATCTAAAATAAAAGCAACCCCATGCACCCTGTAAATCACATCTGTGGAATAACTGCAGGTGGGTGGAGGGAAGGAGCTGAGCAGCACCAGTCTCTGACTCTGTACACAACAAGCTGTTCGTGCTGCATGTGTTTTCCCTGCAGGCACTACGACCTTGACCAACTGCTGGATCCTAGGAGTATCACATCTGACCCCCTGGACTGTCGCCTGAGCTGGCATCTCTGGGAAGTGCTCAGGGCCCTGAACTACACCCACCTGAGCCAGCAGAGCCAGGGGGTGCTGAACACCAGCTATGCTGCCCAGCTGGAGAGTGAAGGCTTCTGGGAATGGGCTGTTTTCATCCTGCTGCACGAGCCCAAGACACAGTGAGTGAAGAGCCTGTTCTGCTTCTTGCCTTCAGAGTAACAGTGGGGTCTGTTCCATTTGTGTCCTTATCTATTGCCAATAAGTGTAACACACTCTGCTGCTGCCTCCTTCAGTCATAGAACCATTGAATCAACAGGGCTGGAGAAGACCTACAAGGTCCCTGAGTCCAACCACTCCCAGCCCTGCCAAGGCCACCACTGCCCCATGGCACTGAGGCGTCGTCTCCACGGTGTGTGAACCCTTGCAGGGACGGTGCCTGCAGCCCTGCCCTGGGCAGCCTGTTCCAATGCCTGAGCACCCTTTGGGGTAGGAATTGTTCCTCAGCTCCATCTAAACCTGCCCTGGTGCAGCTTGAGGCCGGTTCCTCTTGTCCCATCCCTTGTTCCTTGGGAGCAGAGCCCAGCCCCTCCTGGCTCCATCCTCCTGTCAGGCACTTGTAGGGAGCGATCAGGTCCCCCCTGAGCCTTCTCTTCTCCACACTGAACCCCCCAGGTCCCTCAGCTGTCCCCCATCACACTGTGCTCCAGGCCCTGCACCAGCTCCGCTGCCCTTCTCTGGCTCTGCTGCAGCACCTCAATGTCCCTCTGTCCTGGGTTCAGCAGTAGCAGTCATTTTTCTCCTTCTTAGTAGCCGGTGCAGTGCTGTGTTTGTGACTTTCAGCCTGGGAACAGTACTGATAACACCGGTGTTTTCAGTTGCTGGTCAGAATGTTTACCCTGACCAAGGACTTTGTGAGTCTCATGCTCTGCCAGGGAGGAGGGGAAGCGGGGAGGAAGCAGGGACAGGACACCTGACCCAAACTAGCCAAAGAGGTATTCCATACCGCAGCACGTCATGCCCAGGATGTAACTGAGAGTAACCCGGAAGGGCTAGTTTGCTGCAGGGTGGGGGCAAGGTATCGGTTGGCAGGTCGTGATTGTGTTCTCTTCCCTTGTTATTTCCTTTCTCGTTATTATTATTGGTGGTAGCAGTAGTGGTTTGTGTTATACCTTAGTTACTGAACTGTTCTTATCTCAACCTGTGGGAGTTACATTCTTTTGATTCTCCTTCCTGTCCCTCCGGGAGTAGGGGGAGGGGAAAAAAGGGGAGGGAGCGAGAGAGAGACTGCATGGCTAACTTGACGACAGGGTTTAAACCACAACACACTCTTGTAATGAGGGCCCTAGAGCTGAGCACAGTCGTATTGGAGCCTGCCTCTGGTGTGATGGGGGGACGTGCTGCTGGAATGACACCTTGTCTCTCCCCAGCATCCGGGAGAAGGCTGTGCGGGAGCTCCTGAACCGTCACTGTGTCCTCAGCGAGACCCCGGAGTCCTGGGCCAAGGAGACGTTCCTGATGCAGAGGCTCTGCGTCCCCCCGCAGTGGATTCACGAGGCAAAGGCAGTTCGGGCACGGATGGAGGGTGACAAGCATAAAGAAGCTCTCTTCTTGTTCAAGGCTGGGCACTGGAACCAGTGTCACAAGCTGGTTGTCAGGCACTTGGCCTCTGGTGAGTCTGCTCTTTTGTTTTCATTCTGCCTCTGGAACAGGGCACACAAACACAGGAGGGGCAGAATCCTTGGGTGCTGAGGACCAGGAAGGGGTAGGGCTGTGTTCGCCATGGTGGGGTTGTTAGTGCTTGGCTGTGTCAAAATAGCTCTCACTGATACCTAGTTGTAAATGAAGTTTTTCTGGCCATGGCTGATGCTGTCAGGGAGTCACCAAACTGCCCAAGAGTGGTGTCCTTTGCTTGCTTTGTTCTGCTCCTGACATGTAAGAAGCCCTTTTGCTCCATTCCTCACACTCTTGTTCTCCTCAGATGCTATTATCAATGAGAACTACAAGTACCTGAAAGGATTCCTGGAGGATCTTGCCCCTCCAGAGCGCAGTGCCCTCATCCAGGACTGGGAGGTGGCGGGACTGGTCTACCTGGATTACATCCGTGTCATTGAGATGCTGGACAGGATTCAACAGGTAACAGATGAAAACACTTGGATTGGTTTCTTCCTTCAGGTCAGAAGCACGTGTGGAGTTCTGCTTTTAGAATAACCTTTTCCTCACTGTCGGTGCTAATGTAAGTGTCACCCTTCAGACAGCATATGGTACATGTCTGAAAACAGGAAGGTTTGGGAGATCCTGTTGAAATAAGAGGGTGGATTGGAGCAACATGGTTTAGTGGAAGGTATCATAGACAAAGAAGTTACTATAAATTACTTGTGCAGTGATTTAGGGGTAAAAACTCATATGTAATCCCAGATCATAAGTCACAGAATCATAGAATAATTAGAAGTTGGGCAGCTCCTGCTGAGCTGCCAGGCTGGGGGCTCCTGGCACTGTTTGAGGACAGGTTCTGGCAGGTCAGGGCAGCTCAAGGCCAGATTTTGGCTCTGTTTGTGTTGGTTGTGGGAGCTTTTGTTCAGCTTCGCTCCCCCAGCCCTGGAGCCGGCCCTGGCAGCAGGGGATGGGTGAGGAGCATGGCTCTGGTTCTGTAGTGTCCCGTCCTTCCCTCCTCTTCAGCAGAGGATACCAGGAGACGGAGTCACTTAGGGTCCCCAGGGGGGTTCAGGTTCTCCAGGACCAACCATGGGACCATCTCCAGGACAAACTCCATGCGAGGAGCTGGGAGACTGCCCCCATCCTTCCTCCTGCTCCAGCCGAGCAGGGATCAGGCTCTGGTCACAGCCCCTCAGTGCAGTTTCCAGCAGTGCTGCTGGAGGGTGAGGGACAGGAATCGGTCTTGCAAAAGCCTCGGTACTGGGGCCGGTGTTGCAAGTGCCTCTGTGCGAGGGCAGGAGGGTGCTGAGGAACTGGGCCGAGATGGGGAAGTGCAGGCGGGTTCCAGCTGCAGGGTGACAAATGGTGAGAGAAGGGAAGATGAAGCTGTGCAGGAGGGGAGGTGGGAGGAAGGCTCCGAGGAGGAGGGGAAGGAAGGGGCAAAGCAGAGAGGAGAGCTTGAGGAGAAGGGGAACTGGAGGCAGAGAGACTGCAGCTGTGGGCTGGAGGCAGCAGACGGGGCCTTGGTGCCTGCCCGGGCTGGTGTGGGGTTGTCCTCTCTGCTGCCATGGACTGCTCACCCCTCGCACCCCTCCTGGCCCAGCTGCTTCATGGGGACCCTGAGGGTGCAGCGGAGCAGAGCAGTTTCACTTCTGGTTTGCAGACGCGCTTCCCCCTGGCCCAGCCCCGGTGTCCCTGCGGGGCTGAGGGCCACGTGTGCACGGGCTGGCTGCTTCAGCCAGCAGTGCAGCCGGGTCCTGCTGGGCTGGTCCTGCAGCAGGCACAGAGGCAGCGGTGCCGCTTGGTGTGAACCCAGCCCCCTGCTCGCTGCGCTGCTGTCCCTGCTCCTCAGTGCTGCTTAAGGCATTTCGGGGGGCAGAAGCACAAGAGGGACGTGGAGCTGCTGGACCGAGGCCAGAGGAGGCCACGGAGATGCTGCGAGGGCTGGAGCAGCTCTGCTCTGGAGCCAGGCTGAGAGAGCTGGGCTGGGGCAGCCTGGAGAAGAGAAGGCTCCTGAAGGGGAGACCTCAGAGCAGCTCCAGTGCCTAAAGGGGCTGCAGGAAACCTGGAGAGGGGCTTGGGACAAGGGCCTGTAGGGACAGGCCAAGGGGAATGGCTTTAACCTGCCCGAGGGGAGACTGAGATGAGCTCTTAGGCAGAAGCTCTTCCCTGTGAGGGTGCTGAGGCGCTGGCCCAGGGTGCCCAGAGAAGCTGTGGCTGCCCCATCCCTGGCAGTGTTCAAGGCCAGGTTGGACACAGGGGCTTGGAGCAAGCTGCTCCAGTGGAAGGTGTCCCTGCCCATGGCAGGGGGTTGGGACTGGAGAAGCTTTAAGGTCCCTTTAACTCAAACCATTCTGTGATTCTAAGATGTGGCTCTGCCCTGCACATGCTCTGTGTAGTGAAATGTGAGGTTAATTGAAAAGCAACAACACTCACTGTTAGCTGCTTAGTGGGGAACCTGCCTGTGAGTCATTGCCTCACATTCAGTTCCAGGCTTCCCCACTTCAGATGTTGCTCTCACACGGATTGTAACACGGGTTGTGTCTGCTCTTAGATGGATTTGGCTGAGTGTGCTCTGTGTTGCTGCTGAGGGGCTTTGGGTGACTCAGAGCCTGACTCTTGTGCTTGATTTTCAGCTGGATTGTTCCACCTACGAGCTGGAGAGGCTACACACCAAAGTGACATCACTGTGCAACAGAATAGAGCAGATCCAGTGCCACAGTGCCAAGGACCGCTTGGCTCAGTCAGGTACAGTGAGACCCCACACACACACACACATTGCCTTCAGCTCTGGGGCAACAGCAGAAGGGGTACAGGGAGTCCAGAGGAGGCCATGGAGCTGCTGCGAGGGCTGGAGCAGCTCTGCTCTGGAGCCAGGCTGAGAGAGCTGGGCTGGGGCAGCCCGGAGAAGAGAAGGCTCCTGAAGGGGAGACCTGAGAGCAGCTCCAGTGCCTAAAGGGGCTGCAGGAAAGCTGGAGAGGGGCTTGGGACAAGGGCCTGTAGGGACAGGCCAAGGGGAATGGCTTGAACCTGCCAGAGGGGAGATTGAGATGAGCTCTTAGGCAGAAGCTCTTCCCTGTGAGGGTGCTGAGGCGCTGGCCCAGGGTGCCCAGAGAAGCTGTGGCTGCCCCATCCCTGGCAGTGTTCAAGGCCAGGTTGGACACAGGGGCTTGGAGCAAGCTGCTCCAGTGGAAGGGGTCCCTGCCCGTGGCAGGGGTTGGAGCTGGAGGAGCTTTAAGCTCCCTTCCGACCCAAACCATTCTTAGATTCTGAGGAATGAGGCCCCATTTCCCTTGGAGGAGCTCTGTGTGGGTGGAGGTGTCTCACTGCTGGCTCTTGGTGCTGTGGCGCCCATGAGAGCTCTCCTCTCCTCTCCTCTTGCTGCAGACATGGCCAAGCGCATCGCCAACCTGCTGCGGGTGGTGCTGGGCCTGCAGCACGCCCCAGAGCCCGTGTGTGAGCCCGCGGCGGAGCTGCAGCACGTGCCCCTGCGCCTGCTGGCCCCGCACATCGGCCGCCTGCCCATGCCCGAGGACTACGCCTTGGAGGAGCTGCGCAGCCTCACCCAGTCCTACCTGCGGGAGCTGACAGTCGGCACCCACTGAGGACCCCTCCGGACACTTGTTTTGTACCACTTGTTCCCCTCCTCTCGGCTGGGGGGAGCCACCTCCGGCCGCGCAGGTTTTGTTCATAAAGGTGTCCAGCAGCTTTAGCAGTGGGTAACGCAGGAGTCTTTGTCACCGGGGAGCGCTGGGGCTGGGTGTCCCTCCCAGGCTGCTCCCTCGCCACACACCGTGGTTCTGGCACCATTGTCCCTGTGGAGGGGGCACGGTGGTGGCTTCATCCTCTGGCCAGTCCTGGTCCCTCCTGGTGCAGTGCAGAGGATGGGAAGCAGCTCTGGGGCAGTTTTCCATGGTGAGGCTGCACTGGGGAATTCTGTGAACCTTCAGCGCTGGCCATGGATGAGCTTGAGGCAGGGTTTTGTGTTACGAGTTTGCTCGTGGGGGGTGAGGGGAGAAGAAACCTGACTTAGGACTGGTCTTTTCCTGCATCCTCGTGTGAAGGTGGAGGCTGGAACAAGTTCTTTATCCATCCTCCAGCTGCTTCCCTGGCTCAGGAGCAGGGAGCTGGCATGAGCTCTGTGAGGCTTCTCCCCATCGCCCCCTTTAGGACTCCTGGCTGCTGCTGGGACAGAGCCCGTTCTGCCCCAAGCCCCCAGAGGCTCCCGACTGCCTGCGGGGCCAGAGCTGGTGTCACCGAGTGGAGCCCCCATTGGCACAAGCCCGTCCCGCGCTCCCGTGTGCACTGTCCCTGCTCGTGCTGCGTCCTGAACCCCACTTACTCTTGGAAGAAGGAAAAGTGGCTCCTCCAGGGCCTGCTCCCGGGGCTGTTCCCTGGGCCTGCTCTTCGGTCTGTTCCCCTGTCAGAGTGGCTGCAGCAGCACCTCCTGTGGTGGGCAGCAGCTTCCATTGCCTGGAGCGCTCCGCTGGCTCCAGAAGGTCTTCGTGCATGAGGATTATGTAAAGGTTTTTATTAAAGAATTATAAATAAATGCTCTAGATTATTTTCCTGTCTTTTTGAAAACAATAAATAAAATGTTTATAGAATTCCCACTGTTTCCTTTGCTTTTCCAGCCCCTTTCATTGTTGGAGCCAGGTGTCAGATTCATGGGCACGTGGCCCCTGGTCCCAACCCAGCAGTGGAGCCAGCTCAGGGGGTGGCAGCTCCTGACTGGTGTGTGCAGGGATGGCACTGGGGAAGCTGAAACCTCCCAGGAGCTGAGCGTGGCCAGGGATGGGAGGAGCAGCAGGAATTAGGGCATGGAATCATGGAGTCCTTTAGGATGAAGGGACCTTAAAGCTCCTCCAGCTCCAACCCCTGCCACGGGCAGGGGCCCCTTCCACTGGAGCAGCTTGCTCCAAGCCCCTGTGTCCAACCTGGCCTTGAACACTGCCAGGGATGGGGCAGCCCCAGTTTAAGTCCCTTCAACCCAAACTGCCCTGGGATCCTGAACTGAGGAGGAGGCTGTGGGATGGGCTCTGCCGGTGCTTGGAGCCCGGTGCTGCTGCCTTCGCCTCCTCCCGTTACCGCAGCCCTGTCCCTCCAGCACAGCGGCTCCCGCCGGGCCCAGGCATCGCCCTGGGGATGAATAATTCACTGCCTGCAAACCGAGCCTCCGGCCTTAAAAACGATCCCGGTGCTCGGCATCTGCCGCCGGGAGCCGGGTGGGAGCGGAGCCAGGGCAGGGCCGGAGCCCGAGGGATGCTCCGGCACCGCCGCGCCAGGGACCCCACTGCCGCTTGTGCTGCACCTCCTGGGTCGCATCCTGCACCCTGGAGCACTGCTCCCACAAATGGGAATCATCCCCCTTTTCCCTTTCCTCGCTCGTTCCCTGCGGCCGGAGGACGGGACGTCCCTCGCCGAGCACTGTGCTCCCTCCAGCCCAGGTCCGCGGCATCCACCCTCGGCCCTCCCCACCGCTTCTTCCTCGGTGGGTTCCAGCGCCCCAGCATCTCCCTTTGAGCCCCGGAATTCCCTTTTCCAGCTCCCCCTGCGCCAGGATCGCGGGAAGCGGCCACTTCCCTGTACCAGAGGCACCGAGACGCCGGTTTCCAGCCCACGGGGCTGCGGTCTGGGGAGGCAGAAACTGCGGCCGGGAGGAGCCAGCTCGCCCCTGCCTGCTCCTTGTCACCGAGTCCCGGTCCCGAGCTGCCCGTGGCGTTGTTCCCGCTGGGATGGGAGTGAGGGGCCACGGTCCCACCGGCAGACCCTGGGACAGGCAGCGCGTGAGCGCTGCAGCCCCGGGCCCATCGCAGCCCCTGCGGGCCCCATGGAGGGACCGGGGTCACCCCCATCACCCCGCGGCTCCCCCCTCCCTGCCCTGACGTCACCGGCAGCAGCGCCCGTGTCCCCCCGCGCTCCGGGATGGAGCGGCCGCTGCTCGCGCTCTGCCTCGCCGGCTGCCTCCTGGCCCCGGGTAAGTGACGGGCGCTGCCCCCGGCACAAGGAGGGGGCGCAGGGGGGGATGAGGGGCTCGGGCTGGCGCCGGGTCCCGGTGGTCCCTGGGGCCGGGGCCGGCGGCTCCCGCGGCCGCTCCAATCCCGCTGTGGATCCCCGCAGGCGGCCGCGGGGCCCCGGGCAGAGTGGCCCAGAAGCTGCTCCACGACCTCTTCGCCAACTACTCCAGCGCCCTGCGCCCCGTGGAGGACACGGACCGGGCGCTCAACGTCACCCTGCAGGTCACCCTGTCCCAGATCATCGACATGGTGAGAGGCAGCGCCGGGAGTGGGACCAGCCCCGTCACTGGCACCGCCTGAGCCTTCCCTTCTCCAGACTGAACCCCCCAGGTCCCTCAGCCCTTCCCCATCACCCTTGGGCTCCAGGCCCTGCACCAGCTCTGCTGCCCTTCTCTGGCCCCGCTCCAGCCCCTCAATGTCTCTCTTGCAGTGAGGGGCCCAAAGCTGAACACAGGATTTGAGGTGCAGCCTCACCCGTGCCCAGTGCAGGGACCACTTAAAGACAGCTCAGAGCTCCCCAATGCCCCCAGAGCAGCACAACTGCGGGGGTCCCAGCCAGCCTCAAGGCCAGGTTGGACACAGGGGCTTGGAGCAAGCTGCTCCAGTGGAAGGGGTCCCTGCCCGTGGCAGGGGTTGGAGCTGGAGGAGCTTTAAGGTCCCTTCAACCCAACCCATCCCATGGTCCCATGACTGTTGCAGAAGGCACCAACCAGGCTGGGTGCTGAGGGGGGTTGTGGGTGACAATGGGGTCCATCCCCTACGCTCAACCCTGTCCCCCCACAGGATGAGAGGAACCAGGTCCTCACCTCCTACCTGTGGGTGCGCCAGGCCTGGCTGGACGCTCACCTCACGTGGGACAAGGACACCTATGGCGGCATCGACAGCATCCGCATCCCCAGCAGCTATGTGTGGCGGCCGGACATCATCCTCTACAACAAGTGGGTCACGGGACCTCCCCTTGCTGCTCCTGGAGCCGGGGGGCTCAGAACGGGGTGGGGGGGCTGATGGGTGTCACCAACCCTGGGGCTGATGTGGGGTGGGAGCGGGGGCGCTGGGGTGGGTGTGATGGAGGGAGGCGGTCACTGGAACCGGGGTCTGGCACCGAACCCCACGGGGGGGTGATGTGGGGCGGGGACATGGCGCTGGGGAGGACCCGAGCCCCACACGGGGCCCCATGTCCGTCCCCCCCAGTGCCGACGACCGCTTCGGCGGCTCGATGGAGACCAACGTGGTGCTGCGTTCGGACGGGCTCATCCAGTGGGACACGCCTGCCATCACCAAGAGCTCCTGCAAGGTGGACGTCTCCTACTTCCCCTTCGACGGGCAGCGCTGCAGCCTCACCTTCGGCTCCTGGACCTACAACGGGAACCAGATCGACCTCCGGAACCGGCTGGATGCCGGGGACCTGACGGACTTCGTGGAGAACGTGGAGTGGGAGGTGCTGGGGATGCCGGCCACAAGGAATGTGGTCACCTACGGCTGCTGCTCCGAGCCCTACCCTGACGTCACCTACACCCTCCTGCTGCGCCGCCGCGCCTCCTTCTACGTCTTCAACCTGCTCCTGCCCTGCCTCATGGTCTCCTTCCTGGCCCCACTCAGCTTCTACCTTCCCGCAGACTCGGGCGAGAAGGTGTCGCTGGGGGTGACGGTGCTGCTGGCGCTCACCGTGTTCCAGCTCCTGGTGGCAGAGAGCATGCCCCCATCAGAGAGCGTCCCGCTCATCGGTGAGCGCCCGGCACCATCCCATGGGGTGGGGAAGGGCGGCAGCGGTGCCGGGGGCAGGGGGGTTGTGGTGCAGTTCTGGTGTCCTCAACACAAGAGGGACACGAAGCTGCTGGAGCGGGGCCAGAGGAGGCCATGGAGCTGCTGCGAGGGCTGGAGCAGCTCTGCTCTGGAGCCAGGCTGAGAGAGCTGGGCTGGGGTAGCCTGGAGAAGAGAAGGCTCCTGAAGGGGAGACCTGAGAGCAGCTCCAGTGCCTAAAGGGGCTGCAGGAAAGCTGGAGAGGGGCTTGGGACAAGGGCCTGTAGGGACAGGCCAAGGGGAATGGCTTGAACCTGCCAGAGGGGAGACTGAGATGAGCTCTTAGGCAGAAGCTCTTCCCTGTGAGGGTGCTGAGGCGCTGGCCCAGGGTGCCCAGAGAAGCTGTGGCTGCCCCATCCCTGGCATTGTTCAAGGCCAGGTTGGACACAGGGGCTTGGAGCAAGCTGCTCCAGTGGAAGGGGTCCCTGCCCGTGGCAGGGGTTGGAGCTGGATGGGCTTTAAGGTCCCTTCCAACCCAAACCAGGCTGGGTTTCCATGATTCCATGGTTCTGTGGTTCTGTGATGGGGGTGCAGGTGTCAACCTCTCCACTGTGGCATCACCTCATAGAACCATAGAACCATGGACTTGGGTTGGAAAAGCCGTCTAAGCTCATCCAGTGCAACCACTCCCCAGCACTGCCAAGGCCACCACTGCCCCATGGCACTGGGGCCTCATCTCCACGGGGTGTGAACACTGGCAGGGACGGTGCCTCCAGCCCTGCCCTTTCCCCTTTCCCCGCAGGCAAGTACTACATCGCCACCATGACGATGATCGCGGCCTCCACGGCGCTCACCATCTTCATCATGAACGTGCATCACTGCGGGCCGGGGCCTGGCGCGGTGCCGCCCTGGGCTCAGCGCCTCATCCTGCGGCACCTGGCGCGGCTCTGCGGGCTGGGGGGCAGCTGCCGGGGCCCGCGGCGGGCACCGGGGCCGGGGGATGCGCCCGGGGAGGTGCGGGCCGGCCCCGGGCCGTGCCCCCGGCAGCGCTGCCTCTGCCACCACCGCGCGGTGCTGGACCACGTCTCCTACATCGCCGCGTGCTTCCGCCGGCACCGCGCCGCGCAGCGCCGCAACGGGGACTGGAAGAGGGTGGCCAGGGTGCTGGACCGGTTCTTCATGTGGGTCTTCTTCCTCATGGTGCTCCTCATGAGCCTGCTGGTGCTGGGCAAGGCTGCCTGAGGGACTCTGCGCCCCGGTGCACCCCCGACCATGGCCCCCCACGGGTGGCGCTGGCTCTGGGTGTGCTGTGAGGGCGGATGGCGCTGAGCACCCCCCGTGTCTCCTATGAAGGTGCAGGGTGGGAGCATCACCAGTGCTGGGGAGGAGGAGCACAACAGTGGGACCCCAACCAGCGCCTGCTGCAGGCATGAGGTGTCCCGGACCCCCAGGTGGCTGCACCCCCATGGCACACCATTGCACCCCCATTGCAACCCCCACTGCATCCCCACTGCACCCCCATTGCATCCTTGTTGCACCCTCATTGCACACCACTGCACCCACACTGCATCCCCACTACACCCCCATTGCAGTCACATTGGGTCCCCATTGCACCTCCACTGAACCCCCATTGCACCCCTATTGCACCACATTACACCCCCACTGCATCCTATTGAACCCCATTGCATCTGCACTGCATCCCCACTGCACCACTGTTGCACACCATTGCACTCGCACTGTATCCCCACTGCATCCCCTTTGCACCCCCACTGCACTAACATTGCACCCCCATTGCACAGCATTGCACCCATACTGCATCCCCACTGCATCTCCACTGCACCCCCATTGTGTCCCCACTGTAGCCTGCACCTGAGAAACCCGACAGACTGGAAATTAACCCTGGAGCTTGTGTCCTGCTTCTGCCTGTCTATGGGGGGTCCTGGGACTGGCACCGGCAGTGGCTGGTGCAGACTGGTGGTGAGCACGGGGTGGGGGACACACAGGGACCATCCCCTCATGGGATGTGCTCAGTTACAGTCACAGAATCCCAGCCTGGTTTGGGTGGAAGGGGCCTTAAAGCTCCTCCAGCTCCAACCCCTGCCACGGGCAGGGACCCCTTCCACTGGAGCAGCTTGCTCCAAGCCCCTGTGTCCAACCTGGCCTTGAGCACTGCCAGGGATGGGGCAGCCACAGCTTCTCTGGGCACCCTGGGCCAGCGCCTCAGCACCCTCACAGGGAAGAGCTTCTGCCTAAGAGCTCATCTCAGTCTCCCCTCTGGCAGGTTAAAGCCATTCCCCTTGTCCTGTCCCTGCAGGCCCTTGTCCCAAGCCCCTCTCCAGCTTTCCTGCAGCCCCTTTAGAGCTCCAGGCTGGTTCTCACAGGACAAGTAGAATGGGAGCCTCCAGGTTCTGCAGGAACCAGCAATAAATTGACCCAGCTGCTGGAATGGGTTAGACCATGAGGAGGGAGGTGGGTGACCAAAGAAAGCCAGGAGTTAATCACAGCTCCAATGGAAAGAGAGCCCCTGAAGAGAGCTCACAATGAACCCTATGAGGGAGCCGATGCTGTGGGTACCAGCCTCCTCCACCCCTGGATACATCAGTCCATGGCTTCCAGCTGGGCACGAGGTGTCTGTCAGGACATGAATCCATGAATGAAAAGTGGAAGGGAACTTTTGTTGTGCTCCTGATGCCCTGGACTGCAGTAACGGCCAAAGGATTCAAATCCTGCATCCACTACAGGAGTCCTCTTGCCCTCTAAATTGTCCTGGTTGGACTTGTGGAAAGAGCCTCACTTTGTAAGGATAATGAGAACATCACAAGTGGGAAATGCGGAGTCCAGCGCCCGAGGAGGATGACAGCCAGTGCCTCCGGACACGGAAACCAGGAACTCTCACCCTGGAACTGGTTGGCTCCGTGCACTTCAGGAGCTGCCGCAGCTGACCTGGCTGGAAGGGACAAGCTGGGACCCATTCGTGAGCTGCTCCCTTCACTGACAGGGCACCGAGTTCCACTGAACCGAGCCGAGCACTGGAGAAGCCGCCCTCAGCCCCTCCTCTCCCGTGGAGCCCCGGGCAATGGAAGTGCGGATCCCGTGCAGGGCTTTCCCAGCCGTGCCCGGCCCCGCTCCGGCCCCGCCGGCAGCTCCAAGGGGGGGTCCTGGCCATGAGCCGGCCCCCGCTGCCCCGACGGCCCCTCCACAGGACAAGCGGGGCCCCGAGCGCTGAGCGCTGCCCCCACGGCCCCGGGCTGCGGGAAGGAGCGGCGGGAGCGGCCGGGGATGGAACCGCTCTGGGCGGGGAGCGCCTCGGGAAGGGAATTCCCTGCTCCAGGCCTGAGCGAGCCCTGCGGGGGGGCAGGGGGAAGAACCCTGCTGCAGCCCGGGCCCTGCGGAGGGACCCGCGGGCAGCGCAGGGCAGGGGGAAGCTGTAGGGCTCACCCCGAGCTCACTGCAGCAGCAGCAGCACCGTGGCCATGGCCAAGTGTCCTGGGTTCAGCAGTAGCAGTCAGTTTTTCTCCTTCTTAGTAGCCAGTGCAGTGCTGTGTTCTTGACTTTCAGCCTGGGTTCAGTACTGATAACACCGATGTTTTCAGTTGCTGGTCAGAATGTTTACCCTGACCAAGGACTTTGTGAGTCTCATGCTCTGCCAGGGAGGAGGGGAAGCGGGGAGGAAGCAGGGACAGGACCCCTGACCCAAACTAGCCAAAGAGGTATTCCATACCACAGCACGTCATGCTCAGGGATATAACTGGGAGTTACCCTTAAGGTCACGTCCTCTTCTCTGTCAGGCTCATTTTCGATGGGTGGTATCGTATTCTCTTCCCTTGTTATTTCCCTTATCATTATTATTATTGGTGGCAGCAGCAGTGATTTGTGTTATACCTTAGTTACTGAACTGTTCTTATCTCAACCCGTGGGAGTTAACTTTCTTTCGATTCTCCTTTCCATCCCTCCGGGGGGGGGGGGAGTAGAAACTGTGTGGCTGACTTGCTGACTGGCTTCAACCACGACAGTTCTTTTTTGCTCCCAACGTGGAGCCCAAAGGGTTGAGATAATGACAGATCTGACCCGAGTGTGCCTAATCGTGTTTGTGATAAGCATTCAGTGTTTTGAATTGATAGTCACTTGTCACAATGCTGATTTATTGGCTCTCAAAGTTGTTGTTTTTGATCTCACAGTCTCAATACGCCATAGGTTACTTAGAGCCGCTATTTGCTGTGTTGGCATTTTTCAAGTGTGGGGCTTGGGCTAAGGTTATTGTCTCATTATATTTTATGGTAATGACTTGTAATACAATAGAATCATTGATCATGAAACTGATCTGGCTTATGGTCCCAGTGTGGTCACCAGCTTTACACTTTGGGAAGTATATAATACAAGTGCTTAGCAATTACACACCTTTTTTCTCCTTCCCGGGTGGTCAACCTATGAAGGAGACATTCTCTTACCTTCCCAGTGCCCCTCCCAGACCGTTTACAGCATCGTTTGAGAGTTTTGAAGTTTTTGAATGGCCTTTTAATATTGTTGAGACCTGTTTGCTGATTGTGATGGGGGTCACCATGTTGGCACGCATACAGAGTGTGCTTTGTCCACAACCATTACGTCTGATCTCAAGAGTTAAGCAGAGTCGGGTTTGGGTCTTGTCTGGGGTTAGACGACAAAATAGGGGGACTGAGAGATTTTCCCCGAGGCTGGACAGCCATGAGTGGCAGGGTGTGTGGGATAGTATGGGCAAGTATCTAGGTCAGTGGGCCCCTCCAGTGTTTTGGAACTTCACCAGCGAACAAGTGCAAAATCCAGAAGAATTAGTAAAACACTTAAATGAGGTGTGCTGTCATCCTGGTCATACCAGAGAGGGACAAATCATGTCAACGTGCTGGGGCTTGGCCTATGCTTACCGGGCCTTGTTCAACACTATCCAGCACCTTCAAAAGGAAAGAAATGTCCCTGGAT
The DNA here is from genome assembly GCF_963264785.1 of Psittacula echo. Lineage (NCBI taxonomy): Eukaryota > Metazoa > Chordata > Aves > Psittaciformes > Psittacidae > Psittacula > Psittacula echo. Next base: position 127,425,870 of record NC_137736.1, on the reverse strand, counting down.
CTGAGGGCGAAGCAACAGACAGCGCAGCTACTCCAGCTCCGAGCACAGCAGCTACACCACCCCCAGCGACAAGTACAGCCGCTACTCAAACTTCGACTGCAACAGACAGTGCAGCTACCCCAGCGACAAGTACAGCCACTACTCAAACTTCAACTGCAACAGACAGCGAAGCTACCCCAGCTCCAACCACAGCAGCTACACCACCCCCCGCGACAAGTACTGTTGCTACTCAAAGCACAGTGATAATGACTGCAGCTAAACCAGAGGACCAATTCGTACCAATATCGATTGCCCCCATACGCAAGAGAAAAAGCAAAAAAGAGACAAGAAGAGTGAGGCAAGATGAAGAAACAATGTATTCACCACCAGGGCCACCACCTGATCAGGAGTCATCATCCCATGATGAAGAAGAAGAAGAAGAGGTGACTTCTCGACCTCGGACCTCAACCGAGCTACGGAATATGCGAAAAGATTTTACCCGTCAACCAGGGGAGCACATCATCACCTGGTTGCTCCGATGCTGGGACAATGGGGCCGATGGTCACGAACTAGGAGGTACGGAGGCCAAGCAGCTGGGATCACTTGCTAGAGAAGGGGGAATTGACAAAGCAATTGCAAGAGAGAAAAAGTCCCTCAGTCTTTGGAGGCGGCTCTTGGCAGCTGTGAAAGAAAGGTTTCCATACAAGGATGATGTTACGAGTCGTTCGGCCAAGTGGACTACTTTAGACAAAGGCATCCAGTCTCTGAGGGAATCAGCCATCGTAGAGATGATCTATCACACCAAACCGAATAACGGAGATATACCCATAGACCCAGATGAAGTCGAATGTACACGACCCATGTGGCGAAAACTTACACGGAATGCACCGTCATCATATGCCCATTCATTGGCAACAGTAACCTGGAATGACGTAGTATCACTAAGAGTGGATGAAATGATTCACAAACTCCGAGGGCTCGAAGACAATCTCACCCCTTCCATCATCTCAGCTGTGGAAAAACTGTCCCAGGATGTCAAACAATTGAGGGACGATCTATCTGATTTATCCAGCTCCTCACGTGTACCAACACACGTCTCAGCTGTTAACAAAAGACATCCTATTGTTCGAGACAGAAGATATAGAAGGTATATGCCACGGGCCACCCTATGGTTTTACCTGCGGGATCATGGAGAAGACATGACGAAGTGGGATGGAAAACCTACTTCAGCTTTGGAGGAACGGGTGCATGAATTGAAAATAGGAACAAGGGTCAAGGCTGATCATCCCATGAGAGCTGCGGCTTCAGTCTCTGGTGAGCAGGTTCCCAGATGGAGTGGAAGAGCTGATTTTACTCCAGCTCCTGTGATAACGAAGAATAATCCCTTTCAACACGACTTAGGTGTCCAACGTTGTGATGACTGTTAGAGGGACCCTGCCTCCAGCCAGGTGGAGGTAGGGGACAATCGGATTTACTGGACTGTGTGGGTCAGATGGCCTGGCACATCAGTCCCACAGAGGTATAAGGCTCTAGTAGATACCGGTGCACAGTGTACCCTGATGCCGTCAAGCTGTCAAGGGGTGGAACCCATCTATATCTCTGGAGTGACAGGAGGATCCCAAGAGTTGACTGTCCTGGAGGCTGAGATCAGCCTGACTGGAAGGAAATGGCAAAAGCACCCCATTGTGACTGGTCCAGAGGCTCCATGCATCCTCGGCATAGATTACCTCAGGAGAGGGTACTTCAAAGACCCAAAAGGGTATCGATGGGCTTTTGGTATTGCTGCTTTGGAGACAGAGGAAATTGAGCAGCTGTCCACCTTGCCTGGTCTCTCAGAGGATCCCTCTGTTGTGGGGTTGCTGAAGGTCGAAGAACAACAAGTGCCAATCGCGACCGCAACAGTGCACCGGCGGCAATATCGCACCAATCGAGACTCCCTGATTCCCATCCATAAACTGATCCGTAGTCTGGAGAGTCAGGGAGTGATCAGCAGGACCCGCTCACCCTTTAATAGCCCCATATGGCCAGTGCGAAAGTCTAATGGAGAGTGGAGACTAACAGTAGACTATCGTGGCCTGAATGAAGTCACACCACCATTGAGTGCTGCCGTACCGGATACGTTAGAACTTCAGTATGAACTGGAGTCAAAGGCAGCCAAGCGGAATGCCACGATTGATATTGCCAATGCATTCTTCTCAATTCCTTTGGCAGCAGAGTGCAGGCCACAGTTGGAGGGGTGTCCAGTTCACTTGCAACCGACTGCCCCAGGGGTGGAAACACAGCCCTACCATCTGCCATGGACTCATCCAGACTGCACTGGAACAGGGGCAAGCTCCAGAACACCTGCAATACATCAATGACATTATTGTGTGGGGCGATACAGCGGAAGAAGTCTTTGAGAAAGGGAGGAAAATAATCCAAATCCTGCCCTGAAAGACTGTTACAAGAGATGGAGCCCAACATCATGGACCGGATGGACTCAGCAGCTTATAGGGATTGGTCCATGCACTAAGATAACAGTGCACTGAGATGAGAGTGAGGGTATATTGAAAATGTGGGATCTGAGCATGACGTGAATGGTATGGAATAAGGGGTGGATACTGTCCTGGGTTCAGCAGTAGCAGTCATTTTTCTCCTTCTTAGTAGCTGGTGCAGTGCTGTGTTTTTGACTTTCAGCCTGGGAACAGTACTGATAACACCGATGTTTTCAGTTGCTGGTCAGAATGTTTACCCTGACCAAGGACTTTGTGAGTCTCATGCTCTGCCAGGGAGGAGGAGAAGCCGGGAGGAAGCAGGGACAGGACCCCTGACCCAAACTAGCCAAAGAGGTATTCCATACCACAGCACGTCATGCCCGGGGATGTAACTGGGAGTTACCCAGAAGGGCGAGTGCACTGCTGGTTGGGGGCAAGGTATCGGTGGTGAGCGGTTGTATTCTCTTCCCTTGTTATTTCCTTTCTCATTATTATTATTGGTGGTAGCAGTAGTGATTTGTGTTATACCTTAGTTACTGAACTGTTCTTATCTCAACCTGTGGGAGTTACATTCTTTCAATTCTCCTCCCCATCCCTTTGGGGGGTGGGGGGGAGTACAAACTGCGTGGCTCACTTGCCGACTGGCTTAAACCACGACACCAAACCTGCAGCGAGCGGCCCTGGCTCAGCGCTGCCGGGCGCTGCGGGCTCTTTCTTTGCCGGGCGCTCGGGGCCGGAGCCTCTCCGCTGGAACGAGACTCGCGGGACGGGAGCTGCGGAGCCGGGAGCAGCTCCCGGACCACGCCGCCGGCCCCGGCAGCGCCCCACGGCCGCGCTCGCAGCTCCTCACAGGGAGCAAGGCTCCGAGCTCCACGCCCGGGAGCAGCTCGGGCGGGCCGGAGGCCGCTGTGACCCCTGCTCCATCCAGTGCGGCTGCGGCGCTCCCGGCACCAGCGCGGCCCCGCAGGGTGGATCCGGGGACCTCGGGGTGCCCGCAATGGGACCCCAGCACCGCCGCTGCGGGGCAGGCTGAGGCTGCAGCGGGACCAGGCGCTGCCGGACTGCGGTGCCCAGCGCCACTGCGGCCGCGTGGGGCTGCGAGCCCTCATAGCAGGGCAGGAACAGCCCCTGGTGACACCGTGGGGCAGGCACAGCCCCTGGTGACACCGTGGGGCAGGAACAGCTCCTGGTGACAGCCACAGCCCCCCTTGCCTTTGCTCTCAGTTCTGTGTGGCCCATGGGTTTATGGGTGTTCAGTCTGCCTGCCCCATCCATAACTCATCTCTCTGTGAGCCGGGGTAAATTCTCCTTTCTCCAGCTTCGTCTCTGACCTCCGAGGTCTGGGGCTCTCAAGGACTGCTCGCAGTGGTAAAGCCTGAGGCAAATTCCACTTTCTCTGTGTCTCCTGCTTCCAGGGCACCTCCGGATCCAGCAGCGGCACCACAGAGTCCCTTATCATCCTTTTGCTACTGATGTACTTGTAGAAGCCCTTCTTGTTGTCCTTGATGTGCTTTGCCAGGCTCAGTTCCAAGTGGGCCTTGGCACCCCTGCATCCCCTGATGAAGTTCCTGTAGTCCTCCTGCTCGGCCTGACCCTTTATCCACATCCCATCAATTCCTTTCTTCAGCTTAAGACGTACAAGGAGCTCCCTGCTCATCATGCAGGTCTCCTGCCCCCCTTGCCTGATTCCTTCCTCATGGGGATACACTGGGCTTGGCCTTGGAGGAAGTGGTACTTGAGAAATGAGTTCCTGAGCTTGTAGCAGGTGACCCTTGAATACCAACCAACAGTCTTGGGCCTCCTGCCCTCTAGAGCTATATCCCATGGAAACTTGCTGAGCAGGCTCCTGAAGAGGCCAAAGTCTGCTCTGCTGAAGTCCAGGGCAGTGAGCTCGCTGCACGCTCTTCTCACTGTGCTGAGGATCTCGAACTCGACCATCTCATGATCGCTGCAACCAAGGCTGCCCTGGAGCTTAACAGCCCTTTTCTGCTGGTGAGCCCAAGGTCAAGCCTGTCATTCCTGAAGAGCCTATAACCTTCATTGCAACACTGCAGTCATAGGAGCCATCCCACCATGGTTCTGTGATGCCAATGATATCACATCCCCGCAGACGTGCACACATCTCTGATTCCTCTTGTTTACTCCTCACACTGCAGGTGTCTGCGGAGAGGCCCCGCCAGCCTCCAGCAGACCTGGCCTCCCAAAGCACGTCCTGTGTTGTACAAAACCAGACCCTCGCCTATGGCCCCACTCTTCCAACCGTCATTCATGTGCCAGATCCGCCTTTCCAAGGTCCTCCTGTTTGCCATGGAGGAGCAATGAGAGCACTACCTGAGCTGCAGAGCCACTTCTCCCAGGGCTCTGTAGTCTCTAATGCTTTCCAGGCTGCTGACCTCTGTATCACTGGCACCCACAGGGACCACTAGAAGGGAGCCAGCGGGACCTGCTGGACCAGGCAGCCTCTCAGCAGCATCCCTGGTCCGTGCTCCTGCAGGCAACACCTCCCTCGAGGCCGGGCCAGGCCGACGGAAGGGTGCCTGGTGCCCTTCGCTGTGCCCTGCAAAGTGGAGTCAGCTCCTGCTGCCATGCGCTGCTTGCCCTGGAGGTGATGCTCTTTACCGGTGTGGTAGGGGCTGTCCCTCCGGTGCAGGGGGTGCCCCATTAGCCCCCACAGAGCCGTGCCGTGGTTCGGGGGGGAGGTGATGGTGCCTTTTGGAGGAAGCCCCTGGCTCTGATTTGCCCTTTTCCTCCTTTTCCATCGGTTTTCCTGGGACAAGCTCCCTGCATCCCTGCCCTCCCTCCCCTCTGTGGCCCCTGCACACCCTGAGCTGCAGCCTGGAGCCTGCAGCCCGGCTCCTCCCAGCCTCCCCCCTGTCCCGGGCTGCTCCCGCCGTGCCCCGCAGCTCCCGCGGCGGCTGCGGGGGCTCCCGCACAGCTCCAAGGGCACAGCCCGGCCCCGCGCCCGTCTGGAGCCGTGTGAGGCACCCGGAACCCCCGAGCGCTGCGGGCACTGAGGCCTCGTCTCCACGGGGTGTGAACCCTTGCAGGGACGGTGCCTGCAGCCCTGCCCTGGGCAGCCTGTTCCAATGCCTGAGCACCCTTTGGGGCAGGAATTGTTCCTCAGCTCCATCTAAACCTGCCCTGGTGCAGCTTGAGGCCGGTTCCTCTTGTCCCATCCCTTGTTATTTCCTCCAAGCCCAGCGTATCCCCATGGTGAAGAAATCAGGCAAAGGGGGCAGGAGACCTGCATGGGTGAGCAGGGAGCTCCTTGTACGTTTTAAACGGAAGAAAGGGACTGATGGGATGGGGAATAAGGGACAGGCCAAGCGGGAGCACTGCAGGAGGCAGGGATGGGACAAGGAAGGCCGAGGCCCGCTTGGAACTGAGCCTGGCAAAGCCCATCAAGGACAACAGCATCTGCGCCCCTATTGCCTGGCGGCTCCGAGGGGAGGGGGGCACGGCTCAGCGCGGCTTCCTGCGGATGGCGCCGCTGCGGGCTGTGTCCGTGCCGGCAGCGCCGGTTCCTCTCGCAGTGCGGGACCGCTCCGTGCTCCTTCAGCGCGGATGAGCGAGTTCCGTTCTACCCATCCCATGCGAACGAGGGCTCCGATGCTCTGCGGGGCCTTTGCACCCTCCCAGGCACTTTCTCAACAGCAGAGTCAGGGAAGGCTCCTTCTGCTTCTCAGCCCCAGCCGGGCCGCAACTCCTCCTCCAGCCCATGGGGACGGCGGCTCCTGCGCTGTGGTTTCCTTCCTGCAGAGTAGGAAATCCTAGAATCAGGAAATGGATCGGGTTGGGAAGCACCTGGAGATCGTCCAGGTCCAACCTCCTGCTGTGGCATCTGCTCTGCATCCCCCAGCCAAACGGGGCAGCCCCATTTGGACACAGGGGCTTGGAGCAAGCTGCTCCAGTGGAAGGGGTCCCTGCCCGTGGCAGGGGTTGGAGCTGGAGGAGCTTTAAGGTCCCTTCAACCCAAACCAGGCAGGGTTCTATGATTTACTGCACTTTAGCATTGGGATGGGATGCAGAGACCATCTCAGAAGCTTCAGATGCACCTTGGATGTTACAGGCACACAAACCTTGTCTCATCCCAGCCTGCTGGATCCTGGTGCGGAAGGGAAGAGCCGCAGAGCTGAAGAGGTGCTGGCACAGGAGGTCAGGATCAGCCCATGGAGCACAGAGGGTCCATGCTCACACCCTGTGCCCAGCCATGGGCAGGCTGGAGACCATGCTCAGGACCTCAGACAAGAGGCGTGAATCGTAGAACCATAGAACCCTGCCTGGTTTGGGATGAAGGGACCTTAAAGCTCCTCCAGCTCCAACCCCTGCCACGGGCAGGGACCCCTTCCACTGGAGCCGGTTGTGACCTCTGCAGGTGGGCTCCAAGCTCCCCTGGGATTCATCCCTTCAGTCTGTCCCTATGCCCTCAAGCACCACAACAGGACCATCTCCTTGGCCTGGAGCCTCTCTGTTTGGAGTGGGGATGGAAGAGGATGTCCCCATCCCTGCTGCCTGCCCCCTGCCCTTCCTCCTGCCTCCTGACCCCCTCCAGCCAGGCCGGACCCTCCTGGAATGCCCCTTCCAACACCAGCGCCTCCTCCACGCCACCCCTGTCACAACCTGCCCCATGCTCAGCAGCACGGCGCTGGGGGTCAGTGCAAGCCCCACGTCCTGGGTGAGAAGGAATGGACTCAGCAGGAAGGGTCCAAGCTCCAGCAGCACAGAAAGCAAAAGCAAAAGCAGTTTATGGACAGGGTCAACGCTGCTCCAGGCAAGGTAAAAATACCCGGGAGGAGGGAGGGGGCTGGATCCGGGCTGGGGCTGCTATAAAAAGCAAGAGCCACAGCTTGTCCCTGTGCCCAGGGGCAGGCGCAGGCTGGAGCTGTGGGAGCTGGGGACCTGCACCCAACCCAGGTAATGCTCCTCATTGGGTCCAGGGGGCTGCTCCCATGGGGGACCCCACATCCTGCTGCCAGGCGCTGGGGGCACCCCCCTGTTCAACACAAGCAATGGGGCGGGGACTTGGGGTGTCCCAAGAGGGGTGCCCCTGGCTGGGGAGGCAAATGGGGGGATCCGAGGTGTGGGGCAGCCCCCTCGCAGGCTGACCCTGCACTCGCCCCCCAGCTGCTCCCAGAGGAACCGGCTCTTCCCTCCATGGAGCGCCTGGTGCTGGGCTTGGTGCTGCTGGCCGGGACCCCGGCGGCGGGCAGCCCCCTGCTCCTCTCCTCCATCAAGGAGGCGGCAATGGACATGGCCCCCACCTCCTTCGATGACCAGTACGAGGGCTGCAGCCACCTGATGGAGCAGGAGCTGCCGGAGCTCAACCGCACCGAGTTCGGCACCAACAGCCTCTACGCCGAGGCCTGGACCCGAGCGGCCGAAGCCTGGGGTCAGCACCGCATCCTGCAGCCTCCAGGGCTGCGGCCGGAGCACGCGGTCGCGCTGCTGGCGTACACCATGGAGGGGCCCCTGTACCCGGCCTTCAACGCGGCCGTGCGCGAGGCCGGGCGCTCCCGGCACTGGTACCTGCACAGCTTCCACTTCAAGGCGCTGCACTTCCTGCTGAGCCAGGCACTGAGCATCCTGCGGGGCGCCGGCGCCCAGGGCCGCTGCCACCGCGTGTACCGGGGCGTGCGCGACATCCGCTTCACCGCGCAGCGCGGGCAGAGCGTGCGCTTCGGGCACTTCACCTCCACCTCCCTCCACAACAGCAGCAGCTTCGGCCGCGACACCTTCTTTGTGGTGCAGACCTGCTGCGGGGTCCCCATCAGGGACTTCTCCTTGTACCCCACCGAGGAGGAGGTCCTCATCCCGCCCTCCGAGGTCTTCCAGGTCACCAGCTTCTCCCGCACCGGGCAGGGGTCCCTCATCCAGCTCCGCTCCCAGGGCACCAACAGCACCTACAACTGCGAGCTGGTGAAAGGTGCAAATCCCACGGGATGGGGAGGGTGCTCCCCAGCACCGGGGGAAGGGAGCGGGGATGGAGGGTGGCCGCATCCCATCAGCTTTGCCAGGAATGGGGGTTGTGCCGACAGCGCTTTGGGTGCACATTGCTGCCTGTCTCGGCAGCAAAGCATGGCTTGGAATGGCATGGAATGGAATGGGATGGAATGGGATGGAATGGGATGGAATGGAATGGCATGGGATGGAATGGAATGGAATGGGATGGAATGGGATGGAATGGGATGGAATGGGATGGAATGGAATGGAATGGAATGGAATGGGATGGAATGGGATGGAATGGGATGGAATGGGATGGCACAGCATGGCCAGAGATCCCCTGGAGCACTGTGTGCAGTTCTGGGGTCCTCAACATAAGGACATGGAGCTGTTGGAGTGAGGCCAGAGGAGGCCATGGAGCTGCTGCGAGGGCTGGAGCAGCTCTGCTCTGGAGCCAGGCTGAGAGAGCTGGGCTGGGGCAGCCTGGAGAAGGGAAGGCTCCTGAAGGGGAGACCTGAGAGCAGCTCCAGTGCCTAAAGGGGCTGCAGGAAACCTGGAGAGGGGCTTGGGACAAGGGCCTGTAGGGACAGGCCAAGGGGAATGGCTTTAACCTGCCCGAGGGGAGACTGAGATGAGCTCTTAGGCAGAAGCTGTTCCCTGTGAGGGTGCTGAGGCGCTGGCCCAGGGTGCCCAGAGAAGCTGTGGCTGCCCCATCCCTGGCAGTGTTCAAGGCCAGGTTGGACACAGGGGCTTGGAGCAAGCTGCTCCAGTGGAAGGGGCCCCTGCGCGTGGCTTTAGATGAGCTTTAAGGTCCCTTCATCCCAAACCATTCCATGCCTATGGCGCAGCGCAGCGCGGCTCGGCGGGGATGGGGCCGCGGGGATGGGGCCGCCGCGGGTCTGTGCCGGTGCTGACCGCGCGGGTTTCTCTCGCAGAGAAGCGCTGCGGGGCTGCTCCTTGCTCCTTCCGCGCCGCTGAGCCCGGACCCCACTTCTGCGGCGCGACCTCCGCCGGGGCCCCCCCGGCCCTCCCCGGTAGCAGCGCCCCCTGGGGGCTCCTCCTGGCAGCGCTGGCGGCCGCAGGAGGCCTCTGAACCGCGAGGAGCCGGGACCGGGACTCGGAGCCGCCGGAGCCGGACGGGGCGCGGGGAGGCCCCAGGCCCGGCTCAGCCCCTCCGCGGCGCCTCCGGACCCGGGGCAAGCGGCGGAGCCTGGACGGGGCCGCTGGGCGCTGCCGAGCGCGGGGCTGAGGCTGGGGCTGGCGGGGATGGGGCGCGCGGTGCAGCGGGGGGGCGCGGGGGTCCCTGCTCGGCTTCCCCTGGCTCCCAGAGGAATAAAGGCTCGATGTGGGACCGGGGGCTCCCGCAGCGCCCTGCGCCTGGCGCAGCTGCAGCCGGGGTCGCCTCCATCCCAGCCCCGCCTTACCCAGAGCATCCCATGTGTGGTGCAGGTCTGGGTCTGGGGTGTCCCGCGGCTGCCAGCAGCCCCCATGGCACCCAAGGGACCGGGGTGGGAGACCGGCACCCCCAGACCCAGGAGCAGGGCCCTGAGGGGACAACGTGGATGCAGAGGGGGATGCGATGGGTTCAGGGCTCTGCCCCCCCAGGGCTCCCCTCATTTCCTCATCCTCTAGGCCAGGGGCAGCCGTGGGGCTGCGAGGGGGTCGGGGATGGATCCTGCCCTCCGTGTGCACCCAGCCGCCTCCTCGCCCTCACCGCTCACCCCATGGGTGCGCTCTGCACCCACAGCAGCTCGGTCGCAGGACACGGGTGACCCGGGGCAGCCTCAATGCGCTTTAATACCCGCGGGGGTCTCACAGCCCCCTGCGGGCAGGGCCCGGGGCCGGCCCGGGCAGCGGCTCCCGCCTCGGCGAGGGGCACCGAGAGCCGTGGGGCCGAGCGGACCCGAGGTGGGGTCACGAGGCCTCCGTGCGGGGCGCACACGTGTCAGGAGCTGTGCCCGGTCTCAGCCCCGCGCAGGCTCCGTCGGCCACCGCAGGTCCGTGCTGCGCGCCCCGAGCGGGCTCAGCACCACGCAGGAGAAGGCGGTGCGGGAGTGGCGGGCGCCGAAGGGCTCCAGGCGCAGGTCCCGGCGCAGCAGCGCCCCCGCGCCGCGGGGCTCCTCCCTGCAACCGCAACCGGGACCCGTCAGCGCCCTGCGTGACCCCCCCCGTGCGGGCGCCGCGGGTCCCCGCCCGGCCCCTACTCACAGCACCGGCCCCTCCTGCGCGGCCCCGGCCGGCGGCAGCTGCTCCACGAAGGAGCCGTTCCCCAGCCAATAGATGAGGGTCAGGTCCGGGAGGGCGCTGAGCGCCTCGCACCGCGCGGTCACGCTGTCACCTGCAGCACGGGCACACGCGGGGTCGGGAGGGCTCGGACGGACCCCGCTGACGGGGGCGCCCCCCCCCCGTCCCCGTGACCCACCTGGCCGGGGGGGCCGCGCTGGGGGCCGCAGGAGGGTGACGCTGGGGGGCTGCAGGGCCATGGCTCCTGGAGGGGACGGCAGAGCGGGGGGGGGGGGGTGAGCGGTGCCCCCCAGAGCCGGGCGGGCAGGGCTCAAACCCAGCGCCCCGCACAGGGCCCTTGGGGGGGGCAGAGACGGGAGCTGACCCCAACCCCCCCCGAGTCCCCTTGTACCGGTGCAGCGGGAGGTCAGGGCCCAGCAGAGCAGGGACAGGAGGAGCCGGGCTGGGGGGGTCCCTGTGGACAGAGATGGGCTCAGTGTTGGGATGCGACCCCTGAGCCCGGGGTAACTCCCCCCAACAACACCTCCCCAGACCCCTCCTATATCCTTCCAGTATCCCCCCGGTATTCCTCAAGTATCCCTCCATCACCCCCCAGCATCCTCCCTGTATTACCCCCCATCATCCCTTAGCATCTCCCCACACCCCCCAGCATGTCTTCAGTATCCTCCCTCAGCAACCCCCAGCATCTCCCTGCACCCCCATAGCATCCCCCCAGCACCCCTATAGCATCCTCATAGCATCCCCCCAGCACCACCTCCATCCCCAGCCCCCCCGGAGCTGCCCATGGTCCCCTCCAGCTCCACCGAGCCCTGGGTCGGTCCCCGCTGGCCCCGGGCCGGTTCCGCCTCGTGGGGTCCCCCGGTCCCGTTCTCGTTCCCAGCCCGTACCGGGATCACGGAGCGCAGCCATGGGGCAGCGGCAGTGGGGCAGCAGCGGGGGGGCCGCGGCTCTCGGGGCGGCGGCGCTTTATGTGGCTGCTGCCGGGCGGGAGCGGCCGCGGCGTGACTCAGCCGGGACCGGCACCGGAACTGCCCCTGGGTCCCCCCCGTGCCGTGTCCCGTGTCCCCAGGGCCACTGCCCCTGTGCCCCACATGTGACATCCCCTGCGCCATGCCCCGCGTCCCCACATCCTCTGTGGGCCCCCCGGGCCATGTCCCGTGTGTCCCCCGTGCCTCCCATGGGACATCCCCTGTCCCCCTGCGTCTTTCCCTTGTGCCACATCCCATGTCTCCACAGCCTGTGTCCCCTGCCCCTGTGCCCCCTATGTCACACCCTGTGTCCCCACATCCCGTGTCCCCCATGTCCTCAGTGCCACGTCCTCACATTCCCTGTGCCCCTCATCCCATGCCCCCTGCGCACGTCTCTTATGCCCACATCCCCCCATGTCCCTGTTGCAATGTCCCCCATCCCCTGTGACCCTCACTGCGTTCCCCCCATGCCCATGGGCACCCCGGGCACACACAACCGGGTCCCATCCAGGCTCAGGGCTCCCATTGACCCACCAGGATCAGGCTGGAACCCCCGGAGCCCCTCCATGGGCAGTGGCAGCTCCATGGCTCCTGCGGGACCCGGCTGTGAAAACCCTCAGGAAAGCCCCAAATCCCGTCTGGTTCCAGGCAGCTCCCGGCACATCCCAGTGGGGCAGGGCCTGGATCACCGGGACGCTGGCAGCACCCGCAGAGCGCGGGGCTGGGGACCCCATCGCACACGTCCCCATCACACACGTCCCCATCACACACGCTCCCATCGCACACGTCCCCATCGCACACGTCCCCATCGCACACGTCCCCATCGCACACGTCCCCATCGCACACGTCCCCATCGCACACGTCCCCATCGCACACGTCCCCATCACACATGTCCCCATCACACACGCTCCCATCACACACGCTCCCATCGCACACGCTCCCATCGCACACGTCCCCATCGCACACGTCCCCATCACACACGCTCCCATCGCACACGTCCCCATCACACACGTCCCCATCACACAAGTCCCCATCGCACACGTCCCCATCGCACACGTCCCCATCGCACACATACCCATCACACACATCCCCATCACTCAAGTCCCCATCGCACAAGTCCCCAGTGCCCTCCCGTGCCCCCAGCCCCATGGGGGCCGCGGCGCCCACAAGAAGCACCCGTGGCCAGGTCTGGGTCCAGGACTCGTGTTCCGGTGTTTGGCACCAGGCGCCGACGCGGCTTCACCCAACCCAGAGCCCAAGGCCCCGGTGCGAGGCCCCTGCCCGCGTCCAGGGCCCCGCCGCACCGCGTGTCCCCAACCACCGCGTGTCCCCAACCACCGCGTGTCCCCAACCGGCGCCCTCGGGGACACCGCGGGTGCCCCCCATGCACCGGCGCTGGGGTCCGTGCCCGGGCTCAAGGGGGCTGCGGCGCAGGGAGCGCGGCTCCCACCCGTGCTGCATCCCACGGAGCCACCACGGCAGGGCCAGGGCCAGGGCCAGGCGCTGCCACCACCCAGGACAGGACACGGAGAGCAGCGGCCCCGGCCCCGCTCCGTGCCCAGGCTGGGACCCGCTGGGACCTGGGGTGAACGTAGAAAAGTGGGAGCTACAAAAGGGCCCCCGGGGCTCGGCTCCGCCTGGCACCCACGGGAGGGGCCTCCCCGCGTCCCTCCAGCCCCCGGGCCAGGGCCGCCGGGGCAGCGTCTCCTCCACAGCCCCGCGGTCCCCGCATCCCGTCCCGGCCGCTGTGGGGCTGCTTCCAGCCTCGGGGCCGGCGAAGGCGCAGCCCTCGGTGCCGCAGCGGGAGCGGGCGGGCGGGAGCCCAGCCCCGGCCCCGCACGGGCCATGGGCAGGGCCGAGAGCGTCTCCTGCGGCTGCAATAGAAACGTTTAAATACTCGGTAAAAGGATCCTTTAAAAACGAGCCCCGGCGCCGGGTCCGGCCCCACGTCCCCGCAGGGGCAGCCGAGGGGCGCTGCGGGGCTCCGCTGCCCTACTCCAGCCCCAGGATGTAGTTGATGCCCTGCACCAGGCCGATGATGACGGGCTGCCAGGCCACCAGGTACCGCAGCCAGTCCAGCAGCTGCCCGTACATGACGTGGGGCCGCTCCCAGCTGAGCCGGAAGGAGTTAAAGAGCCGCGGAGAGAGGAGCCGAGCACCCGGAGCAGCCCCGGGGCCGGGGGGGAGCTGGGGCATGGATCCAGCCCTGCGCCTCCATGAGGATGGGAGCAGGGGGAGGCAGGACCCGGCTCCACCACGGCCTGGAGGAGACGCATTCCCATGGGAACATCCAGAGTCAGTCTTCAGTAGGATGCCCCATCCCTGGCAGTGTTCAAGGCCAGGTTGGACACAGGGGCTGGGAGCACCTTGCACCAGTGGAAGGGGTCCCTGGTGCTGGAACTAGAGGAGCTTTAAGCTCCCTTCCACCCAAACCATCCCATGGTGCCAGGCAAGCCCAGATGAGCTCCAGGGCACATCCCAAACCCCACACGTGGCCTTCCCAAAGTGAGGAGAAAGGATACGGGTTACTGAACATCCTTTTGAGATCCACCTTCTCTTTGCAGTATGGACACGTCTGCTTCTTCCCCACGATGCACCAGCCCCGGATGCAGAACTCATGGAACCTGGGAGCAGCAGGTTAAGGAGAACAGCCTCAGGCTGCGGGACACGGGGGACAGGACCATACATGGACAAAACCATTGAGCTTCCTCGAAACTCCAGCCCAGAGCCACTGCACAGGGCAGGAAACATCCCCCGGCTGAGGATGGATGTGTTGCTCAATGCTGCCTTTCCTAGAAGGAGCAGAACCTTCCAGGCACAGAGGAAGGGGCTCGTGGGGCCATGGTCTTACAGGGGTAACACCAACATGGGACCGAGGGGCTCCATGGGCTGAGGGTGAGACCCAGCCCTGGGGATGTGGAGGGGCCATCAGGGGTTTGTGGATCCCGGGTGGAGCTCCAGGAACTCCCCAAAGCTGCCTCCGTGCATGACAGGTGGCTGCTGGGGCTGAAGAGCAGCCTGAGGGGTGCCTCCGGGTCTGACTCAGTGGGGATTCACCCCGTGAGCGATGGGGAAGCAGGAGGCGGCTGCGGCCGAGCTTCCCCACCACGCACGCAGGAGTCACCTCTGTCACACACAAACTGCCTCTGGGTAACCCTGTGCTGCCCAGGCCTGCGGGGAGCGGAGCTGGGAGCAGCCCCAGGCACAAGGGGTGAGAGGGGCAGGGGGAAGCTCCGGAGCCTGCTCCTGGGGGTGAAATTTAGGAGCCGGGCTCCGCGAGCAAAGACCTTTGCTCAGAGCCCGCTCTGGAAACCACCTCGTGGGCAGGAGCCAGAGGAAGATCCCAGCTCCAGCTGAGTCACCCTGGAAAACCCCTCCCGGGCAGGGCTGTGACAGCGCTTCCAGGACCTGAAGAGCCCGAGCAGCTGAGGGAAACCTGGAATCCTGCATCCAGCTCTGAGGAACAGCACAGGAGGGACCGGGAGCTGTTGGAGTGAGTCCAGAGGAGGGCACGGAGCTGCTGCGAGGGCTGGAGCAGCTCTGCTCTGGAGCCAGGCTGAGAGAGCTGGGCTGGGGCAGCCTGGAGAAGAGAAGGCTCCTGAAGGGGAGACCTGAGAGCAGCTCCAGTGCCTAAAGGGGCTGCAGGAAACCTGGAGAGGGGCTTGGGACAAGGGCCTGTAGGGACAGGACAAGGGGAATGGCTTGAACCTGCCAGAGGGGAGACTGAGATGAGCTCTTAGGCAGAAGCTCTTCCCTGTGAGGGTGCTGAGGCGCTGGCCCAGGGTGCCCAGAGAAGCTGTGGCTGCCCCATCCCTGGCAGTGTTCAAGGCCAGGTTGGACACAGGGGCTTGGAGCAAGCTGCTCCAGTGGAAGGGGTATTTGGCAAAGGCAGCTGGAACACGAGAAACAGCCTCACAGCCACAGCACCAGGAGGAGGCACCTGTGCATAACACACATGGAGAAGCCTGAGGGACACGAACGGTTTGGCTCAGCGCTCGCACAGGCAAAGCTCACGAGAGGAACCAGCACAAGGAGGGCTCTGCTGTGGGGCCAGAGCCCGGGGAGGCGTGGGGCAGGTTCCCAAGCAGGAGCAGGAGCAGGAGCAGGAGCAGCAGGAGCAGCAGGAGCAGCAGGAGCAGCAGGAGCAGCAGGATACACGTGGTTGCAGGAGAGCCGGTAGGTGTTCTCCAGGATCCCCTCCTCGTTGACATCCACCAGGATCCGCTGCCCGCACACGGCGCAGACGCTGTCGGAGAGGTGCTTGGTCGGCATCCCCGAGGCGCTGTAGAACTGCGCGAGGGCAGAGACCGGTGACACACACGGGGCCAGGGGACACAGGGACATGGGGACAGCGTGGCCCCGCCACCCGCACAGCTCTAGGAGGGGCTTGGGGTCAGCACCCCCCAGCCTTCTGGGGTTACAACCCCTGTTATGGGTCCAGGGACACAACCACAACAGCCCAGGAGCTGCTCGGGGATGAGGACCCCATCGCATTGCAGCCCCACAGCAGGGACCATCCCCCTGCTGCCCCAAAGGTCCCTGGAGCCTGGGGGGATGAAGAGCAAAGCCTGGAGCAGCCCCCCAGCCATTTCCAACCCATTGGAGCACCCAGGAGGGTCTCCCCACACACAGCTCCAGTCCCACAGGCTCCAGGGATGGAGCCCCCCAGTCACTTGTGCTGTGTCCCAGCGAGGAGACAGGGAATCATGGAATCATGGAGTGTCTCAAGCTGGAAGGACCCATAAGGATCACTGGGGACAACTCTGCTCCTCACAGGGTTACCTCAAACTAAACCATGTGGCCAAAAGCATCGTCCTTGAGCTGTGGCTGCCCTGGTGCTGCCTGACACAGGTGACACATCCCTGGAGCCTGTTCCAGGGATCAAACACCCTCTAAGTGTTTCCTCATGTCCAACCTGAACATCCCCTGATGCAGCCTCATGGAATCACGGAATGGGTTGGGTTGAAGGGACCTTAAAGCTCCCCCAGCTCCAACCCCTGCCACGGGCAGGGACCCCTTCCACTGGAGCAGCTTGCTCCAAGCCCCTGTGTCCAACCTGGCCTTGAACACTGCCAGGGATGGGGCAGCCACAGCTTCTCTGGGCACCCTGGGCCAGCGCCTCAGCACCCTCACAGGGAAGAGCTTCTGCCTAAGAGCTCATCTCAGTCTCCCCTCTGGCAGGTTAAAGCCATTCCCCTTGGCCTGGCCCTACAGGCCCTTGTCCCAAGCCCCTCTCCAGCTTTCCTGCAGCCCCTTTAGGCACTGGAGCTGCTCTCAGGTCTCCCCTTCAGGAGCCTTCTCTTCTCCAGGCTGGACAAGCCAAGTGCCCTCCGCTGCTCCTGCTCTTGTGCCCCTGCCCTGGGCACACTCCAGTAGTTTGAGGCTCCCAAAGCTGCAGAGGACTCGAGGTGGGGCCACACCAGAATCCTGCAGAGTGGGACAATCCCTTGGGGCACCCCAGGACACTGCTGACTCCTATTGAAGCTGCCACCGACCCGAACCCAGATCTCTCCCGTGGGGCTGCTCTCCAGCCTCTCCTCCCCCAGCTTCCACATAGAACCAGGATTCCCCATCCCAGGAGAACCTCACTTGCTCTCGTTAAGTCTCTTGGGGTCGGTGGCTGCTCAGCTCTCTCCAGCTCTCCCTGCAGGGCCTCTCCACAGCTCCTCCTAGCTCAGCAGCACCGGCACAGCAAGCCCCTGGCAGAGACCTGCCGGCAGCATCCCCCTGGCAGCCCTGCAGCCCCACGGGGAGCACCAAATCCGCTGCTGGCCTGTCCTGGGTGCATGGGGGGACACCTGGGTGCTGCTGAGGTGCCCCAGTGCGAGGGGAGGCAGTGAGGGGCTGCGGCTCCCAGGCTGGCCAGGGAGAACCTCCAGGGAGCAGAAAGCTCCGAGAGGAGGAAACATCAATGCCAGGCCCTCAAGAGCTGCTCCAAAGCAGTCCTAGGGTCCTGGGTCAGGTATCGGTGCTGGAGTCGGGTTCTTGCTGCCAGGTGAGTGTGTTACAGGGCTTAGGGCACTGCTGCAGGCCCAGGGAGGGAAACACTTGTTGGGGTTTAGAGGGGTGAGCAGATCCTTCCAGTCCTCTGCTCCGTGCTCTGGACACGGGAAGGCTCCACCCTGAAGGAAGGGTCTGGACTGATCCTGTCAGCTCAGAACCCCCAGCACAGAGGCTGTGGCTCAGAGGGAGCACAGCGAGAAAGCAGCAGCCTCAGGGGGCTCCTCCTCGAGGTGGGACCTCAATGAGCAGGGGCAAAGCTGCTGCTGTGACCGAGGTGAGTGACAGGGTCCAGGCCCCCCCGGACAGCGCAGGGACAGAGCAGGGGAGCACTCACCCCGATGGTGGAGGCCATGTAATCCGCACACATCTCGGCGAAGTCCCGCTCCAACACCCCATAGTAGAGGCCATAGAAGAGGAGGGAGATCCCGAAGTCCATGGCATCTTCTGGCTTGATTCTACAAGAGAGGAGCCAACTGACACCAAGGACCTTGTGCTGGGGCTGTTGTGGTGCAAAGCCAAATGACACAGCCGCAGCATGAACTGTGCACAAGAGTGACCCACCCAGCACTGGGGAGCATCACCCACAGAGGTGCTGTAGGCACAACCCTGGTCCCTGCTTCTGAGATATTGCACCCTGCTTGGCTACAAGTGGCACTGGAGTGGAGACATGGACCTAACATCCCAAGTGTCTGCTCTGGAGCCAGGCTGAGAGAGCTGGGCTGGGTCAGCCTGGAGAAGAGAAGGCTCCTGAAGGGGAGACCTCAGAGCAGCTCCAGTGCCTAAAGGGGCTGCAGGGAACCTGGAGAGGGGCTTGGGACAAGGGCCTGTAGGGCCAGGCCAAGGGGAATGGGTTGGAAGGGGCTTGGAGCAAGCTGCTCTAGTGGAAGGTGTCCCTGCCCGTGGCAGGGGGTTGGAACTCGATGAGCTTTAAGGACTCTTCAATGCAAATCAGTCTGGGATTCCATGGTTCCACCTCGTGCACCAGATCAGCTCCCAGTAAGCCCCAGTTAACGCTTCCACATCCCTGCAGCTCTGCTCAGCTTCCAGAGAAGGAGACAACCACCCAAGCCATGAAGCTGACCTGGGCCAGGCTCCTCTGCTACCACACTGGGGCTGCTGCTTGTGCTTTATCAGGGTCCCAAATCCCACTGATGCCCCCAGGCCAGACACCACGGAGCTGCAGATGCAGCTGAGCCACTGGAGGTACCACCACCAAACCCGAGATCCCCCCCGCAGGGAGAGGACACCCCAAAAGCTGCTCTGATCCTGCTCATCAGCTTGCCAATGACACAAATGTGTCCCAGCATTGTGGCCAACTCCCTGCTCCACGTGGAGTGTTCCAGCCCTGACAGGAGCAGGAGGATTCACTCACCTGAACAATAAGTTAAGCCCAAAGAGGGTGAACATCACAGCCATGTAGCCCACGATGCCGGTGGCGTAGCTGATCTTGTATATTAGTAGAAACCATTTATAAACCAACCTGTAAGGAATGAACCCAGGATTGAGCAGGTGGCTCCCAAAAGCTGTGGCTGCCCCATCCCTGGCAGTGCTCAAGGCCAGGTTGGACACAGGGGCTTGGAGCAAGCTGCTCCAGTGGAAGGGGTCCCTGCCCATGGCAGGGGTTGGAGCTGGAGGAGCTTTAAGGTCCCTTCATCCCAACCCACTCTGATTCCATGATCCAGCACTGCCATGGGCTGCTTGGTGCCTGACATCCAAACGAGCAGCCTCAGGATCGCTGAAGGCCACATCAAGTGTGCTTCACACTGGGAATGCCCTTGGTGAGGCTCCCAGCACCACAGCCCGGGTACCACGTGCATAGGGCTGGATGCCAGCGAGTGCCTGATGCCACCCAGCACGGGCTGGGCTTGCTGCCAGGGGCAAAGTCTGTGGTGGCACAAGTGAAGCTTGCTCCTCGCCAGGGCTGCCCTGGGGCTGAGGAGGCTCCCCAAGACCTGCACTAACCTGGGTGTTGTCTGCACCAGAGGTTTCCGCGTTGCCCTGAAGGTGACAAAGGCTGTGACTGCTGAGAAGAGCACCCAGATGACCAGGAACCGCCACCAGTTGAGCTTGATGGTGAAGTACAGAGGTACCACCCACATCTGGAAGAGGGTCACCATCTGTGGGGCAGAGGAGAGGCCTTTGGAGCTGGGTCTCTGCTCATTACACGTCAGAAACACCCTCCCAGCCCTGGCAGCCCTTCTCCTGCCTGCTTCAAGGGGATAAAGGGCATCTATGGGCGTGCAGCTGTGCTCCTGTGGTGCTTCCAGGAGGGAATGGGCAAAGGGGCTTGGTCTGAAGTTCACAGAGGAGCCTGGAGACATCCATCAGGACGAGGCTGGCTCAGGTGCAATAAGCAAGGAGCCTCCATCACTTCTATGGGGAAGCACCCAGAGAACGTGGCTCCCCTTTGTGTCACCCCCAGGACAACCCCCGAGATGTGCTCATCCCATCACCCAGTGCCAAAGCACGATGGAAAACTGGGTTATCAG
Organism: Psittacula echo; assembly: GCF_963264785.1. NCBI lineage: Eukaryota > Metazoa > Chordata > Aves > Psittaciformes > Psittacidae > Psittacula > Psittacula echo. Next base: position 127,405,773 of record NC_137736.1, on the reverse strand, counting down.
CATTGACGAGGCTGGAATCCCGGGAAAACAAAGGGTACCTGAGCACCAGGCAAGGAGAAACCCAGGAACACACCTGGCCAGCAGGGATCAGGCCCCCGCAGACACTTACATTGTAGGAGCGAGGGTGCCTCTGCTTCCACTGGACCAGGAGGAGCTGGGCCACCACGAGCGTGGCGATGAGGATGAGCACCATCTCCGCGTGCATCGCCTCGTGCCCACGGTGCTTGGCGTGCATCCGGGCGTGCTCCACCCTGCAAGGCCAGCGAAGGAGCCTGAGGGACACGTGGATACACGGCAGAGCCAGGACACGGCAGGGAGCAGCGTGTGGATGGGTGCAAGTGGGACTAAAGGTGACTCTGAGATGGGCTCGGGTTTAACTGTGGGAGCAGAGCTGCCATCAGCACATCCCAGAGCCTCTCCCTGCCCTGGCAACCCCAGTGGCAGCCTGGATCCACTTCTGGAGCTCTGTGACCCCAGCACAAGAGGGACCTGGAGCTGCTGGAGCGAGGCCAGAGGAGGCCACGGAGATGCTGTGAGGGCTGGAGCAGCTCTGCTCTGGAGCCAGGCTGAGAGAGCTGGGCTGGGGCAGCCTGGAGAAGAGAAGGCTCCTGAAGGGGAGACCTGAGAGCAGCTCCAGTGCCTAAAGGGGCTGCAGGAAACCTGGAGAGGGGCTTGGGACAAGGGCCTGTAGGGACAGGCCAAGGGGAATGGCTTTAAGGCGCCATCCCAACCCATTCCATGACCCCATGAGTTCAGGCTGATGCTCTGCAGCCTCTGCCGCCTGACCCAAGCCTGGGGCGCAGTGAGAGCTGTGCTGGTGATGGCTCAGCAGGAGCAGGAGCTCCGCAGGCTGCAGCACGGCTCCATCCCATGGCACAGACTCACCTCCACCGCTCCTCTGGGGACAAGTGGGACAGATCCACCTGCGGAGAGCACAGAGACGTGAGCTGGGGGTCGGAAGCGACCGTCTCCATGTTACAGCCTCCCGGGTTATTCCCAGCACAAGCCTGTCCTCCATGAGGAACACCACCCCAGCACCCCCATCTCCTGCCAAAGCAGCCCCGGAGACCCCAGAGCTGCTCCTGGAGAGCTCTGAGAAGGGGAATTCTGGATTCCGAAGGTTTAAATGACAAACCCTCCACGGGCCCATCGCCAGGCTGCAGCCCAGAGCCACCCTGCGCCCTCCAGGCAGCACGGGGAGAGCTCAGAGCACCCTGCTCCTCCATCCCCTCTGTGCCTCCATCACTTCCATCTCCTCTCCCCTTAAACTCCCAGGTTTCCCTGCAGCCAAGGCTGCTCCAACCAGCCCATTCCCAAGGAATGGGTTCACGTCCCACATCCACATCCCAGCCAGGCACCCCCCGGCACACAGAAGCAATTCCAATGCATGTCCAGAACAGAGCCCCAAACCGCAGCAGGGCCCAGGACAGGGAACAGCACCTGCAACCAGCAATGAATCATTGCCAAAACACCCCAGTTTTGATGGAAAAAGGAGGATGTGGGAAGTGCTGACATGGCTGAAGGCTCTCCCAGGCTTCCCAAAGCTCTTCCCACAGGAGCCGCTGTTATCAGGGATCATGGGCTGCCCTTTGGACCAGGGCACCCCTGGGATCACCTTTCAGTCCCTCCTGGAGCTGCAGCTCTGCCCGAGGAGCTGGGGAGGCCTCAGGCAACGGGGACACCTCCATGGGCACACAGGGCAGCAAAGCCCATCACAGGCAGAGGGAACCGGTCCCAGCGGGACACACAGAGACAAACATGGAACCAGCTGGAAAAGAGCTTCAGGACCATCCGGTGCAACCATTGCCCCACGGCCACCACTGCCCCATGGCACTGAGGCCTCGTCTCCACGGGGTGTGAACCCTTGCAGGGACGGTGCCTGCAGCCCTGCCCTGGGCAGCCTGTTCCAATGCCTGAGCACCCTTTGGGGCAGGAATTGTTCCTCAGCTCCATCTAAACCTGCCCTGGTGCAGCTTGAGGCCGGTTCCTCTTGTCCCATCCCTTGTTCCTTGGGAGCAGAGCCCAGCCCCTCCTGGCTCCATCCTCCTCTCAGGCAGCTGCAGGGCTTGGTACAGACACAACGACCCCAGATCCCTATGGGGCTCTCCAGCAGGGCTGAGGAGCTGGGCTCTGGCTCTCCCCCAGCCCGCAATGACCCCCGGGCTGCCCTGGAGCTGCGGGCACAGCTCAGCCGCAGGTCCCAGCCCGGGCTGTGACAGGAGATGGGTGCACAGGAACCGGCTCCACCTCAGCCGAGCTCAGGGTGCTCCCGGGACACGTGGCAGGCACCACAGGGCTGCTCCCCATGGGTGTGCGAAGCTGCTGCGCTTCCTCTGCGGTGCTTAATGAGAGCCCAGGGGAGGGCAGGAGGTGGCAGCCGAGCTGCTCACACACTGAGCACCGGGAGGTGAGGGCCCCGAGGCCTTTGAGAAGCACCTGAGGGCTCAGAGTGACACCAGATCCCTGCTGGAGCTGCCCTGGAGGGGGCAGGAATGGAGCTGCTGAGAGAGCTGGAGCAGCTCTGCCCTGGAGCCAGGCTGAGAGAGCTGGGCTGGGGCAGCCTGGAGAAGAGAAGGCTCCTGAAGGGGAGACCTGAGAGCAGCTCCAGTGCCTAAAGGGGCTGCAGGAAACCTGGAGAGGGGCTTGGGACAAGGGCCTGTAGGGACAGGCCAAGGGGAATGGCTTTAACCTGCCCGAGGGGAGACTGAGATGAGCTCTTAGGTAGAAGCTCTTCCCTGTGAGGGTGCTGAGGCGCTGGCCCAGGGTGCCCAGAGAAGCTGTGGCTGCCCCATCCCTGGCAGTGTTCAAGGCCAGGTTGGACACAGGGGCTTGGAGCAAGCTGCTCCAGTGGAAGGGGTCCCTGCCCGTGGCAGGGGCTGGAGCTGGAGGAGCTTTAAGCTCCCTTCATCCCAACCCATCCATGATTCTAATCCCCAGCTGCAGACACAATCGTCCCTCGATCCCAGCACTGAGCCTCCAGCTCCTGCACTAACTTCACTACAGGGAACATCCGGGCAGGGACCAGCGCTCCGGTGCCCTGCAGGCAGGACCTGACCCCCCCATTGCCCCCTCTGCCCCGCGCCTCCGAACTCCAGGTCTGGCCCAGAAGTGGCACCGAAGCTCGGCCGCATTTGGATCCCCCCCAGCAGCGCGGCCGCTCTCAGCCCCAGCCCCAGCCCCGCCAGGCAGCACCCAGAGGGGTCCCCTCACCCTGAGCACGTTCTGAAGGGCTCTGAGGGGGGGTTGGACCCTTGGTTCCCCTGCTCAGGAACCAATGCGGCCACAGGCAGCGGGAGCAGGGAGGTCCCAACTGATCCAACCCGATCCCGAATGGAGCCTGAGCTCCCCCAGGCTCAGCCCAAAGAGCTCAGGACAGCACAGGGATACGGATCTGTGCCCCCAGGGGGGGGGATTCTGTGGGATCCCAGCGCGAGACAGGCTCAGCCCCATGGGTGTCACCTCCTCACATCCCCATTCAGCCCCAAAGGCTGGCTCCTGAACACCAGGAATTCCATTTCCAGGGCTCACAGGCTCCGGATCTTCCCAGGTTTTCCAGGGAAGAGGCTTCCCTGCCGCTGGCACCGGGATGCGGAGCTCACAAGTGCCACCACACGCTGTTTGCTTTGCTCTGAGGTGGGCTGCCCAGGGTGGCAGAGGCTGACAGGAGGATGCAGCTCCCTGCAGCCCCATTCCCACCCAATCCCATTGGAATTCCAGACATCCTGGCTGGGAAAACACCTCCCCAGCATCCTCCCACCACAACAGGCAGCGGCTCAGGAGGGACCCGTTCGCGGGTTCAGGCACGGGGTCTGGGGCCGAACGCTCCCCTGGCACGGCTCTCGGGCAGCAGGGAGGATGCTCCAGCATTCCCAGCGGGAATTCCAGCCGCAGCCTTCCCTCCACACAGCTCCAACCGCCCGAGAGCCCCCAGGAGACGGCTCAGCTCAGGACAGGGCTCACACCAAGGTGATGGCGGGGGGGGGCCGGAGCAGCCCCGCGTGTCCCAGGGTCCCCGCCTGGCTCCACGGGGCTGAAGGAAGGGCTCGGGTACCCCCCGCGGCTGCTCGGGCCTCGGGGACCCCCAGGGCAGGCGCTGCGGCCCCTGCAGGGTCCCTCTGGGGGCTCAGGCCCTGCCCGGTCCCGAACCGCATCCCCGAGCCCGGCACAGGGGGGGCTCAGCGCTGCCCCCCCTGCTCTGAGCCCGCACCGGGGCCTTGAGAACCTCAGGGAGCGCAGCCCCTGCAGGGCAGCAGCGAGCACGGGGGCCCCAGCCCAGGGACCCGCCGGTGTCCCACAGGGCTCCCCTAACCCCGACCCCTCCTGGTCCGCCTGCCCCACTGGGCACCCCGATGTCCCCCTAACCCGAAGCCCCTCAGTGCCCTCAGTCCCACCCTGCCCCAGGTGTCCCCTAATGCCCCCTCAATGTCCCCCTGCCCCATGGAGCCCCTCGTGTCCCGCCCCTCCCGCTCCCCACACCCCGTTTGCCCCCGGCTCCCCTTGCCCCAGGGCCCCGCCCCGCCGCTCCCGGCCCCGCTCCGGCCCCGGCCCCGCTCCACCTCCTCCACATCGCGCTCCGCGGGGCCTCCAACCTCCACCTCCAGCACCGCCGCCATCTTGCCCCCCCTCCGTCCCCGGCGGCCAACTCCTTCCGCCACCGTCCGCCAATCACCGGCCACGCCACAGCAGCGCGGGCCAATCGCTGTGCGCGGTCCTGCGCCAGACGCCAATCAGCAAGGAGGAGAGGCGGGACAGCCGCCGGCCGTTGCAGAGCTGTCACTGACAAGGGACCGTCGGACATTTCCAGGCCCGGAGCGGGACGCGCGGGCTCGGCCGCGGTCCCGGTGGCACCGGTCCCCCCTCACCGCCGGTGTCAGCGCTGCCGGGGCGCGGCTCCGCGCCGGTCCCATCCCCGTGCTCGCTCGGTGCCGCTCTGTGCTGTGCCGCGGGGAGCGCACCCGGCGGACGGTCCCTTAGCGGGGCCCGCGCTGGAGGACTACGTGTCCCGTCATGCACCGCGGCGGAGCGCCGGGACCGGCTGAGGCGGGAACCGGGATTGGGACCGGGATCGGGACAAGAACCGGGATCGGGATCTGCGTTGGGAACGGGATCGGGGCTGGGATCGGGGCGTGAGGGGCCGGAGCTCTCGGTGCGCAGCGGGAACCGCCGCGGGGCCGGGGGTGACGCGGTTTGCGCGGGAGATTCAAGAGGTGGCGGGAGCGGGGCGGGGCTGTGGGGCAGGGCTGGGGTCCATGGGGGTGAATGGGGTGCGGAGCTGCGGGCGGGGCGGCACTAAGGGGGTAAAGGGGGGGTGTGGGGCAGGGCTGGGGTTGATGGGGTGGCGAAATGGGTCTGGGGGATGTGGGTCTGGGGACACCCGGGGGGGCCGAGGGGAGCTGGGGGCAGTGGGATGGGGCTGGGGGCTATGGGGAGCCCCAATGGGATCCCTGGGGGGCAGGAGCCCTGCTGTTCCCATGGGGAATTCTGGATACCTCCGTTCCCATTGGGATTGCTGGATACCTCCGTTCCCATTGGGATTGCTGGATACCTCCGTTCCCATTGGGATTACTGGATACCTCCGTTCCCATTAGGATTACTGGATACCTCCGTTCCCATTGGGATTACTGGATACCTCCGTTCCCATTAGGATTACTAGATACCTCCGTTCCCATTGGAATTGCTGGATACCTCCACAGCCCTGCCCCTATCCCCCAGGCTCTGCAGGGAAGGAAGCTCCAGGAGATCCCGGATGGCTCCGGTCAAAATCAGCTTCGTGGTGTCCTTCTCCTCACAGGTCCCAGGGGTTTCCTATGGGGGGAGGTTGGGAAAGGCCTCGATTGCCCGGGGCTGCTGCTGAGGGTTCTGAAGGTGGAGGGATCTGGTGTGGGATGTACTGGGAATTCCACAGGGAATGGTGGGAGCAGCAGCAAGGAGCTGCCCATGATCCATAGTGTGTGCTGGGCTCATCCCATCCCTGGCAGTGTTCAAGACACAGGGGCTTGGAGCAAGCTGCTCCAGTGGAAGGGGTCCCTGCCCGTGGCAGGGGCTGGAGCTGGAGGAGCTTTAAGGTCCCTTCATCCCAAACCATTCCATGGTTCTGCATGGCAGGGATCACACCAGGGGCAGGGATCACACCAAGGGCAGGGATCACATCAGGGGCAGGGATCACACCAGGGGCAGGGATCACACCAAGGGCAGGGATCACATCAGGGGCAGGGATCACACCAAGGGCAGGGATCACACCAGGGGCAGGGATCACACCAAGGGCAGGGATCACACCAGGGGCAGGGATCACACCAGGGGCAGGGATCACATCAGGGGCAGGGATCACATCAGGGGCAGGGATCACACCAGGGGCAGGGATCACATCAGGGGCAGGGATCACACCAGGGGCAGGGATCACATCAGGGGCAGGGATCACACCAAGGGCAGGGATCACACCAGGGGCAGGGATCACACCAAGGGCAGGGATCACACCAAGGGCAGGGATCACACCAGGGGCAGGGATCACATCAGGGGCAGGGATCACACCAGGGGCAGGGATCACATCAGGGGCAGGGATCAGACACGATTCCTCCTCTCCCATTGCCTCCCAAGCCACCGGGCTCCCGGCTGGGATCTCGGCTCTGCCCCCACAGCTCTGCCCTCCCAGCAGGACCCCAAGTTCCCGGTGGAGAACCTGCTCCGTGCGGACGCCCCCCGGCCCTGGCTGTGCTGCCCGCAGGACCGCAGCCGGCAGCTCTGCGTGGAGCTGCAGCTGGAGCGCGCCCTTCCCATCGGATACGTGGACGTTGGTGCGTGCCCGGAGCCCGCAGGGATGGAGCCGGGCGCTCCGAGCCCTGCCTCCATCCCGGTGTCATCCCAGGGAACTGCGGCTGCGCCTTCCTGCAGCTCGAGGTGGGGCGCTCGTGGTGGCCGCGGGACCGGCCCTACCTGCCCTTGGTACCCAGCGTGGCGCTGATGAGCGCGGCCGAGGCCAGGCTGGAGCAGAACCGCTGCGGCGTCCGCATGTTCAAGGAAGGTAACGGCCGGATCCATAGGGAAGAGCGGAAGGGATGGGAACAGAGGGAACGGGGAGCAGAGACTGTGCCAGCCCTGCCCCTGCCTCCTGGTCCTGGACATGCGATGTCCCAGTCCCCCATCCCATCCCGTCCCATCCCATCCCCGCAGCCGACTTCCTGGAGCCGGCGCTGGGGCAGAGGTGGGACCGGCTGCGCCTCACGCTCCGCCAGCCCTTCGGCAGGCACAGCCAGTTCGGGCTCTCCTTCATCCGCGTGCGCACGCCCCTGGACCCACAGCGCCCGGTGGGTGCCCCAGCCCTGCCCGCAGGCAGCGGTGATGGGCTCCTCCGCCCCTGCTGCCGCCCATGCAGCTCCTGTCCCAACTCCCTGCATCAGTCCCTTGTCCCGCAGGAGGGTTCCAAGCCCATGGACAGCACTCAGAGCTCCAGCCCTGCCTTGTCCCGGGCTCTCCTTCCAACACCACTCTCGTAAGTGGAGCCACGGAATGGTTTGGGTCAGAAAGGACCTTGAGATCGCCCCAGTTCTGTTCCCTGCCATGGGCCTGGTCTGGTCCATCCCATCCTCTCCCTGCGCAGCCGCGGCTGGGGCACCCCGAGGTCCAAGCCCCTGCTCTCCTCATGCCCAGGAGCCGCAGGGAGGAGGAAGAGGAGGAGCTGAGGCTGAAGAGGCTCCTGGCCCAGCTGGAACCCTCCTGCCTCAGCCGCCCCGCGCGGATGCTGCTGTCGGTGGCACGGAGCCGGGCGCTGAGGTCCAGAACCAGCACCAGGGCGGACCCGGAGCTGCGGGATCGGGATGCAGGAGGAAGCCCAGCACCCGGTGAGCTGGGGCTGTGCTGGGTGCAGCGCAGGGAGCGCCCCAGCCAGGGGCACCCACCCTTGGCCGCACTGAGCTCCAGCAGGTTCCCACCTCTCCAGGTCTCCCCCGATCCCGTCCCTGGTATTCACCCTCCCAAAGGGATCTTGTCCTGCTGAGGGCTCTGCCCATGCCTGGAGGGATCCCATGGACAAGGCCACGGGGATCCCAGATGCTCCCCATGCCCACAGGGGTGCACTTGCCTGGCTCTGGGCACATCACCCTCCTGCTGGTGCATCCCTGGCTCACCCCAAGCCTCCCGTGGTCCGTGTGAGGGGCTCCAGCACGATGCTGATCCATGGTGATGCTCCAGCACAGGGATCCCTCAGGGATCATCAGTTGTATCCTATGGGTGCTTTCCTGCCTGTGAACACCGCTGGTGGGGTTCCGGGTGTGGCTCTGTTGGGTGCAGGCTGGGATTAACGCGTCTCCATCTCCTGTTGCCAGGCTCTGCACAAGGTGTCCCCCCGAGAGCCCCCTGGGACAGCAGGGAGGGAGCTCCCAGCAGGTGCCCCTTCATCCTCCTCCTCATTCCCTGCTCCAAGTCTTTCCCAGCCACCTCCTCACTCTGTCCCTGGATCCCAGCCTTGGCTGGGGCTGGTTCCCTGCTCCCCGGGGGGGGGCAGGACGTGGGGGAACGAGCTCTGAGCTTCTCCCTGTTCCTGCAGGTCCCTGCCAGGCCCCTCCAGGGCAGGAGCACGGCCCCGAGCCCGCAGGCAGCGAGCAGGGCACAGCAGGAGAGGGGACAGCAAAGGGGACAGGGAGACGGGCGTCTGCCCCATCTGCTCCGGTGGGTGCCCAGCAGGGGTGACCTCAGGCCTGGACCTGCCTCTGCATGAGCAGGGATGTGGGGCAGGGAATGGGACCCACCGAAGGGGCTCAGCACAGTGTGTGTGCGTCCATAGCGGTGGGAGCGCGGCCGTGGGGCTGGAGGCACAGCCCAGGCCCCGCTGGGGGTCACTGGTCCAACCCTGTCACCTCCTGTGCCCCCAGCGCGCTTCAGCCTGGAGCTGCTCCCCACGCACGCCGCGGGCTGCGGGGAGGATGCTGATGGAGCCCCCCCTCCTGCGGGGACAGAGCCCCCCTGGGTGCCCTGCCCCATCTGCGCCCGGCCCTGCAGCACAGCGGAGGTTCAGCACCACGCCAGCACCTGCGGGGAGCCGGGGGGCAGCGCGGCCTCAGCCCCCAGCCACGGGGGGCTGTGAGGATGGGGAGCACGGATCTGTCCATGGGGCTGGAGCTGCTGGGGGCTGAGAGCAGCACGGGCAGGATGTGGGGCAGGGAAGGAGCTCAGCATCCCCATGAAGTGATCTGGAGGCTGGTGTGGGGGGAGCATGGGGAGCACCCCAAGGGTTGGGGGGTTTTAAGTGGAGAAGAATAAAGGAGAGAGGGAAGTGAATTGTGGCTGCTCCACGGGTGAGTGGTGGCATTGGTGAAGAGGAGGATGGGGAACCCCCCCTTGGGGTCCCTGAGCCCCCTGGACCCTAAAGCAGGGCCCGGAGAGGAACCAAGCCCCCCCCAGCGCTGCAGGAGAAAAATACAATTTATTTACAAGTAGAAATACCTTAAAAATGCCCCTTTCTGCCCCCCCCCCGGTGCCCAAGGCAGGGGGGGTCCTGAGGGGGCAGGGGGGCTCCTGCCTGTGGGTGCAGGCAGAGCTGGGGGTCAGCACCCAGCCTGGGTGCAGGGAGGAGCAGGGTGGCAGCCCCAGAGGGGTGATGATACAAGGGGAAGGTGGCCCCCGTTGTCCCATCACCCCCCCGGGGCCGCTGGAGCCTCGGGGGGGGGACACAAGGACAAGGCTCAGAATTTGGTGTCCTTGAGCTGTTGACGACTGGCCTGGAAGGAACAGAGCAAAGGGGGGGCATCGATGATGGGGAACAGCCCCCATGGCAGGGATGGGGGGAGCAGGGGGTGATGGGGGGGTCAGGTCCTTACCTTGCCCTTGGGGGACTTGGCGGTGGCGATGCGGGGTGAGCGGCGGGCGCCGGCGCGGGGGGAGCCCTTGGGGGTGGCTTTGCGGGCGGCCGCGCGGCGCAGGAGGCTGCTCCCCAGCTTCTTGGGGGTGTTGAGGATGCTGAAGGCCAGGGACTGGCGCCTCTCGGCCTGCGGAGGGGGGCACAGTGAGCGGGGGGGGTACAGGGGGGTCACCCCTCATTACCGCCCCCCCAGCACTGCTGCTGCTGGTGCTGCTCTCACCGGCTTGGCGGGCGCCGGCTGGGTGCTGCGGCGGAGCTGGGCGCTGCGGCGCTGCGGGGTCTGGGCCCGCGGGAAGCACGTGGTGGGCTTCTTGGACTGCGGGAACAGGGGGGAAAGGGGGGATGGCACCGGGAGAGGGAGCAGAGCCTGGAGCTGGCTCCTGCCCCAGGGATGCTCCAGCACCGTTCCCTGCGCCTGAGCCCATCCAGAGACATCCTGGGGAACACCGAGAACCCCGGAGTGGTTTGGGGTGAAGGGACCTTAAAGCTCCTCCAGCTCCAACCCCTGCCACGGGCAGGGACCCCTTCCACTGGAGCAGCTTGCTCCAAGCCCCTGTGTCCAACCTGGCCTTGAACACTGCCAGGGATGGGGCAGCCACAGCTTCTCTGGGCACCCTGGGCCAGCGCCTCAGCACCCTCACAGGGAAGAGCTTCTGCCTAAGAGCTCATCTCAGTCTCCCCTCGGGCAGGTTCAAGCCATTCCCCTTGGCCTGGCCCTACAGGCCCTTGTCCAAAGCCCCTCTCCAGCATCCAGCACGGGTGCTCTGCATGTTCTCAACCTGTGCAGCCGAGGCCCTCAGAGCCATGGGTCAGGGGTGGCCTTGGCAGTGCTGGGGAGCGGTTGCACTGGGTGATCTCAAAGGTCCTTCCCCACCCGCCTGGGTCCTATGTTCTACGGCTCTTATGTTCTATGCTCTGTTATATGGTTCTATGGCTCCATGTTCTATGCTCTATGTTCTATGTTTCGTGATCTATGTCTCATGTTTTATGCTCTATGTTTCATGATCTATGGCTCCCTGTTCTATGTTTCATGTTTTATGGCTCCATTCTCTCTCAAGTTCTATGCTCTCTGACCCCTCTGTGCTCACCTCGGGGGTGTCAGGGCCCTGGTGGGACTCATCGGAGGCTCTCTTGCGCTGCTGGCGGGTGGTGATGCCGGGCCAGGCTGTGCTGAGGGTGCTGCGCCGGGCGGGGGGGCCCTGCGAGGGCTGCATGCTGGCACGGCGCAGCGTCTCCTGCGGGTCCCCCATCTTCATCTCCTCGTCCGTGATGGTCGCCAGCGAGTTGGAGGACTGGGGGGGTACAAGGGAGGTGTTATCAAGGCCCCCCTGCCCCGCGTGCCCCACGGCTGCCCCCGCGCGCCGTACCCTGCTCTCGAGGGGGTAGCAGGTCTTGAGGTGGGGCGGGCAGGCGCGGTTGCGCTGCTGCAGCTCCGCGATGCGGTTCCAGTCTTCCAACTGCTCGGGCTCATCCTGGCACGTGCCAAGGTAGAGGCTGCTGCGGCCTAAACACGGAGCAAGGCAGGGTCAAAGGGGGGGTTCCACGCGCCCCAAGTGAAGGCAGAGCCTTCCCCGCCCCCCCCCAGAGCCACGCACCGAGGCTGGAGCTGCTGCCCCCCTGCATGCTCCGCAGGGAGCTGCGGGTGACCGGGCGGTAGCCGGGGAGCCCCAGGAGCGCGGCGTGGCCCGGGGGGTCCTGCGGGGAGGAGGTGTCCGGGGGCAGCAGGGACTCCTGGGATGGGAAACTGGCGAGGGAGCGCGAGGAGCCCGAGCGCAGGCGGCTCCGGGCCGGGGCGGCGCTGGGCTGAGCCGTGGGGAGGCTGCAGAAGGAGACGTCAGCGCTGTCCGGTTCCTCGGGCTTGGCTTGGTTCTGTGGGGGAGAGCACGGGATGGGCTGGGACGCAGGGAGCTGAAAACTCCTCCAGCTCCAACCCCTGCCACAGGCAGGGACCCCTTCCACTGGAGCAGCTTGCTCCAAGCCCCTGTGTCCAACCTGGCCTTGAGCACTGCCAGGGATGGGGCAGCCACAGCTTCTCTGGGCACCCTGGGCCAGCGCCTCAGCACCCTCACAGGGAAGAGCTTCTGCCTAAGAGCTCAGCTCAGTCTCCCCTCTGGCAGGTTCAAGCCATTCCCCTTGGCCTGTCCCTACAGGCCCTTGTCCCAAGCCCCTCTCCAGGTTTCCTGCAGCCCCTTTAGGCACTGGAGCTGCTCTCAGGTCCCCCCTTCACACAGCAGAGGGGCAGGATCCCCTCCCTGCGCTGCTGCTCACGCTCTGCAGGTGCACCCAGCACACGAGGGCTCCGTGCTCCAGTGTTCACTGAAGCCGGGTTGCGCTGACCCCAAGTCCGGCTCACTTTGGTCATGGTGATGCTGATGGTGGTGCGGCGCCGCGCGGAGCGGGTCTGGCAGCCGGAGTCGAGCGAGAGGTCCCCGCAGGAGCCGGTGCTGGAGCGGTGCTGGGCCCGCGTGCGGCTGGGCAGGGGCGTGAAGTAAAGGCTCTCCAGGGACTCCACCTTGCGCGGGAGCCGCCGCGACGCCGGCGTCTCCTCCGTGGCCGCAGCCACCACCGAGTCCTCCGAGCGGGAGCGCGCGGCCTTCCTGCGGGACAAGGCACGGGTCAGGGGGACACCGGGAGTGCCGACACCGGCTCCTGGCGCTGGTGGCCAGGGTGGGCTCCACCGAGGCGCGGTGCCGGTACCTGTTGGTGTGGAGCGACCGCGCTTCCTCGAGGCTGAGGTCCAGGCTGTCGGTGCTGATGTCGGCGGGGTTCTGGCGGAACAGCTCCTGGCCCTTCAGCGTGTCCTTGGGCACCTGGATCTTGCCGAGCTCCCGGAGCTGCTGGTTGGCAAATTCCACCTGGATGGGAAGCAGAGAGGGATGCATCCTCCGAGGGAGACGGCAATGGGGGGAGAAGGAAGAAGGGAGAAGGAAGAGGGGAGAAGGAGGAAGGAAGGAGGGAGAAGGAGGAAGGAAGGAGGGAGAAGGAGGAAGGAAGGAGGCAGAAGGAGGAAGGAAGGAGGCAGAAGGAGGAAGGAAGGAGGCAGAAGGAGGAAGGAAGGAGGCAGAAGGAGGAAGGAGGGAAAAGGAAGGAGGGAGAAGGAAGAAGGGAGAAGGAAGAAGGGAGAAGGAAGAAGGGAGAAGGAAGAAGGGAGAAGGAAGAAGGGAGAAGTAGGAAGGAGGGAGAAGTAGGAAGGAGGGAGAAGAAGGAAGGAGGGAGAAGAAGGAAGGAGGGAGAAGAAGGAAGGAGGGAGAAGAAGGAAGGAGGGAGAAGAAGGAAGGAGGGAGAAGAAGGAAGGAGGGAGAAGAAGGAAGGAGGGAGAAGAAGGAAGGAGGGAGAAGAAGGAAGGAGGGAGAAGAAGGAAGGAGGGAGAAGAAGGAAGGAGGCAGAAGGAGGAAGGAGGGAAAAGGAAGGAGGGAGAAGGAAGAAGGGAGAAGGAAGAAGGGAGAAGGAAGAAGGGAGAAGGAAGAAGGGAGAAGTAGGAAGGAGGGAGAAGAAGGAAGGAGGGAGAAGAAGGAAGGAGGGAGAAGAAGGAAGGAGGGAGAAGAAGGAAGGAGGGAGAAGAAGGAAGGAGGGAGAAGAAGGAAGGAGGGAGAAGAAGGAAGGAGGGAGAAGAAGGAAGGAGGGAGAAGAAGGAAGGAGGGAGAAGAAGGATGGAGGGAGAAGAAGGAAGGAGGGAGAAGAAGGAAGGAGGGAGAAGAAGGAAGGAGGGAGAAGAAGGAAGGAGGGAGAAGAAGGAAGGAGGGAGAAGAAGGAAGGAGGGAGAAGAAGGAAGGAGGGAGAAGAAGGAAGGAGGGAGAAGCCCCTCTGTGCTGCCCCTACCTGAGCCTCCAGGCTGTGGACCTGGCTGGTGAGGTTCCTGCAGCTGAGCTCCGACTCCTTGGCCTGCAACACACTCTGCTGCAGCTCCTTGGCCAACCGCTCCGACTCAGCCCGCAGCTCTGTGTTCTCCTTCTGGAGCTGCTCCATGGCCTTCAGCTTCTCCACCAGCTCCTGGTTCTGCTGCTTCTTCGCATCGTAGTGAGTTTTTGCCTTCTCCATCTAGGAGGGTGAGGAGGGAAACCCATCAGCCTTCGCATGGACCGGGATGGGGATGGATGGCGATGGATGGGGATGGGACCATACTTGGCCTTTGTAGTGCTCGGCCGCCTGCTCCTTCTGCGCGAGCTGCTCCTGCAGCTCTGCCACCCTCTCCTGCTGGCGCGTGGCCTCCGACTGCAGCTCCCCCTCCAGTGCCTGCAGGCAGCGAGGACCCGGGCTCAGAGACCCCCCCGAGCCCCCACTCTGCCCAGCGCAGAGCTCAGCCCCAGGCCTTTGCTCTCCACTCACCTTCACTCTCTGCTGCTGGCTCCGTGCTGTCTTCTCGTGCTGAGTCAGCTTCTTATTGAGCTCCTCCACCTGGGGGAATGCCTTGGGTTAAACCAGCTCCAGGCACAAGATTCCCCCCTCTGGGTCCCAGCCACAAGGCCTCTGTGGGGCCACTTGTGCTGGGATTGTGGGGAAAATGGGACTTTTCCAACGCTGCTTCCAAGAGCCAACCTCACAGCACCGCTGAGGTCGGTGCTGCTGTGAGGCATCGCACCTCTGGCCACATCTGGCCTCCTCCTGTCTCCAGCCATTCCCACCAGCTGGGCAAGCAGCTGGACCATGGTTAAAGATGGAGGGAAAGGGATGTATGGGAGGAATGGGATATCCTGGCTCCCCCTAAATCCCACCTCCTGAGGAGGTATCACAGGAGCAATGGCTCCCTAAGGCTCACACTGGGAGGTGCTGAGCTGCAGGCAGCAGGTTTGGGATGAAGGCAAAGATATGGAGCTGCGCCTGCACCACAAGCGCAGCACGTGGGGACAGGGAATGCCGCTGGGAAGCAGCCTAAGCCGTGCACCATCACCCACGTTACCTGCTTGGCTTGGTCCTTCCGAACCGCCTCCAGCTGCTCCACCTGCGGGCACAAAGCGCAGTGACCATGGGGAGCGTGTCCCAGCCCCAGGCCCCGGGAGAGGCAGGAGACAGGGATGCAGGGATGCGCAGGAGCCCCTTACCTGCGCCGCCAGCCTCTGCCTCTCCTCCAGCAGCTTCCTCCTCTCCTCCAGCGCCGCCGCTCTGCTGCTCTCCTGCTCCTTGCCCACGGCCTCCAGCTTCCGCGCCGCCTCCTGCGCCTCCCGCCGGCTCCCGGCCACCAGCTCCTCGGATGCGGCTCGGAGCCGCTCCAGCTCCCGCCCGTGCCGCTCCTGCGCCTGCCCCAGCTCCGCCTGCAGCCGCTGCCCGGCGCGGTCCTGCTCCGCCGCGCGCTCCCGCAGCGCCGCCAGCTCTGCCTGCAGGGCGCCCAGGGCCTTGCCGCGCTGCTCCAGCTCCTGCCGGTGCTGGCTCTCCAGGGCGCCGCGCTCCGCCTGCAGCTGCTGGCACAGGAGCTTGAGCGGCGGCAGCTCCGCGGCCAGGCCCTGCGCGGCGCCCAGCTCCTGCTGCAGCGCGGCCACGAGCTGCTCCTGCTGCAGGCGCTCGTCCTGGCAGCCCTTCAGCTCCTGGTGCAGCTCCTCCTCGCGCTCGCTCTGGCTCTGCCGCTCCCGCTTGAGCGCCTCGATGGCCGCGCGCTGCTTGTCCATCTCCTCCTGGCAGCGCTGCACCTCCACCTTCATGAGCGAGCAGCGCTCGGCCGCGCGCGAGGCCGCCGTGGCCATCTCTGTCTGCAGCACCCGCAGCCTCTCCTCCAGCTTCTTGCTCTTCTCCGACTCGGCCAGGACCAGGCGCTTCAGCTCCTTGCTCTCCCCTTCCTTCTCGGTCACCTGCCGGTGCAGGATGGACACCTCGTGCTCCAGGCTCCCGATGAGGCCGCTCTTCCTCTCCAGCTCCTGCACGCACTGCGAGAGCTGCTCCTTCCAGCCCTCCTCCGCCCGGCCCCTGTCCTGCGCTGCGGCACGCAGGGACGCCAGCTCCTTCTCGTGGGCCGCGATGGTGCCCCGGCTCTGCAGCAGCTCCCGGCTCTTCTCCTGCAGCTCCTTGCGCAGCGCCTCCGCGCTCCCGTCCTGCAGCGCCTGCGCCGCCCTCGCCGCTTCCAGCAGCTTCTGCAGCTCCGATGCCTTCTCCCTGTGCTGAGCCCCTTCCCTGCGCGAGGCCTCCAGCTCCGTGCGCACCGCGGCCGCGCTCTCCCGCTGCTCCCTGCAGCGCTGCTCCAGCTCCTCCACCTGCACGCGCAGCGCCCGCGCCTCCACCAGCGCCTCCGGGGAACGGGCCCAGCTCGGCTCCTGCTCCCTCTCTGAGCCTTTGGCGCCCGCGGCGCTGTCCCCATCCACAGCCCGGCTCCGGGCGGCCTCTGCGGGACCCTGCAGCTCTTTGTCCCCCGCTGCGGTGGTGGCGAGCTCCCCTCGGAGCCTGCTGACCATGTCCTGCAGCTCCCGCAGCTCCTCGGCGCACGAGGCCTTGTCCCGGCGCAGCTCCTCCAGCAGCCCCTGTTGCTCCTGCAGCAGCTCCCGCACCCGCGCCAGCTCCTCGCGGTGCCGGGCCCGCTCCACGCGCTGCTCGTTGAGGCTGTTCTGCAGCTGCGCCTCCAGCTCTGCCTTGCGGGCGCGCTCGGCCCCGCTCTCGGCCCGGCCCCGCTCCAGCTCCTGCCGCAGGCGCGCGGCCTCCTCGTCGCGGCTGCCCAGCTCCCGCCGGTGCTCCCGCAGCGCCTCCTCGAGCCGGGCGCGCAGCACCGAGCCCTCCCCGCGCAGCCGCTGCGCCTCGGCCTCCGCCTCCTGCTCCCGCTGCCGCCCGCCCGCCGCCGCCCGGCACAGCTCGGCCTCCGCGCCCCGCAGCCGCTCCACGGCTCCTTCCAGCTCCTTGCAGCGGAGCTGCTCCCGGGACAGCTCCTGCGAGGCCCCGTCCAGCGCCTCGGCCGCCCGCTGCGCCTCGGCCCGGTGCTGCACCGCCGCCTGCTCCGCCGCCGTCGCCTGCTCACGCAGGGAGCACACCTCGGCCCTCAGCCGCTGCTCCTCACCCTCCTTCTCCTTGGCCCATGCGCGGGTGCTGGCCAGGTCGGCCTGGAGGGCGGCCACGCGCTCCTGGTGCTCGGTGCCCAGGCGCTGCGCCTGGGCCTGCAGCGCGGCCACCTCCTCCTGCCGGGCCCGCAGCTCCCTGCCCAGCGCCTGCAGCTCCTGCTCCAGCTTCCCGCGCTCCTCGTCCTCCCGGCGGGCAGCGGGAGACGTCTCCATGGGCTTCTCCTGGCTCCTGGGCGGCTCCTGCTGCAGGCGCTGCCTCTCCGCCTCCAGCTCGGCGATCCGGGCCAGGCTGCCCTCCAGGCTCTCGGCCGCCCTCCTCTTCTCATCCTCCAGGATGCCCTCAGTGTTGCGCAGGGATTCCTCCAGGAAGAGGAGCTGCTCCTGCAGGCGGCTGTTCTCCCGCGCCAGCCTCTCCCTCTCGGCCAGGCGCTGCTGGCTCTCCTTGAGCCGGGCC
Organism: Psittacula echo; assembly: GCF_963264785.1. Taxonomy (NCBI): domain Eukaryota; kingdom Metazoa; phylum Chordata; class Aves; order Psittaciformes; family Psittacidae; genus Psittacula; species Psittacula echo. Next base: position 127,388,498 of record NC_137736.1, on the reverse strand, counting down.
TCCAGCTCCTGCAGCTGGGCCTGCTGGGGGCCCAGCTCCACCATCCTGCCTTCCAGCTCCCGGATCCGGCGGCTCAGCTCCGCCCTCTCCCCATCCCAGGCGGCCTGGTTGGAATCCTGGGCCTGTGCCATGGCCTGGAGCTGGGTGCTCAGGGAAGCGTTGGCCTCCTGCAGGTGCTGCAGCTGCTGCAGGCTCTGCTCGTGCCGGGCGCTGCCGGCCTCCCGCTCCCGCAGCTCCTGCTCCAGCTCCTCCTGGCGCCGCTGGCTCTCCGCGAGGGAATCCTGCAGGCTGCTCACCAGGCTGCCAAGCTGCTGCTTCTCCTCCTCCCAGAGGCCCCGCTGGGATTGCAGGGCTGCTTCCTGCTGCTGCTTCTCCTCCTCCAGCCGCAGCACCGTGGCCTGGAGCTCAGCACCTTTACTGGTGAGAGCGGACACCTCCTGCTTCAGCTCCTCCAGCTGCAGGGACAAGAGGGGAAGGGAACAGAACACACACAGGCTCAAGCGGTATTCACGCTGCTCTTCTCCCGGCAGTTTCCCATGGGAGCGCTGCAGGAGGCAGGGATGGGCTCCGGACGCAGCCGTACCTTCAGGACATCCCCCAGCACCTCTCCCTTCTGGCTGCTGCACTCCCCCAGCTGGGCCAGTTGATCCTCCAGCAGAGAGATCTTCCCTTGCAGGATCTCAATCTTCTCCTCTGAGCATTTCTGGGAACAGGAGCGATGGGAATGAGCACGGGCTGAGGCTCAGGAGGGCTCCATCACCCCCAGCAGGGCCAGCAGGGCACAGGGAACCCTGCCCAGAGCAGGGAAAGGCTTCCCATGGGATGTGCCTGCAGGACAGCAGCGGTGTCGCAGCCACCCCCCGGGCTGCGCTCACCTTGTCCTGCAGGGCTCCGCGCAGCTCCGTCTCCAGCTGCCCCTGCTTCTCCTGGGACTGGGCCAGGGCCGCGTTGTGCTCCTCCGAGAGCTCGTTCAGGGCCTCCTGCAGCTGCACCAAGTGGCTGCCGATCTCCCGGAGCTGCCAAGGGTGAAACCCCAGTCCCCAGAGGAACGTCCGATCGAGCCCAGCACTGCCCGGCTCCCCTGGGCCAGCACCCGCACAGAGCCCAGGCCCGGGCCGCTTGTACCCTGCAGCACCTCCTGCCCTTTGGCTGAGGAGCTGGAGCCAAGGCAGGCTCTGGGTGAAGGTCCCCATGGCAGAGCCCAGCGCGCTGCACAGCCCCTGTGCGCAGCCCCAGCCCCAGGGCAGGACCCAGCAGCCCGCACCTTGAAGGAGAGGTCCCCGTTCTCCTCGGAGAGCTGGCTGATCTTCCGGTCCATCTGACCCTTCTCGGTCTTCAGGTCCTGGCACTGCCTGAGCGCCTCGTGCAAGCGCACCATGAGGCTGCAGGGGAGGTTGGGAGAGAGGGTGAGGACCCCAGCGAGGCTGATGCTGCTGGGTACGGCCCAGGGCACTGAGGGGCCACGGTACCGCTGTGCCATGGGGCCAAACAACCACAGATCCAGCTCTAAACTGGATCCTAGCACATGGAAAAGGGGAGCAGGGAGATGTCTGTGCTTTGGCAAAGCCCAACAACTCCACACCAAGGGCAGAGGCAGGTGCAGGACTCCAGCCCCCCCTCTGCAAAGGGAAAGGGCAAACCAAGGACCAGGAGCCTGGGCATCCTTCCCAGGTAAACAAGGACAGGGCAGAGACCAGGACGTGGCAGCGCCAGGGAGCAAGGAGCGCCAGAGCCCAGGCCAGACCCAGGCAAACCGGGGTGAGCAGCTGGGGAAGGGGCACCAGTGGCAGCCCAAAGGCTGCCAGTGATGCAGAGCACATCCCATGGGGTCTTCCCACACCAGAGAGAGCTGTTCCCATGCTGGGATTAGAGAACAGTTCCAGGGAGACCTTAGAGCAGCTCCAGTGCCTAAAAGGGCTGCAGAAAACCTGGAGAGGGGCTTGGGACAAGGGCCTGTAGGGACAGGCCAAGGGGAATGGCTTGAACCTGCCAGAGGGGAGACTGAGCTGAGCTCTTAGGCAGAAGCTCTTCCCTGTGAGGGTGCTGAGGCGCTGGCTCAGGGTGCCCAGAGAAGCCTGGGGACACCGGAGTGACCCGGCCCAGCCTGGCAGGAGGAGGGGGCATTCCCAGGGGATCACCTCTCGTTCTTCTCCCTCAGCTCCTCCATCTCCTTGGGCTCCAGCTGGTCAGCAGCGTGCTTCTCATTGAGCAGGGCCAGGCGGTCGATCCGCTGCTGCATCAGGGTGATCTGAGCCTCTGGGGAGGAGAGAACAGGCCCGTTACCCCCTGCTGACCCCCAGTGCCCGGGGGGGCTGTGTCCGTCTGTCCCTCCCCATGGGTGAGGAGCCACTGCATGGAAACCCTCTGCAGTGGGAGACGGATGAGCAGGGCTCCATTGGGCCTGGCAGCATGGACCTGAGCATGGGCTGCAGCCGAGCCCCAGAGCCCCCCCCGATCTCAGGATGTCCCATTAGGGACTGACCCTTCTCCGTGATGAGTTTCCGGTTCTCTGCCAGCTCCACCTCCAGCTCATCCCGGTTTTCCCTCTCCGCAGCCAACTGCTTCTTGAGGCGGCGCAGCTGGAACTGGGGGGTCTGCATGACGTCCCCCATGGGCGAGGAGGGGGCCCCGGGCAGGACACTGTGGAGGGACACCACAGAGCACCCTTCAACCACAGCCTGGGCCTCCCAGTCCCACCCCAGGGCAGGGAAGGGCCTCAGCAGCTCTGGGCAGGGTCTGTGCTCATCAGCCAGGCGCAAAGGAGCCAGTTCCAGCCCAGCTTCATCCTGCCCATCACACATCCCAGCTTCATCCCATCGCGCATCCCAGCTTCATCCCATCGCGCATCCCAGCTTCATCCCATCGAACATCCCATCGCACATCCCAGCTTCATCCCATCGAACATCCCATCGAACATCCCAGCTTCATCCCATCGCGCATCCCATCGCATGTCCCAGCTTCATCCCATCGCGCATCCCAGCTTCATCCCATCGCGCATCCCAGCTTCATCCCATCGCGCATCCCATCGCACGTCCCAGCTTCATCCCATCGCACATCCCAGCTTCATCCCATCGCGCATCCCAGCTTCATCCCATCGCGCATCCCAGCTTCATCCCATCGCACATCCCAGCTTCATCCCATCGCACATCCCAGCTTCATCCCATCGAGCATCCCATCAAACATCCCAGCTTCATCCCATCGCTCATCCCAGCTTCATCCCGCCCATTGCACATCCCAGGTCAAGCCGGAGCCGATTCCTACAGGACAAGTCTCTGTGCACTCAGCTGCATCTCCAAGTCCCAACCCACCCTGCCCATTGCCACCAGAGCCAGGGCACGTACTTGTTGGTGCTGGAGGAGGATGAGGAGGATGAAGCAACCTTCTGCAGCTCCAGGAAACGCACCTCTCGCTTCTGTGGGAAGGGGAGCAGCGGGGAATGCTCCTCGGAGCTGCTGCTGGATGAGGATGGCGGGGCTGGAAAGAGCAAGTGAGAAGAGGGATTGGCATGGCCATGGCAGGAGGGAGGGTTTAGCAGCGAGAATTCCCCCAGGGCTGGATGAACCCAGCTGAGAAAGCCACAAGGCTGCCTTGCACCCACATCCCGCCCAGGAAGGCAGCACCTGCCACAGGGGCTCCGCTTGTGCCTGGTGGGAATTGCCCAGCGGGAATAAGGCAGCTCAGCCCTGGGCTGAGGGGAGCTGGAGGGGGACTTTGGAACCATAAATATAGGGAAAACTGCACTGGGTTTATGTTCTGGAAGAGACTCATCCGTGCTGGAGGGGCGCTGCTGGCATGGAGCTGAGCAGGAAGGTGCCAGCAGTGCTGAGCACTCACAGTGCCATGGAATCCTGGATGGGGTGGGATGAAGGGACCCTAAGGCTCCTCCATTCCCAACCCCTGCCACGGGCAGGGACCCCTTCCACTGGAGCAGCTTGCTCCAAGCCCCTGTGTCCAACCTGGCCTTGAGCACTGCCAGGGATGGGGCAGCCACAGCTTCTCTGGGCACCCTGGGCCAGCGCCTCAGCACCCTCACAGGGAAGAGCTTCTGCCTAAGAGCTCATCTCAGTTTCCCCTCGGGCAGGTTAAAGCCATTGCAGGAGGACACTTCCCCCGTCCCACCCCGCTGCTGGGGCTGGGGCTCAGGCCGGGGCCAGTGCTCACCCTTCCTCTGCAGGAACAGCTCCAGGTTCTCGCTCAGGCTCTCCTCATTTTCCAGCACGAACCTGAGGATTGCTGCCAGCTCCACCTGCAGCGGGAGGAGCCATGGGGTGAGCAGCTCCGCCGCAGCCCCCGCCGCAGCCCCAGGGCACCCCATGTTCTTATAACCCGGAGGCCCCATGAGCACCGCAGCACCCATCCTGCACCCTCCTTTAGGGGTCCTGGAGCAGCAGGGGCAGGTCTGGGAGCACCCCCGAAGGGCACCTCCACTTCCCAGGGGATGCAGAGGGAATTACCTGGCTCTCGTAGTCGAGCTCGCTCCAGTCCGCAGGGCTCCTGCAGCTCATGGACGCGTGGTACAGGAGCAGCACGGCCACCTGCAGCGAGCAGGGACCTGTCACCCCCCGGCCCCAGCACCAGCACCCCGCGGCCAGCGCCAGTGCCCGTGGTTACCTTGGCCAAGGCCAGCTCCTCTCCCTCCAGCAGCTGCTGTGCTGGGATCAGGCTCTCCGGGGCTGGTTTGTGCTTGCAGTGCTCTGCAATAGGAAGCAGCATTCCCATTCCCACCGGAGCCCCGGCCGCTGGGAACGCTGCCCATGGTACGTGGCCACCACCCCTGAGGTGCTGTGCTTGGGCTGGGGACCCCATGATGTGTCCCTGAGGAGAAGGGGCTGAGGGAAACTGCAGGGCACTTCCCAAGCCCCCAGATCCCCCCTCAGGTAAAGGTTTTCCAGTGGGATTTAAGCAGCTTGAGGCCGGACGCAGGCTGGGAATGCTGCCTCCGAGCAGCGCCACCGGCACCCGGCCCTCTTCCCCCCGCACTCCTCCTGCAGCAAGCCCGTGCGCTGGCGAGGATTCCCAGTGGGAAGTTCCCTTCCTGGGGGATCAGGGCAGCCAGGACCCGGTGTGGGGCAGGAGCTCAGGGAAGGGGATGCAGGAGCAGAGCCCCGGGGGCTGGGACCGGCACAGCCGATGGTGAAAGCTCTTACTCTGCAGGAAGGCGCAGATGAAGCTGATCCTCTGCGGCAGCGCCTGCTCCAGCGCCGATTCCGCATCCTCGCTCTGGAGCCTGGGACAGAGCCGGGACCGTGGGGAGCTCAGCCCGAGCAGAGCCAAGGCTGAGCACACGGGGCCATGGAGGCAGCCCCCAGCCCAGCCCCAGCTGTGCCGGATCGGTGCCGCTTCCTCCTCTGCCGCCACGGAGCTGGCAGCGGCCCCGGCAGCGGGAGGCACCGCAGGGGGATGCTGGCAGGGCCTGCAGCAGCTCCCACCCCCCTGCTGCTCCTCACCCCTGCCCCAGCCTGGTGCTGCTCTGGCACCGTTGCCGACTCCCAGAGCTTGGGCTTGGCTCGGGGACAGCACCGGGAGAGGATTCCCACATCCCCACAGGATTCCCAGCGCGGGGCCAGCGCCGGGGAGCTCCCCAGCGGGGCCATGGGGCCCGCTCAGCTTATCGGGATGTGCCCAGGAGCAGCCATGGCCGGAGCCCGCTGCTGCCGAGCTGGGAGCCGGGAGATTAACGAGAGCCACCTAAATATAACCGGAGCTGGCGGCTGCTTCCTCCCGCCCAGCACAGCCCTGCCCCGGGCAGCTCCCGTTACACCGGGTAATTATAGCAGCCAGCACCCGCGGGGAGCCATCGGGCCCTCTCCACGGCACGGATCAGGGGATGGGGTGGGATGAAGGCACCTTAAAGCTCCTCCAGCTCCAACCCCTGCCACGGGCAGGGACCCCTTCCACTGGAGCAGCTTGCTCCAAGCCCCTGTGTCCAACCTGGCCTTGAACACTGCCAGGGATGGGGCAGCCACAGCTTCTCTGGGCACCCTGGGCCAGCGCCTCAGCACCCTCACAGGGAAGAGCTTCTGCCTAAGAGCTCAGCTCAGTCTCCCCTCGGGCAGGTTCAAGCCATTCCCCTTGGCCTGTCCCTACAGGCCCTTGTCCCAAGCCCCTCTCCAGGTTTCCTGCAGCCCCTTTAGGCACTGGAGCTGCTCTCAGGTCTCCCCTTCACACAGCAGAGGGGCAGGATCCCCTCCCTGAGCTGCTGCTCACGCTCTGGGGGTGCACCCAGCACACGGGGGGGTTCCGGGCTCAAGCACACACTGGAGCTGGGTCATGGGGAGCTTCTCCTCACCCAACGCCCCAAGTCCTTCTCCTCAGGCTCGAGCCCATCTCCCCCAGCCTGGGTTTGTGCTGGGATTGCCCAATCCCCCGTTCAGGACCATTCTTCCCCTCCAGCACCATCAGGACACACATCCGGAGCGGAGCACCCTGTGTTCTCCCTCCCATGCCCAGGACAGCTCAGGCTCTAATTGGTTTTGCTCATGGACAAGGAACGTGGCTCCTGACGGACACATTCCTCCCATCCCTGTTTGGCCACCTCAGGTCCTGGGATGGAGCAAACAGGCTCCATCCTGCCTGTATCATCCTGGGGATCACCCAATGTCCCCAGAGAACCGCAGTGGTCCACAGGGTGGGAGCTTTTCCAAAGCTTCCCCAGGATCCCAACACTGCAGCTCAGGAAAACTTCCTGGGTTTCCTCACCTGAGCAGCCCTTACAGACACAAAGCACTCCCCAAGCACCTGATGCAACAGGGAGCCTCAAAGGACACAAAGTGCCCCCCATATCCCACCCGGATGCCCCCGGCTCCTCGTACTCACATTCTGTTGATGATCCGGATGAAGACGCTGCAGTCCCGGAGCTGGGACAGCTCCCGGAGGGGCTCGGAGCACACATTTGTGCTGTTCACCTACAGACGGGATGGGACGCTCAGAAGGGAGAAGCCAGCACCATTCCCTGCTGTCCCGGCTCCGGAGCAAGGCATCCCAGCACTTGTGCTTGCTCAACAGGAACGGTGAGCAAGGCTTCCCGGCAAACACCCACCCACCCGGGAGCAGCTGGGATGCGGCTGCCCCAGGACCTGCCCCAGCCCCGATCCCTCCCCGGTGCCGGTCCGGGTGCCGGCACCTCCCGTTCCTGGCGGGGGGGGAGCGTTACCCAAGCGAGCAGAGCCGCGGCCCTCGCGCCGTGCAGAGGCATCCTCAGGCTCGCAGGTCACTGCCCCGACCTGCAACGGGGGAGGAGCAATGAGCACCCAACACACTCATTACAGCAATGACAGCTCCTGCAGCGCCAGGGAGCCGAGCCCGCCACAGCCGGATCATGGGATGGGGTTTGGATTCGAAGGGACCTTAAAGCTCACCCAGCTCCAACCCCTGCCACGGGCAGGGACCCCTTCCACTGGAGCAGCTTGCTCCAAGCCCCTGTGTCCAACCTGGCCTTGAACACTGCCAGGGATGGGGCAGCCGCACAGGAAGAGCTTCCCAATCCCATCCCATCTCCTGCTGTGGAAGTGCAGCTGGCACCTCCTGGGATTCAGCCCTGGAGACTGGGATCAAGAAGAGCAGGACTCAAGGGAAACCACTGCTCAGGCTCCTCCTCCTCCTGCCATGTCCCACCCCAAACCTCTCTGCAATAATCCCTTTGAAGAGGGATGTAAAGCCCTGCTCCATCCTTGTTGTCCCTCTTGCCCAGGTTTCAATCCCAGGGACATCATCCCACGGGCTCCTCCATGGCTGCCCTGGGCCCGTGTGTGCTCCCGGCAAGGGGCTGCAGCCCATCCCGGTCGTGTCCGAGCACCGGCACCGCTGCTGGCACCAGCAGCATTCCAAGGAAAACCCCTTCCCTCAGGAACACCCGCGCGGTTCCAAGCCCAAAGCAGCGGCAGGCGCCAGGAGCCGCGGTCGTGCGGGATGAGCGGCAGCCGGAAGCGCAGTCGGCGGCTGGGGGCTGAGCCTTGGGGAGGGCTCGGTTGTAAACAAGCGGCAAAGGGCGCAGGACCAGCCCCGGCTCCGGGCGGGAGCCACGGCAGGGACAGGGATCCCCATGGACCTCATGGGGCCGGGAACTCAAACACCGGGAAGGAACAGGAGGGAGCGGCCGCTGCCTCCATCGGCTCAGCCGGGAAGCGCGGGCTGCTTGTGGGATCCTCGCTGGGATGGATCCTCCCGCCCTCCCTCCAGCCCAGCCCCACGGCGCAACCTCAGCACCCCCCGCACCCACCAGGACCCCAGACCCCCCCCGACCCCCGGGGTGAAACAGGGACCGTGTCCCCCGGAGCCGATGCACGGCATGGCCCGAGCCCATCCCAGCTCCGTGCTGGCGGCACCACCGCGACCCTCGGGGCCACCCGAGATCCCTGACCCGGGGGTCGGCGCCCGGCGGGGACCGGAGCTGCAGGGAAAGCCCCAGGACCGGGCCCCGCAGCGTTACGAAACCGGGGCCCCCGGAGCTCCGTCCGGGCCCCCCCTCCCCGGGTGCGCTCCCGCCTCCTCCCCCCCCCCCGCACGGAGCGCGGCCGCCGCAGGCCCCGCAGCCCGATGGCGGGAGGCAGCGCTCTGGGTACCGGCGCGGGGGTCCCGCGGGGCCTCACCGGGAGCAGCGGAGCGGCTCAGGCCGCCATGAGCCGCGCACAAAGGCAAAGTTGCGGTGTCGCTGGCGGGGCCGCGGGTGACGGCTCCCTCCTGGCCCCGGGCCACCTCCACGTCACCGCGCGCGTTAAAGGCGCCCGCGCTGGAGCCGGCCCCGGGCCGGGGTGGGGAGGGACAGAGCCAGCCCGGGGGGTGCTGGGGGTCCCCGGTGCAGGCTCCCGTTGATCCCGAGCCATCCCTCCCCGCTGCGAGGCCGTTCCCAACGCAGGAGCCATGGACTCGGGAACGCGGAAGGGGCCGCGGCCCCGCGCTCGTGCCGGGCCGGTGGTGCCGGGGTCCCCCCGCACACACGGACCCGCGGGTGCCCCCCATGGCGCTGGAAGGGACGCGGTGATGGCGCCGCTCCTCCAGAGCCGGGTCCCGGCTGCGCGGGCCAGGTCGGAGCCACTGGATGGGGGAGAACGGGGGGGGACGGAGACGAACGCAGGACCGCGGGTGGGAAGCAGCGGGACCCCCCGGGACAGCAGCGGGGCACCGGGAGCGGGGCTCGGCCACACCGACCCACGGAGCTCTCCTACCGGATACGGAGACCGGGCCGGGCCCGGGCAGCGCCGTCGCAGGGACGAGGCCGTTGCGAGCCCCGATGAAGTGCGACCGGACAGCGCCGTGGGGGGGCGCCCATCCGATGAAGCGGTTCCCGGGGTGAAGGCTCCTCCTTGGCCCCTCCCGCGAGCACCGGGCCCGGCCACCCGCGTTAGGCCTCACCGGGGGAGGGCACCGGCACTACGCGAGGCCCAGGCCGCGGCCGAGGCCTAACATCGGAACCGCTGGGCTCACGGGAACGGGACGGACCGGAACCCCCTGACCCCCCCCGCGTGCCCGTTGGGCCCTCCCCTCCCGCTGACACCGCCCCCTCCGGTGCCCCCGCCTCCTCCCGTCCCGGCGCCGCCGCCGCCCGGTTCAAACAGCAACGCCCGCCCCTGCCGCCTCCTCATTGGCTGCGAGGCGTGTCACGTGGGGCACGCCGGGACTACAGTTCCCAGCGTGCTGTTCAGCTCTCGCGAGAGCTGCGAAAAGTGCGGGGAGCGAGTTGCCATGGCAACAATGGCGGCGGCCAGGAGGCAGGCCTGGCGATAGGGGGGGGATTCCTGACGGGACGTGAGGGGGCACGGGGGTCCCATGGGGCAAAGGGATACGCGGGGGGGGGGGGGGTCGGAGGCTGTGTGAGGGATGCCAAGGGGGGGGCTGAGGGAGGAGACCATGGGGCACATGTGGGGCCTCCCATGGGGGTCTCAGGCCTACTCGGGGCATGGGGACACACGAAGGATACTGGAGGCTACGGGGGGGGGGGGGGGGTGTATATGGCTGTCAGGGGGCGCTCAGAGACCCACAGTGGGGCTGGGGACATGTGTGGGGCACTGGGGGGGGTCTGTGTATGGGGCCATGTGCCAAGCAGGGGACACCCAGAGACCCACAGTGGGGCTGGGGACATGCATGGGGCCCGGGCCGGGGTCACACACAGACCCCCTGGGGGCAGAAGGGCCCCGCTCTGCTCCACAGCAGATCCTGCCCCAGGGCAGGGGATGCCACCACCCCCAGACGCGTTCTGACCCACAAGGGGGTCGCATGGGGGGGGTCGGGGCTCATCCCTGTGCCCCCCGCCCCGTGTGCCCCCCATTGATGCAGGAAGCAGCAGGAGCAGAGCAGGAGGCGGCCGTGCCTGCGCGCGGGTTTATCAGCTGTGCCCGGGAACAGGTAAAAAACCCAAATCCATGTAAAAACGGGGGGGCAGGGGGGGGCAGAGCCCTCCCCCCCCCCCCGCGCTGACACAGCATTCCGGCAGCATTCCCTTTGTGGTGATCCCTGCGCCAGGCCAAGCACCCCCCACCCCGGAGCAGCGCCGGGAATCCCACTCTGGGGCCGGATCCCAGCGTGGGGAGGGAGGAGGGAAAAGACAACAAAAAAGGGGGAAAATCCAACCCAAAAAGCCCCAAAGCCGGCCCCGCGCGGCCGCGGCGCTCAGGGGATGCCGAACTGCACAACCAGCTCCTCCTTGGCGTCCACCCGGATCTGTGAGAGCGCGCTGAAGGCGTAGGCAGCTATCCGGGACACCTGCGGGACAGAGCCGTTATCCAGGGAAACACCGCGGGAAGCGGGCAGCTCCTTTGGGTTAAAAAGTGGCCAAAAGGGTAAAAATGAGATTTAAAGTCCCCTCATCTCAAACCAGGCCGGGATTCTGGAGCTGCCGCCCCTCGAATCCTGTGCTCAGCTCTGGGCCCCTCACTACAGGAGAGACCTTGAGGGGCTGGAGCGGGGCCAGAGAAGGGCAGCGGAGCTGGTGCAGGGCCTGGAGCCCAAGGGTGATGGGGAAGGGCTGAGGGACCTGGGGGGTTCAGTGTGGAGAAGAGAAGGCTCAGGGGGGACCTGATGGCTCCCTACAAGTGCCTGAGAGGAGGATGGAGCCAGGAGGGGCTGGGCTCTGCTCCCAAGGAACAAGGGATGGGACAAGAGGAACCGGCCTCAAGCTGCACCAGGGCAGGTTTAGATGGAGCTGAGGAACAATTCCTGCCCCAAAGGGTGCTCAGGCATTGGAACAGGCTGCCCAGGGCAGGGCTGCAGGCACCGTCCCTGCAAGGGTTCACACCCTGTGGAGACAAGGCCTCAGTGCCATGGGGCAGTGGTGGCCTTGGGGCAATGGTTGCACCAGATGGACCTGAAGCCCTTCCCCAGCGCCACTGATCCCATGGCTCCACGTCCCAAGCACGTGGCTCTGGGTGCTCAGGGGTGGCACCAGCACCCCCAGACCCCCCCCAGCCCCTCACCTGCTGCAGGTCTGCGAAGGGGACGGGGTCGCTGGCCAGGACCTGGTGGGGTTGGTTGGTGAGAGACGGCAGCGCCGGCGCCTTCTTCCAGTGTGTGAGGCTGGAGCTGAGCATGGCCAGGCGGGTGCTGGGGGCACCGCAGTCAGCACCACCGGCACCCACAGGGTACAGCACAGCACCCCAGGGGGATGGGGGCACCCCAGGGGAATGGGGGCACCCCAGGGGATGGGGAGCACACAGCCCCACCTGTACTGCCGTGCCCGGTCCATGTACTCGTGCTGCTCCATGCCCTGCGAGTCCGCAGCCGACACGTCGATGATGTTGCTGGGGAGCAGCAGGGAGCAGTTCCCATCGTGGGCTCCAGGCTCCCCCCGGGGTCCCCCCCCCCATGGCAGCACCCCAAAATCGACATCTTGGGGATACTTTGAGCTCCATGGGTGAGGCAGAGCCCCCCTGTGTGGGCTGGGGATGGTCCCCATGCATATGGGGATACAGAGCTCCACATTGAGCACCCCAAAATTAGCATCTTGAGGCTGTTACGAGCCCCATGAGCAACCCTGAGTCCCTCCCATATGGGCTGGGGACAGCTCCCATGTCTATGGGGTGACCCCCCCTCCCTAAAGAGGATACAGAGCCCCCCAAACTCCCTCTGCCCCCCGCAAACACCCATTCCATCCCCTCAAATCACAGCGAGGGGCTCCCAGCTCCTGCCCCCAGCCCAGCCCCCCAGCATCACCCCACACCCAGGGGCTCCCTTTGGTGCTCCTGTGGGGCACAAACCAGAGGGAAGGGACATTGGGGGGGGGCACAGGAGCAGTTCCCCCTTCCCTTTGGCACCTCTGGGACCCATTGTGGGGGTGCCCCACAGCCATGGCACCGGGTGCTGGTGGCGCGGGGGGGCTGTGGCAGGGGTGGCAATGGCAGCAGCTCACATGGCGGTCTTGGCGAGGATGGAGGAGAGCATGGCCTGCTCGTCCGTGCGCGCCGAGGGCAGGTTGTGGTAGCTCTGCTCAGCCCCGTTCAGCACCTTGTTGGGGGGGCTGGGGGCCGGCTCCAGCAGCCGCTTCGTCTCCTCCTCCTGCAGGAATGGGGCGGGTCATGAATCATGGAAAGGGGTTGGGGTGAAGGGAGCCTGGGATCCTCCAGTTCCAACCCCTGCCACGGGCAGGAACCCCTTCCACTGGAGCAGCTTGCTCCAAGCCCCTGTGTCCAACCTGGCCTTGAACACTGCCAGGGATGGGGCAGCCACAGCTTCTCTGGGCACCCTGGGCCAGCGCCTCAGCACCCTCACAGGGAAGAGCTTCTGCCTAAGAGCTCATCTCAGTCTCCCCTCGGGCAGGTTCAAGCCATTCCCCTTGGCCTGTCCCTACAGGCCCTTGTCCCAAGCCCCTCTCCAGGTTTCCTGCAGCCCCTTTAGGCACTGGAGCTGCTCTCAGGTCTCCCCAGAGCACAGCAGAGGGGCAGGATCCCCTCCCTGAGCTGCTGCTCACGCTCTGGGGTGCACCCAGCACACGGGGGGGGTCTGGGCTCCAGCGCTCACTGGAGCCGGTTCATGGGGAGCTTCTCCTCACCCAGTCCCTGCACCGCCGGCACCGCAGGGTGGCACCGGCCCCTCCATGTCCCTCCATAGCCCCCCATAACCCGTTATGCTCCCCCATAACCCCCCAAGTCCCCCCGTGCCCCCCAAGCCCTCACCTGCTCCGAGGCCTCGCCCTCGCTGCTGTAGCAGCAGCCCATGGCGACCGCCGGCACCACCACCGGCTCCGGCAGGGGGCGCGCCGCCCCGCTCACGTGACAGCGCCGGACTGACACCCGCCTGGCCCCCGTGACAAAACATTGGGTCACGCGGGGCTCAGCCAGCCAATGAGAGCGCGGGACCGTCCCTTCCTCCTCCTCCTCTTCCTGCTTCCTGCCCCACCCTGACGAAAGGCGCCGCTGGTCACGTGATCGCCTGCCAATCAGATCGCGCGGAGGCGGCAAAACAACGCGCCGGCAGCGCCGTGGGCCGCTAGGGGGCGCGGTCACGTGACGACCGGCCAATCAGCGCGGGGGGGGTTGGGGTCAGGGAGGAGCACCGCGCCGGCCCCGCCCCCGTAGGGCGTCGTCACGTGACCGGTGCCGCGGGCGCGCGCGAGCCGGCGTCACGTGACGTTAAGGGGGTGGGGGAAGGGACGGAGAGAGAAGTTGCGCTCCCGCGTGGGCGGTGTCACGTGGCACGGAACGCGCGTGCGCGGTCACGAGTCCGCGTTTTCCCCAGTGCCACCATTGCCCCTCATTACTCCCCATTGACCCCCATTTACCCTCCCATTGCCCCCATTGACCCCAGTGGCCCCATTGATCCCCCATTGCCCCCATTGACCGCAGTGCCCCCATTGATCTCCCATTGACCCCATTGCCCCCCTTTGCCCCCATTGACCCCAGTGCCCCCATTGATCCCCCCATTGCCCCATTGACCCCATTGACCCCAGTGCCCCCATTGATCCCCCATTGACCCCATTGCCCCCATTGACCCCAGTGCCCCCACTGATCCCCCATGGACCCCAATACCCCCATTGCCCCCAGTTGGCCCCCATTGCCCCCCATTTACCTCATTGACCCCACTGATATAAGGAAAGCAAGTGCCTGGAAAACATAGGGTTAGGACAGTTTGAATTTACCTTAGGTCTAAGATAGAGAGCAAGGTTTGTGCTGTGAGCCTGGGGTGGGATAACGGGATTTAGCACTCAGTAACAAGAGTGAAGCGTTTCACACCGTCCTTCCTGTTCTCAGTTCGTTTGGACACTGCCTCCCGAGCGTCTGCTACCTTGGGATGCTCCTTGTCTGCCCATCCCGTTACAAAGGTCCCACTGCTCTAAATCATAGAATCACAGAATGGTTCGGGTTGGAAAGGACCCTAAGATCATCCAGTTCCAACCCCCTGCCATGGGCAGGGACACCTCACATTAAACCATGGCACCTAAGGCTCTGTCCAACCTGGCCTTGAACACCGCCAGGGATGGAGCATTCACAACCTCCCTGGGCAACCCATTCCAGTGCCTCAGCACCCTCTCAGTAAAGAATTTCTTCCTTAGATCCAATCTAAACTTCCCCTGTTTCAGTTTGAACCCGTTACCCCTTGTCCTGTCACTGCAGTCCCTGATGAAGAGTCCATCCCCAGCATCCTTGTAGCCCCCTTCAGACACTGGAAGCTGCTCTGAGGTCTCCACGCAGCTTCTCTTCTCCAGGCTCAACAGCCTCAATGTTCTCAGCCTGGCTCCATACAGGAGCTGCTCCAGCCCCTGCTCATCCTCGTGGCCTCCTCTGGACTTGTTCCAACAGTTCCATGTCCTTTTTATGCTGAGGACACCAGAACTGCACACAATGCTCCAAGTGAGGTCTCCCGAGAGCAGAGCAGAGGGGCAGGATCACCTCCTTCGACCTGCTGCTCACGCTCCTCTTGATGCAGCCCAGGATACGGTTGCTTTCTGGGCTGCGAGCGCACACTGCAGCCGGCTCATGTTCATTTTCTCATCAACCAACACCCCCAAGTCCTTCTCTGCAGGGCTGCTCTGAATCTCTTCTCTGCCCAACCTGTAGCTGTGCCTGGGATTGCTCCGACCCAGGTGTAGGACCTTGCACTTGGCATGGTTAAACTTCATCAGGTTGGCATCAGCCCACCTCACAAGCGTGTCGAGGTCCCTCTGGATGGCATCCCTTCCCTCCGGCGTATCAACCGAACCACACAGCTTGGTGTCATCGGCAAACTTGCTGAGGGCGCACTCAATCCGTGCCCATGGCACCCACAGAGATGCTGAACCAGGCTTTGCCCGCTGCAGTTCCGGCCGCTTCCAGCTCAGTTGTGGTTACTGCGGCGTCCAACGGTGCCGAGGGTGAGAAGCGCTGCAGCTGCCAGACCCCTGCCCACGACCACCGCAGGGCAGCGCGCAAGGGAGGAGCCCGATGCTAATGAGTGCCTGGGCTAATTAGAATAGCCCCGCCTCCCTCTCGGCACCCTAATGAATATGCATGTCCGTGTAACCAACACCTGCTGCTGAGCCCCTGGGGCCGCGAGTCGGGAGGAGCGTGCCCGCTTCAGGGCTGCCTCTGAGCTGGGGAGTCTGACCCCGTGCTTGGGGGGGTCCTGAACCCTCCTGAGCCCCCCCAGACCCGAACCGCAAACCCGCACCCCCCAAACCCGCACCCCCCAAACCCGCACCCCCCAAACCCTCACCCCTAAACCCGCACCCCCAAACCCTCACCCCCAAACCCGCACCCCCCAAACCCGCACCCCCCAAACCCGCACCCCCAAACCCTCACCCCCAAACCCGCACCCCCCAAACCCGCACCCCCAAACCCGCACCCCCAAACCCGCACCCCCCAAACCCGCACCCCCAAACCCGCACCCCCAAACCCGTACCCCCCAAACCCTCACCCCCAAACCCGTACCCCCAAAACCCTCACCCCCAAACCCGCACCCCCCAAACCCGCACCCCCCAAACCCGCACCCCCAAACCCTCACCCCCAAACCCGCACCCCCCAAACCCGCACCCCCCAAACCCGCACCCCCAAACCCTCACCCCTAAACCCGCACCCCCAAACCCGCACCCCCCAAACCCGCACCCCCCAAACCCGCACCCCCAAACCCGCACCCCCCAAACCCGCACCCCCCAAACCCTCACCCCTAAACCCGCACCCCCCAAACCCGCACCCCCCAAACCCTCACCCCCAAACCCGCACCCCCCAAACCCGCACCCCCCAAACCCGCACCCCCAAACCCGCACCCCCAAACCCGCACCCCCCAAACCCGCACCCTCAAACCCTCACCCCCAAACCCGCACCCCCCAAACCCGCACCCCCCAAACCCGCACCCCCAAACCCTCACCCCCAAACCCGCACCCCCCAAACCCGCACCCCCAAACCCTCACCCCCAAACCCGCACCCCCAAACCCGCACCCCCAAACCCGTACCCCCCAAACCCGCACCCCCAAACCCGTACCCCCCAAACCCGCACCCCCAAACCCGCACCCCCAAACCCGCACCCCCCAAACCCGCACCCCCAAACCCTCACCCCCAAACCCGCACCCCCAAACCCGCACCCCCAAACCCGCACCCCCCCAGCCTGGCCCCCACTCAGCGGTAACCGGAGCTGGAGCTGCGGCTCCATCAATTATTGAGAGAGCGACGGCAGCGCCGGGGCCCAGCACAGAGAGATCCTGATCCTGCTCCTGATCCCTGCTCCTGATCTCAACAGCTCACAGACATCCTGATCCCGATCCTGATCCTGGTCCTGATCCCAGCTCCTTATCCCAGTGTCCAGAGAGCTCCTGCTCTCAGCATCCTGCCCGTTCCCTGCCTCCTGCCTGTCCCTGCCTGTTTGCAGCCGGGGACCAGGTACGTGCTCCCCAGCCCCTTGCTGCACCTGGGGACCCCCAAGCCTCTGGGTGTGGGTGCAGGGGCAGGACATGGGGTGCGGGGTGCAGGCTGGGGGGCACCGGGGGGGGGAGGCTCTGCAGGGGCACAGGGCACTGCAGCTCATGGCACACATGCTGCCTGTGGGGCTGCCTGTGTGAGTGAGGCTGTCTATGGGGCTGTGTTTGCCATGGGGCTGTGTGTCTATGGGGCTGTCTGCTATGGGGCTCTGTGGCTGTGTGTTTGCTATGGGGCTGTTTGCTATAGGGCTGTGTGTTTGCTATGGGGCTGTGTTTGCTATAGGGCTGTGTGTTTGCTGTGGGGCTGTGTGTGTCTATGGGGCTGTATTTGCTATGGGTCCATCTGTGTCTCTCTGCCCTGCACAGCCCCATGGTGTCGGTGGCCATCGCGCTGGCATTCGTGCCGCTGGTGCTGGCGCTGGCGCTGCGCTCCCGGCACTACGCGGCGCTGGTGGCGCGGGTGGCTCTGGGCTGGCTGCGGGACCGGCTCAGCTCCGTGCCGCGGGAGCACCGCGCTCTCCAGTACCTGCTGGCGCACGCGGTGCCCGGCGACCCCCGGCACGTGCTGCTCACCCTCGACCAGTGGAGCCGCCGCTGCGAGCACCTCAGCTGCGTGGGGCCTGACAAAGGTCAGCACCAGCGTGGGCATGGCCCTGTTGGCATGGCCACAGCATCATTGGCATGGCCACAGCATCATTGACATGGTCACAGCATCATTGACATGGTCACGGCATCATTGACATGGTCACGGCATCATTGACGTGGCCACGGCATCATTGACGTGGCCACAGCATCGACATCGTCATGGCATCATTGATGTGGCTGCAGCATCATTGTTATGGCCACAGTACTTTTGGCATGGCCGTGACACTGTTGACATAGCCACAGTACCACTGGCATGGCCATGGCACCACTGACATGGCTGTGACGCCACTGTTGTGGCCACAGCATCACTGGCATGGTTGCGACGCTGTTGGCACAGCCATGGCACTGATGACATGGCCTTGGTACCATTGACATGCACATGGCACCATTGATGTGGCCACGGCATCGTTGACACAGCCGTGGCACCATTGGCATGGCCATCGCATCACTGGCACAACTCTGGCATCATCATGGCCTTGGCACTATTGGCATGGCCACGGCACTGCCACCACAGCCCCATGCCAGGGCCACAGCCCCACAACCACCCCCCCACACCACACGGTGCCACTGGGAAGCCCTGTCCCTGCTGGTCAATGCCCCCATCGCCTGTTCCTGCTGCTGATGGGATCGGCATCACCATCCCCTGTCCCCACTGACGCTGGTGGCCTCATCCTGCGTCCCCATTGATGCCGGCGCCCTGCGCCCTGTCCCCGTTGCTGCAGGGCGTGTGGTGGAGCGGGTGCTGAGCGCGCGGAGCCCGCGGCGGGTGCTGGACCTGGGCACATCCTGCGGGTACGGAGCGGTGCTGCTGGCGCGGGCGCTGCCGCCCGGAGCGCGGCTGCTGACGGTGGAGCGGGACCCGCAGCGAGCGGCCATGGCAGAGAAGGTCATCCGGCTGGCGGGGTTCGATGAGCGCACCGTGAGCACCGGGCTGGGAATGGGATGGGGATGGGATGGGAAGAGGCAGGAGGTCATCTGGCTGGCGGGGTTCGATGAGAGCACCGGGGTGGGAATAGGATGGGAATGGGATGGAGTGGGAATGGGGATGGGCAGTGGACAGGATGGGAATGGGGTAGGGAGGGAACGGGGATGGGAATGGGCAGAAGTCATTCAGCTGGTGGGGTTTGACGAGAGGACTGCAAGCACTTGGGTGGGGATGGGATGGGGATGGGGGGGAATGGGGTGGGAAGGGGCAGGAGAAGTCATTCCACTGGTGGGGTTCAATGAAAGGACTGTGAGCACAGGGATGGGATGGGAATGGGCAGGGGATGGCATGGGAATGGGGCAGGGAGGGGACAGGATGGGAATGGGAGTGCAGATGGTATGGGCATGGGCAGGAGAAGGTAGGAGATGAGGAGGGCACAGGGAAGGAACAGGTATGGAGTGAGGAGGGAATGGGCACAGGATGGTCAAGGAATGGAGAGGGAATGGGCAAGGAATGAGGGGGAATGGACAGGAGATGGGATGGGAATGGGGAGGGAACGGGGAGGGGACAAGTAGGGAGCGGGGAGAAAGTGGGCAGGGAATGGACAGAGGATGGGGAGGGAATGGGATGGGAATGGGGATGGAACCTGCATGGAGCGGGCAGGTGAAGGGCTGGGAGCGGAAGAGGCAGGTCCAGGGGTGCCAGTGCAGGTGGAGCTGATCGTGGGCCCCTCGGAGGAGGTGATCCCGCAGCTGCGGGCCCGGCACGGCCTGGACGCCGCCGACTTCATCCTGATGGAGCACGGGAAGCGCTGCTACGAGCGGGACCTGCGCCTGCTGGAGCGGCACCGGCTGCTGGCGGCGGGCGCCACGGTCCTGGCGGATCACGTCCTGTTCCCGGGAGCGCCGCGCTTCCTGCGCTACGCCAGGAGCTGCGGCCGCTTCCGCTGCCGCCTGCACCGCGCCAGCCTCGAGTACTTCCATGGCATCCCCGACGGCATCGCCGAGCTGCGCTACACCGGCAGGCCCGCAGGTGGGAACACAGCGGGAACGGGGTGGAAACGTGGTGCGAACATGATAGGAAGGTACTAGGAATGTGGTGGGAACACATTGGGAATGGGGTAGGAACGGAGTGGGAACAGGGTGGGAAAACAAAGGAAACGTGGGGAGAACATGATGGGAAGGGACTGGGACTGTGGTGAAAACGCATTAGGAACATGGTGGGAACATACTGGGAATGTGGTGGGTACATGATGGGAATGCACTGGGAAGGTGGTGGCCCCTGGAACTACATCTGGGGGGTGGTTACTTAAAAACAGAGTTTATTTGGGAATGGGAATGGCAGCGCTCCAGCCTGGCTTTGGGTCTCTCCGTGCCCCACAGAGCCCCCCCAGTGCTATGAGGGGCACAGGGACCCCCCCAGTGCTGCTCCAGTTGGGAACGGTCTCAGCACACTCAGATCATCCACTGGTCCTGGTCCTGCTCCGCACCCTCCATGTCCACCTGGGAAGCAGGAATGGGAAGGAGCGGGGGACCCACAGCTTGGGGGTCTCAGCCCCACATCCAGGCCCCCCTCACCTCGTTGATCTCCCCATCGTCAGGGGACTCATTGTAGTCGTTCATCTCGTCCATGTCCTGCATGTCCTCATCGTCCTCCGAGTCCTCCTCGCTGTCCTCATCATCCTCATCATCCTCCTCCTCCTCCTCGTCGTAGTGCTGTGGGGCAGACCCAGTCCCATTCCCAGCTCCCGGTCACCCCATTCCCAGCCCCAGGGCCCCATTCCCGGTGTCCCCATGCCCGGTCCCACCTCAGATGCCGGTTTCCCGATGGGTACCAAGGTGTTGTCCTTCTCGGCGATGCTCTGGAGCTGGGGAGGGATGAGAGGGGGGTGAGCCCCCAAAGCACCCCCCACCCCGGGCAGGGGGGGTTCCATGGGGTGGGGGGCACTGGGGGCCCCATAAGAGTCCCTTGAGTGCCCCCCCCCAAGTCTCCAAGTGCCCCCAATGCCCCCCAAGTGTCCCTTGAGCCCCCCCCAGGGTCCCTTAAGAATCCCCCAGGTCTCCCCAATGCCCCCCCCGGGGCTCCCCCAGCCCCCCCGCTGGGACCGAGCTCAGCCCTAGCCCCAAGCCGTTTAATCCCTAATTAACGCCGTAATTAACGCTCAATGCCCCCCCCCCCCGTGCATTAAATGCCCCCCATTGACAGCCTTGAAGCCTCTTTGACCAAACCCGCGCGGTTTCACCCCAGAACCGGGGCCGCGGCCCCCCCCGGCCCCCCAGCCCGCGGCGCGCACCCAGGCCTGGTGCTGCTGCTCCTGCTGCTGCAGCTCGGTCTCGTCCACGCAGGGCCGGTCCAGGTTGAACCACAGGGACTCGGTGACGCGGGGCAGCAGCGACGGGAACAGCGTGGACATCGCGGGGGGGAACGGGAACGGCACCGGGAGCACCGGGACCGCGGGGGGGGGGCACCGGGACAGGCCGCTGCCCGCCCGGAAGTGCGGCCCACGCAAGGAGCATGCGCGGAAGGGAGGGGCGCGCCTAGCGAGGCCACGCCCACAAGGGGCGGGGAGCAGTGAAGGGGGGAGTGACTGATGGGGAGGGGCGCCCCCTCCCGGCTGGGTATGGGAGTGCCCGGGACACCAATGGGGCACCTGTGACCCCTATGGGGCACTCGTGACCCCTATGGGGTGCCTGTGACGCCAATGGGGTAACTGTGACCCTTATGGGGTAACTGTGACCCCTATGGGGTGCCTGTGACCCCTATGGGACATCCATGACCCCTATGGGGTAACTGTGATCCCTATGGGACACCCGTGACCCCTATGGGGTGCCTGTGACGCCAATGGGGTAACTGTGACCCTTATGGGGTAATTGTGACACCAATGGGGCACCTGTGACCCCTATGGGGCACCCGTGACCCCTATGGGGTAACTGTGACCCCTATGGGTGCCTGTGACACCTATGGGGTGCCTGTGACACCTATGGGGTACCTGTGACACCAGTGGGGTATCTGTGACCCATGGGGGGCAATTGTGACCCCAGCGTGGTGGTACCTGCACCCCCCGAGCATCTGAGACCCCCCCGGGGCATCTGTGAACCACTGGGGGGCATTTGTGACCCCTATGGGGGTGCCTGCCCACCCTGCACATCCGTGACCCCCCCAGGGGCATGTGGAACCGAGGGGGGAGTGTCTCTGACCCCAAGGGGGCATCTGTGACCCATGGAGGGGCATTCGCGACCCCAACAGGGTGGTACCTGCCCCCCCTCGAGCATCTTTTACCCCTCCCAGTGGTACCCGCCGCCCCTCCCGGCCCCCCTGTGCCCCCCCTGGGGACACCTCCCCCCCTCAGGGGCATCGCCAATCCCCTGGGGTGCCCCCTTCCCCCCTGCACCCATGGGGGGACCCCACAGCCGGGTGGGGGGGTCCGATCCTGCCCCTTATGATGGGATCAGGTCATGAGGCCACCCCCAACCCTCCCAATGGGGCCCATCCCGAGCCCCCCCTTGGCCCCCCCATCTCCCCTATGGAGAAGGGAAGGAAAAAACATTCCCGGGTGGATTTTGGCTGCTGCCGGGTCCCACCCGGCGCCGGTAAGACGGAGCAAGGACACGGCAGCACCTGCCCCGCACCGTGCCCCACATCGTGCCCCCCCGTGCCCCACATCGTGCCCCACACGCCGCTGACGTCCCGTGATCGTTGTCCAAGGGTTGCTCCGCACCACGACCTTTGAGATCGCTGCCCCGCGGCACCCGGCACCGGCACCCCCCGAGGTAAGAGCCCGATCCCCCGATCCCTGCCCCGCTCCCGGCGCTGCCCCCACCCCCATGGCCCCGTTCCCGGCAGGACCATGGCGGCGCGGTGGGTGCTGGTGCTGCTCGTGGCCTGGCCGGGTGCCACCGGTGTCACCGGTGCCGCGGTGCAGGACTCGGTGCTCAACACCTGCATGGATGCCAAGCACCACAAGGCAGAGCCGGGCCCCGAGGGGGAGCTCTATGGGCAGGTGGGTCTCTGGTCCCCATCCGGGTCCCCACCGGTCCCCACTGGTTCACGCTCCCGCCGTGGCGCGGCCCCATCCGCACCCGCGGTGCTGAGCCCCGGTGCCGCGGTGCAGTGCTCGCTCTGGAAGGACAACGCCTGCTGCACGGCCAACACCAGCGTGGAGGCCCACCGGGACCAGTCCTACCTGTACGGCTTCAACTGGGACCACTGCGGGGTGATGCCCGCGCGGTGCAAGCGCCACTTCATCCAGGACACGTGCTTGTACGAGTGCTCCCCCAACCTGGGGCCGTGGATTGACCAGGTGGGGGCACGATTCCCCCACAGCCCCCCTGGGGGTGCCCCATAGCTGGGGTGAACTGGGGTGAATGTGATGAACAGGAGTGAACTGGGGTGCACAGGGGTGAATGGGGGTGAATTGGGGTGAACTGGGGTGAATTGGGGTGAACGGGGGTGAATTGGGGTAGAATTGGGATGAACTGGGGTGATCTGGGGTGAACACAGGTGAATAGAATAAACAGGAGTGAACTGGGGTGAATTGGGATGAACTGGGGTGAATGGGGGTGAATTGGGATGAACTGGGATGAACAGGGATGAACTGGGATGAATGGGGTTGAACTGGGATGAACTGGGATGAACAGGGGTGACGGGGGATGGATGGGGGGTGACCAGGGCTGCCCGGGGTGAGCTGGGGGTGCCCGTGGTGCCGGGGGTGCCACAGGCAGACACGAGCTGGAGGCGGCAGCGGATCCTGCACGTGCCCCTGTGCCGGGAGGACTGCGAGCAGTGGTGGGAGGACTGCAAGGACGCCTTCACCTGCAAGGAGAACTGGCACAAGGGCTGGAACTGGACCTCAGGTCAGTGGGGGGGCACAGGGGACACCCCCATCCCATAGCAGGACCCCCACATGGGTCACCACAAGCCTGCGTCCTGCTTCCGTGGTGGCTTTGAAGGGATCTCGGGGGGTTCTCCATGGGTTGGGGGTCTCCATGGTCAAGCCTACATCTTGCTGCAGGCGAGGTGGCTGTGAGGGGATCTTGCAGGGGCTCCCCAAGGGTTAGGGGTCCCCATGGGTTGGGGGTCCCCATGGGTTAGGGGTCTCCATGGGTTACGGGTCTCCATGGGTTGGGGGTCCCCATGGGTTGGGGGTCCCCATGGGTTAGGGGTCTCCATGGGTTACGGGTCTCCATGGGTTAGGGGTCTCCATGGGTGATCCTATGGCTGTGAAGGGGTCTTGGGGCTTAAGGGTCTCCATAAGTTCAGGATCTCCATGGTAAATCCTACACCTTGACACAGATGAGGTGACTGCATCCCACCTCCATGGCGGCTCTGAGGGGGTCTTGGGAGGGTCCCCATGGCTCGAGGTTCTCCATGGGTTGGAAGTCTCTGTGGTCAACCCTATGGCTTTGAGGGGGTCGTAGGTGGGGTCCCCGTGGGTTGAGGATCTCCATGGATTGGGGGTCTCCATGTTCAACCCTACGGCTTTGAGGGGGTCTTGGGGTGGTCCCCATGGGCTGGGGTTCCCATGGGTTGAGTTTCTCCATGACCAACCCACCAAGATCACCACGGACACAACCCCAGTGCCCTGCACGTGAGTGGGGAGGGCGAGCGGGTGCCAATGACCCCCCCCGGCCCCACTGAGCCCTGCGTTGATGCTCTGGCCCCGCAGGTACGAACCGGTGCCCCCGGGGCTCGCTGTGCCGCCGGTTCTCAGCCGTGTTCCCCTCGCCGGCGGCGCTGTGCGAGCTGGTCTGGTCCCATTCGTACCGGTTCAGCGCGCTCAGCCGCGACAGCGGCCGCTGCATCCGGCTCTGGTGGGACCCGGCCGAGGGCAACCCCAACGTCGCCGTTGCCCGGTTCTACGCCAGCGGCGCTGCCCCCCCCGGCCCTTCCCGGCTCCCGGTACCCGCGGTGCTGGGGCTGCTGCTCCCCGCGCTGCGAGGCGTGCTCTGAGCGGCCCCGGACCGTGCCCTTCCCATGGGCACCCCCAAACCGTGGCCCCCATAAGGCGCCCCCAAACCGTGTCCTCCCCAAGGGCATCCCCAACCGTGCCCCCCCCAAACTGTGTCCATGGGCACTTCCAGACTTTGTGTGTGTCCCTACGTGATACCCCCAAACCGCGTGTCCCCCCCATGGGGTACCCCCAAACCGTGTCTGTTCCCCAATGGGATCAGCCCAGCTGTATGTGTCCCTCCCCATGGGATACCCCACACTCTGTGTCCCCCCCATGGGGTACTCCCAGACCGTGTCCCCCCCATAGGGTACCGCCAGGCTGCGTGTCCTCCTCATGGGGCCCCCCCAAACCGTGCCCCCACCATGGGCAGCCCCAAACTGCCTTCCACACAGGTCACTCCAAACGGTGTGTTCCTCCCAATGGGACACCCCAAATTGTGTGCTTCCCCCACGGGAACCCCTTCAGACTGTGTGTCTTTCCCCATGGGATACCCCTAAACTGTGTCTCCCCTCATGGAATCCCCCCGAAGTGTGTCCTTCCCATGGGATACCCCCAAACTGTGTGAGTCTCTCCCCATTGAATAAAGGAAACGCTCCCGCCCCACTTGGAATTGGGGTGCTGTGGGGCTGGGAGGGGGGTGGGAATAGGGAGGGATATGGGGGGGATCCTGCTCCCTTCGGGGGTGAAGCGGGTGTCACCCCATTTATCAGTGCTGGGAAAGGGGGGGGGTCCCTCCAGGGGCCGATACAGGGGGATGGGACCCCAAAGGTGTCTCGGTGCCCGCTGCAGCTCTCGGGGGCGGTCACCCATGTCCGGGGGTCTCACCCTTGGCTCGGTCCCTCCGTTCCGTGCCCCTGCGCCGCTCCCCCTCCCGCCCTTCCCGGTCTCTCTCCCCTCGGTGCTCCCCATCTCCCCGGTGCATCCCCCCCCCCCCGGACCCCATCTCCATCTCCCCCCGGTGCCGCCCCCCCAGTCCCCCTCTCTCGGGGCTCCCCCCTTCCTCCTGGCGCTTTCCTTTGCCCCGGTGCTCCCCCTCTTCCTGCGCTCCCCGCTGACCCTCCCGGGGCTCCCCATCCCATCGGTGCTCCCCCCCCGCTGCTCCCATCGGGGTCCCCCGGGGGCTGCCCCCCTCCGGTCTCTCCCTCCCCCGGTTCCCCTTCCCCCCGCTCCCCGCCCCTCCGCTTCCTCCCCCGGTTCCCTCCGCCCCGAGCTCCCCCCTTTTCCCCGCCCCTCTCCCGGTCCCGCTCCCCCTATTCCCGCCCCCCGCCCGTCCCCGCCCCGGCGCGCTCCCGGTCGGAGCATGGCGGGCGCGGGGGGCGGCGCGGGGCCCCCCCCGGGCTGGTACCACCGGGACCTGAGCCGGGCCGCGGCCGAGGAGCTGCTGGCGCGGGCGGGCCGGGACGGGAGCTTCCTGGTGCGGGACAGCGAGAGCGTCCCCGGGGCCTTCGCGCTGTGCCTGCTGTGAGCGCCGGAACGGGACCGGAACGGGGAGAACGGGGGTGAAAGGGGGGTACCGGGGGTACGCGCGGTGCCTGCTGTGAGCACCGGGAGCGGGGGGATCGGGACCGGGGGTACTGGGGTGAAAGGGGGGAACGCGGGGGAACGGGGGGGACTGGGAACGGGGGTGAAAGAGGGGTACCGGGGGCACGCGCGGTGTCTGCTGTGAGTGTGGGGCGGGGGGAACGGGGGGGTTGGGAGGGGCACCGGGGGGGGGTCTGGGGGACAC